>NC_082719.1:53634810-54245012 GCF_030144855.1 Hypanus sabinus | reverse complement strand
ATAAGAAAGCGCTGAAGAAATGCACATTCTAGATGAAGTAAAATCTACTTCAAAAAGGACCAGATTGGAACACACTAGTGAATACGGCCTATCTCAAGTGGACCTGAAGATTCGTTCTTCCTCTCCATACTTATTTGCTATTTCATGAGGAGTCAAAGAGAAGCCCAGTTGCATCCATCTGAGGAAGAAAATTTACGCTTGCAACCTTGCGATGAACTCAAGAATGAAAGGGCTGACGACAAATACTTCTCGACACCAAACTTACCAGATTTGGCAAGAGAAGAGGCAGAGACTGAAGTTGGAACAGCAAATCCCATAAAGAACTTACACGCTCAGTCATATACCCACCAACATATTCCCCCAGCCAGCATGCCACTGACAGTTGAACTCCTGGCACAGTATTTAGCACGACGAGATCTCGTCACTTCAGGACTATACCAGTTTGATGATAAGTGTGAAAATTACCATGCATGGTACTCCTCATTCGCCAATGCAACCAGCGGAGTCCAGCTTACAGCAATCCAAGAGTTGGATCTTATGACAAAATGGCTGGAAAAGAATCATTCGAACAGGTAAGATGCATACGTCAGTGTATGTCAACAACCCCAAGCTAGCCTTACGCAAAGCATAGGGAGAAACTTAGGGAGTGCTGTGCGGCCCCTGAAATTATTGAAACGGTACTATTTCGATGGCTGGAAAATTTTCCTAGGGTGTCAACCAAGGACCACACTAAATTAAGAGAACTCGGAGATTTACTCATGGAGATTGAAGGCGCTAAAGAAGACGGCTATTTAACTAGCCTGTCATACCTAGATACTTCATACAGAATTGCACCAACTGTGAATAAACTTCCATTTGGGCTGCAGGAAAGGTGGATGTCTGTTGGCTTAGAGTACAAGGAAGAGAACGATGGTCGATTTACTCCCTTTAAGTATTTCACGAGGTTTGTGTGCAAGGGGGCGAAGAAGCGAAATGACCCTAGCTTCATGAGTCAAGGTAGCAGTACTATTCACACCAAGACAGTCAAATCCACTTTGAATAATTTTAACATCAATAAACCTGTCTCAGTGCGTAAAACTGAAGTCTCCACAACTAACAATGACCCTAGCAAGATTTGTCCATTGCACAACAAACCCCACCCCCTCAAAAAATTTTGAATAACCACACCGAGATTCCAATGCCCAAGCACAGTGCTACGCTAGCCGCATCTCCACCACATTGCCAAGCACATCCCAGAACTGGATTCAAGGCAGAAATACTCCTGCTACTCAGAAGAGACGTTCTCAGGGTGCCCAAGGTCAGGCAGCAGGTCAACGGACCACACAACGCCCCCTTTGCCCAAGGCCTGGATCTGTGCTGGGTGGTGATAAGAGAGGTGTGCCTTGGCAATGTACACAAACTGACCAATGTGTTAGAGAGTGGCCGCCATTCAATTTTTCAACCCTGCACAAGCTTTATGTGTATCAAGGAAGCACGACAAGGCTTTAACAAGTGTAGCAAAGTAACTGAGAAGACACTGGGACAGTCAGTCTTTGCTCAAACTGAGCATGATAATAAACTTTCTCCATCAGCAGAAGATGCCATCTTCTTAAAAATAATGGACAGCATGGTCTTCAGAGACCGAAGCAAGTAACTGGGTCCGCCCCACTATCTTTCAGAGAACCACACCAGCGCTTGCCAAACAACAAAGAGCAGGCAGTCAAGCCTCACTCACCGAGGCAGCGCACAGAGAATTGTGCGTGTTTTCGGATGCGTCAACCAAGGCCATCGGTGCTGTGGTTTACTTGACATAGTCGGGAAGGATGGTCAAGTGAAGTAGGATTTGTAAACTGGTAAGGCAAAGCTCACTCCTCGGTCTGAGCTGACAATTCCAAGGCTTGAACTGTGCGCAGCTGTCCTGGCTGTGGAAATGGCGGATCTTATCCAGGACAAGCTAGACCTAGAGCTGGATGACACCAAGTTCTACACAGATAGCAAAGTAGTGCTTGGCTATATTTATAATGAATCAAAATACTTCTACGTGTACATTCAAAATAGAGTTCAACGTATCCGCCAGTCTTCAAAGCCTGAACAATGGCATTATGTACGTACCGAGGATAACCCTGCAGACCATGCATCGAGATCCTTACCTGCATCCAGTCTGGCGCAGACTTCCTGTATCAGCCACCAATGGAAAAAACTCAAACGAGTGAGACACTTGAGCTGATCGAACCTGAAAGAGACTTGGAAATTCAGCCAGAAATACAAACAGGAGTCACCTACCTGGAAGAATCAATACGTGCCACCGAACGCTTTCAGCAGTTCTCCACCTTAAATTCCTTAGTGAGAGGACTTGCATTCCTCTTTCACATGGCCAGATCCCACAAACACTCATCCCGAAATAGTAAATGTAAGGGATGGCACAAATGTAACTTACCTCGCACTGCAGATGAATTGACCCAGGCAAAGGACGTCATCCTTAAAGCAACTCAAAGAGCAGCCTTTGCAAGGGAGTTTTTGGCCCTCCAAGCTAATAAACCAAAACCAAAGGACAGCCCTTTGAGGAAACTCAGCCCGATCCTGAAGAACAATCTCATTTGCATTGGAGGCCGGTTAATACACTCTCACCTTTCAGCTGCAGAAAAGAGCCCAGTAATCCTGTCCGAAGACAGGACACATGCCATCACTGCTCACATGCCATCACCATGAACAGCTAAGGCATCAGGGCCGTCGCCTGACAGAGGGAGCAATCAGGGCAGCGGGACTGTGGATCTTGGGAGGCAAAACACTGATCAACTCAGTACTCCACAGATGTGTAACGGGCTGGAAACTGCGAGGGAAGCTGGAAACTCAACGTATGGTGGACCTCCCACCAGAACGCCTCAATGCCTGCCCTCCTTTTACATATGTGGGGCTCAATGTATTTGGTCCCTGGACTATCATCACTAGATGCACAAGAGGAGGACAAGCAGAGAGCAAGTGGTGGGCCATCATGTTTAGCTGCGTGAGTTCAAGAGCGTGCACATTGAGGTCATCGAATCTTTGGATACATCCAGCTGCGTTAACGCTCTCAGGCGCTTCTTTGCACTAAGAGGCCCTGCAAAACAGTTAAGATCTGATTGCGGCATGAACTTTGTTGGAGCGTCCAAGGAGTTTGGGATGGACAAAATGGTGCAAAGGTACCTCAGATAGCAGGGATGCAACTGGGAATTCAACACACCACACACCTCTCACACGAGAAGCTCATGGGAACGGATGATTGGTATCGCCAGAAGAATTCTTGATTCAATGTCTCTGCAGCAATGCATCCGACTGACCCATGAAGTACTGTGCACACTAATGGCAGAATTCACAGCCATTATAAATGCGTGACCATTACTACCCATGTCTTCTGACCCTGAAAGCTCCTTCATACTCTCACCATCAATGCTCCTTACGCAGAAGGCAGGAGCTCCCCCTCCACCTGTGGACTTCTCAGATAAGGATTTGTACACAAAGCAATGGAGACAGGTTCAGGCTCCCGCAAATCAGTTCTGGTCCCGTTGGAGACATGAATATCTACCTTTGTTGCAACACAGACAAAAGTGCACAGAACTTTTCAATCGAAGCAAGAGGCTGAGAGTGAAAGACTGAAGCATCGCAGAGGGAAGGTCGTTATTCTTTTCTTTAACTGATAGGGGAAAAGAGGCTCTACTGCGCAGGTGCGTGATGTAGCGCGCCAAGATTTAAAAGAAAGACTGCCGTATACAGCGGCCATTGTCATAGCGGCCATCGTTGGAGTGGACTGAGTCCGAGTGGGACGGCTTTG
The DNA here is from genome assembly GCF_030144855.1 of Hypanus sabinus. Taxonomy (NCBI): domain Eukaryota; kingdom Metazoa; phylum Chordata; class Chondrichthyes; order Myliobatiformes; family Dasyatidae; genus Hypanus; species Hypanus sabinus. Next base: position 54,241,225 of record NC_082719.1, on the reverse strand, counting down.
GCTCAATCAGGTTTCAGTGAGAAACAGGCAGAGGCGAGGGTAGGTTCCGGTAAGTTTCTGTTTTTCTTTTTTTTTGTTCAGACCAGAGAATATGCCAGGCAGGATGTTGGAATGCTCCTCTTGCAGGATGTGGGAAGGCAGGGAGATCTCCAGTGTCCCTGACAATGATACCTGCAAGAAGTGCATCCAGCTGCAGCTCCTAACAGACCACGTTAAGGAACTGGAGCAGTTGCTGGATGACCTCCAGATCATTCGGGAGACTGAGCAGTTTATAGGTAGTAGCTTCCAGGAGGTAGCTACACCTAAGGAACAGGGCACAGGTAATTGGGTTACTGTCAGGCGAGGGAAGGGGAAAGGGCCGATAGTGCTGGGTTCCCCTGTGGCCATTCCCCTCCAAAACAGTATACCAATTTGGATACTTTTGGGGGGGATGACTTACTTGGGACAAGCTGTGGCAGCCGGATCTCTGGCACTGAGTCTGGTTCTGCAGTGCAGAAGGGAGGGAGGAAGAAGAGGAGAGCGATAGTGATAGGGGACTCCTTAGTCAGGGGTACAGACAGGAGATTCTGTGGTCATGACAGAGACTCCCGGATGGTTTGTTCCCTCTTGGGTGCCAGGGTCAGGGATGTCTCTGATCGCAGGCACAGCATTCTGAAGTGGGAGGGTGATCAGCCAGATGTCATGGTACACATTGGTACCAATGACATAAGTAGAAAGAGTCAAGAGGTCCTGAACAGTGAGTACAGAGAGTTTGGTAGGAAGTTGAAAAACAGGACCTCGCGGGTAGTAATCTCCGGATTGCTGCCTGTGCCATGTGCCAGTGAGGGTAAGAGTAGGATGCTCTGGCAGATGAACACATGGCTGAGAAACTGGTGTAGGGGGCAGGGTTTCAGATTTCTAGATCATTGTGACCTCTTCTGGGGCAGGTGGGACCTGTACAAGAGAGATGGGTTACACCTGAACTATAAGGGGACCAATATACTGGCAGGGATGTTTGCTAGTGTTATTGGGAAGGGGTTAAACTAGATTTGCAGGGGGATGGGAACCAGAGTGCCAGAGTAGATAGTGGAACGGGGGTAAAATTAAATGAAGTTAGTAGTTCATGCAAAGTCACAAATAGTGTGTGGTGGTAATAATCTTCAAAGATGTGTCTATGTCAATGTGAGGAGTATTGTGGGAAAGGCAGTTGAGCTGAGGGACTGGATTGACTCATGGAATTATGACATCATAGCCATTACTGAAACTTGGCTATAGGAGGGGCAGGACTGGCAGCTCAATGTTCCAGGGTTCCGATGTTTCAGACGTGATAGAGGCAGAGGGATGAAGGGTGGGGGGGGGGGGGGGTGTGGCTTTGCTAGTCAGGGAAAATATTACAGTAGAGCTTCAGCAGGACAGATTAGAGGGCTTGTCTACTGAGGATATATGGGTGGAGCTGAGAAACAGGAAAGGTATGACCACATTAATAGGGTTTTATTATAGACCACCCAGTAATCAGCAAGAATTGGAGGGGCAAATCTGCAGAGAGGGAAAAGACAACTGCAGGAGACAGAAGTTGTGATTGTAGGGGATTTTAATTTTCCACACATTGATTGGGACTCCCATACTGTTAAAGGTCTAGATGGGTTAGAGTTTGTGAAATGTGTTCAGGAAAGTTTTCTAGATCAATATATAGATGTACCAACGAGGGAGGATGCAATATTAGATCTCCTATTAGGAAATGAGTTAGGGCAGGTGACGGAAGTGTGAATAGGGGAACACTTTGGTCCTCGTGATCATAATGTTATTAGTTTCAACTTGATCATGGATAAAGTTAGATCTGGTTCTCGGGTTGAAGTTCTAAACTGAAAAAAGGCCAAATTTGAAGAAATGAGAAAGGATCTAAAAAGCATAGATTGGGACAGGTTGTTCTCTGGCAAAGATGTTATTGGTAAGTGGGAGGCCTTCAAAGGAGAAATTTTGAGAGTGCAGAGTCTATATGTTCCTGTCAGGATTAAAGGCAAAATGAATAAGAATAAGGAACTTTGGTTCTCCAGGGATATTGGAACTCTGATAAAGAGAGAGATGTATAACATGTATAGGCAGCAGGGAGGAAATAAGATGCTTGAGGAGAACAAAAGAGTAAGAAAGTACTTAAGAAAGAAATCAGGAGGGCTAAAAGAAGACATGAGGTTGCTTTGGCAGTCAGGGTGAAGGATAATCCTAAGAGCTTCTACAGGTATGTCAAGAGCAAAAGGATAGTAAGGGATAAAATTGGTCCTCTTGAAGATCAGAGTGGTCGGCTATGTATGGAACCAAAAGAAATGGGAGAGATATTAAATGGATTTTTTGCATCTGTATTTACTAAGGAAACTGGAATGGAGTCAGGGCAAACAAGTAGGGAGGTCATGGAACTTATACAATTTGAAGAGGAGGAGGTGCTTGCTTTCTTGAGGCAAATCAGAATAGATAAATCCCCAGGACCTGACAGGGTATTCCCTCAGACCTTGAAGGAGACTAGTGTTGAAATTGTAGGGGTTTTGGCAGAAATATTTAAAACGTCGATATCCACGGGTCAGGTGCCGGAAGATTGGAGGATAGCTCATGTAGTTCCGTTGTTTAAAAAAGGCTCAAAAAGTAAGCCGGAAAATTATAGGATGGTAAGTTTGACATTGGTAGTAGGTAAATTATTGGAAGGAATACTATGAGATAGGATCTACAAGTATTTGGATACTTATTAGAAAAAGTCAGCATGGCTTTGTGCATGGGGGTAGGTCATGTTTAACAAATCTATTAGAGTTTTTCGAGGAAGTTACCAGGAAAATGGATGAAGGGAAGGCAGTGGATGTTGTATACGTGGACTTTAGTAAGGCCTTTGACAACGTACCACATGGGAGGTTAGTTAGGAAGATTCAGTCGCTAGGTATACATGGAGAGATAGTAAATTGGATTAGACATTGGCTCAATGGGAGAAGTCAGAGAGTGATAGTGGAGGATTGCTTTTCTGAGTGGATGCCTGTGACTAGTGGTGTGCCACAGGGATCAGTGCTGGGTCCATTGTTATTTGTCATCTATATCAATGATCTGGATGATAATGTGGTAAATTGGATCAGCAAGTAGTGAGGTGTAATGGACAGTGAGGAAGGTTTACAAAGCTTGCAGAGGGATTTGGACCAGTTGGAGGAATGGGCTGAAAAATGGCAGATGGAGTTTAATGCGGACAAGTGTGAGTTATTGCACTTTGGAAGGTGAAACCAAGGTAGAACATATAAGGTAAATGGTAGGACACTGAGGAGTGCAGTAGAACAGAGGGATCTGGGAGTACAGATACATAATTCTCTGAAAGTGACGTCACAGGTGGATAGGGTCGTAAAGAGAGCTTTAGGTACTTTGGCCTTTATAAATCAAAGTATTGAATATAAGAATTGGAATGTAATGATGAGGTTGTATAAGACATTGGTGAGACCAAATTTGGAGTATTGTGTGCAGTTTTGGTCACCTAATTACAGGAAGGATATTAATAAGGTTGGAAGAGTGCAGAGAAGGTTTACAAGAATGTTGCTGGGACTTGAGAAACTGAGTTACAGAGAAAGTTTGAATAGGTTAGGACTTAGTTCCCTGGAGTGTAGGAGAATGAGGGGTGATTTGATAGAGGTGTATAAAATTATGATGGGTATAGATAGAGTGAATGCAAGCAGGCTTTTCCCACTGAGGCTAGGGGAGAAAAAAAAAACCTGAGGTCATGGGTTAAGGGTGAAGGGGGAAAAGTTTAAAGAGAACATTGGGGGGGCTTCTTCACGCAGAGAGTGGTGGGAGTGTGGAATGAGCTGCTAGATGAAGTGGTGAATGTGGGCTCACTTTTGACATTTAAGAAAAACTTGGACAGGTATATGGATGAGTGGGGTTTGGAGGGATATGGCCCAGGTGTAGGTCGGTGGGACTAGGCAGAAAAATGGTTCAGCCAAAAGGCCTGTTTCTGTGCTGTAATGTTCTATGATTCTATGGTTCTAACCTCGCAGGAATCTTCAATTTAGAGATTTAGTCCTGCTCAGGGACAAGCAGATCGCCTGCAACTGCTGGCCAATGGCCAGAATCACTGCCACATTCCCTGGTAGGGATGATCATGTCAGGAAGGTTGAGTTGAAAACTCCTGACTGAGGTGATGTGAAAACTTACCAAAGACCAGTTGCAGAAGTCGTTTTACTTCTACCTAAAGACTGATCTAGAGACTGAAGTTTTGTATCATGTTCATAGTGACCTTACGAAGGTCAGGCAGGGAGTGTATTGCCCTTAAGGCATTTGTTTAGCTTTATTACATTTTCGCTTTAGTCATTCGCTTGTAATTATTTTCTAGTTAAAGTTAAGGTTGTTGAAAGTAAATTCATTGTCTGGTTGTATCGCGGCATGCGATGATGTCACACCTGGTTTCGCCGCATCTTGTGGGTAAATACCGGTTTGGAGAAACGGGAAGGCGGGGGCTTGTGTGTGCAGGATCAGCGCAAGAAAAGTTTCACTATACACACTAAGAAACATCATAGAAGCAACGCTGTAAGTTCATATGACAATTGATATGTTGAAGTAAAATGTTGACGCTGATTCTGTCAAAAGCAATGACAGTTGATAAAGTATATTTTCTTGTGCTATTGAAAGCGTTGCTGGATAGTTTGTGTTGAAGTGTATTTAAAGTTGTTGATGGTGTAGGTAGGTTCTGACTGTATGTTGTACTTTAATGTAATATAGTTTGTTGTACTTTTACAAGTATTTATGATGTAAATGTGATGCCAAGAAAGAAACAAGTACTGCATATATTTTGTATTGTTTTATCAACAGTTTTCACCATACGTTAATGTGGAAGAGTGAACAGTAAACGGTTAATCTTACTGCGATCCTGCCTCATTGACTTCGGTTTAACCCAGTGTTTAGTTCAGAGTTTCTACACCTGCACAAGAACTCTACAGGGTAACTATCATGTTTGTTCTTTAACAAAGGCAAACTTGTGTGGGTAAAGACACTAGAACTATTTTAATTATGGATTTATAAAATATCTTCAGCTTGACCACATTTTACTCTGGACACTCCAGCCCACCAGGAGCACGTGTGAGCCGTTCACCAACATCACTTCCAGTTCTGGGTGAACCGTCCTCATGGCACACTGGAAACTAAAGTTCTTTATTACATACACCTGTAATAACACATCTTCCCCCTTTAAAGAAAAATAAACACAATACTTTGTCCCCATAAACCTGCAAGAAATAATAGTGCTTTCCAGCAAAGATATTTACATTAACTTTTATTGTAATGAGCAAATACAGTCCTTTATTCACACAGCACTCCCAGTCAGTTTCTGAGATAGTTTAATGATTCCTTTTGAACTGCTTCTTGTTTCCACAGATGTCTTGGTTTTACTTGCTGCGTTAATGCCAGTGTCCTTTTGAGAACTCTCCTCTACATGTTCAATTATTTCACATACTTCTGCCAAAATTATATCCATTCATCTCCGTTCTTGTCTTTGCTGTGTGACTATAATTCACTGCACTTGCCTCATAATGGAGCTCTGGACTACATTCATGTGATCAGTGAGTTTTTGCATGAGTTCCAACAGATTCTGTCTTCTGTTGGTTGCTTATCATAAGATAGCAACTCCGCCTGTTGCTTTGTGTTGAACTGTTGTTGTTGTTCTCACCTTGGGGATTGCATGGTCTCCCCCATCTTTCTTTATATTTTTTCTCTTCAACTTCAGAAAGGATCATGGAGATATTTTGAACCCTAGCTGCATGTTGTGGAGGCAAGACTGGTGACTTCTTCATCATGATCACCCTGTTCAGCACTGGCATCCTGACTGTCATACTGGTATGGATGTCTATGGAAGGTAAAGTTCTTGTGCTTGTCTTGAATAAGCTCTCCAGATCTCTCATAGATGCTTTTACAAGCTTCTCGAGTTAATTTGGGTAAGCATCTGAGCCCCTCAAAGACATCTGTGTACACTTTATTGAGTGTTGCCTGGTCACCTTTGGTCTGTGAAGCTACTATGAATACTCTTTCCACCAGATTGAGCCTTTCACATGCAGTCACACCCAATATTGTCTGTACTTGCTTTTCAACAATCAGTAGCTTTGCCTTTAGGTGTTGTCCCTTGTGCTTGAAGGTCACTGTACAGGCCCTTTTACTGAAATATTTTCTCCAGTATAGCCTGTCACTTTAAACTTCTCTGGGTACATCTTGCTCTTTACTTTGAGAGTCTTGTACTCATCCACAGACAACAGATTTGCCAGGGCTCTGGTGTCAAGCTTGATGGAATTACTGTCTCATTCATGGTCATGGAATGGTATGTTCTGTTTTACCAGCACCAGGAGTCTGTACAGAATCCTTCATTTCCTCAGCAACTGTGTGCACCTTTCTCTTGGTAGCTTTGCTGCACTTACCAAAATGACTCCGCTTCCTACAAATAATGTAGGATTTTTCATAAGCAGGACAGTGGGATATGTCTACCTCCGCATTTGCTGTTTGAGCCTATCCCTTTGGATTGTGGTAACTTAGTGAAATGCCCTGTGCTCCACCCCTCTGTTTTCACAGCCTGCACTGTTGTTTCTGCTCTGTGCAGCTCCTTAGCTTGTGTTCGTGTAGTCTCCGCAGCCCTGCACATATTCACTGCCTTTCTAGTGACAATTTCTTTTCATGGAGCAGGCTTTCCCCAAGTCCATTATTTGAGATTCCATAGACTATTCTGTCTTTAACTTGTGAGTCCCTCAAATCTCTAAACTCACAGGACTTACTCATTGCATGAAGCTCAGCTAACTTTTGGTCAAAGCTGTTCACAAGAAAAAAATTTATGTCTGTACACAGGAAAATAATTTATATCTTTCAAATGTGATATTTTTACTTGAGATAAAATACTCATTTTTTTTCATCGGAGTGTCCAATGTCAGGTCTGCCTCAATAGTTTGAGAGTTGTAATAGATATCCAAAGGACCGTCACCAATTATGTGTAGAAAGATGGTTGCTTTCAGTCTGGCTCTACTCGCCACTACTCGCTGTTTGAAGCTTTTCCAATTGTCAGCTAGATCGCTGGTAAACTGCATAACTGTGGGGGGACTTAGGTTTTCCATTACAGAATTTCTTGTGCTTCTCTCACCTCGTATTCTCGGTGAATCCAGTGAACCTTGACAGCTTCAAGACACAATGTGCTCTCTGGCAGCAGCTTCCCTCTGTCGGAAGCAGCGTCTCTTCCTTAGTTGCTTGCAGTATTCAGGTACGCTTCGTATTTAAACCTCACACTGACTTCAGGCACCATGTTACAGAATGGCTTCAGCTTGACCACATTTTACTCTGGACATTCCAGCCCCTCAAGAGCACCAGCATCAGTACCGGTTCCCACTGAACTGTCCTCATGGCACACTGGAAACTGAAGTTCTTTATTACGTACACACATAATAACACAGTACCTAATTATCATGGCTTTTTTTTTACTGTTTTAGAAGGAATCCTCAGGAAATAGTTTGGTATTCCCATACCATTCTGTAATGCAGCCAGTCAACGTAATTTCCACCACACATCTATAGAACTCTGTCAAGGTTTCTGATGTCATGCCAAATTCCCACAAACTCCTAATGAAGTAGAATGAAGGGAAAAAAAGGGAAACTGAAGCAGAATTCTATATACTAGAAAGGGAGTCAGTTTATCCTTATCCTTACAAACAGAACAAGTGCCTCACCTGCCCCTACACCTCCCCTCTCACTACCATTCTTAGCCCCAAACAGTCCTTCCAGGTGAGGCACCACTTCATTTCTGAGTCTGTTGAGGACATGTACTGTGTCTGGTGCTCCTAGTGTGGTCTCCTGTATATTGGTAAGACCCAATGTAGATTGGGAGACCGTTTCACCGAGCACCTACTCTCTGACCGCCAGTAGAAGTGGGATCTCCCAGTGGCCACCCATTTTAATTCTATTTCCCATTCCCATTCTGCTATATCAATCCATGGCCTCCTCTCCTGTTGTGATGAGGCCACAGTCACGTTGGAGGAACAACACCTTATATTCTGTCTGGGTAGCCTCCAACCTGATGGCATGGACATTGATTTCTTGTACTCCCAGTAATGATGCTTGCCCCCTACCCGCTGCTTCACCAGACCCCATTCCTTTTTCTCTTTCTCACCTCATCACCTCCCTTCGGTGTGACCCCCCTCTTTTCTTTCTTCCATGTTCTTTTATCCCACTTATCAGACTCACCTTCTCCAGCCCTGTATCTCTTCCACCAATTGACTTCCCAGCTATTTACTTCATCCCTCCCCCTCCTGTTTCTCTTATCACCCAGCTTCTCTCTCCCCTCCCCCACCTTTTAAATCTATTCCTCATCCTTTTTTTTCTCTAGTCCTGCCAAAGGGTCTTGGCACGAAAAGTCGACTGTACTTTTTTCCATAGATGCTGCCTGTCCTGATGAGTTCCTTCAGCATTTTGTGTGTGTTGCTTGGATTTCCAGCATCTGCAGATTCTTTCTTGAGTCAGTTTATTGATTGATACTTTGATTATGTACATGTGATTATATATTTTGAAGATGATCTCTTGCAGTAGGTGGTGCAAAAATCTACCCAGATTGCATAAATTGGGTAAGCGTTCAAAAATCTTCCTTCATAGGAACAACTGATGATAAATTGGTGAGAGGAAGAATGTGTAGACAGCTATAGCATCAAGTATTTGGCATGTTAAAGTATCTTGCTGACAAGCAGAAACAAAGCTAAAACAGATGAGGGCCATGTAGTTGACAAGAAACATTAGTTTCTGGGGTGGAGATCAGGAATGATTTAGTGTGCAGGAGTCACTGAAGTATTCCATGTTTTGTTAGCGTTTGAATCTAACTCAATTTAGTAATAAGCTTGGAATTCCTATCCATATAAGACATATTACAGAGGTAATCTCATTCATTCTAACTAGGGGCCACTGTTCAAAAATCAGAGGTCAGCTACTTAAGACAGATATGAAAAAAATTCTTTCATGAGGCTTTTGAAATCTTTTCTTCAAAGGCAACAAAGCAGAGTCTTTGAACATATTTAAGGCAGCAGAGGTAGATGGATTCTAGGTGAGCAAGAGGGTAAAAGGTGGGACAGGAATGCTGAGTTAAGGCTACAGGCAGATCAAGTGTGATCTAATTAAATACAGGAAAAAACTTCCGTTCTGAATTTGTTTGTTCATACGTTCTTGTGTTAAAATATTCAATCTTCTAAAATCGTTAGTTTCATCCTCTTAAAATTCATGACTGTAAATGATCTGCTCTGTGATTTGATCTCTTAGCAATATTTGTGGACCATTCTTGTCAGAAAGTTCTCAGGTGCAAGGATAGTGCCCAGTGGGGTATTTTCTCCTCTGCTCATGGACTTCACAAGTTGTGATAAAGTCAATAGATTTAAAAAACAGATCTTGATTTCTTGTGCATGCATATGTTAGAAGATCTTTCTTCTATATATCTTTTCTTAAACTTTCTTCAAAATAGAACGTTTTTGTAAATATTTTTTTGAATTAAATGCAGTTTCATCTCTTTTTTCGAAGTGGGATCAATTTACTTCAGTGATATAATAGCTGGGTCCCTGAGGAGAAAAATGATTGTCTTCGAACACGTATATCTAAACGTGGAGCTCCAGGGTAGGTAATTATAAGATAACTGTTGTGTGGATAGAATGACTTATTAGCAATGTTTCAGCTACAAATGTCAGAAATTTATGTCTGCATTGCGGATGAGGATAGTGGTTTCCCATGGCTTGATCAGTGAAACCTTCCTGATTAGAATTAGTTGGAGTTATTTGCAAATGGTCCATTCCTGGTGTCAAAATTTTTTATGTAATTTTATTAAGTTATTTGTATGTGTTAATTTCTGCTCCAGAAGATGTTTATATTGTCTATATAAAGCAGTAAAATTTGTTTCAATGATAATCAAAAATGCATTTGCATTATTCCTTTAAACAAAGTGAAAAATTCAAATTGTGGTATAATAACCTCAATTTGAAATTAAATTGCACTTTTGTGCAATTTTTAAAAGTATCTCGAAGTACATCATAGAATTGACACCCAGAAAAGGATAGACGTATTAGGAAAGGTCAACAAAAATGTGGAACTAAATTGAGAGAAGGGCTGGAAGGGTAAAATAAATTGGAAAAGCAAAGACCTTACAGTATTTGCACAATTACATAGATCATAATGGTTAAGTCAGGGTCATCAAGAAGGGTTTAAAGAAAAGGAACAGAAATTTGAACAGTGATGCTGAAACTTAAGAATATTACCAAGAGTTTAATAAAGTGATAGAAATTAAATCTGATCTTTATATTTTAAACTGAAAGAGTGCAAAGTGCAGGTCAACGAGGCTAGGTGTAACGGTTCAGCAAGGGATGAGAGGGACAGTCTCCTTGTGAAAGTGCTACACTTAAAAGGTTATGGAGTATGGGCAGTTGTGAGAGATCATTGAATGTGGAAGTGGACAAAAACCATAGAAGAGGTGTTAACAACAGGTGGTTCAAAGCTGGTGGTTTTATGAGTGGAAGTACATAGACTGTGAAATGGAAAGGTGCTGGGAAGAGAACCAAAGAGCCCACAATATGACCTGGATGAGGAAGTTGAGGGATGGGTTAGCAAGTTTACTGATGACACAAAGGTTGGAGGTGTTGTGGATCGTGTGGAGGGCTGTCAGAGTTTACAATGGGACATTGATAGGATGGAAAACTGGGCTGAGAACTGGCAGATGGAGTTCAACCCAGATAAGTGTCAAATGCTTCATTTTGATAGGTCAAATATGATGACAGAATATAGTATTAATGGTAAGACTCTTGGCAGTGTGGAGGATCAGAGGGATTTTGAGGTCTGAGTCCATAGGATGCTCAAAGCATCTCTGTGGTTAAGAAGGTGTATGGTGTATTGGACTTCATCCATCGTGGAATTGAATTTAGGAGCTGAGAGGTACTGTTGCAGCTATATAGGACCCTGGTCAGACCCCACTTGGGGTACTGTGCTCAGTTCTGGTCGCCTCACTACTGGAAGGATGTGGAAACCATAGAAAGAGTGCAGAGGAGATTTACAAGGATGTTGCCTGGATTGGGGAGCATGCCTTATGAAAGCAGTTTGAGTAAACTCGGCCTTTTCTCCTTGGAGCGACAGAGGATGAGAGGTGACCTGATAGAGATGTATAAGATGATGAGAGGCATTGATCGTGTGGGTAGTCAGAGGCTTTTTCCCAGGGCTGAAACAGCTGCCACAAGAGGGCATAGGTTTAAAGTGCTTCTGAGTAGGTACAGAGGAGATGTCAGGGGTAAGATTTTTACGCAGAGAGCAGTGAGTGCATGGCATGGGCTGCCGGTGACAGTGGTGGAGGCGGATACGATAGGGTCTTTTAAGAGACTTTTGGATAGGTACATGGAGCTTAGTAAAATAGAGGGCTATGGGTAAGCCTAGTAATTTCTAAGGTAGGGACATGTTTGGCACAACATTGTGGGCCAAAGGGCCTGTATTGTTCTGTAGGTTTTCTATGTTTCTACATTTCTAAAGCTTGAAAACTTCCTGCTTCACCCTGTGCCAGAAGCCAGGGATAGATGATGAAATCAGTTCAGGAGCTGTTTCAGAATCAGTTCATAACGGGCTAAGTATATGATTGGAATTCATGAGCCTCTGCTGCTGATTTTGAGAAGCAGCATTCCACCTTAGTGATTCTTCTGAAAAATTTTACCAGAATGGCTTTTAGATTGGGTGGAAGAATCTTGGACTGAGTTCCATATCAGGAATTACATCACATTGTATACAGTTCCTGGCATACTGGCTGAAGTATATGGGCCTTGACACATAAAAAAGCTGAACTTCCAGTGCACACAAACTCATTATTGCTTTATGGTGCTAAATGGTCTTTCTAATCACGTCAGCTTGTTTTACACTGCCTCTGAAATCTATTCTAGATAGAAACATAGAGGATGACGTTAGAATTCTTGAGAACCAATGGTACATTGGCCCTTGGGGATAGAGGAGACAACAGTGGAGCAGAAGAAACAAATTGCTGGAGAAACTCAAAAGGCCAAGCAGCATCTGTGGGGGCAGAGCGATAGTTGACATTTTAGGGTCATTACACAGAAAGGGTTACACAGTAGCATAGCGGTTAGCGAGACGTGACTACAGCTCGGCGTGTGGGAGTTCAGCGTTCAATTCTGATGCTGTCTGGAAGGAGCTTGTACATTCTCCCTGTGACCATATGGTAAGTCCGCTGGGTGCTCCTGTTTCCTCTCACAGTCCAAAGACGTACAGATTAGAAGTTTGATTGCTCATTGTAAATTTCCTGTGATTAGGCCAGGGTTAGATAGGTGAGCTGCTGTGTGGTACAGCCTGTTGGGCTAGAAGGGCCTGTTCCATGCTGTAGCTCTAAAAAAATAAATAAAACTTCAGACATTCCTTTGTCTCCACAGAATTCACTTCACCCTCTGAGTTCCTCCAGCAGTTTGTATATTTGCCTTTATTACAATATGGTTTCAAAACAGAACTAAAATTCTTGCTCTAATATATAAGGTCTAGGTAAGACTACTGTTGGAATATTGTGGTCAGGATTTGTCTCCTTAATAAAAAGTATGTACTTGCCATGAAGGGAGGACAGAGAAGATCTACTGGACTCTTACCAGGTGTGTGTTTGTTATCTAAGAACATATTGAATTGAATTGAATGATCTTTATTGTCATTATACATAGGTACAATGAAACTCTGTTTGGCTTCCTCTCAGGCAATCAAACAAAGCGGTAGATAAAAACAAGACAGTTATAGAAAAACAGTATTAAATAGATAAGAGGCAGAAAATAAGTTACAGCATCACCAGAATGTCACAGTAATGCACAAAGTGCCGTTAGTGCAAGTATTTGAGTCCTTGTGTGTGCTCAGAGTTTCAGTCATTGTTCTGTGGGAGTGGTGTGATGGAGGCCACAGCTCTGGGGTAGAAGCTGTTCTTCAGTCTATTTGTTCTGGTTTTTAGTGTCCTGAACCTTTTGCTGGATGGCAGCGGGTCAAACAGGGAGTGGCCGGGGTGTGTGGTGTATCTGGTTATGCTGATTGCTCTCCTCCCGAGTCTGCTGGGATAGATGGTGTCCAGTCCTGGGAGCTCCATCCTGACAATTCGCTGGGCCGCCTTCACCAAGCGATGCAGGTGTTGTCGCTCAGTGGCTGTGCAGCTGGCATACCGCACGGTGGCGCTGTCGGTCAGGATGGATTCAATTGTGCTTCTGTAGAAGTTAAGCAACAGTTTTTGTGGGAGACATACAAAAAAACTGGATGAACTCAGCAGGTCAGGCAGCATCCGTTGAACGAAGCAGTCCCTCCTTTAGTCCTGATGAAGGGTCTCGACCTGAAGTGTTGACTGCTTCTTTCAACTAATGCTGCCCGACCTGCTGAATTCATCCAGCTTTTTTGTACATCTTGATTTGACCACAGCATCTGCAGTGTACTTTGTGTTTAGTTTTTGTGGGAGTTTGGCCTGTTTCAGCTTTCTGAGGAAGAACAGTCTTTGTTCTGCCTTTTCACAAGCAGCGAGGTGTTGGTGATCCATGTCAGCGAGGTGTAGGTGGTCCATATCAGCGAGGTGTTGGTGATCCATGTCAGCGAGGTGTTGGTGGTCCATGTCAGCGAGGTGTTGGTGGTCCATGTCAGTGAGGTGTTGGTGATCCATGTCAGCGATGTGTTGGTGGTCCATGTCAGCGAGGTGTTGGTGGTCCATGTCAGCGAGGTGTTGGTGGTCCATGTCAGTGAGGTGTTGGTGATCCATGTCAGTGAGGTGTTGGTGATCCATGTCAGCGAGGTGTTGGTGGTCCATGTCAGCGAGGTGTTGGTGGTCCATGTCAGCGAGGTGTTGGTGATCCATGTCAGCGAGGTGTTGGTGATCCATGTCAGTGAGGTGTTGGTGGTCCATGTCAGTGAGGTGTTGGTGGTCCTTGTCAGTGAGGTGTTGGTCGTCCATGTCAGTGAGGTGTTGGTGGTCCATGTCAGCGAGGTGTTGGTGGTCATTGTCAGTGAGGTGTTGGTCGTCCATGTCAGCGAGGTGTTGGTGGTCCTTGTCAGTGAGGTGTTGGTCGTCCATGTCAGTGAGGTGTTGGTGATCCATGTCAGAGAGGTGTTGGTGGTCCATGTCAGCGAGGTGTTGGTGGTCCATGTCAGCGAGGTGTTGGTGGTCCATGTCAGCGAGGTGTTGGTGGTCCATGTCAGCGAGGTGTTGGTGGTCCATGTCAGCGAGGTGTTGGTGGTCCATGTCAGCGAGGGTTTGGTGGTCCATGTCAGCGAGGTCATGGTGGTCCATGTCAGCGAGGTGTCGGTGGTCCATGTCAGCGAGGTGTTGGTGATCCATGTCAGCGAGGTGTTGGTGGTCCATGTCAGCGAGGTGTTGGTGGTCCATGTCAGCGAGGGTTTGGTGGTCCATGTCAGCGAGGTCATGGTGGTCCATGTCAGCGAGGTGTCGGTGGTCCATGTCAGCGAGGTGTTGGTGATCCATGTCAGCGAGGTGTAGGTGGTCCATGTCAGCGAGGTGTCGGTGGTCCATGTCAGCGAGGTGTCGGTGGTCCATGTCAGCGAGGTGTTGGTGATCCATGTCAGCGAGGTGTAGGTGGTCCATGTCAGCGAGGTGTTGGTGGTCCATGTCAGCTAGGTGTTGGTGATCCATGTCAGTGAGGAGTTGGTGGTCCACGTCAGCGAGGTGTCGGTGGTCCACGTCAGCGAGGTGATGGTGGTCCATGTCAGCGAGGTGATGGTGGTCCATGTCAGCGAGGTGTTGGTGGTCCATGTCAGCGAGGTGTTGGGGATCCACGTCAGCGAGGTGTCGGTGGTCCATGTCAGCGAGGTGTTGGTGGTCCATGTCAGCGAGGTGTCGGTGATCCACGTCAGCGAGGTGTCGGTGGTCCATGTCAGTGAGGTGTTGTTGGTCCATGTCAGCGAGGTGTTGGTGATCCATGTCAGCGAGGTGTTGGGGATCCACGTCAGCGAGGTGTTGGTGGTCCATGTCAGCGAGGTGTCGGTGGTCCATGTCAGCGAGGTGTTGGTAGTCCATGTCAGCGAGGTGTTGGTGGTCCATGTCAGCGAGGTGATTGTAATCCATGTCAGCAAGGTGTTGGTGATCCATGTCAGCTGTTTGGACAACATAACTCCAAGGAACTTCAGGTTTTCCACACTTTCCACTACCTCTCCGTGTATGTGGAAGGGGGCTGTGCAGTTTGTCCTTTGATCTCCTGAAGTGAGATCAAAGTGAGATCCTGAAGTGGTCCAATCTGTATTCACTAGAGATTAGAAGAATAAGGGGAGATCTCTTTGAACTATATTTTAAAAAAATCATACAAGGTTTGTGGGGATAGATACAGGGAAGATAATTCCTTAGAGTTAGGAGTCCTGGACCAGCAATCACAGTTTCAAAATAAGAGATAGTCCATTTAGTACTGGAAAGATGAAAACCTTTTCATGAGAGGGTGGTGAATTGTCGGAAGTCATGAAGATGATTGATGTGCAAGATACTGTGTAACCACAGTGCAAAGTGTCAAGTTTAACTTGCTAAAACTTCTTACGTGGCAGAAGCAGGATGGGATATTCTGCAGTTGCCTGAACAGTGCTGCTTTGACAACTATCACGAAGCACAACACCAGCCAAGATAAAACAGCCCACTTGATACTAGATTCACTCATTGGAGCGCCAGTGTACTATGACTGCCGGCCGCACACCTACCAATGACCAGCCAAGGTGTTTTCATTGATCACAAGCTTGTGGAAAAGGACAAAGTCACAGCTGTGCTAGTTATGCCCATATTCCATAAATTAGAAATAACTGCCTGAAGAGGGAAAGCTGAGACAGAAGAACTTCATAGAATATGCTATGAGAGCTGTGAAATTGTTTACTTTTAAAAGATGTCAAGTGTATTGGCGCCCAATGTGAGCAAGGTTATGAAGAAATAACAGTAGCTGATAAGCTATTGTGTCCCTATCACAATTCCTTCCTTCTCCTTCCCCAACAGTAGCCCTTTCATGGTATCAATTGTAATATAATTTAGTGTTCCATCTCCAAAGGCATCAGAAGGCATTGTCGCAACGGTATTCAAGAGCCTGTGTACCCTGCCTTCAGCCTCATTTAGTAGCACATGGAAGTCCAGTGGCAAAGTTCTGTGTTCCTTTCCTAAATGATGTTCTCTCAGTATAAATGATGCTTTGAGTGGTCATTATCATAATAATAACTAATTTTATCATCAGCTTCAATTAACAGAGAGTTATTTGAGAAAGTCAGGAATTATTGGCCGCTGCTGGAATTAATTGTTGAAAGACCACACATGAGCTTCTGAATATTCATGCCCGTTTCAGATGTTTCACTTCAAAGATCATGCCAATTAGAAAAGGAAGTCTCAGTAAATATATGTACCATTTTCTGCCTGGTCTCTGTCCAGGTAATGTTTGAACCTACATAATATTGTTGAAAGAATTCAGTAAGAAAGTAATTGAACAAATAACTGCACAACTTAACAACAAAACTCTAGGCCTTCTTTTGTCAATCAATACATGGAATCAGACTATTACTTGCCTTGAGCAATATCAGTTTGGTTGGTAATGTGAAAATTACTGCATTGCTGTAACTGAATGAGTATTTTAAGAGGTGACAATCAAAATAAATACTTAATACATAAATACTAAAACTAGGATTGTCTTATTCACCTTTCTTTCATGATCTCAGTGCTCAGTGCTCAATGCTCAAGAATATACTCCCTGTTGTGAGAACATGTTGAGCAGACATACACATAGTGTTATTGAGAATTATATTTTAAATCAAATATCTTACTCAATTCTCGGGAAGATAATTAAAAAACTCACTTAGAATTAGAACTATCCCGGAGTTGGTATAAACTTTATGACTGTGACACTTACTCTACAAATGGAATATGAGCTCTTTCATTTAGATCACATCATAAACAAGCAGATCTTTAAGAATGACCAGATTCTTTCATGCCATTATTTTTGCATCATTTTTCTGATTTATTTTGTTTGAACATAATGTTAGAGAGCTGCCTTGAAATATTTCCTGAGTCTGATTCAATTTGAATTAGGTGGGATTTGGATTTCTTCTCAGATAGGAATAGTGGACCTCATTTACAGTCAATGATACTTGATTGATAAGAAATGTAAGAGTACCATGAAAATAGTGAGACAAAGCCTCCTGTTTCTTTTATTCCTCTTAAAATACTCATTCAGTTACAGCAATGTAGTAATTTTCACATTACCAAACACCCTAATGCCAATTAATTGGTTGTGCATCAGGCAATTCTGTGAATTTCAAGTTTACTATGCAGGAAGGGTAAATGTCAGATAGGTCATTTTTTTTCATGCCGGTGCCAAATTTGTTCATATTCAACTATTTTCTAGGATTTATTCATTTTGATAATTTTATTTTGAGAGCTTCAGACATGGAATTCATATCATTTCACAGTGAGGACATTGTAAATAAAGGATAGGCTATCTATTTGTTTCGATGGTTATTCTTGATATGGAATTTAGATTTGTTATTTGGCTGCCTTTCTACTTATTTTTCCTGATTTAAATCAAATGAGGGGGAGATGATTGGGCTAGGCACCAAATGAGCCTGAAATAGATTATGAAAGTCCAGAATCATTTTGAACTTCAAAGCTGATTAACACTTTCTTAGCTTGCTGTGAATAACAGATAGGTGTTAAAATGATGGCTGTGGCCTTTGGTGCTGAGCCACAAGGCTCTCTAATATAACCCTCCAGTACTTTTTCTTCTTCTAAGCCTACCTCTTCAATCAAACTTTCAGTGACTTGCCTAATTTTCCCTGTATGTAGCCTGATATCAAGTTTAATCTGACAATACTCTTACAAAGTATCTTGGGAATATTTTCCTGAATTAATAGTGCCATAAACATAAGTGGTAGTTATCACCCAACTTTAAGATTGGGTTAGTGGTCCATGACTTCATTGATAATTATTTTCATTGAAATTAATCCACATTTCCATTTTACTTTACTGAAAATGCAAATTAGGAATATATTACATGTCTCTCCAGAAAAGTCCCATTGTGGGAAGCCCAGACTGTAAAAGGGATAGATGGGTTGGAATTTGTAAAATGTGTGCAGGATAGTTTTTTGCAGCAATACATAGAGGTACCAACTAGAGAAGGGGCAGTGTTGGATCTCCTGTTAGGGAATAAGATAGGTCAGGTGACAGAGGTATGTGTTGGGGAGCAGTTTGGGTCCAGTGATCACAATACCATTAGTTTCAATATAATTATGGAGAAGGATAGGGCTGGACCTGGGGTTGAGATTTTTGATTGGAGAATGGCTAACTTTGAGGAGATGCAAAAGGATTTAGAAGGAGTGGATTGGGACAATTTGTTTTATGGGAAGAATGTAATAGAGAAATGGGGGTCATTTAAAAGTGAAATTTTGAGGGTACAGAATCTTTATGTTCCTGTTAGGTTGAAAGGAAAGGTTAAAAGTATGAGAGAGCCATGGTTTTCACGGGATATTGGAAACTTGGTTAGGAAAAAGAGAGATATCTACAATAAATATAGGCAGCATGGATTAAATGAGGTGCTCGAGGAATATAAAGAACATAAAAAAAATCTTAAGAAAGAAATTAGAAAAGCTAAAAGAAGATATGAGATTGCTTTGGCAAGTAAGGTGAAAATAAATCCAAAGGGTCTCTACAGTTATATTAATAGCAAAAGGATGGTGAGGGATAAAATTGGTCCCTTAGAGAATCAAAGTGGACAGCTATGTGTGGAGCCAAAAGAGATGGGGGAGATTTTGAACAATTTCTTTTCTTTGGTATTCACTAAGGAGAAGGATATTGAATTGTGTAAGGTAAGGCAAACAAGTAGGGAAGTTATGGAAACCATGTCGACTAAAGAGCAGGAAGTACTGGCGCTTTTAAGGAATATAAAAGTGGATAAATCTTCTGGTCCTGACAGGATATTCCCTAGGACCTTGAGGGAAGTTAGTGTAGAAATAACATGGGCTCTGACAGAAATATTTCAAATGTCATTAGAAACGGGGATGGTGCCGGAGGATTGGCATATTGCTCATGTGGTTCCATTGCTTAAAAAAGATTCTAAGAGTAAACCTCGCAATTATAGGCCTGTCAGTTTGACGTCAGTGGTGGGTAAATTAATGGAAAGTATTCTTAGAGTTGGTATATATAATTCTATGGATAGACAGGGTCTGATTCAGAACAGTCAGCATGGATTTATGCCTGGAAGGTCATGTTTAACAAATCTTATTGAATTTTTTGAAGAGGTTATGAGGAAAGTTGATTAGGGTAAAGCAGTGGATGTAGTCTATATTGACTTCAGTAAGGCCTTTGACAAGGTTCCGCACGGAAGGTTAGTTAGGAAGGTTCAATCGTTAGGTATTGATATTGAAGTAGTAAAATGGATTCAACAGTGGCTGGATGGGAGATGCCAGAGAGTAGTGGTGGATAACTGTTTGTCAGGTTGGAGGCTAGTGACTAGTGGTGTGCCTCAAGGATCGGTACTGGGTCTAATGTTGTTTGTTATATACATTAATGACCTGGATGATGGGATGGTAAATTGGATTAGTAAGTATGCAGATGATACTAAGATAGGTAGCGTTGTGGATAATGAAGTAGGTTTTCAAAGCTTGCAGAGAGATTTAGGCCAGTTAGAAGAGTGGGCTGAATGATGGCAGATGGAGTTTAATGCTGATAAGTGTGAGGTGCTACATTTTGGTAGGAATAATCCAAATAGGACATACATGATAAATGGTAGGGCATTGATGAATGCAGTAGAACAGAGTGATCTAGGAATAATGGTGCATGGTTCCCTGAAGGTGGAATCTCATGTGGATAGGGTGGTGAAGAAATCTTTTGGTATGCTGGCCTTTATAAATCAGAGCATTGAGTATAGGAGTTGGGATGTAATATTAAAATTGTACAAGGCATTGGTAAGGCCGAATTTGGAGTATAATGTACAGTTCTGGTCACCGACTTATAGGAAAGATGTCAACAAAATAGAGAGAGTACAGAGAAGATTTACTAGAATGTTACCTGGGTTTCAGCACCTAAGTTTTACAGGGAAAGGTTGAACAAGTTAGGTCTTTATTCTTTGGAGTGTAGAAGGTTGAGGGGGGACTTGATAGAAGTATTTAAAATTATGAGGGGGATAGATAGAGTTGATGTGGATAGGTTTTTTCCATTGAGACTAGGGGAGATTCAAACAAGAGGACATGGGTTGAGAGTTAGGGGGCAAAAGTTTAAGGGTAACATAAGGGGGAATTTCTTTACTCAGAGAGTTGTAGCTGTGTGGAACAAGCTTCCAGTAGAAGTGGTAGAGGCAGGTTCGGTATTGTCATTTAAAGTAAAATTGGATAGGTATATGGACAGGAAAGGAATGGAGGGTTAGGGGCTGCGTGCGGGCCAGTGGGACCAGGTGAGAGTAAGCATTTGGCATGGACTAGAAGGGCCAAGGTGGCCTGTTTCCATGCTGTAATTGTTATATGGTTATATGGAAATATATTAAATAAATACATTCTGATGAAGTTGTGGTGAAGAATCTTCAAAGTGAAACATCAACTTTGTTTCTGTTCAGATTCTGCCTGAAATCAGCCTCATCAACATCTGTTTTGCTTTCAGATTTCCAGCATCTACAGTTCTTTTGACGTTTGAATATTTATTGTTCAGCACTAAATTTGCTGACATGCAAGATAATGTAATGGGTGGGTGGGGGTAGTGGGGCTAAGCTCCCTCTGCTTATTAAATGCTCCCAAAGTTGTGTGTCTCAAATAGCCTCTGACTACCAAGTCCAGCTCCTAGCCTCTGCGTGGCTAGAACCATTTCTACTGACAGGAGAAAGGACAAAGGCAGGTTACTGACACCTTAAAACCAGTCCTTTCAGGCAGATGGGGCTCGTCAGCTGGGGGTAGCAGGTCATCCAGGAGAAGGAAAATTCTGATCTCAACCCTCTGCTGCCTTGCAGCTAATCTCACTCACTGGAAGGCTTTGGGAGTAAACCCCATGAAAATATCCAGAGCTAGAATCCCAAAGGTGGTCCGAAGTTGAGTTTAATGCTCACTGGTAACTCCTGCGATGGCAGTGGTGCTAAAATGTTTTGGTCTCTGCTGCTCCTTTGGATTCATCAGTTGTGTGGAAAGGGGGAGCCTGCTACATGGACAGCAGCTTGCTCCCCATGTCATCCTTCCCTGGCTTGTGTATCATGTAGATAGCTAGGACGCCGCATCTGTGGTCAACCTCCACCAAGTGCCTCAAGATAGTAAATTTTACATTTAAAAAAAAACTCTCCTCTGTAAAAATATTCCTTTAACTTCTGTCTTCACTTGCATACTACTTCATGAAGTGTATCTTAGTCAGCTGTGTGGGAAATTGAAATCAGTTCTGTGAATACTTGTTGATACAAATCGAGGTTACTGTCCACAACCGACTGACATTCTATTTGATATTTCAGCTTAGGTCAAAATTCCTTAAACCTATCTCAGCTTGCTACTTGCAGTGTTCAAAAGGTCCAATTAGAAACAGAAATGTCAGTGTTGATTAAGTGAATACCATCTAGCATTCAACTAATTGAGCCATTTCAAATATATGATAAGCCAACTCTGACAGCAGAAAGCTATTTTTATTGAAAGTTAATGCACCAAAGCAATGTCAATTTCTCAGCAAAGAACAAAGTGTACTGGAAAGCAAATAAAAGTATCCCTTTGGACAAATGATACCAATAACACAGATGGCACATTTTTCAAGATACTTCACATCGTTTGTAGCTCCAGAATATTTGGGAGAATTTTTTCACGTTTCTAAGCTTTTCATCAGAATAGAGCAATTTCCTTTCAAAATTCAACAGTCTTAATAAAAACTGCATGAGTGATGCTCTTGAAGATGAATGAGTCTTCTAAGTTATTTATCAGTTCCAGTTTTTCTTATACTTTCATCTCACTTGCTTTTGCCTCCTCTTGGTGCACACACCTACATGCAGTGGCCACTTTATCAGTACTGTATCTCCTGTACCAAATAAAGTGGCCACTGAGTGTATGTTTCTTTGTATGTTCATGGTCTTCTGCTGCCGTAGCCTATCCACTTCAAGGTTCAACGTGATGTGGCATTCAGACACGCTCTTCAGCACATCGTTGCTGTAATTGATGGTTATCTCAGTTACTATCACCTTCCTGTCAACTTGACCCAGTCTGGCCATTCTCTGACCTCCCTCATTAAAAAGATGTTTTCACCTGCAGAACTGTCACTCACCAGATGTTTTTTGCTTCTCGCAGCGTTCTCTCTAGAGACTGTTGTGCATGAAAATCCCAGGGCATCAGTAGTTTCTGAGATAATTAAAGCACCCCATGTGACACCAACTATCATTCCATGGCCAAGTCACATAGACTCTATGCTGTACTGCATGTTGTGGGGGCTGGTGGACCCCATTGTGGTTCCTGGTGACCACATCTGTAGCAAGTGTTGGCTGCTCGAGGAACTCAGGCTCAAAGTTGATGACCTGCAATCTCAGCTTCCTACACTGCAGCACATCAGGGAGGGGGAGATTTACCCGGACGCTGAGAGTGGGGGCTGTAGGAAGGATGAGCAAACTAAACGTGTCACCATAGTTCAGAAAGCCATTCGAGACCGGGGTGAGAAAAGGATAATATAGTCAGTGGAATAGACAGAATTCTCTGTAATGAGGATATAGCGTCCCAAAATCTGTGTTGTCTGCCTGGTGCCTGGGTTTGGGACATCTTATCTGAACTGCAGAAGAATTTGCAATGGGAGGGGAAATATCCAGCTGTTGTGGTCCATGTGGATACCAACAACATAGGTAGGATGAGGAAAGAGGTTCTGCTGAAGGGAATTTGAGCAGGTTGGGATTAAATTAAAAAGCAGAACCAAATAGGTAGTGAAGAAACATGGTTGTAGGCTGGAGAGAATTGGGAATTAAATAATACGGAAGGACAGGGAGGAAATAGCACTCTTAATTAAAGACGAAATCAGGGTGATAGTGAGAGACGATGTAAGATCTAAGGAGCAGAATGTTGAATCTATCTGGGTAAAGGGAAAAATTTCACTACTGGGAGTTGTCTATCAGCCACCGAATAATAACATTACGGTGGCACAGGCAATAAACAGAGAAATAGCCGAGGCATGTAAGAATGGAACAGCAGTAGTCAGGGGGGCTTTAACATGCACATTAGATTGGGTGAATCAGGTTGGTTGAGTCAGTCTTGAGGAGGACTTCATCAAATGCATCTGTGATAGCTTTCTTGAACAGCAAGGGAATGTGCTATCTTAGATCTGGTCCTGCACGACGACTCAGGTAAAATTAGTGATCTTGTAGTTAGGGATCCTCTTGGAAAGAGTGATCACAGTATGATTGAGTTTCTCATACAAATGGAGGCTGCAATAGTTTGATCTAAACCCAGTGTATTATGCCTAAACAATGGAGATTTCAGTGGAGGATTTGGCTACTGTAGAATGGGAGCACAGGCTAAGTGGTGGGGTGGTTGAGGAACAGTGGAAGACTTTCAATGAGATTTTTCACGGTGCTCAACAAATGTATATTCCAGTTAAAAGCAAGGACAGTAAGGGCGGGGAAAGCCAGTCTTGGATAACTAAGGAAATAAAAATTTTACATGGAGGTGACTGGAGGTGGACCCAAGTGCAGGACACAGGCACGGAGACTTGACACAGACACAGATTTGGACATGACTAGGACTCAGAACTTGGAACTTGACTTGGACTTGGGTCTTGGAACTTGGAACTTGACTTGGACTCCGAGCCGGGACTTGGACTTGACTGGAACCCAGAGACGACAACACCAAACAAAGACAGATGATTAGTATTTTGCTCGGAGGAGTGACAAATGGTCAGCAATCCACAGCTAGACACGAAGAGACAGAATTCCCAACTTGGAGCAATGGCAAACGGCCGGACCTACTCAGCTGGGAACGAGATGACAAAAACAAACAAAGACAGACGATATGTATTGCGGCTCGGAGCATTGGCAAACAACCTGCGATATTCAGCTGGACACAGTATGACAAAAAAAGACAACGACAGTCCATTTGTATCTCGACTCCAGGTAGCACAGGAAGCAGCAAACGGACGGCAAAACTCAGCTGGACAGCAGCTCTCAACTTGACCCAGCAACAGTGGATGACAGGCTTTTGACTCGACCCAGGAACAGCAGGCGGCAGCTCTTGACTCGACCTAGGAACAGCGGATGACAGGCTCTCAACTTGACCCAGCAACAGCGGATGACAGGCTCTCAACTTGACCCAGCAACAGCAGATGACAGGCTCTCAACTTGACCCAGCAACAGCGGATGACAGACTTTTGACTCGACCCAGGAACAGCAGGTGGCAGCTCTTGACTCGACCCAGGAACAGCGGATGACAGGCTCTCAACTTGACCCAGCAACAGCGGATGACAGGCTCTCAACTTGACCCAGCAACAGCAGATGACAGGCTCTCAACTTGACCCAGCAACAGTGGATGACAGGCTTTTGACTCGACCCAGGAACAGCCGACAGCAGCTCTTGACGACCCAGGAACAGCCGACGGCAGCTCTTGACTTGATCCAGGAACAGCCGACAGCAGCTCTTGACTTGATCCAGGAACAGCAGACGGCAGCTCTTAACTTGACCCAGGAACAGTGGATGCCAGGCTCTTGACTTGACCCAGCACAGCGGATGTCAGGCTCTCAATTCGACCCAGGAACAACGGTTCAGAATGAGCAAAGCTGCACTGTTGATGTGACAAACCAGCAGCGAGTAGATGAAAGCCGGAGTCTTTGAGCTGCCGGTTCGAATGAAGATCAGGTGCCCAGTGGAAAATGGGGAAAAGGAAATTAACTGAAATGAGTAGTCAACAGACCTGACCATGACATCAAGAAAGCATCAAACCAAAAGCTTGTGTGTACAAAGTTGCCAAGGATAGTGGGAAACTGGAAGATTGGGAAAACATTAAAAAGTAGCAAAGGACCACGAAGAAAACAATAAAGAAAGGAAAGATAGATTCTGAAAATAAACTAGCACAAAATATAAAAACAGAAAGTAAAAGTTTTTATTATATAAAACTAAAGAGTGACTAAAGTGAATGTAGGTCCTTTGGAGGAGGAGAAGGGGGCATAGATATTGGGTAAAGAGGAAATGGCCAAGGCTTTGCATGACTATTTTGAGTTGGCTTTCATGGTGCAGGACATGTTTAACATGCCAAGGAGAGATGTTATGGATGTGATAGGAGGTGAGGACCTCGATACGATAGCTATCATGAAAGAGGTAATGCTGAGCAAACTTGTGGGTCTGAAGATAGATAAGTTCCCTGGTTCTGATGGAATGCATCCCGGGGTACAGAAAGAAATGGCAGAAGTTATCGTAGAGGTGTTGGTGATAAGTTTCCAAAATTCTCTGGACTCTGTGCGAGACCT
Organism: Hypanus sabinus; assembly: GCF_030144855.1. Lineage (NCBI taxonomy): Eukaryota > Metazoa > Chordata > Chondrichthyes > Myliobatiformes > Dasyatidae > Hypanus > Hypanus sabinus. The sequence goes on along the minus strand of NC_082719.1, from coordinate 54,215,833 downwards.
GGCAGATTGGAAGATAGCAAATGTCATACACTGTTCAAAAAAGGATGAAGGCAAAAGGCAGGTAACTATAGGCCAGTTCATTTAATATCTGTAGTTGGGAAAATGCTTGAAGCTATCATTAAAGAAATAGTATGAGGCATCTGGAAAGCAATTGGTCTTGACAACATAGCATTGGAGCAGATAAAGCATTTTGGACAGTAAGCAAAGAAATGGCTCCTACAATTGTCCAACTGCTGTCTGGCAACACACAAGCTCCCTAATATTTGGCAGAAATCATATGTCATAGCCCTATTAAAGCCCGGAAAAGATCCCTCTGATCCTAAGAGTTTTTGGCCAATCTCACTGCTTTGCCACACCAATAAGCTGTTTGAATGCCTGATACTCAATAGGATAACACCAGCTCTAGATGAGAAGATCATCGCAGAGTAAGCAGGTTTCTGCCCCGGCAAATCAACAACAAGCCAACTGCTCAACCTCACACAATGTATCGAAGATGGTTTTGAGCAAGGGATGGTAATAGCTGCTGTTTTTGTAGACTTGTCAGCAGCTTACAATACAGTGAACCACAGACATCTCCTCAGCAAGATCCTGGAGATGACAAAAGATATTCACTGAACAGAGCTGTTAGGAAGCATGTTTCAGAATGGCCGGTTTTGTGTTGAACCAGGTGGAAGCACAGCAGGTGGTGATTTCAGAAGAATGGCCTTCCTCAGGGAAGTGTGCTTGCTCCGCTACTGTACAACATCTACACAAATGACCAACCTATAGATGATGTCACACACCGTTTTATATATGCTGATGACTTGTGCATCACTGCCCAAAGCACTGATTTTAACACCGTGGAGAAAACGCTTTCTGAGGCCTCGGAGGGACTAACATCCTACTATGAAGAAAACCACCTCCATGCAAACCCATCAAAGACACAAGTTTGTGCTTTCCGTCTCAGGAACCGTGAAGCCAAAAGGCAGCTTAAAGTGACCTGGTGTGGATCCACACTGACGCATTGCGAGCACCCTATCTGCTTAGGAGTCACCCTTGACGGATGCCTCACTTTCAAGCACCACATCAATAAAACAAAGGCAAAGTGAGCACACGAAACAACATCCTGAATAAGCTCACTAACACAAAATGGGGAGCAAGCTGGAAAACATTGCAAGCCAGTGCACTTGCTCTTTGTTATTCCACTGCTGAATACGCCTGCCCTACATGGGAAAGATCTACTCATGCTAAGAAGATGGATGCCGTTCTGAATTCAAGCTACCAACTTATCACAGGTTGTTTAAAACCAACAAACACCAACAGCCTATATATCCTGCTGGGTATCACACCCCCGATATACGAAGAACAGTAGCCAGCAAGAAGGAACGACTCCGTCAGACATCAGATGAGCTGCACCCTCTACGTGGTCACACACCTACACCCAGCTGCCTAAAGTGAAGGAAGAGCTTCATGAACAGTGTTGTTCCATTACAATCAACCCCATCTGAAGCTCACATCACCTTGTGGAAAGACCAGCTCGCCAGTCTCAAACAACCCCCAACGATGGAAATTCCACCGGATGAAAGTCTTCCCCCAGGAGCTAATGGCAGCTGGGCAACCAGGAAGTGCCTTAACAGACTCAGGACTGGTGTAGATCGTTCAAAGGTGTCACCAAGCACATGGGGATATGCAACCAGCCCGTCAACTTGTGAATGTGGAACTGAGCCACAAACTCTGCAACATCTCCTGCGATGCCCATCGCTAGAGGAACCCTGTACTGTTGCCGATCTTGCCGAATTCAACATCAAGGCACAAGGGGCCAGGGCCAGGTACGGACTGTCTGTGGACATGATAAGAAGATCTGGAAAGAAATGGATCCATCTGTATGGATTCAGCAAAGGCAGGTCCTGTTTGACAAACTTACTTTAGTTATTTGAGGACATAAGGAGTGCAGTGGATAGAGGAGAACAGATAGAAGTGATTTACTTGGATGCAGCATAAAAGACTTTATCTATAAGGATGCATAGAGTTGGGAGTGATGTATTAGCATGGATAGAGGATTGGTTAACTAATAGAAAGAAGAGAGTTGGGATACATGGGCAAACAATGGTGGAGGATTACAAATACCTGGGGATACGAATTGACAATAAACTGGACTGGTCAAAGAACACTGAGGCTGTCTACAAGAAGGGTCAGAGCCGTCTCTATTTCCTGAGGAGACTGAGGTCCTTTAACATCTGCCGGACGATGCTGAGGATGTTCTTCGAGGCTGTGGTGGCCAGTGCTATCATGATTGCTGTTGTGTGCTGGGGCAGCAGGCTGAGGGTAGCAGACACCAACAGAATCAACAATTTCATTCGTAAGGCCAGTGATGTTGTGGGAGTGGAACTGGACTCTCTGACGGTGGTGTCTGAAAATGCAGGTAGGTGGAGATGAGTCCATGGCCAGATCAATCATAATCTTATTGAATGGCAGAGCAGGCTTGACAGGCCAGATGTCCTGCTCCTGCTCCTATTTCTTATGTTATCACATTTATTAAACGTTCGGATGATTGGTCCGAGCAACAACTGAACTGCTTAACCATGTCTGCATGTTTTTATGGATTGAGTTGCTGCCACATGATTGGCTGATTAGATATTAGCATATCTGTGTACAGATGTCCTAATAAAAAGGTCACTGTGTCTATATGAAGATGTCCCAAATATATATACAATCATTATTTGGTGACTCTTTTCCTTTTCCTGCAGAAAATAATGACCTCTTCTAAAACAGAACAGAATTTCCAAGCCTTCTGTAAGAAGCAACTTATAGGTCAATCAGAAGAAAAGGAATCGTACATCTTATGTTCGCAAACAAGATGTCTAGATGTCTTTCTATTTTTTATGCCCTCTCATTCAGTCAGGAACCAGGCAACTTCATGCTGTATGGAACTTCATGCTTTTTGCTGCTGTGTATCTTATCAATGTAATACTAATTCAGCTTTATCCTCACTTCAGGCACTTTCCAGCTCCAGGGTTCATCAAATCATAAAACTCCCCAAGAAACATTTTAGTTACCACAAACACTAACATAGATTTCATCACTAAGTGTACGAGAGAAGCGTTTGTAAATAGTGTACTGGGGTTGGAGTAGTGTGAGGGTCAGGCACAGATATAGTTTAAAAGGGTATGATTGATCAGATTGCAAAATTAAACCATGCTGGAAAGCATCATTAAAATCTTACATGCTTACAATTATAAATATTGTTCTGAATCTATCAGATTTAGGATGTGACAGTGAACTTTCTATCTCGAAGAATTTTGTTGAATGCACCAAGCTTAAGGAATGATCAGTGGCTTGAGCAGTTTGTCATGTTATGAAACCAACCTGAGGAGTCATCAGAATTGTGGTGAATACATAAGTAGATTGTATTTAATTTAAATAATGATTTTCTGAAAATAACAAACAGCTCTTGTGTTTTGAAAAGATCAATAACATCTCTATGCTGACTCACAGGTTTAATGTGTCAAATTTTGCAATACTCTTTACTTCATAGGGCAGCGACATGTGAAATAGATTTCTTATCTGGAAAGTGAAAGGATCAATACACAAAGGCTCGTAATACTGTATATTATGAAGACGATGAGACATAAGAGCAGAATTAGGCCATTCAGCCCATCATCTGCTCTGCCATTTGATCGTAGCTGATTTAGTTTCAATCCCATTCTCATGCCTCTCCCCATAACTTTTGATGCTCTTACCAATGAAAAACATATCCCTGTAACCTTTGATGCCCTTACTAGTCAAGAGCCTATACCCAATGATGTGGCCTCCATAGTTGTCTGTGGCAAATGATTTCACCATCCTCTTGTTCAAGGAATTCCTCATCATCTCTGTTCTAAATGGACATCCTTCTATTCTGAGGATGTGCTCTCTGGTTCTAGACTCTCCCACTATTCGAAACATCTTTTCCACATCCACTCTATCTAGGCCTTACCAAGTTTGATAGGTTTCAATGAGATTCCCCCTTATTCTACTAAACTCTGGAGAGTACAGGCTCAAACACATCAAACATTATATGTTAACAATTTCATTCCCAGGATAGTTCTTGTAAACATATTCTGGATCCTCTCTAATGCCAGCATATCCTTTCTTAAGTATGATGCCCAAAACTGCTCATCACACTCCAAATGTGGTCTGACCAATGCTTCATAAAGCCTCAGAATTACATCACTGCTTTTGCATTCTAGTCCTCCCAAAATTCAAATCAGTTCAATTAGTTGTCATTTAACCATACATGAATATTCATGAGTACGGCCAAATGGGAAAGCATTACTATGGCTTGATGCACATTTAATAACAAATATTAAATTAATAATCACATTGATTTTGCCTTCCTTACTACCGACACAATCTGTAGCTTAACCAACCTCCAGTCAATCCTGCTCTAGGACTCCCAAGACCCTTTACACCTTTGAATTCTGAAATCGCTCTCCATTTTGAAAAATAGCTGACACCTTTATAACTTCTATCAAATTGCATGGAAATACACTTCCCTACACCATCTAACATCTTCCACTTGTTTGTCCATTCTTCTAATCTGTATGAGGCCTCCTGCAGACTTCCTGCTTCCTCAGCACAGCCTGCCCTTCCACCTATTATTGTATCACCTACAAACTTGGCCACAAGGCCATCAGTTTTGTTATTCAGATCATTAACATATAACATGGAAAGTAACCCAACACTGGCCCCTGAGGTACACATTCATCACTGTCAATCAGAAAGGGCCCATTCTTTGTCTTCTGCCAGTCAGACAGTCTTCTATCCGTGCTAGTATATTCCCTGTGATAATGTGGATTCTTCTCTTGTTTCACACTCCATGCATGGCATCCACTAACTCTCATTTATCTATCTTGCCTATTATTTCCCCAAATAATTCCAACAGATTTGTCAGGCAAGATTCCCCTTAAGGCAATCATGCTGACTTCAACCTATTTGATCACATGCTTCCAAGTACCATGAAAACTCATCCTTAATAATGAACCCCAACATCTTGCTAGCCATTGAAGCCAGGCTAACTGGTCTGTAGTTTCTTGATGTTTTGCTTCCCTTCCCTTCTTATGGAGTGGAGTGATATTTATGATTTGTAGTCCTCCAGTAAAGGTGAAGTCATGGCAGTAACAGAAATGATCAGTAAATATTTAAAACAGTGATGAACTGCATTGTATCAAAAGGTTTAATATGTTATTGTTGAAGGTGCACCAAAGGTTAATGCCTCCATATGGATTTGAAGGTTATCTTTCAGTTTAGTGACAAAGTTATATTTGTTTACCCACCCACATCCATTGTACCTATCTAATAAAACTAATATGCAACAACATTGAATAGAAAAGTGAAAATATCTACAGGTATTTATAATGAAGGTGTAATATTGCTCTAGTTTAATATCACAAGCAAGATGTTTGTGTTGCTAGGATCAGAAGGTATAATTTACACAAAATGTAAAACTGCAGATGCTGGATACCTAAAGTAACTCTTTTCTTTATATGAGTATAATTTAATGGCCAGGTCATAGCAGTAATAGAAGTGTTCATCTTATATCAAGGCATTTACTGGGAGCAAAGTATAATTAGTGGTATGCCCCAGGTATCATTGCTGAAGACTCAACTATTTGCAATCCCTTTCAATGACTTAAAGGGCAAAATCTGTAGTTGCTAAATTTGTTGACAGAAATAAAAATTGGTGGGAAAGGAAGTTGTGAGGGACTTAAAAAGTCTGCAAAGAGACATACATATCATATGTGAGGGGGGCATACATTTGTTGAATGGAGTATAATGTGAGGAAATGTGATATTATTAACTTCAAGAATTGCAGGATGCTCATTCTATTCCTGTGAAATACATTACTTGGAGTGGATAATGAGTAAGGGTTCTTTCTTAGTCCGTTCTTCCTTCTCTTCTGCGGAAGCAAATATTGGAAATATGGGCAATTTTATGTGTACATTAAGTGTAAAAATAATTTTTTAATTATTTAAGCAATGTTACCTGATAATAGCCTTCTTGTAGGCTATTATCAATCTTTTTTTCGCAGTCTGGACTCTAACAAAGTTTAAATTCTTGTAATCAATGGAAAATCATAGGGTTTTCCATACTAAAGTATCTTTCTCCAGAAAAAGAACATTCTTTTGAAAAAAATTAATTTACAAATCAAGATCTCATCAAAGCAATATTACCAATTCATTTTTCTAAATGAGATGAAATTGTCATGCTTCCAAAAGCAGAAATTCAACAATTGAGCAGTGAATCTTTTAATGAAATGACCCTTAAAATGCCAAGGTAACAATGCTCAGAGATAAGATGATCAGTGACTTTTGATTGTCTCTAATTACAACAGTATCTAGAAAAGGGCAAGGCATCTGAAATTCTCAATCTGATGTTGTTGATGTCTCCAGTGCAATCCTGTTGAACCACTGTAGTTCTAGGTTCTAGCAATCACAATTAATTGGAAAAACATTTTCTGAAAGAGATAATTTGTAGAATTGAATCAGGATAAACATTACAGTCACAAACGTAATAACATTTTTGTTAGCTAGGAAAAATAACATCATTGTTATCGATATGTCTTTCTTCCAAATTATTGTTTTATATTCCAACAATACTTCGTGGCTTGACAATGCTGATAGGCAATGTTTAATCAAAATTTCAGTTCTGAAATTCTTTTTAAGTTAGTCTGTCAAGTTTTTTTTGTGAGAATTATTGGTCCAAAAATGTTTTGTATCAGTGTTCAGTGTGGAAGAAATTTGCAGTATGCCAGAAGTTCGAGAGTGTCAGGAAGCAGAAATATGTGAAGTTTCCATTACGTGGAAAAAGGTTCTTGGGAAACTGAAAGGTGTGCAGGATGACAGTAGACAGTGTGTGAGGGAGGATAGGCAGGTGATAGAGAAGGGGAGCGCTCAGACCGAAGATGTAGGGGGAAGGAAGAAAAAGATAATAACATTGTTTGCACTGTTACGGATAAATAGAGTGTAAGAGGTGGAGTGTTTCTTAAATGCATCTATTTTAATGCTAGGAGCATTGTAAGAAAGGTGGATGAGAGAGCATGGATTGATACCTGGAAATATAATGTTGTAGCTATTAGTGAAACATGGTTGCAGGAGGGGGGGTGATTGCCAATTAAATATTCCTGGATTTCGTTGCTTCAGGTGTGATAGAATTGGAGGGACAAGAGGGGGAGGTGTTGCATTGCTTGCCAGAGAAAATATTACAGTGGTGCTTTGGCAGGATAGATTAGAGGGCTCACCTAGGGAGGCTATTTGGGTGGAATTGAGGAATGGGAAAGGTGCAGTAAAACTTATAGGGGTGTATCATAGACCACCTAATGGGGAGCGAGAATTGGAGGAGCAAATTTGTAAGGAGAGGTTGAGATTGTGGGTGTAAAGACTGTAGAGGCATTAGTAACTTTCTTTCAAGAATCAATTGACTCTGGCATGACTCCAAAGGAAGGGAATATTGCAAATGTTACTGCACTCTTAAAGAAAGGAGAGCGACAGAAGAAAGGAAATTATAGGCCAATTAGTCTGATCTCAGTAGTTGGGAAGATGTTGATGTCAATTGTTAAGGATATGGTTTCGGAGTACTTGGAGGCACGTGATAAAATAGACCATAATCAGCATGATTTCTTTAAGGGAAAAGCTTGCCAAATAATCTTTTGAAATTCTTTGAAGAAGTAACAAGCAGGATAGTCAAAGAAGAATGGGAGAATGTTGTGTACTTGCATTTTCAGAAGGCCTTTGACAAGGTGCCACACGAGGTTGGATAACAAATTAAGAGCCTCAGGTATTACAGGAAAAATTCTAACATGGATAAAGTAGTGGTTGATCGGCAGGAGGCAAAGAGTGGGAATAAAGAGAGCCTTTTCTGGTTGGCTGTTGTTGACTAATGGTGTTCCACAGGGGTCTGTTTTGGGACTGCTTCTTTTTACATTATTTGTCAAAACTTGGATGATGGAATTGATGGCTTTGTGACAACATTTGCGGACGATACAAAGATGGTTGGAGAACAGGTAGTTTTGAGGAAGTAGAGAGCCTACAGAAAGACTTAGACAGATTAGAATAGGCAAATAAGTGGCAGGTGGAGTATGGTGACGGGAAGTGTATGGCCATGCACTTTGGTAGAAGAAATAAATTGGTAGACTATTTTTGAAATGGAGAGAAAATTCAAAAATCCGAGCTGCAATGCAACTTGGGAGTTCTTGTGCAGGATTCCCTAAAAGTAAATTTGCAGGTTGAGCTGGTGGTGAGGGAGGCAAATGCGATGTTAGAAGACTAGAATATAAAAGCAAGGATGTAAAATTGAGACTTTATAAAGCACTGGTGAGGCCTCACTTGGAGTACTATGAGCAGGTTTGGGCCCTTTATCTAAGAAAGGATGTGCTGACATTGGAGAGGGTTCAAAGGAGGTTCATGAAAATGATTCCGGGATTTAAAGGCTTGTGATATAAAGAGCGTTTGATGGCTCTGGGCCTGTACTCACTGGAGTTCAGAAGAATGAGGAGTGACCTCATTGAAATCTATCAATTGTTGAAAGGCCTTGATAGAGTGGATTGGAGAGGATAGTTGCTATGGTGGGGGAGTCTAAGACCAGAAGACGTGGCCTCAGAATAGAGGGGCATCCTTTTAGAATGGATGTGAGGAGGAATTCTTTCCAAAGCCAGAGAGTGGTGAATTTGTCGAATTCATTGCCACAGGTGTCTGTGGAGGCCAAGTCATTGGGTATAGTTAAGGCCGAGGTTGATAGATTCTTGATTAGTCAGGGCATGAACGGATACGGGAAGAAGACAGAGGACTGGGGCTGAGACAGAAATAGATCAACTGTGATGAAATGGTGGAGCAGACTTGTTGGGCCAAGTGGTAATTCTGCTCCTATATTTTATTGTCCTATGGTCTTAAATGTTGACTGCTGTTTCTAGCATGATCACACTTCAAAAAAACTGGAGAAAAATAACTACATAAATAAGCATTTCCTTCTGTTGCCTTTCCACAGCTTTGTTCCTCTGTCCACAGTTGTTCTAGTTTTAATACTGGGATGCTCATACATTGAGTCCGAATTATTTGCGTGAGCTATGACTAATGAAGGTCTCAACACATTCTTATGAAGCATCATTTTCCATCTTCCTTCAATCACAACAATTACAATAGACAGCTGCGTAAAAAAAAACCAGACGTAACATTTCAGGTTAATGATTTGTCACAGGAAATAACTAAAGGTCAACCATCTGAAACCTGAACTTTCATTGAAGTTTAATCTGGATGGTAAAATTGTGAATGTGTATTTTAAACGCTGAATGATTATAACAAACTGAGCACCGTGAGCAGCCTTGGGAAAATGCCCAATTTACTGTAAGCATTGCTTTGACTGCTATTTAGAACAATTAATCTGCTTTTGTTTCGTTTCATTGTTAGTACAGCAAACAAGAGATTCAGCCGAGCGTGCGCATATGTTGCTATACTCAAAGGCCGCAGTAATGAAATTAAAAGTTAAAAGTTTTAAGTATATAGGCATATTTCCCCTTCGTGCAATGACATTCCCTGTTCGGATCAAGCTCACAAACTAAACAGTTTAGAACATTCGTACTTCATCGTAGCGTTCCAGGTTATATAATTCAATTACTGGACAGGAATTGGATAAGTTATGTTCGGGACTCGTTCCCTAACTTTCCAAAACCACGGAGCAAGTTCCCGCTGTCTTTGTAGTACCGATGTGGCACCACTACTTACAAGGTGACCACAAGCACATCGAGCCGGGGGGTGATGATGGTTTGAAGAAGTGTTTTCTGAGTATGAATGACACAGCCATCTCGTTCATTCACGTGACGTTTGATCCTGTGGGCGCTGACGCGTGATTTAATTGAAAAGATTCCTGAGATGGACGGCAATAAAAGTGCGGACGTCTCCGAGCTGCTGGCTGAGAGCGTGGCGACCATGCTGAGCTCCGAGCCGTGCTAGTACCGAGAAACAGAGAGAGCGCCGCGCAGCATCCGTCAGCATGAAGCGCCACCATTCCTCCGTCGTCGTACTGGCACTGCTCCTTCTCTCCTGGGGCTCCTTCTCACAAGGTAGCTCTCCCACTCATCATCACCCACATTCATCAAAATGTTGCTACAATTCCTGTTCAGCTCACATTTCACTTTGGACATTTTCTCGGTGCTTTCTTTCCTGTTATAATCGTTTCACTTTGTACTTCTAAGCGACTGACTTGAAACCTGTTTGTCTCTTTTTCTCCTGTTGCTCGTTCCTTTAGTTGTTGCTCTAGAAAACTTTTAAATTAGGAACGCCAACAAAGAAGTGCGTCTCCGCACATTGGGTGTGTTTTATGTGCAGTATCGTGTCAATTTAAAAATCGCGGAGATAATGTGGATGTAGAAGGGGATTTAAAATATTCTGTATGTGTAGAGGTTGCATTAATCTATTTCTTGACCCAACCTGTCCAGCACTGTTAGCAATCTGTACAAATGAACATGAACGGAGCTTTGCCTGAACATGGGAATCTATCGGGTATAAAACGTTTTGCATACTGTCCGTTGAAGTACAGGTTGAGCAAAAGGAAAAGTTGTACGGTGTTTAGTTGTTCAAATAGAAGGAGCAAAGATAGATTTTCCATTAAATATTTAATGTTGAGCTTCCCTGTTCGTTCACTGCCCTCCATTCCACCCTGTTCAGGTTGGTAAAATTTTAGCAACATTACTGGACTAGGTTCAGCTGTCTGGCCTCGTGATCCACTAGTTGCAAAGCTCAAAACACACCAGAATGCAAGGGATTTTAAATTGAATGAAATCATACGCATTTAGGAAATGGTAGCAATAATGAAACTGCCAAGTTACCCATTATGGTTTTCTAACAACCCTCAGGGAAGGGAACCTCTGAAATCAGGCTCTGACATGGCCTATTGCTTCTCAATTAGTGTTAATGTCCTTGTGATAATCATGAATTAATTAAAGAAAAGAGATGGTATTTTGAAAAAGAATGGTTTTCACTTAGTAATTCCACAACAAATCAAGCTTGAGGATTGCATTAGTTTAATTGACTAGGGTAGAATAACTCACTTGTAATTATTCTGTATGATAAAGAAAATACCCTTTTGATTGGTTGAGATCATTGTAAGTTTATTTTTATGTTTTATTTTCTCAATTCTTTAAATGGACTTTGTTTTAAGTTGCCAATAGAGATTCTATTTAAATAAAAAAAACTGTTCCTGGAACTCACAGGAAGATTAGGTAAGTAAAGAAAGTAATGTAACATTGCTTTCTTAAACTTGGGAGAAAGATTGTTCGAGAAGCAAGATTGTTGCTCTTATCTTGTATCCAAAAATGTCCTGGCTTCCTATATAAAATAAATGTAATTGGTTCTTGGGATAGAGGAATATAGTCAAAAGAGACTGTTCAGAGAATGGAGGCATTGGAGTTTTGAATGTTTGCTTAGGAAAAATAAAGTGTACATTCATCCTAATCATGCTATTCAAACTCCTAAATTAGGAATGGTTATAAAGTCTTGATTTTTTTGAAAATAGGCAGCCATTGTTCATGTATTCCTTGCTCTAAAGGAAAGCTTTGAGATTGTATTTTAAATGTAGCTGTAGTTTGGGTAATAATTTATAGGCAACATAGATCTAAATTACTATCTAAAACAGAGCTACCTTTTAAAATTAGAAACACCTAACATGATAGTAAATTTAGAGATGTAAGGATTAACTATTTGAGATAATGATGCATGGTACAGTACTTAAATATAGGCTGCAATGTACAGGAAGCAACTAGCTCCCCCCTCCCCCCCATCCACTCTAAGAGTAGAACTCAAATTATCCTATCGAAGTAGTTTTAGAATTGTATATGCATAATCATATTTCATTTTAATTTTCATATGGAAAGCTAAAATGTAAATGGAGTAAACAAAATAACAACTAAATTTTCAAATATTATAGCCCATAATTTTAAACTTTTATTATTTATTTTACTACTTCAAAATGTAATTATATAATTATCACAGATAATTTTGCATATAAAATAGAAAAATAATTGAATAGTATAATCATATCTCCCAATTTTTATTTCTACTGAGATTGCTGTTTCCCATACACATTTTACATTACTGCATCACCAACATTACCCTTAATATTCTTAAAAATAATAATGAAATACAGAACACAAGTTAAAAATATTTGCTTTGTCAATTACTTGCAATATGTTTGTAGGAGTTTATGGATTTCCTAAATGCTGGTGTGTAATTGTGTCTTGTGTGTTCTATAGGTGCTCCTACATCACCACAGAGGTTTGTAGAAGGACACGAGTTACATCTATGGAGAGAGGTAATCATAAGCAGAGTTCGAAGGACTTAAATCTAAATAATCTCAGTTCTTTTGTTTTTAACATAGCAAAGCAAGGAGAAAAAACGTTTTGTGTCACATGTCACAATAGTTATCTGCAAACACAGAAGCCAGTATTTTCTGGAAATTATTTCCTAATTGGTGCTAAATTGTGTAATTTATCAGTAATGTAATTATTTATAGTTGTCCACGATGATAAATGCATTTCTCCTACATTCTTCGCAAACTCATTTTTGACTCACTCAAAGAAAGTGCTTTTAATAATGATACTATCATAAATCAGCCTAGTTCTGGGAAACTACATTCCTACTGTATTTTTTATTCCATAAGCGAGATGTTTTAATGAGAATAATGGATTTCTATTTTTCTGTACAGTTTTCCCATTTCTGTTCATTGATATGCAAGCTAGATGAATGCAAATCTATATATGCATTTACAGTGATTTTCTATTGTTCATAAACTTTAATGGTAATAAGTATTTGAAAATTATTGTAATAATTTTATCTTTTTTAATCATTATAATGAATAATAATATATATTGATTTTTTTCAAGTAATCTCATATTCATGTCTTGTACTTTATATATACTTTCCCACAGTTTTACAGTTTTCTATCATTAACATTTATAATCTGTGTTCAGATGATACAGGAATTCTTGTAGTCATCTTTAATGAAAAGTATAAGATAAATATAAAAGTAATTCTCATATCACTTGCATCTAGTAAATTATATGAGAATTACAGCTCCGGACCTTTTACAATATTGCTTTTTTAAATGAAGTCTTTCCAGGTTAGTTTTTTTTCTACATTATTTATCCTATGGTTAACTTCCAAGTTTTGTTTGCAGTGACCAGATTATTTCTGTGAAAGTTCAAAGAGAGTGCAATTTAACTCTTCCTGTTTTAGAAAAGTATTTGTTTAAATTTGTATGATATTGTTTAAAGAAATTCCATAAATCAATATTGTGGAGTCCTCCCTCCATTTGTCTTAGAAAATAATTGTTCAGATGTTTCTGTTATAGTATTGATTGATCAGAATTAAATCAAATAGAGGAAACATTTTCTAACTTCTGCATTATCTCTTCCAGATAGATGATCTGTGCTCATCCTTTCTCTCTGACAATCGCCAGCAACAGGTGAGAACCAAATAATTATGTTGGACATTTATAGTATTCATAGATTTATAAAAGATTTTAAAAACTCTGATGAATTTACATTTTGCTTTACCAGCCAAGCACTACATTTGAAGAACTGTGTTATATGGCCTGGATAACTCTGCAAAAGGTATTTGTTTTATTACAATGCACTCAAAGAATTACATGCAATGAACTGGCTTGAACCCAATATATGTTTGCTTTTCATCACTTTAAGGTTAAACTATCTGACAGAGAATTTCAATGTACTCTCTTGTTCTGTAAGATTCTAAACCAGGAGCTGAGAAGTGGGACTAAGGTGGATAGCATTTTTTGAGTTCTACTGTGCCAATGGGCTAAATGGCCTGTTTCTTTGCTGTAAGTTTCTTGGTTTAGCTCATTAAATGACTGTGGAGTAAGATATAAATGTATGACCTCTGCTTTCAAAAAATAAGCTGGCTATCAGATATTTCAGAACTGGTTAACTATTAATTTTAGTTTTGTAATATTGCAAATTCTAGAAAGTACTCTTCTTATTGCCATTTATTCAAATTAAACAAAGAAAAGTTAATTGCTGAACTCAAAGATTCTCTTACTCCGCATGCCTCTCAAAATGTATCTGCAAAAAAAAGACAGTATATGGGAGGGATCTGTTTATGCTTCTTCCTGCCTTATAGACTTGACTGCACTTAGTTTCTTTCTCAGCTTTGATTTGCCATTTTGATTTGAACCATTTTCAAATATGTTCTAAGAACTTACGAGGTGCTATTATCCATTGTAATACTGAGGGAGGAAGGTTTCCATTATTTCCGCGTTTTGCAGTTTTGTCGGTCTGCCTGACCTTGCTGAAAAATATTAGAATCTGAATGGAGAAAACTAGGCCTTCAGCAAATGGAAAATTCACGTTGTCTAGCAAATGTGGCTCGTAATGGGAGAGATTTGAGCACATTTAGAAAAATCAGAGAATAGGAATAGTAATAAATGAGAATGTTCACAAGATAGTGGTGCAGTGCTGACAGAATTGCCTTCATAAACTCATTTGCAGCTTTCTGTCCAAATGAACATATGGGCTAACTGCTGACATTGAGAAAACTGATTAGGGATAGTTTGTTTCACAAGCAGTAATCTTCCAGGCCAATATAATGCCTTTTCAATACAGACTGGGTGAAAGTTAAAGCTTAATATCCAATTGATAAGCAACAATCTATTAATAATTCCCCCTTAGTGCACAGGCAGTGTCAGATGTTAAATGAATTCTCCACAACTACAAGATTTCTAATGTAATATGATGAATGACTTTATAAATCCATTAAAAGATAATATAAATTATTTTTTGATCTGTAACTTTTTTTAAGGCAACTTTGAATTTCACATTGTGCTGATTTCAGACATATTTTAAATGCATATTTTAACAGCTTCACATCATTTTTTCACTTTGAAAATTTATTGCAATGGAAATTAAATTATTAAATCTCTGAATTCAATCTTGGAAGCTGAGAACAACACAGAACCACTCGTGTTGGATTTTGTTTTTTCCTCCTTGAGCTCAGCTCCTCATGATCGTATCCAAGATAGGGTAGATTATACTCTGACGGCAGAAGGTCTTGCAATTACAAATCAAATCCAGGTTTTGCTTCTGTGCATTTCTAAAACTGAGAAAAGAGCAATGATTTAAAGTGTGATATGAATTAGTGGAAGATGATGCTCCACATTTCTCATCCTGCATTAATGGATTGATAACAGGAAATTTTTATGACCTCATACATCATACTGACCAAATTATGTTTCCTCAAGTTGTATTTGTAGTCACAGCTGTGTAATTTTAATGAAATCGGAGCAACCTGCATGTTTTTGAGCTTGTGATTAGAATGCTTTTCCATTCTCTAATCCTTCTCATAATTGATGGTAACTTTCTCCTTTGACGTAGCTGTGCATTAAATGTTTTTAACAGTTAAAATCACATGATATCACAGAACTTTGATGAAATCTAGGTGGGAACCGAGATGGTTTGGCAATACCCCAGAGGTAAAGGTTACGGTGCTAGCCTAGTGTGGATGATAATGTTGTTACTGATGAATTAATATGAGTGAAGCTAGGAGAGCATGATCCCATGCAAATGGACAATGATGTAATTTTACCGTACAGATATCCATCATACTGTTCAGTTTTAATGAATAGGTGAATATTCTTCTTTCATTGAATATTGTATACCAGCTTGTTTTTTTTTGCTTTCTAAAGCCATTTTATATTAATGCTTCACAATGTTTGCAGGATTCAGAAGATAAAGGAGAAAGCAAAAGGGTAAGCAGTATATTTTGCACTGTATGAGAGATAATAATCTAAAAGCAGGTATAAGTAATTGGCATATGCTTCAGTAAAATATTTCTTTTTTTTTTGTACAGTTCTTATTTCATTATTCTAAGACCCATGATTCTGGCAATTCTGATTTTATGGTAAGTGGTTTGAATGCTGTTCTGAAATTGTCTTAAAGTATCAGCTGTTTCTAGTTTAGACTTTAATTTAAAGTTAGATAACAGTGACTATAGTTTGAGGCTTAAAGGGTATTGTTTCCCTATTCATTGTAGAAACTAAGTGACTAAAGAGAGTATTGGCTGAAAGATCTGAAATACAGTGGATTCTGGTTAATTGGGATACATCAGAGTTTTACATTTTGGCCCAATTTAGCAGCTGCCCCAATTTGGAAATAGTTAAAAAATATAAAAAGACAAACTACCATTTAACTGTTTAACAAATTATGTATTTAAATGAAATACAGAAAGTCTTGGAACACTGTCACTACTATTACAGTACCATAAAACTCTATTAGTTTCTAATAGTTATTGACAAAGGATACCATGATTTTTGATTGACTGTAAATAAGCAAAATTAACGCAGACACCTAGTACAGATAATGGATTACCCTCATACAATGCTTTAGGTAATTGCCTTCTCCAAATCTTCATCTTCATTGTAACATTCAAGATGTTTGTCAATATCTTCAAATTCTTCATAGTTCCTGAATTGTTGAAGTAGTGAAATTGTTTCATTTTCACTTATGGCTTTTTTTTCTGCCAACTCCAAGCCTGAATGCTTGAGACTGAAGTGAGCAAAACAGTTCTGAATTATCTTGCTGCTTATTTCTCGCAAACTATCAATGGCAAAAATCACTGCTTTTTGAACACAAGTGCATTCAACTGACACTATTTAAAATGTTCACTCTGAGACAGTGTAGTGTCTAACAGTCACACAAATGCATGGAACTGTGCTAGTTAGAAACTGTACAGCAATTAGTGGCATAGTGATCTAAATAAGTGAAAGGAATCCTGGCTATTTTCTCAATTAGTTTTTTTGTCTCAAATAAGCAGCTGTCCTGATTAACCATTGCCCCAATTGACCAGAATCCACTGTACTGGAAATGCACATCAAGTGAGAAGTCAGTGATTCCTTTATCACAACAGGCAAAAGTTAGATGTAACAGAGTTCAAGTAAGGGAAAGGGAATCTGGAAAGAGGACAGAACAAAAAAATTGGGGGAAGATGGAAAAATTAAATGACAAAACTAATCTGTAAATTAAAAGGCAATGTTATCTGTAAGAAAGTTGGTCCAGAGGTGAGGTAAATTGGAATAGCAGAAACATAACACACAATGTTATCTGAGAAAGTTGAGACACTGTTCATTTTCTGAAATTGCTGTAGAACCCATAAAATTGCTTAATCTCTGTTCAGAAGCTGAAGTGCTTTTCCTGGACTATCTTGTTTCAATGTAGAAAACTGAGATGTCAGAATGGCAATGCTAGAGGGATAGAGAATTAAAATGACAAACAGAAGTTGAGAGTTATGCTTGCAAACAGGTTGAAGATTGGGCAAAATAATGACCAAATCTGGGTTTGGTCTCCCAAATGTAGAGGATGCTGCACCATATGCCTGACTCAATTGAAAGAATTGCCATATTCTTTCACATGGATAGTGTTTTTTGGATAGAAGGAAGAGTCAAAGCAAAAGGGCATATATTACATGGAAGTGTCAGAGGAGGGGAGAAAGAAATGTTGATTGCCATTTGAAATTAGACTAGTGTGTTTCCGAGGATATGATGAAGTGGACAAGAAGGGATAAAGGGAAGGCGACCCATTGGATTTGGAAGCTAGCAAATGAAATTGAGGACAAGGAACCTAGTTTTGAACCCGGTTTTGAGCAAAGATGAAGGAATGAAAAAAAGTGAGAAATGAGATCTACTAGGTCAATAGCTCCTCTAATCCCAATGAAAGGCAATCCTCAATTGAGAGGGGGAAGCTGAAAAACAACATTCTTTAAAGATAAAAATTTGAGAAGAAATGGGATAGAAATGAAAAACTGCTGGAATAGAAAAATCCTGTCAGGAACTAGGGCATGCTGAATTGTAAGTCCAAGTTTGTTGTCATCAATAGACCCATAGGGCATTTGTGACAAAGGTCTTAGCCCCACTAGCTTCAGAGAAATTGAAGTAAAGGAAGAAAGATGGTAATGGACTGTGCAAAGCTGAGGGAAGGATAACAGTTAGAAGCCAAACTGAAGAGGTTTTCATGTAGGATAAGTGTAAGAAATAGAATCCATGCAGTCATCAATGAACCAGAAAAAATCTGAGCAAGGGGATTTGAATAGGATTAAAACCACAAGTTTTCCACATTTCCTGAAGGCCCTGTTATTTGTAAAGGACCATAGTCTTAAATTCATATATTTGATGAATTAATTAATCTTGATGTTAAATTATAATTCAGAATCTATTAAGTGATTAATAAAACAATAGAAGCCTGCCATGTGTCTGTCTCTATCTCTAATGACCTTCAGCCCAGACACACAATTTGGGAAAACAGGGACAACAGACCTGTAAAGTGTAAAACATCGTTCATTATCTCATCTTGGGAGATGCATTCGCACACCTCCCCAGACTATCACAACATCACAAACTGACATTTTGTCTTTGAGCTTCCATTTTATTCCGGCATTAACTCTTTCCCTACATTAAGTAACACGTAGGAGTCAGTGGGCTTAGAAAAAGCATTCTGAGAAAGACGAAGCCAATGGAAAGAGAAGAAAAAGTCGGGAAAGCTGAAGAATGATAGAAATTGGAAACAACGTTAATGATATAGAACACGTAACACAGAAGAGTACTGCACACAAACAGGCCCTCTGGCATGTAATGTTGTGCTGAACCAGTTGAATTGGTAATCAAATGGCTAACTGAACTAATCTCCTCTGCCTACACAATGTCCATATCCTTCCATTTTCCTGACATTCATGTGCTTATTTTTGACTAAGATATTATATTAGAAGAAGAGTTGAAGGTGGAACTGATGAGGGCTGGGGGAAAAAATAATATTGAGTGCACCCCTACCCAGCATTTTTATTTATTTATATATATATATATATATATTCCTATAGTGAAAACATTTAATGGAAGCAGTAGGAGTGAAGGAGAGTTAAACCAAACTGAGATACCTGTGTGGAGTTTGTATGTTCTCCCTGTGGTGGCAAGTGTTTCCCTTGTTTGCTATGATTTATTCCTGCAATTCAAAGATATTCTGGGGGGTAAATTAGCTGCTGTTATTTGCCCCTGTGTAGGTAAATGACAAAGGAATCAAAGTGAAATTGATGATTACCTGAGTGAGAATAGGTTACAAGAAAATGAAAGTGCAACTGATGTGATTATGCTGCTGGAGCTTGTATGGGCCTAGTGAGGTGAATGGCCCCTGCATTGTAATAACTAGGTAAAATTCATCTAAGTGGGGACAGTACAGAAGTCATGGCCCAACTCAGCTACTGAACATTTAAAAGAATTTTGTGAGAAAAGGACACACTGATTGCAAGCATGACTGATCTTCAGTGTCCCTCAGTATTGCAGCTATGTGTAAGAATTAACTGTCTGATGGATTTTTCTTTACTTGCAAATCGCTTATTTCTCTGTTTTTCCTGAAAGGCAAAGACATGTAATTTTTCTTCATAATGCTGCTGTTAGAGTGTATGAGAATAATTAATTTAATTTAAAAAATGCCAGTTTGCCAAGTTGAAGAATTCAGTAACACTGTTTTTGATTTATCATGTAATTGCATAGTCAACAATCCTAAACTGAGACAGATACTGTCATGTGTGATTGATTCATAACTGTCGAATTGAATACAGGCAATGGTTAATCTGTTAATCACACTGATTTCAGTGGCCAAACAACTAACTACCCTACTGATTAGCTGGTCATGACAATAGGGTGCCAGTATCTCGAGTAACCTCGGGTCAGATAGGTTGACCATTAACTATAAAGGTTATTTTATGTTGCTTAAAAAGGATGCACACAGTAGTGAGGATACTGGTGACTCAGATGTGGGAAGGGAAATGGAAAAGAGCGATGCAAAGCTGACTGAAAATGCAGCAGGCTCCAGTGATTTTCCGTGCTGGACTGGAGGTGTTAGAGAAAATACTGAGGTGAAAAAGCCTAAAAAGCGGAGACAATGGATACACATGCAAGGTAATGCCATGAATCAAGCAAGGAGGCCCCAAGAGAGAAGCTGCAGAAAGTTCATTTACCTTGCGTGTGAGCAGTCAGTGAAATATCTTCAAGATTAAAATTTCAAAGTAAGATTCTTAGATAAATTATCTAAGATTCATTTTCTTGTAGGTATACTTAGTCAAAACCATAAGATATAGGAACAGAATTTGGCCATTTGGCCCATTGAGTCTGCTGTGCCGTTTCATCATGAGTGATCCAATTTCTCTCTCAGTCCCAATCTCCTGTCTTCTCCCTGTATCCCCTCGTGCCCTGACCAATCAAAATATAAATTAATTAATAAAATCAATTAATCAAAATATAAATAAAATTAAATATACAGCTGCCTGTGGGAAACAATTCCACAGATTCACCACCATCTGGCTAAAGAAATTCCTCCTCCTCTCCATTCTAAGAGGACACCACTATATTCTGAGGCTGTGTCCTCTGGTCCTAGACTGTCCCACCATAGGAAACATCCTCTCCACATCCACTCTATCAAGACTTATAGGTTTCAATGAGGTCACCCATTCAGAATTCTTCTGAATTCTAGTGAATACAGGCCCAGAGCCATCAGATGCTCTTCATAAGACAAGACATTCAATCCTGGAATCATTTTTGAGCACCTCTGTGAACCCTCTCCAGCTTCAGCATGTCCTTTCTAAGATAAGAACATAACATATAGGAGCAGAATTAAGCCATTTGGCCCATCGAGTCTGCTCCACCATTCATCCATGGCTGATCCTCTTTCCCTTCCTCAACCCCATTCCCTGGCCTTCTCTCCATAAACTTTGATGCTGTATCCAATCAAGAACCTACTAAGCTCTGCCTGGAATACTCCCAGTGAACTGGCCTCCACAACTGCATGTGGTAATGTATTCCATAAACACACTGGCTAAAGAAAGTTCACATCTGCTTTAAATGGATGCCCCTCTATCCTGAGGCTGTGCCCTCTTATCCTAGACTCCCCCTCCATGGGAAACATCCCTTCCACATCTACTCTGTCTAGGCCTTTCAATTTTTGAAAGGTTTCAATGAGATCCCCCCCCCCTTCCTCATCCTTCTAAATTCCAGTGAGTACAGATTCAGAGCCATCAAACTTGCCTCCTATGATAAACTTTTTATTCCTAGAATCATCCTTGTGACCCTCTCCAATTCCTATGGACCCTCTCCAATGCCAGCACATCTCTTCTAAGTTGAGGAGCCCAAATCTGTTCACAGTACTCAAGGCAAGGCATCACCAGTGCCTCATAAAGCCTCAGCATCACTTCCCTGCTCTTGTATTCTAGACCTCTTGAAATGAATGCTAACATTGCATTTGCCTTCCTCCCCACCGACTCAAACTGCAAGTTAAACTTAAGGGTGTTTTGCACAAGGACTCACAAGTTCTTTTGCATCTCAGATTTTTGGATTTTCTCCCCGTTTAGAAAATAGACTGCACATTTATTTCTACTGCCAAAGTGCATAACAATCCAGTTTTCACCATTGTATTTCATTTGTCACTTCCTTGCCCATTCTCCTAATCTGTCCAAGTCCTTCTGCAGCCTACCTGTTTGCTCAACACCCCCTGTCCCTCTACCAATGTTTGTATTATTTGCAAAATTGGCAACAAAGCCATCTATTCCATCATCTAAATCATTGATATACAGCATAAAAAGAAGTGGTCCGAACACCGACCCCTGCAGAACACCACCAGTCACTGGCAGTCAACCAGACAAGGATACTTTTATTCCCACTCACTACCAATCAGCCAATGCTCTAACCATGCCAGTAACTTTCCTGTAATACCATTGGCTCTTAACTTGGTAAGCAGTCTCATGTGTAGCATCTTATCAAAGGCCTTCTGAAAGTCCAAATATACAACAACCATTGCACCCCCTTTATTTATTCTTGTAGTCTCCTCAAAGAATGCCAATAGATTTGTCAGGCAAGATTTTCCATTTGTCCTATCTTGTCCAGTGTCACCGATTACTCCATAACCTTATCCTTAACAATTGTCTCCAACATCTTCCCAACCACTGAGGTCAGGCTAAAGAGAGGAGTGACGCTTGCAATTTGCCAGTTCTCTGGCACAATGCCAGAGTCCAATGATTTTTGAAAGATCACTGCTAATGCCCCCACAATCTCTAATGCTACCTCTTTGAGAACCGTAGGGTGCAGTTCATCTGGTCTGGTTGACCTATGTATACCCTTGGGTCTGTCAGCTTTTTGAGCACTTCTTTCTTGTATTGGTAACTGCACTCACTTGTCTTCCTTCACATACTACAACATCTGGCACAATGCTAGTGTCTTCCACAGTGAAGACTGATGCAAAATACTCATTTAGTTTACTTGTCATCTTATCCCCCATTATTATTTCTCTGGCCTCATTTTCTAGCAGTCCTTTATCCATTCTCATCTATCTTTCACTTTTTTTTACAGACTTGACGAGGCTTCTACTACCCACTTTGATATTATTTGCTAGTTTGCTTTCATATTTCATCTTTTCCCTTCTAATCATTCTTTTAGTTGTGCTCTGTAGGTTTTTAAAAGTTTTGTAATCCACAATCCTGCTAATTTTTGCTTTGCTGTATGCCCTCTCTTTTGTTTTTACTTTAGCTCTGACTTCTCTTGTCAGCCATGGTTGTACTATTTCGCCATTTGAGTATTTCTTTGTTTTTGGAATACGTCTGTCTAGCACCACCTTCATTCTTCCCAGAAATTCATGCCTTTGCTGCTCTGTTGTCATCCCTGCCAGCATCTTCCAATTTACTTTGGCCCACTCCCCTCTCATACACAGTAATTTACTTTACTCCACTAAAATACTACTATGTCAGGCTTTAATTTCTTCCTATCAAATTTAACTCAGTCAGATTGTGATCAGTGTCTCCTAAAGGTTCTTTTACCTTAAGATCCCTAATCACCTCTGGTTCATTACATAACACTCAATCCAGTATAGTTGATTCCCTAGTAGGCTCAACAACAAACTGCCCTAAAAAGCCATCTCACAGGCATTCAACAAACTCACTCTCTTGATATCCATTACCAACCTGATTTTCCCAATCAACCTGCATGTTGAAATCTCCCATGACTATCATAACATTGCCCTTTTGACACGCCTTTTCTATTTGCTGTCGTAATCTGTGGTCCACGTCCCAGTTACTGTTGGGAGGCCTGTATATAATTCCCATCAAGTTCTTACCCTTGCTGTTTGGGGCCCAAGCCTGCTCACAATACTCGAGAGGCCTTGCCAGTTCTTTAAAGTCTGAATATTACTTCCTTGCTTGTATATTCTAGTCCTCTGGTAATGAATGCTTACATTGCATTTGCCTTCTTCACCACAGACTCAACCTGCAAATTAACTTTCTAAGTCCCTTCACGTCTCAGCTTTTTGCATTTTCCCTCCATTTAGAAAATAGTCAACCCTTTCATTTTTTTTACCAAAGTGCATTACCATACACTTCCTGACATTGTATTCCATCTGCCATTTCTTTCACCATTCTCTTAATCTAAGTCCTTCTGTAACCTATCTACTTCCTCAAAACTGCCCCCCCCAGCTATCTTCATATCATCTGCAAACTTTGCAACAAAGCCAATAGTTTCACCATCCAAATCATTGACATATAATGTAAAAAGCTTTCCCAACACAGACCCCTGTGGAACACTACTAATCACCAGCAGCCAGCCAGAAAAGGTTCCCTTCATTCCCACTCTTTACCTCCTGCCAATCAGCTACTGCATTATCCATGCTAGAATCTTTCCTGTAATATCATGGGCTCGTAGTTTGTTAAGCAGTCTCATGTGTGGCATCTTTTCAAGGGCTTTCTGAAAATCTAAATACACAACATCAACCAATTCTCCTTGGTCTATCCTGCTGGTTCTTTCTTCAAAGAATTTCAACAGATTAGTCAGACAAGATTGTCCCTCGAGGAAGCCATGCTGAGAATAGCCTATTTTATCATGTGTCTCCAAGTACCCTGAGTCCTCATTGTTAATAATTAACTCCAACATCTTCCCAACCACTGAGATCAAACTAACTGGACCATTGTTTCCTTTCTTCTGCCTCTGTCCTTTCTTGAATTTTCCAGTCTTCCGGAACCATTCCAGAATCTAGTGATTTTTGGAAGGTCATTACTAATGTCTCCTTAATCTGTTCAGCCACCTCTTTTAGAACTCCGGGGTTTACACCATCTGGTCCAGGTGACTTATCTACCTTCAGACCTTTCAGTTTCCCAAGAACCTTCTTTCTAGTTATGGTAACTTCACACACTTCATGGCCCCTGACACCTGGAATTCCTACCATACTGCTAGTGTCTTTCACTGAGAAGACTGATGCAAAATACTTATTCAGTTCATCTACTATTTCAGAGTCCTCCACTACTACTTCTCCAGCATCATTTTCCAGTGGTCCAATATCCACTCTTGCCTCTCTTTTGCTCTTTATGTATCTGAAGAAATTTTTGGTATCATCTTTAGTATTATTGGCTAGCTTACTTTCATATTCCATCTTTAACTTAATTACTTTTTTAGTTGCTTTCTGTTGGTTTTAAAAATCTTTCCAATCCACTAACTTCCCCCTAATCTTTACACTATCATATGCCCTCTCTTTGGCTGTTATGTTGGCTTTGACTTCTTATTAGACATGGTTGTGTCATCTTTCCAGCAGAATACTACTTCCTCTTTGGGATGTATAGATGCTGTGCCTTCTGAATTGCTTCTAAAAATTCCAGCCATTGCTGTCTGTGGTCATCCATGCCAGTGTTCTTTTCTGATCAACTCTGGCCAATTCCCCTCTCATGCATCTGTAATTCCATTTACTCTACTACAATACTCCTACATCTGACCTTGGGAAGTTCTTCTCAAATTTCAGGGTGAATTTGATCATATTATGATCACTTGTCCTTAACAGTTATTTACCTTAAGCCTCTTAATCAATTCTGGTTCGTTGCACAACACCCAATCGAGAATAGCTGAACTTGTAGTGGGCTCAACCACGAGCTGCTCTAAAAAGTCTTCTCATAGGCACTCTTGGAAATTCCCCTTCCTGTAATCCAGCATCAACCTGATTTTCCCAAGCTACCTTAATATTGAAGTCCCTTATGACTATTGTAACATTGCCCTTTTGGCATGGATTTTCTATCTCTAGCTGTAATTTGTAGGCAACAACCCTACTACTATTTGGGGGTCTGTATAAAACTCCCATCAAGGTCTTCTTACCCTTGCAGTTCCTTTGATTTATCCACAATGATTCATTACCTGCTGACCCTACATCACCTCTTTCTAATGATTTTATTTCATTTTTTACCGACAGAGCAATGCCACCCCCTCTGCCTTCCTGCCTATAATTTCAATATAGTGTATCTTTAGACATTAAGTTTCAACAATAATCTTTCATCCATGATTCCGTAATACCTACAGCATCATACCTGCCAATCTGCAACTGTGCTGCAAGTTCATCTACCTTAAACCAAGAACCATGAAAGAATCACTGAAAGGACACACCCAACAGGGTGGACAAACAGCCAATGTGCAAGAGACAACAGACTGTGCAAATACAAAAGAAAAAATGAAATCACAATAATAACTCAGTAATAAATCTCAAGAGAATGAGATGAAGAATCCTTGAAAATGAGTCCGTAGGTTGTAGGAGCAATTCAGTGATGGGGTAAGTGAAGTTGAATAATGTTATCTCCACTGGTTCAAGAGCTTGATGGTTGAGGGGTTTTAACTGTTCCTGAACCTGGTGGTGTGAGTCCTAAGGCTCCTGTACCATCTTGTTGATGGTAGCAGTGAGACGGGAGCATGATCAAGGTGGTGGGGGTCCCTGATGATGGATGCTGCTTTCCTGCAACTACACTCCATGTAGATGTGCTCAGTGGTGTGGAGAGCTTTACCTGTGATGGACTGGGCTGCATCCAATATATTTTTTCTTTGTAACATTTTCTGCTCGAGGGCATTGGTGTTTCCATACCAGGCTGTGACACAATCAGTCAATATGCTCACACCACGCATCTATAAAAGTCTATCAAATGCCACTATTGGCTTTAGATATGGTTCATTCCAGCACAACCCCAACACCTATACCCTCTACAGGAGGCAAGCCTGGACTTTATGAGGTCCAGCAAACTCTCATATACTTGGAACTGTTTTCCATCCACATCTCTGAATTTCCACACACAACCTCCTAGCTGTTAACTCCTTCTGTGTCTGGAGGCAGTAGTTAATGGGCAGGAGGTAAGCAAGCCTCAGTACCCATGTCAGAGCAATAGCTGAAGCAGTGACCAGTGGCAGTGCTAAAAGCAACGATGATTGTGTCCTCGTATCTAATGCTCTTTCTCATATCCACCACCCCATCAACCTACACTCTCTTATGTGTTGGCTGAGTTTAACAGCAGGATGAGGCACCATCTTGGAATAATTACTGTATTGTTGCAGAGCACAAGTATTCTGTCTCCGCTCAGAAACACCACATTTATGCAGGGGAACAATTCTCTGTAAGCTTGGACAGAAGAGGTACCTGACTCGAACCATTCTCTTCTTCCCTTTCCCCATATATCCATGTGTCCTTTGCTCATTTTCCTATGCATTTTAAATTCCATGGGAATTGTTCACTATTACAAGTGATCGGTGCTGAAGCCTGAATTTTTTAGCGTCTTTCAGCAGTTGAAACATCAGTCCATCTAGTCATGCATCTTGAAGTTAAATATTGACAGTGCCAGAACCTTGTAGAATCAAAGTTCAAATTAAATATATTATCAAAGTATGTACATAACACCATAGCTTGAGATTCATTTTCTTGCAGGCATTCATAGCAGAATAAGGAAGTGCAATAGAATTAATGAAATTCTAACTTAACAGTCAAAATAAGTCAACAACAAACCTTTTCAAAGAGTTAGTGAGCGTGTCCGAACTGCTATGGGATCAACGGGTTGCATTCCAGGCTGTGAAAAGCTTGGAGAGTAACACACACAAAATGCTGGAGGAACTCTGCAGGTCAGGCAGTATCGATGGAAATGAGAGCAAGTTATCTGGTACATCATACTCTAAAACAGCAGTACAAACATTAACCTGCATTAATTGCTTGTTGATATCATGACATGCCTTTGCTGCCTACATCCAGCAGGCATGTATTGTGCATTTCAAGAACTCTCACCATCATAGTTGAGGGCCAATTTTACCACACCTTTATGCAAGAGCACCATTGGTGCTGTTTTAGTAATTGAAGGATATATTTTACTTAAAAATTGAGCCAAAATAATCTCAGTTTTTTCAAGGATCATAGTTAATGCTGTCTTAAAAACCTTGTGGAATAACAAAACTATTTTTAAGGAATTAAAATGAGCTTTGGCTTCATAATTTTAATTCTTTAGAAAAATCTCTTGAATGAAGCAAAAGACATACAGGTATGCCATTGTGTGTTGTATTAGCTTATGAAGCAATCAATACTGTCTGTCAGTAATTGATTCCAAACCTATTGGCACAAATCTTTCATACAAGTTGTAACTTTTCTGCAAAGATCATTACCCCCTGCCTGTTCTGCTTTGTCTCACATTATGTCTGCTTAGCTTCCTTTGAGAATGTATTGTTGTAATGGTTGGTGAGATGATCATTGTTCCTCATTTGCCACTGTTCATGTCCTCTCAGTCCTCTGTCCTGCATCCTCTGCTGCAGCTTGTCCCTGAGCTTCATCTGAGAAGAATGAAGAAAGGCAGAGGTGATGTACGTAACTCTTCAGTAATCCTGCCAGCATTGTCATATCACAATTAAAATTTCTGTATTGCCACAAGATCAAAGTTCTTTCGGCCTATGTGTAGGTTGAGCTGACCATGGATCACTCACAAAGCATGAAATCCAATGCTGTTTATAGTTTGCAAGGGATCCAGTAAACATGTTTGAAGCTTGATGTTTAAAAATTGCAGAGCATACACTAACTTTAAAACTATGACCTCATTAAACATTTGTTCTTTGTCTTTTGCTTAAAATAATTCCCAGACTATAGCTATACTTCAGGTGTTAAGTGTAGACCAACCCAATCATCTTAAAAATAAATAATGGCTAATGCTGAGCCTATGAGTTGGAGTGAGGAAGGTGTTACTGTGTTATCCTATAAGCTAGTTAATAAATTAGACTTGGGTTCTTCTTGATTTTCTATACCATTTTAACTAAGTGAAATTGTATAAGAAGTTAATACTGCCCAACGTTTTCTCACACCTTAGGTTAGGAACCTCATACTAAGGTGATATTTGTTACAAAAAGAATGTTGGGACTTTTGAAGTTAATGAAGTGTAACATCAATTTTACTGGACAGAGAATTTAAGGCTACTCTGAATTATCAATCCATTCAATTCCCTTGTATATCATAGTCTCCTGTAGAGTTAGAAACTCCAGAATAATGCATGAGTAACGGAAAAGTAGAGAAAACCACCATGAAAAGCTAAAGGACCAAAGTTATTTTTTTCCAAGTATATTGATGTATTCCCAATAATAGCACATTGATAGCAATGAACTTACTTTAATATTTTTATGCTGCAAGCATTCTAGTTGAAGTAGATGTATTTGTTTGAGATAGATTGCAGTCAAACTATTACAGAAACGAAACAGCTGCAAGCCTCAGGAATTCACATTTATAAACTTCCATAATTTTTATGATTGAATACCAAAGATAAACTGTTCATGGATCTGAATCCATTTGACTGCTTACAAGACATCAGAGGCATTGAGTTCAGGAGAGTATCTAATTTGGGTCCAAAATCTACAATGAGGATATTGTTATAACTATATCCTCAGAGACCTTGTGTCTTTTTTTTTGTTCACATTCAACTGTAAGAAGATATAAGATCAGAAAATACTCAGCAGGTTAGTAACATCAATGGAGAGAGGAAGAATTGATAGTTCAAGTCATTGTGACATCATCAGAACTGCACAAGATTAGAAATTAAATAATTTTAATCAGTGTAAGCGGTAATACATGGAGAGAACAAAAAGGAAGACCTGTGAAAGGATAAGGAGAGATTGTGTACCACAAGTGTTGTGGAGCCAAGTGAAAACAAATGCATTTCTTTGGGAGAAGTGTAAACAAGAGACAAATGAAATCTGAAATGCTAGAAAGGCAGAGAGGAAACAAATACACTGCTAGAAATGTGACTGATTTGGCACTGAGTCCTGAAGTCTGCAAAAAGCAATGTCTGAAGATAAAATACTATCTTGACCTTTTGTTGAGTTTCAGTGCAATGCCATTGATCGTATAGATAGTCAGAGGCTTTTTCCCAGGACTGAAATGGTTGCCACAAGAGGACACAGGTTTAAGGTACTGGGGGAGTAGGTACTGGGGAGATGTCAGGGGTAAGTTTTTTTTACTCAGAGAGTGGTGAGTGCATGGAATGGGCTGCCGGCAACGGTGGTGGAGGCGGACACAATAGGTTCTTTTAAGAAACTTTTGGATAGGTACATGGAGCTTAGAAAAATAGAGTGCAATGGGTAAGCCTAGTATTTTCTAAGGTAGGGACATGTTCAGTCCAACTTTGTGGGCTGAAGGGCCCGTACGGTGCTGTAGGTTTTCTATGTTTAGGAGACCAGGATGTAGGGGTCAAAGTGACAAGTGACTGAAAGAACAGGGCCAACCTTGTGCATTGAAGAGGGTTGTCCTGCAAAGCAGTTGCTTGCTTTCTTTTTCTTTTTCAATCTTTTTATTGAATTTCATATATAAAAAATATATCATAATATTAAATAGGTTATGAGTACATTAGACTTATTTAAATTAGTAATAGAATAACAATATCTTATTAAAATATCAGCAAAAGAAATAGTACATTAATCAATCTAACCTATATTAATTATACATGAAAAAGAACAAGAATAATCATCAAAAGAAGAAAAAAAATTTTAAAAAATGCAAGAAAAAAAATATATTGAAAAAAAAATAAAACCTAAACTAAACTAACATGAGCAATAATAACAGTTTATATGTATATGATGGTGTCAAAAACTCCGGAACTCCATACCAGAACAAGAATAAAAAGAGAAAAGGTCTAGAAGAGATCAAATTAATTCATATGAGAATGTCGAATGAACGGTCCCCAAGTTTCTTCAAATTTAATTGATGAGTCAAAAATAGTGCTTCTAATTTTTTCTAGGCTCAAATAAGAAATAGTTTGAGAGAACCACTGAAACATGGTAGGAGGATTTACTTCTTTCCAATTTTGTAATATAGACCTTCTGGCCATTAATGTCACAAAGGCGATCATTCGTCTAATTGAAGGGGAAAACCGATTACCATCCTCATTTGGTATACCAAAAATTGCAGTAATAAAATGAGGTTGTAAATCAATACTCCAAATTGAGGAAATAATAGCAAATATGTCCTTCCAATAGTCATGTAAAGTGGGACATGACCAAAACATGTGGGTCAATGAGGCCACAAATAAATGACATCTGTCACATTGAGGGTTAATATGAGAATAGAATCGAGCAAGTTTATCTTTAGACATATGGGCTCTATGTACAAACTTAAATTGTATTAAAGCATGTTTAGCACATATAGAAGAAGAATTAACCATTTGTAAAATTTTTTCCCATTTTTCTGTTGGTATATTATATTGAAGTTCTTTTTCCCATTCTTGTTTAATTCTACCTGATATTTCTGGTTGTATTTTCATGATCATATTATAAATAAGAGCCACTAATCCCTTCTGACAAGGATTCAAGGTAAAAATGATATCTGAAAAGTCTATCGAAGTTGAATTGGGGAAGGATGGTAGAACTTTATGTAAAAAAATTTCTGATTTGTAAGTATCTAAAATAATTAGATTTAGGTAACTTAAATTTGTTGGAAATTTGGTCGAAAGACATCAAACTACCTTCAAAAAAAAAAGATCTCAAAAACATATTATACCTTTCCTTTACCATATGCTAAAAGCTTGGTCTGTCAAAGAAGGTTTAAAAAAGAAGTTAAGTAAGATAGGGCTATCTAGAACAAAGTTTTTCAGAGTAAAAAACTTACGAAATTGAAACCAAATTCGTAATGTGTGCTTGACAATAGGATTGGATAACTGTTTATTGAATTTAACTAAATCAGTAGGAAGAGAAGAACCAAGAACAGAGAATAGAGAATATCCTTGTGCATCATTGCATTCTAAATTTACCCACTGTGGGCACAATGGTGAATCCAAATCTAATTTCCAATATATTAAATTTCGAATATTATTCGCCCAGTAGTAAAATCTAAAGTTAGGTAAAGCTAAACCACCATCTTTTTTAGATTTTTGTAACTGCCTTTTACTTAACCTGGGGTTTTTATTTTGCCACACAAATGAGGAAATTTTTGAATCAATATTATCAAAAAAAGATTTAGGAATAAAAATTGGTAAGGCTTGAAATAAATATAAAAATTTTGGTAAAATCATCATTTTAATAGCATTAATCCGGCCAACTAATGATGAGGATAAAGGAGACCATCTTGTAGTAAGTTGTTGAATCTGATGAAGCATAGGTAAAAAATTCAATCTGAATAAATCTTTATATTTCTTGGTAATTTTTATACTTAAATAAATAAAGTTATCAGTAACAACTTTAAATGGTATCCTGTCATTCAATAAAGTTTGCACATTTAAAGGGAATAATTCACTCTTATCCAAGTTTAGTTTATAACCAGAAAAACTACCAAATTGAGCCAATAAGGATAAAATAGCGGGAATAGACCTGTCAAGATCAGAAATATATAACAACAAGTCATCAGCATAAAGTGATAACTTATATAACTTCTCATTATGGGTAATACCAAAAATATTAGGGGATTCATGAATAGCAGCAGTTGCTTAATCTGCATCTGATTTGCCCAGCATTAAAGAAGGCAAGCACAGAATATGGTACTCTTAATTAGAAGAAGCATTAGGAAATTACTCCCTCATGTGCAACAGTTGATTGTGTCTTTGAACAAAAGGAAGAGATGAGGTACAGTTCTTCCACAACTCGGCAGTAAATTCAACTGTTCCATTCCAGCTAATATTGAATCTCACTTTTCCATCATTTGTTTTATTTCAATCCTCTCCTATTTGTGCCTCTTCAATACATATCTAGTATTACCCATCCTATTTCAGCTGGAACTACCACCACTTGGTTTTATTCTCCCCTAGTCTTTGCCCTATCAATATCTTCCCTTTTGTGCTCCCTATTCCTCCTCCTCTACACTTAAAGCTTTGTCACTTCTGACATCTCTAGTACGATGAAAGGTCATCAGTTGAAATGTTAACTCTCTCCATAAGTGCTACCAAATTGCTGAATATTTCCAGCATTTCCTGCTTTTACTTGAGAAACACATCATGGACAAAAGAAATCTATTCATCACAGGTGTCTATCTTCCCCATTCCATTAGAAGAGTTCTCTTCATACCATTGCTGTGTTGAGGCACTCGTACATCACTTAGTAAAATAAAGGAATGATAATAAAGTTGTATCATTTTAGTTATTGCAAATATATAGCAAAGGAGATGTGAAAAAATAATTTTGTACTTTATGTGGATTAATAATACTTTTGTTTGTTTTTGCTTTAGGATGAATATCAAGGACTGGGTTTAATACCAAGCAGAGGTTATTTTCTGTTTCGGGTATGCATCAAAATTGGAAACTTATACTTGATAACAGTTATAAATTTCAAGAATTCCAGTGCAATAAGTTCAGTGCTCCCAGTAGAAACCTGCACCGGATTAAATAGATTCGGGGCTACAAACAGAGTACGAGAAATGTACGACTTACTTGAGCTATCAATGTGGAACACAGTTGAGGGTACAGTATAGATTAATGGAGGCTAAGTAATCTTTTTACATGTGTAGTATATTTTGTGTTGTGGGTCTTATTGATGAGAGACTGTGGGCCTTGATTGATAGTGAATTATTTCATACTGTTTTCTTATAGAAAAGAATGATTCTGTCTTCAACCAATGCTTAGATAAGGAGAAATAGAGGCACTCTGATATCTGATATTGTTGAACAATTACAATCAGAGCTCTTGTTTTTAAATCTCTAGCCACGAAATGGAAGGAGCTTGCCTACTTTTCACTAACAGGTATTTCAGTTTTATTATCCAGTTCATTCTGTGACAGAGATCATGCCTCAATTTATGTGGCACAGTTTTTTTTAAATAATGACATCAATCAGTTAGTTATTTTCCAAGTCATTTTTCAGCACAAGTCATTGGTTAATTTTCTATCAGACAGTTATTCAGATGTGCGTTTAGTTATAAAAATAAAATACTGGAAGTCTGACAGAAAATGTTGGAAACATTCGGTGGTTCATAGGGCATCAGTGGAGTCAAAAACAAAGTTTACATTTTAGGTTGTTAAACGTTCATTACGACGGTGCAAAGAAATGCCTTGGTTTTAAAATTGCTTTAAAAACATGGTAGGGTTGAAGAGAACAAAGAGTGATTGAAGTTTAGAAGTGGTGATGGAGTCAGCAGAAAGATGATAGTATATGCCTGTGAATGATTAAAAGGAAAATACTTGTTTGATGAAAGTGTACATAGGAAGAGATCAATTAATTCTGAAGCTCCCATAAGAAGAAAGGAAAAATGAGATACACAGTTGGAACTGCAGTTCATCTGGAGTAGTTGAACTTGTTCTTGAGACCAGTATGGGAGGCAGTAATGTAGACTGTTGCTAGAGCCTGCATTGGGATAAGTAGGAATCCAAAGTCAGAGCTCAGAGCTGAAGTTGGATGGAGATTAAAGTAAAAAGATTAAGTTCTGAAAACACTCGTCTTTGCAAGTGCAGGTTGAGGACTTTGTCACAAATTTGTAAAATTAAAATGATTGAAAACTACAAAGTCAGGGTCACTCTTGCAAACTAAATAGAGGTGTGCTGCAAAGCAAACCGTCAATCTGCATATGGTATCTTCAGTGTTGAGGAGATCATATTGTGAGTACTGGTATGCTGAATACATTATAAGCTCTGGAGGATATATCGATGAGTGAATGTTTACAAAGAATTACCATTTAACTGAGGGAGTATGTTTTGATTGGCATTATACAGTGGTGCTAGAAAGTTTGTGAACCCTGTAGAATTTTCTCTGATTCTGCATAAATATGACCCAAAATGTGATCTGATCTTCATACAAGTCCTAAAACTAGATAAAGAGAACCTGATGAAATAAGTAACACAAAAAACTTTATACTTGTTTGTTTATTTATGGAGAAAAATGATCCAATATTACCTAATTTGTTGGAAAAGTCTGTGAACCTTTGCTTTCAGTAACTGGTGTGACCCCCCCCCCCCCCATCCACCTGTACAGCAATAATTTTAACCAAACATTTCTGCTAACTATTGATCAGTCCTCCACATTGACTTGACTGAATTTTAGACCATTCCTCCTTACAAAAATGCTTAAACTCTGGGATGTTGGTGGGCTTCCTTGAATGAACTTCTTGCTTCAGGTCCTTACACAACATTTCTATAGGGTTAAAATCAGCCAGTCCAAAACACAAAATGTTCTTCTTTTTAAACCATTCTGTTGTTGATTTACTTGTATTTTGGATTATTGTCTTATTGCATTATCCAACTTCTATTAAGCTTCAGGTGATAGACTGCTACCCTGACATTCTATAGTAAAGTGGCTTGATAAAATTTTGTATTTGTTGTTCCATCAATGATTGCGAGCTGTCCAGGCCCTAAGGCAGCAAAACAGCCCCAAACCATGATGCTACATTCCACATAGTTCACATTTGGGATGCAGTTTTGGTGAGGGTGTACAGAAGTGTCCTCTTTTGTTGAAACATAGCAACATGCATTTCTGCCAAAAGTTTCAACTTTTGTCTCATCACTCCACAGAACATTGTCCTATAAGTGTTGTAGAACATCCAGGAGGTTTTTTTTCCTGCAAACTTGAGATGAGCAGCAATTTTTTTTTTTTGGAGAGCGGTGGTTTCCTTCCTGGTTTCCTACCATGAACACCATTCTTGTTCAGTGTTTTTCTTGTAGTGAACATGTGAATAGAGATTTTCGCAAGTTCTAGAGGTTTCTGCAGGTCTTTTGCTGTTACCCTTGGTTCTTTTTCACCTTCAACATTGCACATTGTGTTCCTGATGTAATCTGTGTAGGATGTTCAATTCCAGGGAGAGTTGCAGCAGTACTGAGTTTTTCTTGCATTTGTAGACAATTTTTCTTACTATAGACTGATGAACACTCCAGTCTTTAGAATTGCTTTTGTAGCCTTTTCCAGCTTCATGCAACTGTACAGATCTTCTGAGGTCCTGTGACATTTACTTCGATCGAGGCATGGTGCACATAAACGCTTTTATTTTTAAGAAGAAACAGGCAGTGTTGGTAACCTGACTTTGTGTGTCTTTTTTATATAGAGAAGGGCACCTCTACAACTCACATCTCCAATCTTATCTCATTAATTGGAACACCTGACTCCAAATAGCTTTTGTTGAAGGCATCACTCCAGAGGTTTTTTCCAACAATTACATGTAATATTGGATCATTTTCTCAATAAATAATTAAATGAACAAGTATAATATTTCATATTATTTATTTAATTGTGTTCTCTTTATCTAGTTTTGGGACATATGAAGATTTGATTACATTTTAGGTCATATTTATGCAGAATTAGAGAAAATTCTACAGGGTTCACAAACTTCCTAGCACCACTGTACATCCTTATTATATTGAATGGATATTTTTCTTTTAGCTCCTTGTTTCTACGCCAGTTATCTTATAATTTTCTATTGATTTTCCCATATATTAGAATGGAGTTGTAAAATAATTACATTGTAGCATTTAAAATATGTTTCTGTCTGTTACTTTTTCATGCAATCTTTAAACTTGAAGATATTGGTTATATACAGTATATATGAGGGGTGATTGATAAGTTTGTGGCCTAAGGTAGGAGGAGTCAGTTTTAGAAAACTTAGCACATTTATTTTTCAACATAGTCCCCTCCTGCATTTACACACTCAGTCCAGCAGTTGTGGAGCATATGGATCTTGGACCTCCAGAAAGTGTCCACAGAAGGGTGATTGATACGTTTGTGGCCTAAGGTAGAAGGAGATGAGTTATACAGCTCTCGTTACATGCACATGCAGGTCAACTCTCAGTGATTATGCAGAAAGTTTGAAGTTAGTATTTCATCAGGGATGATTGATAAGTTTGTGGTCTAAGGTAGAAGGAGATGAGTTATTAACTTAAGTGTGTAATTAAGTGTGTAAATGTAGGAGGGGACTGTGTTGAAAAATAAATGTGCTAGGTTTTCTAAAACTGACTCCTTTTACCTTAGGCCACAAACTTATCAATCACCCCTCGAAATAATGTTCAGGTGATTCATTTTATATGCTGGTTAAGATTTGAGCAGCAGGGTTACTATCATTTTGCATCTTCCAATTTGTAGTTTCACTGGTAACTAACTGTTTGACATGGTTCAGACTCTTTATTGGTTTCTGTTCAGCATTGCATGCTTTTGTCCATTTCAGAATGGAGTTACATTAGAGGATTCAAGGTTAATTTGTGGATCCAAAAAGTAGACGTATATAGTTGAAACAGCAGTGTAATTAAGATTATGATGTGGATTTTAAGGACCTTTTTAGTGTGAGGATGAGGTTTCATATTGTAAAGTATCAGAATTTCTTTAATGCTTGATAGGTTTGAGGATGAGGAGTTGGAATTAGGTGGATACTAGTTTAGTCTCTAGGGGTACGACTTTGAGAGTCCAAGGTTCAAAGTAAATTTATTATTGAACTCCATGCTGTATGTGTCACCGTATACAACCTGAGAATCCTTTCCTTGCAGGCATGCTCAGTAAATCCAAGCACCATAATATAATCAATGAATGACCACACATAACGGAGCAGACAAGCAACCAGTGTGCAAAAGACAATGATCTGTGCATGTGCAAAAGAAAATAAATGATCAATAAATAGTGACATGAGATTGAAAGTGAGTCCACAGGTTGTGGGAACAGCTCAGTGCTGGGGCAAGTGAAGTTGAATGAAGTTAACCCAACTGATTCAAGAGCCTGTTGGTGGAGGGATAATGACTGTTCCTGAACCTGGTTGTGGTCCTGAGGCTCCTGTACCTCCTTCCTGATGGTGGTGGTGAGAAGAGAGCATCACTTGAGTGAGGGGTCCCTGATGATGGATGCTGCCTTTCTGTGACACTGTTCTGTGTAGATGTGTTCAATGGAAGGGGAGGGTTTTAACAATGATGGACTGGGCCAGAGGTCGGCAACCTGCGGCTCCAGAGCCACATGCGGCTCTTTGATCTCTGTGATGCGGCTCCCCGTGGTTTGTTAGCTTTTGAAATGTAATTCGAAATTTGAAGATTATGGTGATCTTGTACAATCTGAAAACTTTGCGGAGACACCGTTTCCTGGCACATCCGAACTGGCTCACAATTAGCCAGCGTTCAGGCTAAGGGAGATAGCCTACGGGGGTTTGTGAGTACGTGTCTTTTGGAGCATCCGCGCCCACGGGGACGGGTTGAGGGAGGCTTTAAAGCAAGGCTGTTTAGTTCGAATAAAGTTACCTTTGACTGCAGTCTTTATTTTAGCGCTGCATGTAGCACACCGCTACAACGTGTTTTTTTTATCGCTATTAATATACATCACAACTGCCAATGCCTGACACCCGCCAGTGCGCGCATTCTTTTAATTCTTCGATCCAAGGTAGGCTAACTATGGAGTAACCTTCAACCCAACGTCTTTTTTTTCGGAGTTCAAAATGTTTTTGTTGCATGCAGAAATGTAATTTCGTTTTCTCTGCAGGAGTTCATCAATTTCATAAATGCAACACATTATAGTTTGTTTATACATAGCATAAAGGCAAATAAAAACCCGTTGTATGCAGTGTTATTTCACTTTGTGGCTCCCAGTGTTTTCTTTTCTGTGGGAAATGGGTCCATATTGGCTCTTTCAGTGGTAAACGTTGCCGACCCCTGGACTGGGCCATACCCACTACTTTTTGTAGGATTTATTTGTTAGTTCATTTCAGGATTAGGATTTAGTGTTTGGAGTCAGGTGTCATGGTTAGATTTAGCTGCTGGGGCTAAGAGTCTGGGAGAAGATTTTCATTGGAGTTCATATTATTAGGTTTTTGTTTTAAGATATTGGCATTGATTTATTATCATCACACATACCAAGATACACTGAAAACTTTGTCTTGCCTACTGTTTATGCAGATCAAATCATTCATTGTTTATTAAGGCAGAATAAAGTAAAACAATAAAGATATTATTTTGAAATTATGAGTGGACAGGGTTATTCTGCTTCATTAATAAGAAATGAATCAAATATTTCTTGACTATTTTGGAATTGTGATTTTCAGGTGATGGAAAATGCTCAGAATTAATAGGAATCTTTTGGCATTTCAACTTACTTTGCTGTGGAAATTTCCCAGGGGTGTGTACCACATCTACTCACAACTATTTCGTTTTGCAGGAACGTGAACATCTACAGGAATGGTTGATGCAGATGCTGAAAATGAGTTATGTTACCAATATTTATAAAACATCTATTATATTCATGATAACTTTAACTACATGATTACTGATTGTTATTTTCATAACAAATTCACCTCAAGATAAAAATGAACTGTATCAAATGTGAAGTTGTGTTTATCAACAATAACTTTAATGCAATGCATGTTACTGAATTTTCTTTTCACATTCTTTATTTGTGATGGCATCAGCAAATGTATGAGTTGAAATAAAATTCATAGTTAAGATTTTCTGTTTGCTTCTGTTTTAGAACATACACTCTTTTAAAAGTATTTCCAGTTTGTGTAGTAATCCAATCACAAACAAGAGGAAATCTGCTGATGCTGGAAATCCAAGCAATACACACAAAATGCTGGAGGAACAAAGCAGGTCAGGCAGCATTTGTGGAAAATAGTCCAGTCAAAGTTTCGGGCTGAGACCCTTCAGCAGGACTGGAGAAGAAGAGATGAGGAGTCAGAGTTAGAAGGTAGGGGAGGGGAGGGATGAACACAAGGTGAAACGGGGAGGTGAGGGGGAGGGGTGAAGTAAAGAGCTGGGATGTTGATCGGTGAAATAGATACAGGGCTGGAAAAAGGAGATATCTACTAGGAGTGGATAGAAAGCAATGGAAGAAACACAATGGAAGAAAGAAAGTAACACTGACAGGAGTGTATTATAGGCCACCTAATGGGGCGCGTGAGTTGGAAGAGCAAATGTGTAAGGAGATAGCAGATATTTGTAGTAAACACAAGGTGGTGATTGTGGGAGATTTTAATTTTCCACACGTAGACTGGGAAGCTCATTCTGTAATGCTGGATGGTTTAGAGTTTGTGAAATGTGTGCAGGATAGTTTTTTGCAACAATACATAGAAGTACCGACTAGAGATGGGGCAGTGTTGGATCTCCTGTTAGGGAATGCGATAGGTCAGCTGACAGATGTATGTGTTGGGGAGCACTTCGGGTCCAGTGATCACAATAGCATTAGCTTCAATATAATTATGGAGAAGGACAGGACTGGACCTAGAGTTGAGATTTTTGATTGGAGAAAGGCTAACTTTGAGGGGATGCGAAGGGATTTAGAGAGAGTGGATTGGATCAAGTTGTTTTATGGGAAGGATGTAATAGAGAAATGGAGGTCATTTAAGGGTGAAATTATGAGGGTACAGAATCTTTATGTTCCTGTTAGGGTGAAAGGAAAGGTTAAAGGTTTGAGAGCACCATGGTTTTCAAGGGATATTAGAAATTTGGTTCAGAAAAAGAGGGATGTCTACAATAGATATAGGCAGCATGGAGTAAAGGAATTGCTCGAGGAATATAAAGAATGTAAAAGGAATCTTAAGAAAGAGATTAGAAAAGCTAAAAGAAGATACGAGGTTGGTTTGGCAAATAAGGTGAAAGTAAATCCAAAAGGTTTCTACAGTTATATTAAAAGCAAGAGGATAGTGAGGGATAAAATTGGCCCCTTAGAGAATCAGAGTGGTCAGCTATGTGTGGAACCGAAGGAGATGGGAGAGATTTTGAATGATTTCTTCTCTTCGGTATTCACTAAGGAGAAGGATATTGAATTGTCTAAGGTGTGGGAAACAAGTAAGGAAGTTATGGAACCTATGACAATTAAAGAGGTGGAGGTACTGGCGCTTTTAAGAAATTTAAAAGTGGATAAATCTCCGGGTCCTGACAGGATTTTCCCCAGGACCTTGAGGGAAGTTTGTGTAGAAATAGCAGGAGATCTGACGGAGATCTTTAATATGTCATTAGAAACGGGGATTGTGCCGGAGGATTGGCGTATTGCTCATGTGGTTCCATTGTTTAAAAAGGGTTCTAGAAGGAAGCCTAGCAATTATAGACCTGTCAGTTTGACATCAGTGGTGGGTAAATTAATGGAAAGTATTCTTAGAAATAGTATTTATAATTATCTGGATAGACGGGATCTGATTAGAAGTAGCCAGCATGGATTTGTGCGTGGAAGGTCATGTTTGACAAACCTTATTGAATTTTTTGAAGAAGTTACGAGGAATGTTGACGAGGGTAAGGCAGTGGATGTAGTCTATATGGACTTCAGCAAAGCCTTTGACAAAGTTCCACATGGAAGGTTGGTTAAGAAGGTTCAGTCATTAGGTATTAATGCTGGAGTAATAAAATGGATTCAACAGTGGCTAGATGGGAGATGCCAGAGAGTAGTGGTGGATAATTGTTTATCGGGATGGAGGCCGGTGACTATCGGGGTGCCTCAGGGATCTGTTTTGGGCCCAATGTGGTTTGTAATATACATAAATGATCTGGATGATGGGGTGGTAAATTGGATTAGTAAGTATGCCGATGATACTAAGGTAGGAGGTGTTGTGGATAATGAGGTGGATTTTCAAAGCTTGCAGGGAGATTTATGCCAGTTAGAAGAATGGGCTGAACGTTGGCAGATGGAGTTTAATGCTGAGAAGTGTGAGGTTCTACATTTTGGCAGGAATAATCCAAATAGAACATACAGAGTAAATGGTAGGGCATAGA
This sequence comes from Hypanus sabinus, assembly GCF_030144855.1. NCBI lineage: Eukaryota > Metazoa > Chordata > Chondrichthyes > Myliobatiformes > Dasyatidae > Hypanus > Hypanus sabinus. Next base: position 54,174,914 of record NC_082719.1, on the reverse strand, counting down.
GGAATGCAGAGGAACAGAGAGATCTAGGAATAACTGTGCATAGTTCCCTGAATTATAGGAAAGATATCAATAAATTAGAGAGAGTGCAGAGACGATTTACTAGGATGTTACCTGGGTTTCAGCAATTAAGTTACAGAGAAAGGTTGAACAAGTTAGGTCTCTATTCATTGGAGCGTAGAAGGTTGAGGGGGGATTTGATCGAGGTATTTAAAATTTTGAGAGGGATAGATAGAGTTGACATGAACAGGCTGTTTCCATTGAGAGTAGGGGAGATTCAAACTAGAGGACATGATTTGAGAGTTAGGGGGCAGAAGTTTAAGGGAAACACAAGGGGGTATTTCTTTACTCAGAGAGTGATAGCTGTGTGGAATGAGCTTCCTGTAGAAGTAGTAGAGGCCAGTTCAGTTGTGTCATTTAAGGTAAAATTGGATAGGTATATGGACAGGAAAGGAGTGGAGGGTTATGGGCTGAGTGCGGGTAGGTGGGACTAGGTGAGATTAAGGGTTTGGCACAGACTAGGAGGGCCGAGATGGCCTGTTTCCGTGCTGTGATTGTTATATGGTTATAAAAAGGGGGGAAGAGCACCAGAGAGAGGCGATAGGCAGGCAAGGAGATAGGGGGAGAGAGGGTAAAAAGGATGGGCAATGGTGAAGGGGGGGAGCCTTTATCGGAAGTTCAAGAAATCGATGTTCATGCCATCAGGTTGGTGGCTACCCAGACGGAACATAAGGTGTTGCTCCTCCAACGTGAATGTGGCCTCATCGTGACAGCAGAGGAGGCCATGGATGGACATGCTGGAATAGGAAAGGGAAGTTGAACGAAAATGGGTGACCAGTGGGAGATCCCGCTTTTTGTGGCGGATGGAGCGTAGGTGCTTGGCGAAGCAGTCTCCCACCTCTGTGATCTTTCTCCTTGCATGCAGGCTTTCTGCCAGGCTGGCTAATGCACCAAGTATTGGAATATGGACACTCATCAACTTTCATCTGTAGGTGTGCTCATCAAAGTCCTCACCTGAGCCCTCTGTAGTACATCTCATGGCTTCAGGGGCGCAGGCACCTTTACTAATCTTTCCCAAAGTCATAGTAACTCACCTTGTACATATAATCCTGCTTCTAAACCCCAAGAGACTCTCTGCTGGCTGCTACAAATAATTGGATGATTTTACCTTAAGTCTTTTCTCCCCATTCTTCTTTCTCCTGTTAAGGTGGAAGTCCATGGCTGAACAGGAGCTGCACAGTACAGGGGTAGGATTTTGATGAGGTTTGGCTGAACGTTAAGAGTTTTTTTGCTAACACTGCAAGTAGCCTGTGTATCAGAAGGATGGGAATGTACTTGGATGCAAAAAGATTAGCATGAAGAATTTGACTTATTTGTTAGCCTAAAAGCTGTCCCTAATCACTGGTATTTGAATGGCCAGTACAGTTACAGCAAGTTCTCTGTTATCCAAGGAGCAATGTTAAGCAGTTACACTAATTCCCCAGATGTCAGCTGCAAATGGTGTAAGTTGTGTGCTAGTTTATCCTGCAAGAAAAAGGGAAACTTTAATGAGTATTGCATAATTTGCTTGGGTTATCTGATTTAACAGTGCAACAAAGCTATATGTATGCAGATTTAATATTTGTGGTCGTGGTGGGGCACAAAACTGGTGCTGATTGATAGAATTGTCAGAGGATGATGAGGATATGAGTTGTATTGAGCAGGGGGAAATGTTGCTGATGCATTTGGTAGCACATAATATTTGAAGATATGTTCATTGACCATACCTTGATCATATGTGTAAAGTGGCTAAATACCTTGAACATGGCATTCTAAATTTCTGGGCCTTGGTTCCTTGATATGACTCCAAAAGCTTCTCCTTCCTAAGCCATTTTAAGTGTTGGCTTCACAATCACTTCACTGATGCTGCCACAAAGCACAGCAAACTACCACCAACTAGTATAGGGAGTTTAAAAAAAACACAATTTAAAATGCATCCATGGTGTGTAAGTCAGGCAATGTCTGTTATCAGAGGTTTGACTTCGAATCATCACACTGAGGCAGCTGCAATTTGGTATGAACAAGAGATTCTGCAGATGATGGAACTCGAGCAACACACACAAAGTATGGATGAATCTCTTTTAAGGAACAGGTATGAACACAGTGAACAATGCCTCCTCCTATATTGCAAGTTAAGACCATAGGAGCAAAATTAGGCCATTTGACCCATTGAGTCTGCTCCACCATTTCATCATGGCTGATCCAATTTTCCCCTCAGCCCCAATCTCCTCCCTTCTCCCTGTATCCCTTCATGCCCTGACTGATCAAGAATCGATCAACCTCTGCCTTAAATATACATAAAGTCTTGGCCTTCAAATCTGCCTGTGGCAAAGAATTCCACAGATTCACCCACTCTCTGGCTAAAGAAATTACTCCCCATCACCATTCTAAAAGGACACCCCTCTATTCTGAGGCTATATCCTCTGGTCTTAGATAATCTTTGTTCGTTGGTTTCTGGTAGATTACTCATAAGAGGGATTGTTTCATCATAACAGTAGAAGCATCATAAACTGCATGTATAAATTTGAATTTGGATTGTTGTGACTCTGGAGTTCTATGGCTGAACCATTGCGTTATTGTGATGTATCTTATTTACTTAGAGTTGCTAGGCAGTTAATCGAATATTTTTATTGATGATGACAATTCATTGGCTCTGCTGAAGTCTAATCATATCAAATATGATTGTCTTCCTGTATTTGGATTTCTTAGTATTTTGAAATAGCTTGTATTTTGTTTAAAGATTATTTCTGTATCTAATTTTCCACTGTGCACGAATATTTCAGGAAGAAAAAATTCAAAGGAACTATGCAGGTAACAAAACTTTTTAGATTATTTTTAAGTCATGTGAGAAGCACTGAACAGAAGTTTGGAAAGTAATACTATTATTTGATCTGTTCAGTCTGAATCTCTTCAGACAGACAGGCTAGAAAACATCCACTTTCGTTATTCATTATAAATTGTAATATCAGAGTCCACAGCCTGAGAGGAGGCAGAATGAAACAATTAATTGAGAAATGTCAGATTGATGTTAAGGAAATACTGATGTTACCATGATTCCACAAAATAGCTTTTTTTTTTGAGTAAAAAGAGATGATCTTAGTCTCTGTGGTTGACAAAAGTGAGCTGTCACAATTGCCTGCAGGTACTACCAAAGGTGCCACCAACTCCTGAGTGGACAGAGTCTCACCCAATGGCTTCTTTCTTAGGATTGCAGGTCAGGATCCAAGAACAGGGTTCCAAATAAAGCCTCACAGAGCAGAGAAGGACTTTTCCCCCTCCTAGGTCCATCCTAGGGATCATTGCAAAGAAAAAAGCAAAAAAGCCTGTGGTTGATGGAAATCTGCAACGCAAACTGAACCGTCAGCATTTTCTAATTTTACTTTATGCTTTTATATGAAGTCATTGTGTGCACATCCACAGTAATAGGCATTTATCCTTTATCTGACTTCCTCATTGGCACAGAGGAAGGATATACAGTATGTTCTAGATCCCAAAAATAAAGTTTAGATTCCCATTGCACCTCTAACTATGAGGTTTTCCAAAACATTCTCCAAATACTTTTGTGAGCACTGTCATGCAACACTTTGTGCTCACCTTTTGCTTGAACAAGACCCGTATACTTACAGGTTACAAGCTACACAATTTTTTTTTCTTTGCATTCAAAGTCAATTTATAAAAATTACTAAAACAAAAATTAGGTACATAACTTTGACCTGCAGTGTTTTTTTTCCTGCTTATTTCTGCTCAGCAGCAGTGAAAATTACATAAATTTCTCACCAGTCTAGTTAAATTACTAAAATTGTTAATTTGGCCCATTTGTGCCAATTGCATTACCTGCTTTCTCAAATCTGCTGTGCATCTGTCACTTTGTGGCTTGTAGGATGAGCCATGCATTTTGAAGGCAAATATCTCTGTAAATAGCAATCCATTGCTATATTAAATTCAGATTTCTACACAAAGCTTATATTGTCCAATTTACTGCCAGATCATAATATTTCTGATCTCCAGTAAAAGAAAACACTATTTTCTCCATGTCTGATAAATCATGGACACAAAACGTTGAAGGAACTCACCCTCAGGCAACAGCTATGGAGAAAATAAACTGTCGGTGTTTGGGGCCAAGACCCTTCATTGGAACTGTAAAGTAAGTGGGTTGAAGCCATTTTGAGGGGGAGTAGTACAAAATGGCAGAGAATAGCTGAGACCAGGTGAGGGGGGAAGGAGGGTGTTTATTCCCTTCCATAGATGCTGCCTGACATACTGAGTTTCTTCAGCATCGTGTGTGTGTGCGCGTGTATGTGTGTGTTGCTCAAGATTTCCAACATCTACAGAATCTATTCTGTTGGTTATCAGTATAATTAGTTTGGCATAGCATTGTGGATGAAAGGGTCGTTCCACTGTTTTATGTTCTAGGTGGTTGTCCATTTAAGGCAGAGATGAGATTATTTTCTCTCAGAAGACTGAGTCTTTGGAACTCTCTTACTCAAAGAATAAAGGAAGCAGAGTTTGCATATTTTTACAACAATTGTAGATAGTTAATTATTAATCAAGGAGTGGAGTATCACCACAGTTTGATGTGAATGTGGAGCTGGGGTTACACCCAGATCACCTGTGATCTCATTAAATGACCGAACAAGTTGTAGGGCCTGACTGGTCCACACTTGCTCATATTTCATGCTTGTTTTTATGTCATTTATGAATGGACTTTCTACATCCGCTTCGTCCAAAGATGTAAACTTATTGCCTAAACAATAGTTGCTAATTTGAAACAGAAATCAGAATTTTCCTTCCCCATAGGATCCCAATGAAGATACTGAATGGAATGATGTCCTGCGAAGTTTTGGTATTATCCCTCCAAAAGAGCAGCCAAGGGATGAAGTTGAAGAAATGGTTTTACGTTTACAGGAGGAAGCAAAAGGTCAAGGTTTAATTTTACCTAACTGTGCATTTAAAGTGACCTAATGATTAGAATTGTGACAAGGGAGAAGCCTCTATTGTGGGCAGTAAACCACTGATAAAACTTATTTTAATACATTCTTTAAACAAAATGGAACACTAATTACATCTCAAATGAAGCTTTTCTAGAAAGTGTCTTAATGAAAAGTACCCATATAAAATGGAATTGTGGAGCATTAAGTAAAATGCCCAAAAGTAAATAGATCAAATACAAGCAATTCCAGAGGCACTTTGAAATAAATCAGAAGAGTGAGAATCAAATTTATTATCACTGACATCTGATGTGATGTGTATTATTTTGCAGCAGCAGTACAATGCAAATACATAAAAACCTACATATCACAAAAAATAAATAAGTGAAACAAAGGAATAATGAGGTAGTGTTCACAAGTTCTTGGACTGTTCAGAAATCTGATCATGGAGGGGAAGCAACTCTTCCTAAATCATTAAGTGTGGGTTTGAATTCATGAAGTGAAGAGAAAATTGAGCTACTTTTAATTGTTATTGAAGAACCAAAGCTAGTAGTGAACAATATGAAACCATAGCCACCAATGCTCAATTCAATTTTATCATGTCTGTTCGCACTGCCCTCATCAAGTGTCCAGAAATCTTGTGTTTTGTGCCCTTCGACTGTCCCAAATAATTTTCCTCTGGGGCCAAAGTGCAAAACACAGTACCAACAGGCCTACACAACACAAGGCACATATAGCCCAAATAAGATAGCAGTAACCACGCAGTCACAGAAAAAAAACTATATCACATTGGTCAGGTTCTCAGGTCCATGAATGTTATTAGCAATAGCATGCCCGCAGCAGAGTACTGACAAATGCAATCTAGCTGTCTTCCACTGAGCAAACTCGAGAGCAGCATGCATGCTGAGTCACTCCTCTTCCAGGTACCGACTCTGACACTTCTCTCCCGAGTGGCTGCAAACAGGTGACACTGCAACTCAAGGCCTAGTCTGCACTAAAAATAGAAGTTCTACCAATAAACCAATAAACTGGACTTTCAGCATTTAACATTACCAATGTCTAACATGGGCTTGCAAACACAAGACAAATCTCTAAGACAATCACTCACTGTTAGACTGCACACTGCCTTGCTGTTGCTATTCTGATGTCTTTCTGTAGCAGGCAGCAACATGGTCTGCACCATGTCCAGCTCCTCCACCAGTGAGCAACTTGATGGGGTAGACCTACAGTAATTGAAGTTCTCAATATCCATGGTGGCTTCTGATAGTAAAAAGGCAACAACACCTTTGGTTATCGCCCTAGAGGCCATTGTGTCTGAGTGCACTGCCATCTTAACTGGAAGTCCCAATATTAACAGTAATCCTTCCAATAATAAGGAGCAATTGTTATTGTTAGAATCACTTATTCACATATAATGATTTTTGCATAGCATTGCAATAAGTAGTGCGCATTAGTGTCTATGGAAATGAATAAACAGTTGACGTTTTGAGCCAAGAACTTTCTTCAGGACTGGAAAGGAAGGAAGAAGACACCAGAATGAAAAAGAGAGGGGAGGGGGTAAGAGGAACTTTCTAGAAGACAGTAGGTGAAGCCAGGTGGTGGAAAAGGTGAAGGGCTGGAGAGGAAGGAATCTGATAGGTGAGGAGGGTGAGCCATGGGAGAAAGTGAAGAAGGAGGGGCACCTTGGGGAAGAGCAGGTGGGAAAGGCCAGAGTAGGTAAAAGAAGAAGAGGGAATGGGAAGAGAATTTTTTTTTGCCAGAAGGCGAAATCAATGTACATGTCATCAGGTTGGAGGCTACCCAGACAGAACATGAGGTGTTGGTCCTCTACCCTGAGAGTGGCCTCAGTGTGGCAATAGAGGAGGTTATTGACCGATGTGTTGGAACTGCATGGTGGATGGAGTGGAGATGCTTGACAAACCAGTCCCCCAATTTACTGTATGTTGTGTTTCACTAGTGTAGAAGAGCACCAGGTACAGTAGTCAACCCCATCAGATTTGCAGGTGAAGTGTTGTCTCACCTGGAAGCCCTGTTTGGGGCCCTGAACGGAGGTAAAGAAGGATCTAACTGGGCAGGTGTAGAATTTTGGCCACTTGAAGGGGTATATGCCCGCAAGGACAAATGGACAAGGCAGTCATGGAGGGAGCGATCCCCATTGAAAGAGGAATGTGGGGAAGGTAAAGATGTGTGGTAGGATCCCTTGAAAGATGGTGGAGGCTGTGGAGATTGATGTGTTGAATGCAGAGGTTCATGGGGTGGTAGGTGAGGACGAGGAAATCTATCCCAATGAAGGTGGTGGGAAGATGGAATGAGTGTGGATGTCCAGGAAATGGAGGAGATGTTGGTAAGGGCAGTATTAATGGTGGAGGAAGGGAAACCCCACTTCCAGGTGAGACAAGACTTAATCTCTGAATCTGCTGGGGGTTATCTACTGTATCTGGTGCTTCTAATGCAGCTTCCTCTACATTGCTGAGACCTTTGTCTCTTTGTCGAGCTCTTCTGCTACATCCGCCAAAAATGAAATTTTCTGGTGGACAACCAATTTAATTCCTACCCACATTGCTTTTCTGACATGTTGATCAGTGGCCCCTCTTTTGCCACGATGAGGCCACTGTCTGGGTGGAGGAGCAACGCCTCATGTTCCATCTGGGAAGCATCCAATGTGATAGCAGGAACATTGATTTCTCCTGGTAATTTTTTCCCTCCCTCCCCTCATCTTCTGTTCCCTACTGTGGCCTCTTATCTCTTCTCACTTGCATTTCACATCCCCCTGGTGCCCCTCCTTCTTCCCCTTTTTTCTCTGGTCCACACTCCTCTCCTATCAGATTCATTCCTCTCCAACCCTTTATCTTTTGAACCCAGCTGGCTTTACCTATCACCTTCTAGCTATCCCCTGTCCCCTCCCCTCACCTTTTTATTCTGGCTTCTTCCACTTTCCTTTATTTTCCTGAAGAAGGATCTCGGCCCGGAATGCCGACTGTTTATTCATTTCCAGACTTGCAGAGCTTCTCCAGCATCTTGTGTGTTGCTTTGGATTTCCCGCATTTGTAGACTTTCTTGTATTCATTATAAGGTTAATGCTTGCTGTTGGGGCCCTATTTCAGAACAACTTTCTGTTTTTGTTTTGGATTTCCAACATCTGCAGTTTTGAGTTACATTAGAAACTTGTTTTATGCATGAATGATATTCCAACCACTTTAATTCTTAAAAGAAAACATTGTGGGTGTATCACATGGTTTTTTAAATTGGCAGATGAGGCTCCCTACGGGCAACATGGTTGGACCTGCTTCCACCCTGTCACAATAGGTGTGTCAGTGGAAATCCCACTCAGACAGGCAATAGTTTTCCACCATACTGCTGACAAAGTTACTGGGAGAACTCTGAGCAATGTTTCTGACATGGGCCCATATGTTACCAATGTGCTGTAGACACTTAATGCCAAAACCAAATCATCCAGTAATTATGCTCACTGATGGATTATTTCCAAACATCTGCTTCTCACAGTTAAGCCCTATGAACGGATGAATCTTGCAGAGCTAAAAGAAGCAGAGGATGAGTTTGATGAAGAGGATGAACGTGCTATTGAAATGTACAGGTTAGCGTGATGAATTCTAAATAGCTGCAGCACTGAAGGGAATTATGCACTGGGGTGTCTGCAGATCAATGTCTATTAATATTCCTTACACTTCCTTACAGTTCCTTTAGTACTGTATGATGTTTTAAAAGGATCAAAGAGAATTTGGGAGGATTAGGAGCAAGGTAGCCAAATTTAAAATACATAACTTTACTCTCAATCTACTTTAACTGTTTGGAAATAACTTTACCTGCTAGGAATCTTTTTTTAAAATCCAGACAGTATTCACCACACATCATCATTCAAAGGTACTGACAACTGACAGCCCCTTCCCCCTCAGTCCGGATAATCCCATTCAGTGTTCTCCTACTACAGTGAGTATGGCAGCCCAGGATAACAGCACTAACACCTGATGGAAAGTGAGATCTCCAGCCATTCACACTCCACTCCATCTACTGCTAACCTGAAGCCTGTTCTGACCCAATTACCTGAACTACTATCCCTGTACCTAGCAGCCATGCTAATGAAGAATTAATGTTCAATGGAGTTTTAATTCTGGCAGCAGTATGGTTGATGTAATAATGATTATGATCTCAAAGGTAAAAATTATATAATGGGAGTTACTTCAGAAGGGATTAAGGAACTAATGAAGAAGAGGTACAAACATGAACATGTAAAAAGTATTGCAACAGCAAATTATTTCTATTTCTACAAAAATATTGAGAATGCAGGGTAATTAAGGGTTATCAGGAAAAGGCAGGTAGGTGGAGATGAGTCCATGGCCAGATCAGCCATGATCATATTGAATGGTGGAGCAGGCTCGACAGGCCAGATGGCCTACTCCTGCTCCTATTTCTTATGTTATTATGTATGTGGAGGGATGCGGTAAGAATATCCTGGATATGCTTTCACTGCTCTTGGTGTTCATTGATCTTGTAATGGTTGATCACTATCTGGTCAAACATTTGGGTTGAGAGACAGTAACCACAAAAATCATTTCTATCTTGTCTCTACAGCCCGAGGATATATTTTGTCTGCTGTGCCTTACACATCATAGTGGCCATTGCCAGCAATATGCTCCTTCTATAAGAATTACTATATTACTCAAATTTAAGACAGTCTATGCCCTTAAGCTTGAACAGGAAGCAGGCCAATATTTAATTAGCTGTACTGCATAGAGTAGACTTTTTCAGCTCTTCAAACCATGCCCCAGCAACCCTACATCCAAGATTAATCCCAATTGAATCACAGGACAATGACCAATTAACCTACCTGGACATGGTTGAACACTGGGAGGACACTGGAGCATCCAGGGTAAGCCCATGCATTCCACAGGGAGGATGCAGAGACTCCTCACTGAACAGTGCTGGAATTGAACTCTGAACTCTGGAACACCCTGAGCTGCATTAGCATTACACTAGCTATTACTTTACTGTGGTACCCAAATAATATTGGCACAATGGGACCTATCATTGGATACTTAAAATGAAAGGTTTATAGAGTAAGATTAGGGAAATTGGAACTGTGGTTATAATTTATTTTTGCAGGTATGTGTTCCATGCTGAAAATAGCTCACCTTTGTATTTTAGATGCCAGAGGATGGCAGATTGGCAGGCTGTACAGAGAAAAGCTAGATTCGGTGAGTTGGCTGAACTCCAAGGAGATGAGTATGTTAAGCAAGTCACCTATGCAGGAGAAGATGTATGGGTCATCCTCCACCTTTATAGACCTGGGTATGTAGTCAATCAATCCTCAGTCATTTAAGTTATGCTACCAACTTAGAAAGTTTTCATATGCAACAAACATTCAACTACAAATTAAAAGGTAGAAGAATATTTTTATTCAATCAAGAAAAGAATACCAATATTTTACAATGCTTCAAATGACAGAATATTACTGTTAGATCAAGGATAATATTTTATTTTTGAATATTAATGATTTGGAATTCTTTTAAAGGTCATACATATAAAACAGAAAATGCTGGAAATACTCAAAAAGGAATTAAATGTTTTAAGTTAATGGCCTTTTATCAGAACTAGGAAATGTTAGAGAGAAATGGATTACAATAAGCAGTGAAGGTAAGGAGAAGGAGGGAGAAAAGGAAGAAAGGTCTCTATGGTATGCAAGGTGTAAGTTGTTATGGTGCAAGTTAAAAGATTGTCTGTAATGTGACTAGAAGAAGCACAATTATTATCTGAAAACTAAAAGTAAATAATTCTGGAAATCAAAAAATGTGATTATCTAAAATTGTTGAGCTAATTAATAAAGACATGAGGAGAGAATGAACTCAATTTGAAAAAAGCAGTACTGTTCTTTGAGTTTATGTTGCATTTCATTGGAATTGCAAGGTGTGGGAGTAGTATTAGAATAAGAAGATGCTTGGGGTGTTGCTTGCAGAAGATGTTACCTTGAAATACTTTGTGGAACTTTTCTTCAGTGGAATATGGGGTGAGGTAAACAGAGTAAATGGTCAACCTATAAAAATTAAATTTGTATAATGCCAAAAAGAATTATTGATTAGAACAATGTTACTTCTAAAATAAAATAAATTTTGAAATAGCATATTATTTAGTGTGTTTAGCAAAGCTTAAGAGGTGTGTATCCTTTAAAAAAAAGCACTAATATAATTGCCAAAGGTTATCCTGCCCTTCTTATTAATTATTACAAAATACAATGAAATAGCTTCACTGTCAAAGGTGCAAGTTTGAGACTATTTTTTCAGGTTGGTTTTTGTTTTGCTTATTTGAACAGTTCATGCATTCAGAAGGACCATTTAACTTTGACATTTTATCTTTCTACTTCATTCCTATATGCTGCTGCAGGTTTTCTGTCATATATTGTCCAACATTAATGAAACAAGCCACATATTTCCAACACAGGAAATTAATGTTACTGTGTTTTGGAGGTGATAGTAATTTTACATTTTCTCTTCCTAACTTCAAGATTACCATTTGCAAGGATAAAAATTTTCGTGTCTCTCCAGGGAAGGAGGGACCTATCCAGAAGACGCAAACACGAGGAAATCTGCAGATGCCAGAAATTCAAGCAACACACACAAAATGCTGGTGGAATGCAGCCGGCCAGGCAGCATCTATAGGGAGAAGTACAGTCGATGTTTTGGGCCGAGACCCTTCGTCAGGACTGTACTTCTCCCTATAGATGCTGCCTGGCCTGTTGCTCTCCACCAGCATTTTGTGTGTGTTACCTATACAGAAGAGGCAGTTTGCACCTGAACTAGAGGGGAATTAATATCCTAGCAGGAAGGTTTGCTAGTGCTGAATGGGGGAAGGGGGTTAAACGAGAGTTGCAGGGATATGGGAACCAGAGTGTCAGAACAGTGCAGAGATTGTGGAGACAGATGTTGTTAAGACCTCAGACAAAATCAGGAATCAATAGGCTAAGCACAGTGTGACTAATGTTCTGAGTTGCACATTGCAGGAAAGGCAGATGAGTTCAGGGCATGGATCAACACATGGACTTCTGATATTGTAAACATTAGTAAGAGGGACAGGACTGGCAGCTCAACATTCTGGGGTTCCACTATTTTAGATGTGACAGAGCGGGATGGATTAAAGGTGGAGGGATGGTGTTGCAAGTCAGGAAAGTACCACGCCAGTGCTCAGTCAGAACTGACTTGAGAACTCATCTAGTGAGTCCTTATATGTGAAACTGAGGATAAGATTACATTAATAGGGCTATCTTATAGACCACCCAACAGTCCGCAGGGTTTAGAGGAAGAAACCATTTGAAAGATCCGCAGACTATTACAAGAAACATGCGGTTGTTAAAGTAGGTGATTTTAACTTTGCACCTATTGATTGGGACTCCCATACTGTTAAAGGACTTAGTGGGACAGAGTTTGTCAAATTTGTTCAGGAGAGTTTCCTAAATCAGTACATAGAAGTCCCAATGAGAGAGAGAGAGAGAGGGATGCTTGATCTGCTGTTAGAGAATGAGACAGGGCAGGTGACAGAAATTTGTGTAGAGGAATACTTTGCATCTAGTGATCAAAGTGCCATTGATTTCAAAGAAAATATGGAAAAAATAGGTGTGGTCCACGGTTAATATTCTAAATGGGAGAAAGAGCAATTACAATGGTGCAGAAAAGATCTGGCAAGTGTGGATTGGGACAGGCTGTTTTGTGGCAAAGGTGTACTTGATAAGTGGGAGGCCTTCAAAAGTGAAATATTGAGAGTACAAAGCTTGTATGAGCCTGTCAGAATAAGACATAAAGTAAACCTTGGTTTTCAAGAGATATTGAGTCCCTGGTTTAAAAAGAAGGAGGTGCATAGCAGGTATAGGTGGGTAGGAACAAATGAAGTACTTATAATTTGTAAGAAATGCAAGAGGACACACAAGAAAGAAGGAAGGAGGGCTAAAAGAAGGCATTCAGTTGACCTAGCAGACAAGACAAAGGAGAATCATATGGGATTCTATGGATTTGTTCAGAGCAAGGGACAAAATTGGTTCTGTAGAAGATCAGAATGGTAATCTATATATGGAGTCAAAAAGAGATGGGGGAGATTTTAACTGGATGTTTTGCAACTGTATTTACTTGGGAGATGGACACAGTCTATAGCAGCAAGGCCAAGCAGCAGTGAGCTAATGGACCTTGTACGGAGAGCAGTTGAGACAGATTAGGGTGGATAAATCCCCAGGGCCTGACAAGATGTTTCCTCAGACCCTGTGGGAGGCAAGTGCAGAAATTGCAGGGGTACTTAACTGATAACTAAATTATCCTTAGCAACAGGTGAGGTACCAGAGGATTGGAGGAAAACTAATGTTCCACTGTTTAAGAAAGGCTCTAAAAATAAACCATAAAATTACTGGCTGATGAGCTTGACATCAGTTGTGGGAACAGTATTAGAAGGTATTTTAAGGGACCGCCAATTCCGCCATCCCATAGTATTTGGATAGGCATGGATTGATTGGGGATAGTTAGCATAGCTTCGTTCATGGTAGGCAGGTCATGTCTAACCAATCTTAAAGAGTTTTTCGAGGAAGTTACCAGGAAAACTGATGAAGGAAAGACAGTAGATGTTGTCTACATGAACATTTGACAAGATCCCACATTGGAGGTTGGTCAAGAAGGTTCAGTTGCTTGGCATTCAAGATGAGGTAGTAAATTGGATTAGACTTTGGCTTTGTGGGAGAAGCCAAAGAGCGGTAGATGATGATTGCCTCTCTGACTGGAGGCCTGTAACTAGTTGAGTGCCACAGGGATCAGTGCTGGGTCCGTTGTTGTTTGTCATCTCTATCAATGGTCTGGATGATAAAGTAGTTGACTGGATCAGCAAATTTGTGGATGATATCAGGAATGGAGGTGTAGTGGACAGCAAGGAAGACAAACAGAGCTTGCAACAATATGTGGACCAGCTGGAAAAATGGCAGATGGAATTTAATGCAGACAAATGCAAGGTGTTGCACTTCAGAAGGACTAACCAGGATACACAGTGAACAGTGGGACACTGAGGAAAACAAAAGGATCTGGGAATCCAGGACCTACTTTATTGAAATTGGCATCACAGACAGATAGGGTCTTAAAGAAAACTTCTAGCACATTGGCCTGCATAATTCAAAGTATTGAGTACAGGAGATGGGATGATATGTTGAAGTTTGGTGAGGCCTAATTTGGAATGTTGTGTGCAGTTTTGGTCACCTACCCACAGGAAAGATGTAAATAAGGCTGGAAGAATAGAGAATAGGTTAGGACTTTATTCCTTGGAGCATAGAAGATTGAGGGGAGATTTGATGAAGTTATACAAAATTATGAGGGGTATAGATAGGATAAATGCAAGCAGGCTTTTTCCACTGAACTTGGGTGGGAGTACAACTAGAGGTCATGGGTTAAAGATGAAAAGTGAAAAGTTTAAGTGGAACATGAGGGGAAAGGAAACTTCTTTACTGAGAGCAGTGGGAGTGTGGAGTGAGTTGCCAGAACAAGTAGTGCATGCAAGCTCGATTTCAATGTTTAAGAGAAGTTTGGTTAAGTACATGGATAGGAGGGGTATTGAGGGCTATGGTCCAGGAGCAGGTCAATGGGACTAGGCAGTTTAAATGGTTCAGCAAAGTCTAGATAGGCCAAAGGGCCTGTTTCTGTGCTGTATGTTTCTATGATTCTATGACTCTCAACCCTGTTTAGTGGAACAGTGGATCTGCTACAAAGAATGTAAATGGATTCAAAATTGGCTTGCCCACTGAGGTCAGAGGGTGGTAACAGGTGGAGTATATTCTGCCTGGAGTTTGGTGATGAGCAGTGATCTGTTCTGAAACCCCTGCTCTATGTGTGTAAAGTAACTTGGATAGATAATTGGAAGTGTGAGGTAGTCAGTTTGCAGATGATACGAATGTTGGTGTTGTGGATCGTATAGAAGATTGTTGTAGGTTGGATTTGGGCTGAGAAGTGGCAGGTGGAGTTCAATTCAGAAAAGTGTGAAGTGACACACTTTGGAATGTCAAACTTGAAGGCAGAATTCAAGGTTAATGGCACAATTCTTAGCAGTGTGGAGGAATATAGAGATCTTGGCTCAAAGTCCATAGGTCCCTCAAGGTTGCCACACAAATTGATAAGGTCTTTAAGAAGTTGTATGGTGTGATGGCCTTTATTAGTCAGGGGATGGAATACAAAAACCCCATGGTAAAGTTGCAGCCTACATAACTGTTTAGACCACACTTAGAGTGTCGTGTTCAGTCTGGCTGCTTCATTGTAGGAAAAATGTGGTGTAGATTAGACTTGCCACAATGTTGCCTGGATCAGAGAACAATGTTTTATGCAAAAATGTTGATTGAACTAGAGCTTTTGTTTTCTGGAGCACAGGAACATAAGAGGCAATGTGATAGAGGTGTATGAGATGATAAGATGCATAGATAGAATGGACAGCCAGCACCCTTTTCTTAGAGGGCAGCAATACGTAATAACAGAAGATATTCTTTTAAGGTGAGTGGAGGAAAATTTAGGGGAGAAGTTGGAAAAAGGTTTTTTCACATAGAGAAAGGTAAATGCAAAAGAGGGTGGTGATACAGACTGAAATGTTCAGGACAGTTAATAGGTAGACACATGGATGAAAGAAAAATTGAGAGTTATGTGCTATGTAGGAGGGAAAGATTAGAATGATCGTGGAGTAGAGTAAAAGGTTGGCAAAACATGATATGCTGTACTATCTTTTTATGTTCTATGTAACCAGTTGATATAATAGCCTTTTTCAGAACAGGACATGGTGTTGATGAATATCTAGTGTTCCAACAAAGTTCCTGGCTTGCAATGTAGACTCAGGTTCTAAATACAAGAGAGGTATATCCTGCTGTGTAGAGCTTGAGTTTGCTACTGAAATACCAAATAAACTGTGCTCCTTATGCATCCACTCTTGCACAATTTGAAATGATTTGGTTGGAGTTAATCAGGGTGAATTTATCTGGAGTTTTATTTTACTGAACAGAAGGATTATTTTTTCTGTAATTAAGAATTTGCATGTGCCAATATCAGGATCCTGAATCAGACATGTTATTCTAAGTGCTATCACGGAATGAGATTACATACCAGGGTGACAGAGGACTAGATTCAAGGATGTGCTCAAAGTTTCTTTGAAGAAGTGCCACATTTCCACTGACTCATACCTGTGATTGCTCAATGTACAGAAGAAACATTAGGAATGATATTAAGAACCTTAACACCATGCACCAAGAGCACATAGAAGACCTGCATAAATGATGAAGAAACCTCACAAGCTAACACACCTCCTACCACATCCCCCAGAAGGGTATATGATTCTCTCATTGGCTTGCACAAGTCAGTGTGGAACCAAATCATCTTCAGTCTCAAGGCACTATATGTAAAAAAAAAGATGAAAACTTTTTTATAAGTATAGATTTCCCTTAGCATATCATTTATAGCAATGGATATTATACCTCATGGCATTGTCATTACTGACTGGCTAGGAAGTGTCAACATTCAATCTGGGATAAGGAGAAAGAGAGGTTCAAAAATGGGAAAAATACAAAGCAATAGGAAAGTAGAGGTTGAAGAGAACACCCAAATGATGTCAAGAAGCAAAAGGTGGATTATGTGTTGGTAGAATTATTCCTAACTAAAGTTAATGTAATGAACATAGACTAATTAGTTTAGAGTCGTAAATCAGGCATTTATCCAGTTGACCCTGGATTGAAGGAAGAGCTTGTGGGTGAACTTTATTGCATAGTTGTCACATCAGACTGGAAATGTTAGCAAGAGAAAATCTGCAGATGTTGGAAATCCGAGAAACACACACAAAATGCTGGAGGAACTCAGCAGGCTAGGCAGCATCTATGGGGGGAAAAATGTATAGTTGATGTTTTGGGCAAAACACTTCAGCTTCTTTTCTCCAGTCCTGCCGAAGGATTCCAGCCCAAAACGCTGACTGTACTGTTTTCCATAGATGCTGCCTGGCCTGCTGAATCCCTCCAGCATTTTGTGTGTGTTACACAGGAAATGTTGACTAGAAATGTTATCAGGTTATGTTACATTATCAGGAAAAGATGGGCAGGAAGATATGTGTTCCAAATTGTAGATTGCTATATGTTGCTAGCAAATTGTGCTGTTCTCTCATTAACTTCATGAGGCATTTCATCCATAACCTTCCCACAATTTCTGTGAAGTGCCTGCATGAGCACATTAAATATCCATTAAACTTGCCACAGAAAGATAGATCTTCTAATTTGTGGCACAAGTATGCTTTGCAAACTGCATTAATTTTAATGACAAGAGGAAAGTTAGAAATGGCTGGTCTCATATCTTCAAGATGTTAACTGCCAGTGAATTGCCCTTTCCTCCCCGTTTCTCCCCATTCGTTCAATCCATTTCTGTATGTTTTCACTATCAAAGCTTTAATTTATGCAGTATATTTCATACTCTTCCTCTCTTTATGTCTCAAATTTTATACCTCTTTGGTTGAGGAGATAAACCAAGATTTCAAATGTCCTGTTCCCTACATCATAGTAACCTCACACTTAGAAGTAGTGAAGAAACTATTTTGAGTAAAGTTTCCAGGACAAAGTCTAAGTAAAGGTTCCCCAGCCAATTGCCATATGAAATTCACCTGTTCATGGAAAATATATGTAATTATGGAATCTAAGTTTCCAATCCCTTCAAAATATTTTGAAACTCAAGTACTAAAAATAAAACTTGTGATCAAACTTAACATAAAAATAGACAGAAATACAGAATTTGAATTCTAAAATACTTGTATCTTCTGAAATTTTTTATAAGAGAAACTTTAAGTTATAATTTATTGGTGTTAACTTCACCTTTGTTCCCTGCTGTGTAATCGAGCTGATTGGTAGTTAGCCCAGTAAAATATTGTCTTGCTTTTTGTTTTGTATATACTTTAATAACATAGTAATCCACTGATTTTAATTTTACAGTATTTTAAGATTGCTTTATTGTATTTTGCTTGATGAATCTTATATTCCACGCAATAACTTTTTTTAATAAAAGAATTCTTCGGAATGTTATTTTTCATGTTACTGAATTTATTTCAATCTTCCTCTGTTCCTATGTTCTTCTGTTTAGAACATTGGCATGCAGATGATTGCTCTTAGGTGCTAAATTTCAAAAGTTGTCAATCAAGCACAATAAATTCATAGATTTGAAGGAAAGTAAGCAAGCTATGTTGAATCTCTTATGGTCACCTCGCTAGAAACTAGCAAAGGAAAGTGAGGAATTGAATAAGACAAATTATTCAGACTAAATCAGACATTGCCTTTAGTGTGATAATATTTCAAACTGCAGCACAGAAGAGAAGCAAAAATTTAGTAGAATTATTGGAGGCATGGAGAAGTTTTTAAAAATGATCTGAAAATAGTGAAATAGGAGGAAAGGCTGAGAAGTTAACAAAGTGAGTTACAAAAGATTAAAACTGGGATCACAAGACCTCTTTGGTAATCAGAAAAGTGAGAAGAAGATGGCATAAATAATTGGAGAATAAAAGGAGCCTTGTTAAACATGTAATCGAACAAAGTATTTTCTGAATATTCAGACAAAACAAATATGCAGGCATCAAATTGATAAGTAGAACTGTAGATAAACTATTTCATATTGTGACCTGTAACTGGTGGATTAATTCTATTGATTGAATTCATCCACAAGTTACAGATCACAATATTAAATATTTTACCTACTGTTAGAGGTTCTTTTGATTGTGTTCTATATTGCAGAGGAAGAGAGCCCATAGATAATATTTACATAGTTTTCTTTTCAGAGATCAACTCCCATAACTTATTTACCTTTGCATACGTAAAATCAAGTTTTAACATAATTAGAAATGAATAATCCTGTTTTGTTACTATTATTACTGCAGCATACCAATGTGTATTTTGTTCAACCATCACTTGGGCCAGCTCGCTAAGAAATATCCAGAAGCAAAATTCATGAAGGCTATTGCGAACATCTGTATCCCCAACTACCCAGACAAATATTTACCAACAATATTTGTGTATTTTGAGGGTGCAATGAAGGCTAGGTTTATTGGAGTGGAATGTGGAACTCCAGATATGAAGTTGGAAGGTAAACTATTTTAGCCATTAGCAATAATCTTTGTACTCAGACTATCAGTTAAGCAATATAGGAATGTACTTGTGTTGAAAGCATCCTTTTCTTTTTTTTGCCTTTATCCCTATTTCTGAAGCAATAATGCCTTATCAGAATATTGTTTTACCGACTGATAAATTTCTAACATTATAATTTGGCAGTCTCCATAATTAATTGTTGACAGACTGTTGAATCCCAGTGCATCATATATGCATGTGCATGCACACACATGTAAACTCCCAATCGTACCCTATTCAAGTGCCAATATTTCACTGAAAACTGTGAGGAGTCTTTGTCATATCAATCTCACTGCTTGTATATCTAAAGAAGGCACAACTTGCCCTAATATTTAGATTATCATGGAATCATAGAAATTTACAGAATAGGGTATTTGTGCCTATTGTGTTACTCTTTGAATGAACAGTCACCTATTATCTCAGACTTCTGCCTTTGTTTTTTTAGAGCCATTGATTTACTATCCTTAAGATCAGACCATTTTTAAAAAAAGTTACAGTGCCTATAAAAAGTATTTACCCTACCCACCCCCCCCCCCCCCCAACTTGGAAGTTTCCATGTTTCATTGTTTTACAACATTGAATCACAGTGGATTTCATTTGGCTTTACTCACACTAATCAACAGAAAGACTCTTTTAGAAAATAAATTTCTACAAACTTGTCCAAATTTATTACAATTATTAAATACAAAATAATTGATTGCATATTTGTCCCCTTCAAGTCCGTATTTAGTAGATGCACCATTGGCAGCAATTGCAGCCTTGAGTCTGTGTGGATAGGTCTTCACCAGCTTTGCACATCTAGACACTGTATTTTTTTCCCCATTCTTCTTTACAAAACTGCTCAGGCTCTGTCAGATTGCATTGGGATGGTGAGTGAACAGTTGTTTTCAAGTCCAGCCACAAATTCTGACTTGACCACTCCAGGACATTAACTTCGTTGTTTTTAAGCCATTCTTGTGTAGCTTTGGCTTTATGCTTAGGGTTATTGTCTTTCTGGAAAACAAGTCTTCTCCCACGTCCCAATTCTCTTGCAGACTGCATCAGGTTTTCTTCTAGGATTTTGCTGCATTCGTTTTATCCTCTACTTTCACGAGCCTTCCAGGGCCTGTTGCAGTGAAGCAACCCCACAGCATGATACTGCCACCAGTGTGATTCACGATCGGAGGATCATGTATTTTTGATGATGCGTAGTGTTTGGCTTATGTTTAAATTGATGACCAGAAACCTCAATTTTGGTTTCATCAGACCATAGAACCTTCTTCCAGCTGACTTCAATCTCCCACATGTCTTCTGGCAAACTCTAGCTGAGATTTCATGGGAGTTTTTTTCAACAATGCCTTTCTCTTTGCCGCACTCCCATAAAAATGTGACTGGTGAAGTACCCAGGCAACAGTAGTTGTACGTGTAGTCTGTTCCATCTCAGCTACTAAAACTTGTAACTCACCCAGAGTTGTTATAGGGTCTCTTGGTGGCATCTCACACTAGCCCTCTTCTTGTACGGTCAGTCAGTTTTTGAGGACGGGCTGCTCCAGGCAGATTTACAGCTGTGCCATATTCTTTCCATTGATTGATGATTGATTTAACTGTACTCCAAGGGATACTCAGTGATTTGGAAATTTTCTTGTATCCATCTCCTGACTTGTGCTTTTCAATAACCTTTTCGTGGAGTTCTGTCCTCATGGTGTATTTTTTACCAAGATACTTACTCAGCAGCAATTAGACCTCCTTCTTTTGTTGTTTTATGGCAGTTGGCAAACCAGCTTTAAGGTGCATTACCGCCACCTGCTAAAATGGAGTGTGGATCGTTTGATAAACAGGAGGAATGAAAAGAATTGCATTCCCTAAATTCTATATAATAAACCAGAGACTTCCAAATACTTCATGATATAGGTCTGTATTTCTCTTGAACTCCCACCTAAAATGTCTTCTATACCCACAGCAGTTTTTTTGTTTATCTGAAGCGCTCCTATTGTCTTCACTCTTCCTCTTTCATACTTCTTACATTTTATCAATAAATGTTCAACTGTTTCTGGTTGATTACAATATTCACACAACCCAGTTGGATGTTTCCCTATTTTGTAAAATGTGTAATTAAGACTTGTGTGACCAATTCTTAAACAACTGATGATCACTTCTATCTTTCTATGCCCACCTGAGATTCTTTGGTATCTGACTTGCCTTTGTATTTTGTACAGTTGACTCCCTGTGTCACTCTCATCCCAATGCTTCTGCCATGTCTCCTCAATTTGTGTTTTCATAATGCTTTTGACTTCCGCTTTGCTTAGAGGAATCTGAACCTCTATTATAGACAATTTGAGTGATTGTTTAGCTATAATGAGCAATTAGACCTTCCAGATACAGGTGTATTTGTACTACAATCAATTAAAACACCTTGACTGCACACAGATGATCACTATTTAAACTTCTAAAACCAGTTAGCTACACCAGTGATGATTTGGTGTGACGAAGCAAAGGGGTTGAACACTTATGCAATCAAATATTTTGTATTTTATATTTGTAATTAATTTAGATCAATTTGAGGAGATATGTTTTCATGTTGACACAACAGAGCCTTTTCCTGTTGATCAGTGTCAAAAAAGCCCAATTAAATCCACTGAGATTCAATGTTGTAAAATAATAAAACATGAAAACTTCTGGGGGGGAGGTGAATACTTTTTATAGCCACTGTGTAAATGGAATCAGTTTCAACATCTTTCCAGGGATTCCACAACCCAACTTTGCTCTGAATAAGAAGAAAAAAAATCCTCTGCATCTTTTCTCTAGGCCTTTTGTAATCATTTTAAATCAATAACTTCTCCTTATTAATCACCTCATTCACCAGAGAAGTGGTTACCCCTTTGTAATTTATCATACCTACTCATGCTCTTTCAGTCTTTATTTGAATAAACTCTTAAGTTTCTGTTTCAAGGAGAAACATCATATATTTGCAAAACTACCTTAAATGGAATCTACTTGATATTATCTTGAAAAACCTTTTCTCTCATCTAAGGCCTTTATATTTTCCTAAAATCTTCTCAAATCATACCCGTTCCATTATAGTCCATTCAAAGCACATCACTTCATATTTCTATTGTACGTGTAATATTTTTACTAAAATGTCCATGTCTTAAGTCCTCAACACAAGTTATTTCAATGTTTATATCATCTGCACACTTTGTGGTGCTGTTCCCTTCATGAGTATCAGGATCTTCTAGACGTAACGAAAAGGGTGATGAAATTAAAGCAACACGCACAACTTACTGGAGGTACTGGAGGTCCTTCTTCAAAGAAATGAGCTTCCCTTCCTCCATCATCAATGCTGCCCTCAACCACATCTCTTCCATTTCAGGCACATCTGCTCTCACCTCATCCTCCCGCCACCACACCAGGTTTAGGGTTCCTGTTGTCATCACTTAATACACCACCAGCCTCCGCATCCAGCATGTTATTCTCCGCAACTTCCACCATCTCTAACGGGACCTCACCTCTAAGCACATCTTTCCCTCCCATCCACTTTCTGCTTTCCGCAAGGATCGCTCCCTATGCGACTTCCTTGTCCATTCGTCCCACCCCACTGATCTCCTGTCTGGCACTTATCCTTCCAGGCAGAACAAGTGCTACAGACGTCCCTACACCTCCTCCTTCACTACCATTCAGGGCCCCAAACAGTCCTTCCAAGTGGGGTGACAATTCTCTTGTGAGTCTGTTAGGGTCATACAATATTTCCTGTGTCCCTGGTGTGGCCTCCTGTCCTCCTATATATCAGTGAGATCCAACGCAGGTTAGGATACTGCTTCACTGAGCACCTACACACTGTCTGCCGGAAAAGCGCGACCCATTTTAATTCCACTTCTCGTTCCCATTCTGATATGTCTATCCATGGCCTCTCCTACTGTCATGATGAGGCCACACTCAGGTTGGAGGAACAACACCTTATATTTCGTCTGGGTAGCCTCCAACCTGATGGTATGAACATCAATTTCTTGAACTTTGGTAATGGCCACCCCGTCCTTCACCATTCCCCATCCCATTTTCTATCTCTCACCTCATCTTCTTGCCTGCCCATTGCCTCCATCCGGTGCTCCTCCCCCACCCCTTTGCTTTCTTTTATGGCCACCTGTCCTCTCCCATTAGATTCCCCCTTCTCCAATTCTGTATCTGTATCATCAATCAACTTCCTAGCTCTTTATTTCACCCCTCCCCCTCCCGGTTTCATCTGTCACCTTGTGTTTCTCACTCCCCTTCCACCCCCCCCCCCCCTTTTAACTCTACTGCTCATCCTTTTTTCTCCAATCCTGCTGAAGGGTCTCAGCCAGAAACGTCGACTGTACTGCTTTCCATAGATGCTGCCTGGCCTGCTGAGTTCCTCCAGCATTTTGTGTGCGTTGCTTATATTTCCAGCATCTGCAGATTTTTCTCTTGTTTGTGATGAAATTAAAATTGATGCTCAGGAGCACAAAGGAGCATTCTGCTTTGCGAAGCATCAGAATTCCCCTAAGTACAGAAAATTGTTGATTTGTGAATGTGGCATTACGCTACAGCAGATGTTTTGAAGGTTTACAATTCAAATGTCAGAAGCAATGTTGTGAAGAATTCTTGACTTTTCATATGTATAGTTCTGTTATTAAAGAAAATTTCCCCAACAAACACCCCTGCAGATGCTCTACTGGTCACACAAAGCTGGTGGGAGGATACGGTTTCTTAACTATGGATCCTTGTGGTGTTTGTGGACAAAAACCAAAAGGAAGCCGGTCAGTCCCATGAGAACTTATTTTAACTGCTGCCATTGCTATCTGAGTCACATGGGTTTAGTAACTTTGAGGGTTAGCAAAGAAGCAGAAGAGCTGACGTTATGAAAGAGGATGACGTGCCATTCCCCCTGCAGCACATCGACTCAAGGAGCTATCTTCAGGAAGACAGATGGCAAGATTGAAACGTGCCCTGACAGCCTTTATTTGCTCCATTAAGCTCGATATCTGCTTCTCCATGCACTTGACCACAGTGGGAAACCCAGTGATAAGTTTTCCTCTACATATCTTCATTGATCATTTGTGAAAGACATTTTTCTTTCCCCAGAGGACTCCAGAAGTTTACAGCTCTCTCCTATTCATTAACAGAGTGTGGAAAGGACCTTTAGCTTCCTTAAGTTCCCTTCATACTTGTTGTATATGCATCAACACATGCAGATACCTCTGTATCTCAAACCCAGCCCAGCCACCAATTATACACTGTATATGGCTGCTTAACATGGAGCAATACTTTGCCTCGTCAAAGATTACCCTTCTGTGGGGCTGAGACTGAGTGAAGCTTAGGTAAAAGAGAATAGGGATAAACTAAGAAACTGGCAGTAGAGGATGATAGATGTTACAGTGCCATTAGATTTTGATCAGGCCCTGTGAATGCTTGCTTTTAAAGGTTCATGAAGAAATTCAAGTAGTAAACACTTTGTCAAATTCACCATTTTAAAATTGTTCTGCCACAACTGTTACAGAGGATTTGTTAACTGCTGCCTTGTGCTATGATTGCAGTCTTTGGATTTTGAAGATTTTATTTCTGATTTTGTGCAAGGTGGCTATGCCAAACAAGAAAACATCCTGTTAACACTTACAGGACAAAGTATTTGATTAAATACTGGCAATGGATTTGAATTGGCACATAAATCTTATTGTGACATTAAGGTTGTCTGTATCACATTCCACATGTCCTTGATTTTCACCAATTGACACGCTGTTGAAGCAGCACCAATGTAGTCGTCAACGTAGCACTGGAAGAGTTGAGGAGCTTACCAGTGATGACTTAGAACATGAAATGTTCCACACAGCAAATAAAAAGGCAAGCATGGCTGGGACCCACCTGGGTGCCCATGGTTACACCTTGGGTTTGGAGAAAGTGGGAGGAGCTGAAAAAGAAATTGTTGAGTATGAGGAGAATTTCTGCCATATGGAGTAGGGTAGTGATGGAGAGGAGATGGTCGGGTCTGGGTGAAGAATAAAGCAGAGAACTTCCCCTCTAAATTCACCTCCTCCCAAACTTCCAATCAGTGTACCAAACAGTCCTTCCAGTAGAGGCAACACTTCACCTGGGAATCTGTTGCGGTCATCTACTGCGGTCTCCTCTACATTGATGAGCCCTGTTGAAGATTGGGGGACTACTTTGTTCAGCGCCTTAGTTGCATACACAACAAGCAGGATAATATGTTGCTCCATGGCCTCCTCTACTGCCATGATGAGGCCACTCTCAGGATGGAGGAGCATCACCTCATAAGACCACAGACATGGGAGCAGAATTAGGCCACTTGGCCCATCAAGTCTGCTCTGCCATTCCATCATGGCTGATTTTCTTTATCCCTTGCAACCCCACATTCCTGTCTTTCCATGTAACCTTTGACTCCCTAACTAACCAAGAATCTATCAAACTCCACTTTAAATATACTCAATGACTTAGTCTCTACAGCTGTCCATGGCAATGTATTCCACAGATTCATCACCCCTTGGCTGAAGAAATTCCTTCTTGTCTCTGTTATAAATGGATGTCCCTCGATTCTGAGGCTGTGCCCTCTGGTCCTAGACCCACCTACTATAAGAAACATCCTCTCCGCATCCATTCTATCTAGGCTTTTCAGTATTCGACAGGTTTCAATGAGATTCACCCCCATTCGTCTAAACTCCAGTGAGTATAGGCCTAGAGCCACCAAATACTTTTCATACATTAACCATTTCATCCCCAGAATCATTCTCATAAGCCTCCTATGGACATTCTGCAATGCTACCACAGCCTTTCTTAGACAAGGGGCCCAAAACTGCTCACAATACTCCAGTGTGGTCTGACCAATGTCTTATAAAGCCTCAACATTACAACCTTGCTTTTATATTCTCGTCCTCTTAAAATGGATGCTAACATTGCATTTGCCTTCCTTAGCACCAACTCAATCTGCAAGTTAACCTTTAGGGAATCCTGCACAAGGACTCCCAAGTCCCTTTCTACCTCTGATTTTTGAATTTTTTTCCTGTTTAGAAAATAAATTATGCCTCTCTTCCTTGTAGAACCCCTGTGGAACACCACTAGTCACTGGGAGCTAAACAGAAAAGGCCGACTTTATTCTCACTCTTTGCCTGCCGCCAATCAGCCAATCTTCTATCCACACCGGTAGATTTTGTGTAATATCATGGGCTGTTATCTAGTTAAGCAGCTTCATGTACAGCATCTAGTCAAAAGCCTTCTGTAAATCCAAGTATGCAACATCCACTAACTCTCCTTTGTCTATCCTGCTTGTTATTTCCTCAAAGAATTTCAACAGATTTGTCAAGCATGATTTTCCTTGAAGGAAACCATACTGTTTGGCCTATTTTATCAAATGCTTCCAAGTACCTCGAAAACATATCTTATTAATGGACTCCAACATCTTCCCAACCACTGAATTCAGGCTAATTGCCCATAATTTCCTTTCTTCTGCCTCGCTCCCTTCTTAAAAAGTGAAGTGACATTTGCAATTTTCCAGTCCTCCAGAACCATTCCAGAATCTAGTGATTCTTGAATGATCATTACTAATGCCTCCACAATCTCTTCAGCCTCCTCTTTCAGAACCTGGGGTGTAGTCCATTTGGTCCAGGTGACTTACCTACCTTCAGACATTTTGCTTCCCAAGCAGCTTTTCCTTATTCAATAGCAACTACACAAACTTCTATCACCTGGCACTCTCAAATTTCTGGCATACTGCTGGTATCTTCCACAGTGAACACAGACACAACATACATATTAATTTGTCCACCATTTCTTTGTCTCCCATTACTACTTCTCCAGCGTCATTTTGCAGCAGTACAATATCCACTCTGCTCTCTCTATGTACTGTATCTGGAAAAAAAGGTTCAGGCATCCTCTTTGATATTATTGGCTAGCTTACCTTCATATTTCATCTTTTCTCACCTTGTGTATTTTTATTTGTCTTCTGGTGTTTTTTAAAGCTTCCCAATCCTCTTACTTCTCACTAATTTTTTTAAATATATGTTATATGCCTTCTCTTTTGCTTTTATGCTTTCTTTCTCTTCCCTTGTCAGCTACGGTTGCCTCATTTTCCCTTTTAGAATACTTCATCTTTAGGATGTATCAATTCTGTGCCTTCCGAATTGCCCCGAGCCATTGCTGTTCTGTGTTGTTCCTGATAGTGTCCTCTTCCAATCAACTTTGGCCAGCTCCTCTCTCATGCCTCTGTAATTCTCTTTACTCCACTATAATACTGGCTTTATCTTTGTCATCTCAAACTACAAGGTGAATTCTATCATATTATGATCACTGTCTCCTAAGGGTTACTTTACTTTAAGCTCTCTAATCAAATTTGGTTCATTACACAACATCTAATCCAGAATTGCCTTTCCCCTAGTGAGTTTAAACACAAGCTGCTCTAAAATGTCATCTTGCAGGCATCTAACAAATTCCCTTTCTTGGGATCCAGCATCAACCTGATTTTTCCAATCTATCTGTATATCGAAATACCCATGACTATCATAAATTTGCCCTTATTACATGCCTTGTCTGTTTCCCTTTGAAGTTCATCCCATATCCTAGCTATTATTCGGGGGTCTGTGTATAACTTCCATCAGGATCTTTTCACCCTTGTAGTTTCTTAACTCTACTCACGATGATTCTGCATCTTCTGATCCTATGTCACCACTTTCTAAGGATTTTATTTTATTTTTCACCAATAGAGCCAACCCACTCCCTTTGCCTAAGTGCCTGTCCTATTGATACAAATTGTATCCTAGGATATTAATCTCCCAACAATGATCTTGCAGCCACGGTTCAGTGATGCCCACAATGCCATATCTGTCAATCTCTAACTGTGCTAGAAGATAATCTATCTTATTCCATCTACTGCAGGCATTCAAATATAACTCCTTCCATTCTGTATTCATCACACTTTTCACTTTCCTACTGATTACAATTTTGCCCTGTCATCTGCCTATCCTTCCTCATAGTCTCACAACACAATGCATTAACTTATATACCATTCCTCCCTCTTACTTCTTCTCGTCTCCTTATCTGGCTATCATCTCCTCCCATGCCCTGTTCTCTTTTCCCATGGTCCACTCTCCTCTCCTATCAGATTCCTCCTTCTTCATCCCTGTCACCTCCCAACTTCTTACTTCATAACCCACCCCCACACCCACCTAGCTTCTCCTATCACTTGGAGCAAAACACACAAAATGCTGGAGGAACTCAGCAGGTCAGGCAGCATAATTGGAAAAGAGTAAACAATTAATGTTTTGGGTTGAGACCCTTCATCAGGACTGGAAAGAAAGAGAAGCCAAAGTAAGTAAGTGGAGGGAGGGGAGGAAGAAGTACAAGCTGGTAGGTGATTGGTGAAACTGGGAGGGGTGAGGGGTGAAGTAAAGAGATGGGGAATTTATTGGTGAAAGAGATCAAGGGCTAGAGAAGAGGGGATCTGATAGAAGAGGACAGAAGAGCGTGGAAGAAAAGGAAGGGGAGGAGCATCCAATGGAGGTGATGGGCAGGTAAGGAAATAAGGTGATAGAGGGAAATAGGAATGATGAATGGAATACTAGACATCCAAGAAATCGATGTTCATGCCATCATGTTGGAGGCTACCCAAATGGAATATGAGGTGGTGCTCCTCCAGCTTGAGTTTTCAAGGTTCTCCTATCACTTTCTAGCTTGTACTTCTTCCCCTCCATCTACCTTCTCATTCTGGCTTCAGTCCTGCTGAAGAGTCTCAGCCTGAAAAGTTGACTTTATTAATTTCTATAGATGATAACTGACCTGCTGAGTTCCTCCAACACTTTGTATGTGTTATTCTGGATTTACCAATTTCCGCAGAATCTTGAGTTTACTGATGAAGGTATCTGAATATCAATGCAAAATTTAGAGCGAGAGGTCTGGTTTTTATTTATAGAATAAGTTGTAAGTCTTTCCATCTCATGATGCAGGCATGAGATCCTGGCTACTCATAAAGTAAAGCTCCATAGTGTGGTACGGTGAGAGATAAAAAGTTCTTCATTCAGGTAGTTCATGTAGCTGACCATGAAACCAATAAAAAGGGCATATTTGAGACCAGATAAAATATTGCTTGTAGTTACTTACTGACTATACAATACCTTAATGTTTAATTTGATAGGATTATTACTGCTTCCTTGTCCTAGAATAGAAGATCATGTCAATTTACCATCAAATTTTCATTCTTGCCTTCACATGGACTATGTCTCATTCTTCTGTATATCAAGAACAGTTTTCCAATTTTTTGGGAACTGTTGAACAATCAATGCCTAAATCCTTGGATCCCTGCTGTTGCTCTGATAGCACTTCCACCCACACATTTCTGGCAAGAACTATTGCATTCTTCTAATTTCTCTATATCCATCACAAGTGTTCTGACAGCATCGTCTTCCACACCAATGAATTGACCTTTTTGCTTTACAAAGGATTATCATTCACCCTGGATGACAAAATCCTTAATGGTGTCAATGAAATTTCTTGTACATGCCTTTACCCCTTCCATTCCTTCAGCTCACCAGCTTCCACTTACATCAGATCAATCTCTGTTTTTAACTCATCATTCTCCACTTCTGATGGACGATTCTCTGCCATTTTTCCACCTCCAGCTGGGTGCTACTTCTAGACTAAACTGACTTGTTTTTTCCTCAACTTTCTTTTCAGAATCTCATTGGGACTTTTCTCATAGCAACATTCTGATCCAATTTTCCATCATCCTTTATGCTTACTTTCCTTTTCATACCTTTATCCCCATGGAATTCTAAGAGATGTTACATATCCCCTGTTACGCATTGACTTCCCACCTTTAAGGTTGCTAAGGATTTCTTTCAGATGAAGCAGTGATCTTCTTGAATTTCTTTCATTTCAATGCAATGTATTCAATGCTCACAATGTGCTCTGCACTAGATTGGGAAAAATCACACACTTTACACTGAACAAATTACAGAACAAATCCATTCAGTCCACAAGAATCAACCAGAGCTTCTGATTGATTACTCTTTTATTTTACCTACTCTATTTTATTTCTTATACTCTAACTCTCACCAGTCTTCTACACCATAATAATGAAAATAAAAACAACACCACGAATTTTGATTAGATACTTTACATCCTTCTGGACAAAATATTCTTCAACAATTTCAGTTCATTCTCCCAGGACCCATTTTACCAACTTTCTTCCCTTCACAAATCTTTTGTTTTTCACTACATGGACAAACCTTCCCATTCTTTCTGTTGCATGCAACTGCATACAATTTATTATATCTGTAATTAAGTGTAACATGCTTGTTGTAATATGAACAAAGTCACTGAAGAGATGCAGCTGGTAGATATGAAGTAGTGTTTTACTTGACAAAAATGAGACACTCTGAAGGAAGAGGCCTGTTTGACCCAATATTACATGACATTTTATATGCAGAAGATCAAAGGACAATTCTATATTTACAATGTATCTACAATGCTTCCTTTGAATTACATATACCATTCACACCTCCTTCTTCACACCCACATTCCAAACACCCAAAAATGGATGTTAATTCTACATTGTCTGGTGTTTCATTTAACTGCTGTTCACAGCTCTAGAGATCTATTGTCCAGAGCTGCATTTTAAATTTAATCTACAGTCCATGTTCTGGTCTAAAGATTGGTTGCTGAAGTTAATATCTTGCTATACACCCTAAGTCCAGTACAGGCCCTAACACTAAAGTTCTTAACTGGTCTGTCCAACAGTATATTCTAGTCCCACATTACATGGTTGCATCTGAATATGCTCATGATAACAAGGGGTGGGCAACAAATGCATAATTGACAAAATCACTGATATTCCTAGAATAAACTAAATGGAATTAACTTATATTTTATTTAGGATAATATGATATTTTGAAAATTGAGAAAAATGTATTTAAGATACTTTATAAAATATAATTTAAATAGAATTGAAAATTAAAGGGATACTTTTGTGTATGGTGCTGTATAAATTACTATCACATTGTTCATGTTAAAATCAAAGAGATATAGTATAACAACGTCTCAGAGGGATAGTCTTCATATCCCTGTTTGGAGGTTACAACTGCATCAATAAAATATACTGAATTTTGCTTGCAACACACGCAAAATGCTAGAGGAACTCAGCAGACCAGGTAGCATCTATGGAAAAGGGTTCAGTCGACGTTTTGGGCTGAGACCCTTCACCAGGACTCAGCCTGAAATGTTGCCTGTATTCTTTTCCATAGATGCTGCCTGGGCTGCTCAGTTCCTTCAGCATTTTGTGTGTGTTGCTTGGATTTCTAGCATCTGCATATTTTCTCTTGTTTGTGACTGAATTTTGCTTCCAAGGTTGGAAAAAACTTAGACTTCAGATAAACTTGCAAATGACATTTAAGACTTACCTAATTACCAATTACTACCAATTGTTTGTCAGTAATAAGATAAAATATTCACTAATGTTAGTCCAAAGAAAAAAAGTACTTTGAATTATCAGAGATCCTGCTTACCAATCCCAAATGAAATACTATAAGTGATAACTACACAATTATTGTGAATTTTCTTTTTGTTTTCAGAGCTGGAATGGAAGCTAGCAAACACAGGGGCAATAAAGGCAGATTTAGAAGAGAGCCCCAAAAAGACTGTGGACATGACGGCATCATCAATAAAAAATGGTTCTGTTAAATATAATAACGAAAGTGACGATGAGGAAGCCTGACTTTGTTAGCAAATGTTACCAGATCATTAATTTTGATTAAATATGATGTTACATAAAAGTATTTTCACATTTTTCCATTTTGACATAAATCCACATGATTGTTAGCTTTGGATAGCTGTCTTTGTTAATTTTGACATACCAGTTGAATAAAAAAGAATAAAAAATATCTTTAGAGATTGTCTGCCTGGCATCAGTGGTCGGATAACCAGGACTTGTATTATGCACCAGCTAGTCATGTGACCATCCTTCCCCCATGGCTTCACATGACCATGATCAGAGGACTAAGCAAGTATCACACTTTGCCCAAGGATGACCTACAGGATAGCGGAAGGAAGGAGTGCCCTAGTCCTCCTTTGATAGAGATGCGTCTCCACACCATCACCCAATTTCAACATACGGGGCAGTGTAATACTGTGTCATGAGTCTGTTCCAACATTTAATAAGATGAAAAATTTATCTGTATTTCAACTCTATTTACCTCCTTTCACATCACTTTAGCAAAAATCTTGGGTTAACTCCATCAGTTCAGTACCTCAAGAGTGCAAAGAATGGTCAATGGAGACTATGCGATCAACTCTCTGGGATGACAACTGAATGCACAAATGAATGGCTGAAAGAAAAGGCAAAAAAAAACAACAACTTTGGACCTTTATGCTAACACTCAATATCATCTAGGACATAGAGAGGGTTGATGAGGGAAGGCAGGGGGCAGGGAAGATAAGAAAGTATTGTCTACTTCCTCCCTCTCCCCCTCTTCCTTTCTCTCTCCCTCTCCTTCCTCCTCCACCCTCCCCCAAAAGGCTATCAAGTTATTTGTGATATTTTGTTGAATTAAGAGACTGCTTCATATCTACCAAAACTTCTGTCTGGTGACTTCATTCATGCAACAGCAGAATTCAGTCGTGCAGAATAGAGTAACTTGAACACATTGTATGTAATATTATTGGTCTTTTTGAAGCTGATACAGAAGAACTTAGAACACAGAAGCCACTGCTGAACATGCACTAATTATTTGATAAATAGGTAGGACCTGTGTAAAGGCTGTTTCATGGAGCTGGATGTCACAGGAAACTCATTAATTGAGAGCAAGATGATCAGCCATTTTAAAAAATTACAAAAAATTGAGAATTAATTAAATAAAATCAAACACAAAGCATGACATTTATCAAGGATATGTTCAACATGTTATGAAGAATAACTACTGAAGGAATACAAAGAGATATTTGCTTGTGGCAAAGAAAGTGAATGGTATGCTGATCTGGAGAAGTGAGGGGTAATGCCCTTGGGAAGGGCAAACAAGGCAAGGTAATGTAGAACAGATGTTAAAAGTACTGAGAAGTGGAGAGGAATACAGGCTTTATGAAATACCTATCCACAGATCACTGAAGATAGCAGAGAAGATAGATAAGGCACTTTTAATGTCTTTACTCTGACATAGTTCTGATTGCTACTGTTATAAAACTTCAAATCATTAGTAGAGGCTGTTTAGCTACAGAACAGAAACAATGAAAAGCTGTTTGGCCTCATCACCCTGGGAATCAACAAAATGCACAATACTGATAATGCATTTTTTCGTCTTATTCTGAGAAACACTTCCACAGGTCACTGTAAACAACTATATCATATTTGTGAGGAGGTCATATTGCCTAACATCATCAGGAAGACAAATGCCATGGGTCAGGATAGTGCCACATTGTCAACAAGTGGCATTGATAATGTGTATTGGAGGTTGTTGACAACTTCACAAATCTAGAATCTGTAATTACCAGCTGCAATCAAGCACACTTTGTAAAAGATGTATATTATAACCATATATATAACCATATAACAATCACAGCACGGAAACAGGCCATCTTGGCCCTCCTAGTCTGTGCCGAACCCTTAATCTCACCTAGTCCCACCTACCCGCACTCAGCCCATAACCCTCCACTCCTTTCCTGTCCATATACCTATCCAATTTTACCTTAAATGACACAACTGAACTGGCCTCTACTACTTCTACAGGAAGCTCATTCCACACAGCTATCACTCTTTATGTCTAAAGTGAGCAAGAGAGAGAGGACTACAGCATCTTGTTGGGGAAAATTAAACAGCAAGTCCATGTGTCCATCTCCTCAGGACACCCCTCTGCAGTAATAAAGCCTGGACCAACATGCAAGACAAGAGAATGAGTCTTCAGTAATGGACAAATCATGAGAGAAGATTCTTGGGGACAGGATTTACAAGCATTTAGAGAAGCATATGCTGATTAGGGTTAGGCAGCATGGTTTTGTGAGGGGCAGATCAGTTGATCAACATGAACAATTTGGATTTTGTCTTCGTTGTCCATGGGAATAGTACTGGAGGATTGGAGGGAGGCGAATGTTGTCCCCTTGTTCAAAAAAGGTAGTAGGGATATTCCGGGTAATTATAGACCAGTGAGCCTTACGTCTATGGTGGGAAAGCTGTTAAAAAAGATTTTTAGCGATAGGATCTATGGGCATTTAGAGAATCATGGTCTGATCAGGGGCAGTCAGCATGGCTTTGTAAAGGGTAGATTGTATCTAACAAGCCTGTTAGAGTTCTTTGAGAAGGTGACCAGGCATTTAGATGAGGGTAGTGCAGTGGATGTGATCTACGTGGATTTTAGTAAGGCATTTGATAAGGTTCCACATGGTAGACTTATTCAGAAAGTCAGAAGGCATGGGATCCAGGGAAGTTTGGCCAGGTGGATTTAGAATTGGCATGCCTGCAGAAAGCACAGGGTCATGGTGGAGGGAATACATTCGGATTGGAGGGTTGTGACTAGTGGTGTCCCACAAGGATCGGTTATGGGACCCCTACTTTTTGTGATTTTTATTAATGACTTGGATGCGGGGGTAGAAGGGTGGGTTAGCAAGTTCGCAGATGACACAAAGGTTGGTGGTGTTGTGGACGGTGTAGAGGATTGTCGAAGATTGCAGAGAGATGTTGATAGGATACAGAAGTAGGCTGAGAAGTGGCAGATGGAGTTCAACCCGGAGAAGTGTGAGGTGGTACACTTTGGAAGGACAAACTCCAAGGCAGAGTACAAAATAAATGGCAGGATACTTGGTAGTGTAGAGGAGCAGAGGGATCTGGGGGTACATGTCCACAGATCCCTGAAAGTTGCCTCACAGGTAGATAGGGTAGTTAAGAAATCTTATGGGGTGTTAGCTTTCATAACTCGAGGGATAGAGTTTGAGAGTCGCGAGGTAATGATGTAGCTCTATAAAACTCTGCTTAAGCCACACGGAGTACTGTATCCAGTTCTGGTTGCCTCACTATAGGAAGGATATGGAAGCATTGGAAAAGGTACAGAGGAGATTTACCAGGATGCTGCCTGGTTTAGAGAGTATGCATTATGATCAGAGATTAAGGGATCTAGGGCTTTACTCTTTGGAGAGAAGGAGGATGAGAGGAAACATGATAGAGGTATTCAAGATATTAAGAGGAATAGATAGAGTGGACAGCCAGCGTCTCTTCCCTAGGGCACCACTGCTCAATACTAGAGGACATGGCTTTAAGGTAAGGGGTGGGAAGTTCAAGGGGGATATTAGAGGGAGGTTTTTTTTACTCAGAGAGTGGTTGGTGTGTGGAATGCACTGCCTGAGTCAGTAGTGGAGGCAGATACACTAGTGAAATTTAAGAGACTATTAGACAGGTATATGGAGTAATTTAAGGTGGGGGGATATATGGAAGGCAGTGTTTAAGGGTTGGCACAACATTGTGGGTCGAAGAGCCTGTACTGTGCTGTACTATTCTATGTTCTATAACTTCAACCAAATATGACTTGTTTCTGTAAATATCTACTACAGGTCCTATATATCATCTAAGTTAACTAAATTGCTGTGTGGGCTACGAACATAAATATGCCTGTTTAGGTTGAATCTGTCTGATTCATTTCATAGTGATGTTTTTGATTTAACTTTACTAAACAAGGATAAAGAGTGTTCTCAGTTTTCATTAATAGTTCTTAACTACGTTGTTTTATTGTTTGGATTTATTCTTTATATCTGCAAGCAACATTTTCTGTTGAGTATTGAACTTTCCTGCAACAACCTAGAGCTTCCTAATCTAATATGAATAACAACTTCTCAGCCACTCCATTTGAAACCAGATGTGGTGAGGAAATGATGAGTATGCTTGGTAATATACTGTTTGATAAAGTTTGTCAAACTCACGAAAGGTAGGATGTACACTAAGCTCATTGACTGTACATGGGAGGTAGTAATGACCAAAGACCATTGCCAAGAAACTGTCCCTTACCACCATGTTACACTATGATATGAAGTCTCAAAGTGGCATGTGATGACCTTGCACAAGCAATATTCCATGAGAGTTCCCACAGGAAAAAAATGGTACTATGAAACTACCTAAAACGTGCTAGGTGAGAGATCAATATGCTTCAAAAAACATGAATGAAGGCCAAGACTTAAGCTCTGACTTATGGACACCCCCTACTTACAAATGAATTTCATAAAGATATCAAATTGAAAACGTGCAAGTACATACATATGCTCATTCTTCTGGATGGCAGAACTAATTTCCACTCACTCTACACTTTTAGTAATTGCTATTTCTAAACATTCATGTTTTTGATATCATGCAATCATGCATAACAATATTGTAGAGGAATGGTTACAATATCAAATGATTTTTGTGCATTTTTTTAACTTACTGACAAAATGGGCTTATGGTATCTGTAAAAATGGAGCTTGTTTGTTATCCACAGATGACCTGTATCTGTATTGCCAATTTACGACTTCAGATACAGTATATTAAGATACAACATATACTTAAACATTGGTGGTGGTGGTTGTGGTTGGCATCCATCTGTCTCGGATGACAATAGGTGATGCTGATCATTATCACAAGCCTGGACAGAAGGTATGAAGATCCTGAGATGCCCAGTTGTCAAGATCCCCCTCTCGGTCTCACCAGTGTAGTCCAAAGGAAAGCTTAAACATTGGTGCTAGTGACATATTTTGCAGAGCCACACTGTTAAACTATTAACAAACTGAAACTTTATGCTGGGAGACTGAATATTCAGGATTGTCTATTCAATGTTATGTTTATGAAAAGCAGCTGCACCACAGTAGTCAAGAAGGCTATTTTTCTGTACAAGCCAATGCATGGTACATAGGGTCAAAATAAAAATATATAGACAGACAGACAGACAGACATACATACTTTATTGATCCTGAGGGAAATTGGGAAATTGGAAATACAGTAAAAACATTAACTGGTACACAGCTAGAGTAATCTGCATTGTACTAGTTCTGTGTTACAGGAAAGGACTATGATCACTGTAGATGCAGAAGAAATGTATATGTTGTCAGAACTAGAAAATGCTAATCATGGTCCCCTTGTTTAAGAAAGGATATATTGGTATCAAAGACAGTTCAAAGGAGATTCACGAGGCTAATTACTTCATTGTGAAGATTGTCCTATCATAAGTGGCTGAAGAAATTAAATCCATATTTTTTGAAGTTCAGAAGAATAAGAGCTGATCTTAAAATTTTAAGAATCCGAAGTGGCTTAACAGGGTGTATGTCTAAGTTTTCACACAAGGAAAAGGCTCAAATGAAAGGATAAGGTTAGCGGGGTATGGAAGTATCTCATGGAGGGTGGTTATCTCCAAAATTCTCTACCCCAGAAGACTGAGCTGACTAGATCATTGGGTGCATTTAAGGGGGAAGCAAATAGATTGCAGAAAGATCAGGGATTTAAAGGCTATAGGGAAAACGGCATGGAAGACAAAATGAGATCTGGGCAGATCTCCCTCTCCAAGTCCAGGCTGCAACACAGCACTGTCCACACAGTGGTGAAGATTGCTGGCTGTCAGCTACTGACCAGAATGATGAAAAGAGCTGGAAAAATTACCTCCCACCCCATGAGCCTCTGCATCCAACACATCATTCCACTTCTGCCATTTCTAAATGGATCCTACCAATAAACATAGCTTTACCTAACCCCCACTCTACATAGGGATCGCTTCCTTCACAATTCCCTTGTCCATTCATCACTCCCCACTAATCTTCCACCTGGCACTTATACCTGAAAGTGGCCTAAACTGGCAACCAGCCCATTCACCTCCTCCCTCACCTTCATTTAGGACCCCAGCAGTACTTCTAGTTGATGCAGCACTTCACCGGCGAATCTGCTGGAGTTGCCTGTTGTGTCCCTTTGCTCCCGATGCAGCCTCCCCTACATTGGTAAGACCCATTATACATTGGGGAACTGCTTCATCAAGCACCTCTACTCCATTTGCCAAAAGCATATTTTTCCGATGACCAACTATTTTAATTCCTGTTCCCATACCTGTTCTGACATGTTGGTCCATGGCCTCTTGAGCCAAGATGAGGCACCTCAGGATGAAGGAGCAACATGTTATATTCCGTTTGGGTAGCCTCCAACCTGATGGCATGAATACCGATTTATCATTACAGTAAAAATTTTTCGCCTCCCTGTCCTCTCTTCTTCTATTCCCCCTCTGGCCTTTTACCTCTTCTCACCTTCCTATTACTTCCTACTGGGTCCCCTCTCCTTCCTTTTCTCCTATGGTCCACTCTCTGCTCCTATAGATTCCTTTTTTTCTTGCCATTTACCTTTCCCACTCACTTGGCTTCAACTATCCCCTTCTAGCTAGCCTCCTTCCCCTCCTCCCACCTTTTTACTCTGGCATCTTCCCCCTTCCTTTTCAATCCTGAAGAAGGGTCTTGACCCAAATCCTGTTCATTCATTTCTGTGGATGCTCCCTGACCTGCTGAGCTCCTCCAAAACTTTGTGTGTGCTGCTTAGGATTTCCATCGTCTGCAGGCTTTCTCATGTTTATGTCTTGTATATTGTTGGTTGCTATTGTTAAGATGTTGTCCTGTGTTTTATGCTTGGCAATATCATATACTGGCAATAAAGTGATCCTGATTCAGAATGAAGAAGAGCCAAATATGCTACTTTGCTCCTATTTCCTTATGTTCTATAAGGGAGACATACTCAAATGGCATTGTTTCTTGTGAACGAAACAAGCTGAGGGAGGATGTAACTGAGTAGTATAATATTTTGAGCGACTTTGACTGAACTGGTGAGAAATAAATCCTATGTCTACTGGTTTAATTTGTGAAAGGGATAGAGGGGAGTAGAGGAAAAGTATTTTTTATCAGGAGTGGTATGGATCTGAAATTCACCACCTGAAAGGAGAATGAGACACACAACAATCATTCATACAATCAAGATTAACTTTTGAGTTATGGTAACTTATAAAACTATGTTCCAGAAAGTGGGAAATTGGATAAAGCCATGTAGTGTTTTTTTCTGTAATTGACCAATGTATACAAAATGAGTCAAATGGCTTTTCTCTTTTCTGTAAGTTTTCATGATTCTCTGACACTTGAGCTTC
Source organism: Hypanus sabinus (assembly GCF_030144855.1). Taxonomy (NCBI): domain Eukaryota; kingdom Metazoa; phylum Chordata; class Chondrichthyes; order Myliobatiformes; family Dasyatidae; genus Hypanus; species Hypanus sabinus. The sequence goes on along the minus strand of NC_082719.1, from coordinate 54,135,696 downwards.
ATTGTATGCCATTATTACTTTCAGAGATATTTATTTTTACCTTGTATGTAGAAGACATCCATTAAAAAACAGGTAAATTGGGTAACAGCAGTATTTATTGATCACTTCTAGAAGCCTGGGAACAAAATCTAAAACACAGTGTGGGAAAGGAATTAAAATAGGTCACAAAACCAATTATGATCACATTTGTGTCTGTGAACATGTCAGCACACAAATATCAGATTTGGATCTAGAACTCGTTATATTGGTGGTTCGTTCCAAAGTCGACCCAGTTTTATTGACACTGCAACCTCCTCTTCACCATTCTTAAAGCCCTGAGGTCTATCACCTGGAACAAATGCTGTCAGCACATAATAACACAGGCTTTCCTCTAAGTCACACACAACAGTGCCTTTGATTGGAGTTCAATTCCCTCCAGTCTGTAAGGAGTTTGTACATTCTCCCAGTAACTGCGTGCATTTCCTCTGGGTGCTCCCGGTTCTTCCCACATTCCAAAAGGGTGTATGGGTTAGGATTAGTAATTTGTGGGCATGCTATGCTGGTGTCTGAAGCATGACGACACTTGCGGGCTGCTCCAGCAGATAATAGGGCTGTGTTAGTCGTAGATGCAAACAACATATTTCACTGTATGCTTCCATGTATATGTAACAAATATTGTTAATCTAGTTATGACAGTGCCCACATTTGGCCACTTTATCCTTCCATTGACTCGACACTCCCTCTAGTGGTTTCCCATTATAAACGCTAAACATTTCTAAGTCTCCAGTCACTAATTTTACACAAAATTGTTATTATTGCTTTACTTACAACTTGCTGACATTCTGAACATTTCTAGTTTTCTCATACAAATTATGAATTGCTTTAAAACTCCACGGTAATAATTTTGAGATCAGTCCAAATCCAAATAGGCCCTAATATAAAATAAATCTGTAAGTCCACAAGCAGATTATACTGTGCTTCCCATAAAACATTTTCCTACCCTTCAGCCCACTGAGATGAAGCCAAAAATTGAACGGGCATGGTAGTGTAGTGCTGTTACAGCGCCAGCAATACGTTAAGATCCTGCCACTGTCTGCAAGGAGTTTGTGATGCACCATCAATAACTCACACTGAGACGTAAGGCGAGATATCGGCTTTTATTGACTGGAAGAAGGAACCAGGAGTGAGTGTCTATCATACAATGTCCTGGAGACTGAGGCCGAGCGTCAGGCCTCAGATCTCCTTTATACAGGGGCCTGTGGGAGGATCCACAGGAGCAGTCAGCAGGGGGCGTGTCCAGACAGGCACATAGTTCACCACAGTTTGTATGTTCACCCGGTGACTGTGTGGGTTTCCTCCCACGTTCCATCGATGTACGGGTTAGTAGATTTACCTTTCCCACCCACCTGGCTTCACCTATCGCCTTCTAGCTTTCCTTCTTCCCCTCCCTCACCTTTTTATTCAGGCATCTTCACCTCTCCTTTCCAGTCCTGTAGAAGGGTCTTGGCTCGAAATGCCGACTGTTTGTTCATTTCTATGGATGCTGCCTGACTTGCTGAGTTCCTGCAACATTTTGTGTGTGTTGCTTTGGGTTAGTAGCTTTATTGGTCACATGGGTATAAATGAGTGGCGCAGGATGTTTGGCTACTCTATCATTGCCGTCTACCAGCCTCTTGTTTGGAAGAAGGTGTTTGTGTGTGACAGTCTCTCTCTCCCTCTCGCTCACTGCTCTCAGGCGAAGGTCTCTCTCTCTCCTTCTATGCTGTCAGAGCTGGAGTCTGGGGTCTTGTGTAATGTTTAATCAAAGTGGTTTGCGAATCGGACTCTGCAGTTCACATAATGATATGTTTTTGGTCACTCCTTTTCTCACTGCTGTTTCGAGTGATTTTGATCAGCGTGGACTACAGGTAACAAATTAGATTGAACTGAGCTGAACTGAATAGGCCTCGACTCTTTTGATGACTTTGTGTGTTAGTTTATATATTCTGTGTTCTTCACTTTTTTTTGCTGTTTGCACTCCTTGTCTTTTTGTGTGTGGTGGGGGTGGGGGAGAGGGGAGGTTGACGCTTTCCTTTCAACAGATTCCATAGTTTTCTTTCTTTCGTGGCAATCTGTCGAAAGACGAATCTCAGGGTTGTATATTGCATAAATACTTCTCTGACAATAAATGCACTTTAAATCTTTGAATCTTGAAAAACATAAATCAAAGATGCATCTATACTATCACACTTCATTCTCCCTAAATTCCCATTACTTACCATCATCACTCACCTACACACTAGGGGTCAACTATGGAGGCCAGTTAATCTACCGTTCTTTGAGATGGAGGAGGAAGTTGGAGCACCTGGTGAAAGTGCATGCAATCACTGGGAGAACATGCAAACTCCAGGCAGACAACACCCAAGGATAGGACTGAACTGTACTCACCCTGAGATGCAGAATCAACTCTTATCAGCTGCATGATGGTACTAATAGAGTGACACAATGATACTTTCCTTGTAATGCAAGAAATAGAGAGTCTGTACTGTACAGAAACAGGCACTTTGGCCCATCTAATCAACGTCAAACCAATTAAACTGCCTACTACCATTAACCTGTATCTGGACCATGGCTCTCCATACCCTTACCATCCACATACCTATCTAAACTTCTTTTAAATGTTGAAATCAAACTTGCCTGCTCCACTTGTGGTGGCAGCTCATTGCACCCTCATGCAACCCCCTGAGTGAAGAAGTTTTCCCTCATGTTACCCTTAAATCTTTCACCTTTCAACCTTAACCCCAGACCTGTAGTTGTAGTCCCATCCAATCTCAGTGGAATAAAGCCTGCTTGCATTTACCCTACCTATACTTCTCATATTTTGCACACCCCTATCCAAATTTCACAATCTTCCACATTCCAAGGAATAAAGTCCGAACCTATTCAACCTTTCCTTATAATTCCTGGCAACATTGCTGTACATTTTCTCTGAACTCTTTTAAGCTCTATAAGTACCTTATTTGTTCTTATCTGCTTATACCTGCTATGCATCTATTTTTTCTCTTGAAATACATAATTGTACATGACTTTCTTCTCTCATGAATAGTAATAATTGGAGAAGTGGCGGGGCGGGTGATTTTGAAATTTACTGCTTTCAGTGGAATGAAGCAGCTTAAAAAGACCTTAAAACTTGAACATTTAAATACAAATAATCAGAAAATTCTGTGAACACTCAGCAAGTCAGGGAGCATTTATGGAGAGAAGAGCAACAGTAATGTTTCCTATGGCCTTTTATCAAAAGAAGGAAACGTTAGAAATGAAATAAGTTTTGTGCAGGGGAGAAAATGGAATCTTATTGAAAGAGCTTTTTGAATGGCGGAGCAGGTTCGACAGGCCAGATGGCGATTCCTGCTCCTGTTTCTTATGGAAGGGGCAGTGAATGAAGGAAAAAGCCTGTGACATGATGGAATCAAAAAACCTGTTATAATGTTTAACATTAACACACTTTCTCTAACACACGAGTTTTTTAATCTCCCAGCACATCGTGATTTTAAAGATTAGCTTTATTTGTCACATGTACATCGAAAGATACAGTGAATTGCAACAATCAATATAGTGCAAGAATGTGCTGGGGGTAGCCCACAAGTGCTGTCATGCTTCTAGCGCCAATATAGTATGTCCATCATTTGCTACCTTTACCTTCAGGTTTTTGAAGTGCGGGAGGAAACCAGAGAACCTGGAGAAAACCTATGTTGTCATGGGGAGAACAGACAAACTGCCTATAGGCAGCACCTGGAATTGAAAAGAGATTAATGACATGTCATGATGACACCAACTAATAAAGGTTATCAAAAGATCTACTGGAAAAGGGGCAGATAGAAGGGTGATTTGTGTGTATTTTTTTTTGTTGGTATACAATAATTGAACCAAAAGCTTTTCAGCTTCTCTTTTCAAAATGTCGCTGGCCTGAAGAGTAGTTCCAGGATTTTCTGATTTTAATTCCAAATTTTCAGCATTGATATGATAACCTTATAATAGTTTAATAATCCAACCAAACCACAAGACACAATTTACTAAACAAGAAAAGACCTGCAGATGCTGGAGATCAAAGTAAAGCACACAAACTGTTGGAGGAACTCAGCAAGCCAGGTAGCATCTATGGAAAAGAGTAATCAGTCGATGTTTCGGTCCGAGACCCTTCATCAGGCACAATTTAACGATCAACACGTACAAATAAGCTGTTTGTTTGTACGTGTTGATTTGACCAAAGCATCTTCAGTGTACTTTGTGTTTGCAATTTAACGATGTTGCGAGGTGTAGGATTGGATGCGACCCACACTAAAATCTGCAAGCGAACTTCTGCGAAATAAAAATATAGCACAAGAAAAATATATAGATCAATCCCCATAATGCTGCTTGAAACTCAGCAACATTCACTCTTCATGGATAACAAATAATAATGAGCTCTCAACAACGCTTCATACAGGAAATCCCGCCTTCCCTCTATATCCCTATATAAAAGCAATGTACTTAAGCAGCCACTTCAAACCATTTGTCTGACCGTCTGCTCCACATTACTAAAGGTAAAAGAAACGTGCCTGCGGGCGGAGCGCTGTGTCACAATCACAACAAAAAGAATTAGGCCGGTGGGACTCTCCCACAGTCCCAGCCCCAGCCTACAGGAGGCGCTCTGGCGGCGGGCGAACAGCAGACGTCGAAGTGTGCGCGGCTGGAGGGTAACTTGCAATAATAAATTATTTTAAAAAGTTAAAGACGGTCTCGAATTTTAAGGAGGAAATATTGAATGACCAGAAACATCAACGATGCATGATATAAGCAAAGGATCTTGCAATATAAAATACAGCTGCAGGGAGTTAAATATATATTCTTTTGAATCATTATCGGTTTCCCCTTTGATTTATTCAATCGATGCAGTGATTACGCTTTCTCACTGTAATCGAAATGTTGACACGGGATGCCTGCATGAGCGGCTGTTCGGGCTATCAATCACGACCGGCTGCAGGTACCATCAGGCTGGGTTGCGGGTGCGGAGCCGGTGGCGGTTGGAAAGGGCGAGTCCCGGGGCTGGCTCGCGGCGAACGCGTGGAGGCGAGCGTCCCGCGTGCTAGCGGTAAATGCGGAGAACGCGTGGAGGCGAGCGTCCCGCGTGCTAGCGGTAAATGCGGAGAACGCGTGAAGGCGAGCGTCCCGCGTGCTAGCGGTAAATGCGGAGAACGCGTGAAGGCGAGCGTCCCGCGTGCTAGCGGTAAATGCGGAGAACGCGTGGAGGCGAGCGTCCCGCGTGCTAGCGGTAAATGCGGAGAACGCGTGAAGGCGAGCGTCCCGCGTGCTAGCGGTAAATGCGGAGAACGCGTGGAGGCGAGCGTCCCGCGTGCTAGCGGTAAATGCGGCTCGGGCTCTCCCGGCAGTGTCACTGCGGTGTGGGCTGACTTGGACTATCGGGAGCGTGTGGAGTAATTTATCTTTTTATATATAAAAGGACAGAGGGACGTCCATTTACAGTGGAGAGGAGGAGCAATTTCTTTAGCCAGGGAGTGGTGAATCTCATTGGTGGCTGGCCTTGAATGTATTTAAAGCCAAGGTTGATAAGAGTTTTGATTAAAGGAAATGGGGAAAAGGCAGGCGACTGGGGTTGAGGGGGAAATTGATTGGCCATGATCAAGTGGCAGAGCAGACTCAATGGGCTGAATGACTTGGTTCTGCTCCAATGTCTTATGGACTTGCAGGCTATTATTTCCTACAAACCTTGCCATAGCTGTTTTGCATCCAATTGTGTCTCCACTTCACATGGGACTGCCTTTTTGCTCTCATGATGGCCTTCCATAGGTCATTCCTGGACTACTTGTACAGTTCTAGATCATTGGTCTTGAATACTGTAGATCTAGCCCTCAGCAGACTGTGAACCTCTTGGTTCATCCATGGCTGTATTGATGATTTAAGTAAGAAAACTTAATTGGCAAGTTACGACTACTCACAGGGACCAATTGTTGAGAAAGAAACTTAGAGGACCTGAGGGAAAACCACATATTGATAAAGAGAATGTTCAGACTCTATAGAGCACCTGATGTTAGCACTCAGGTTGCTGGAACTGTGGTGCCTTCCTTGCTATGCATTGCCCTTGCACTTCACCTCCCAGTCTCCCACCTACCCCACTCCCCAACTCGAGTATTCAACTCTTAATTCAGGAGTTAATATTTGGTGTCTTGTACTGGACTACATTTTAATGATTACAGACTTTAATCCCAAAACAGTTTTGCTTCAAATCTAAATCCAAGGTGAGTGGATGCATGCATGTGTATGTTAAACTGAGTTTGTGGTTGGTTTACCTCACACTGCATCCCAAACATTTTAATGGCTTGATGTTGGAATTGAGTTCCTTCCTGGAATCTATGTATTCAAGTTGTTTCCTAAAATAGGATTCCTGCAGGATGGCATGAGCTTGAAACCAGCGGTTTCAGAAAAGTGGGCACAGTTTAAGTGTTTTCCAAATCTCTTCAGCATCATTCATAAATTTGCCGCTGGACAAACCGTCATTCCAACCTAAATGCACTTTGACACTTGATGTGACTTGGCAAGCATAAATGCTTCCTGAAGGGCAAGGAATTTTTTCCCCATTGTGCATATTTATAAATTTAGAATGCCTGTTTTTACCTAGGGGCTTTTAGGGTTTTTATAGTGCCAATATGTTTTTTTATGACGTGCAAAATTGTTTTTGTTTTTATCACTGCCATCACCACTGATGGGTCTTTAACTAATACTGCATTTACTGAATTCAAATGCTGTAGAGAGAAAACTGAGCTTTGAAAAAGAAGTGTTTACAATTTCAAATTGTATCACCAGGAACTTGTTCATAGAAATGATGGCATAGACATCATTAGTAATTAGTGAATGTGGGTTCAACTCTGACATTTAAGAAAAGTTAGGATAAGTACATGAATGGGAAGTGTCCAGGTGCTGGTCGATGGGACTAGGCAGAATAGCATTTTGGCATGGGCCAGAGAGGTCGAAGGTCCTGCTTCTGTGCTGTAGTGTGCTCACTGACTCCAACATAATATATGAGGGGTGATTGATAAGCTCATGGCCTAAGGTAGAAGGAGCCAACTTTAGAAAAATTAGCACATTTATTTTTCAACATAATCCCCTCCTACATTTACACACTTAGTCCAGTGATTGTGGAGCATACAGATCTTTCTTTGTAGAAGTCAGCATCTTTGACCTCCAGAATTGTCCACAGCAGGGGTAATAGATAAGCTCGTGGCCTAAGGTAGAAGGAGATGAGTTATACAGCTCTCGTTACATGCACATGCAGGTCAACTCTGAGTGATTATGCAGAAAGTTTGAAGTTAATAACTCATCTACCTTGGGTCTCAGGGTATTCAGAGGCACATGATAACATAGGCTGTAGTCAGCATGGTTTCTTCAAAGGACAATCTTACCTGACAAATTCATTGGAATTCTTTGAGAGATTAATAAATAGGATAGACACAGGAGAATTGGATAATGTTGTGTACTGTATTTTCAGAAGGCGTTTTCACAAGGTACTACACATAATGCTGCTTAACCAGCTATGAGCCCATGGTATTACAGGACAGATTCTAAAATGTGTAAAGCAGTGTTTGATTGGCAGGAGGCAGAGAGTGGGAATAAAGGGAGCCTTTTACGGCATGCTGCTGGTAACTAGTGTAATTGTGTTCAAACCAATTTATTTAAATGTATATCAATGGTTTGGATAATGGAATTGATGGCTTTGTTGCAAAGTTTGCAGATGGTGGGTAGAGGGGCAGGTTGTTTTGAGAGACTGGAGAGGCTACAGAAGGACTTGGACAGATTAGGAGAATAGGCAAAGAAATTGTAGATGGAATACAATGTTGGGAAGTGTATGGTCATGCACTTCGGTAGAAGAATTGAAAGGGTCGACTATTTTCTAAATGGAGAGAAAATACAAAAACTGAGGTGCAAAGGGACTTGGGAGTCCTTATGCAGGATTCCCTCAAGGTTAATTTGCAGATTGAGTCTGTGATGAGGAAGGAAAATGCAATGAAAACATTCATTTCCAGGGGACTAGAATATAAAATGAAGGATGTAATTTTGAGACTTTATAAAGTATTAGTAAGGTAGAGTATTGTGTGCAGTTTTGGGCCCTTTATCTTAGATAGGATGTGCTGATGAAGGGTCTTAGCCCGATGTGCTGACTATACTCTTTTCCATAGACACTGCCTGGCCTGCTGAGTTTTTCCAGCTTGTGTGTTGCTTACATCTTCCATTAGTCTGATTTGTGTTGTCTCCAGGCCTGACAATGTGGTGGTTGCCTTATACTGTCTTTTCATTTCAAATTGGGGATGGAAAATACTGTTTGTTGGCAGTTACACCTACATGAACACTTTTTTTAAAAAAATAAACCTCCTGATCTGTTGGTCCCAAAAGAATGCTATTTATGAATTAGCAAAGGTTGTTTGGATATGTTGGATTAATGATATATTAGTCTTAAGAAAGTTTAAATTATGCGAATATAATTTAAATTTGGTGCTTGGTTTGAACATTAATACAACTGAGAATTATGGAAAATTTACCACATTTATATTAAAAAAAATGTCATTCAGTATATTGTGACTGTGCCAGATGTGCTACCCAGCATTTCAGTGACAAATTCATGGTCCTATTTCCCATGCCAGTCACGTGACCAAGTTTTGTTTCAATACAAGCTATGTTACAATGCTTTCTATATTTAGGTTCAGATTGTCAATACAGTGGACTCCAGTTAATTGAGACATAGCAGGACCAGTACATTTTGGCCTAATTAAGCAGCTGCCCCAAATTAGTCGGTTTCATGGGATTAATTAAAAGGTATAAAACACTATCTAATTACATATTTAAGTTATCAAATTTGAACACTCTCAATACACAATAGTACTATAAACCTGTATTAGTTCCTAATAGTTATCAATGGAGGAGTTCATCCAATGTACACTGCCATGTCCTTTTGACTGTAAATGAACAAAATCAGCGTAGATATGTGGTGCAGATAATAATGGGTTGCCCTTTATACAATGCTTTTGACAATTGCATTCTCCAAATTTTCATTTTTATTGTAACATTAAAGATGATTGTTGATCCCTTCAAGTTCTTCATAGTTCTTAACTTGCTGAAGTAGCTAAATCCTTTCAGTTTTACTCCTGGCCGTTTCTTGGATCTCCAAGCCTGAATGCTTGAAACTACAGTGAGTAAAACTGTTCCAAATTGTCTTGCTACTTTTCGCCAACTATTAGTGACAACATTCTTTTTTTTAAAACACAAACACACAGAACTGCAGGTATTTTAAAAACTGTTTGCTCTCAGCATGAAGTAACAATTGTACAAGTGCGTGCAACTGAACTGTTGGAAACTGTTCGGCAATGATCTCCTGTCCAATTAAACGGCATAGTGACCCAAACAAATGAAGGAAAGACCAGCTATTTTTTCAATTATTTTAAGAGTTATCCCAGATAAGTGTGAGCTGGTTCATTTTGGTAGGTCAAATATGATGACAGAATATAGTATTAATGGTAAGACTCTTGGCAGTGTGGAGAATCAGAGGGATCTTGGGGGTCCAAGTCCATAGGACGCTCAAGTCAGCTGCACAGGTTGATGCTGTGGTTAAGAAGGCATACGGTGCATTGGCCTTCATCAACCGTGGGATTGAGTTTAGGAGCTGAGAGGTAATGTTGTAGCTATATAGGACCCTGGTCAGACCCCACTTGGAGTACTGTGCTCAGTTCTGGTCGCCTCACTACAGGAAGGATGTGGAAACCATAGAAAAGGTGCAGATGAGACTTACAAGGATGTTGCCTCGATTGGGGGGCATGCCTTATGAGAATAGGTTGAGTAAACTTGGCCTTTTTTCCTTGGAGCGAAGGAGGATGAGAGGTGACCTGATAGATGACTAGAGGCATTGATCGTGTGGATAGTCAGTGGCTTTTTCCCAGGGCTGAAATGGCCAGCACAAGAGGGCCAAGTTGTAAGGTGCTTGGAAGAAGGTACAGAGGAGATGTTAGGGTAAGTTTTTTTTTAATGCAGAGAGTGTTAAGTGTGTGGAATGGGCTGCTGGTGGTGGAGGCAGATACAATAGGGTCTTTTAAGAGACTCCTGGACAGGTACATGGAGCTTAGAAAAATAGAGGGCTATGTGTAAGCCTAGGTAATTTCCAAGGTAAGGACATGTTCAGCACAGCTTTGTGGGCTGAAGGGCCTATATTGTGCTGTGTTTTCTATGTTCTATTCTAAAAAAGTGGCTGCCCTGATAACTTTTAGCCTAATTAACCAGAATTCTCTGTATATATTGCAAGCATTTGGAATATTGTGCCCAGTGGAGCACCATTGGTAATAGCCTTTCAGTCATAAATTAATATTTGAAGAATAGACAGTTGCAAAATAAATTTAAGGGGTACTGTGATTCTATGAAGCCCTTTTGCAAACAAGTCTCAAAACTTGTAATAGCAGCATTCTGAGCTTCCATGATACCAAGGCTCATGTGCTTGAAAAATCTATGCTTGATTGCACCATCAGATATAGTGGAAAGACAAAGGCATATTACTGAATTCATAGTTGTTAGAAGTGACCATCCATTTCATTCTTGAATGTTGAAGTTCCAAGCCTTTTTTAAAATTGTAAATATTTTAATTGTAATCAAAATTAGAAAACGTTGAAAACACTAGAATGTTGATTCTAGTGTTTTCAAGGTTTCCTAATTTTGAACTTGGGCTTTTTTGAACTCATTACAGACTACCCAGTATTTTGGTGTGTATTCCTTTGGCCCTTAAAAGTTGTCATTTGAATACCTCAGAGTAGTACTAATGTGTGATTTTTACCCACTGGTACATTGGCATTTGTTTTATCTTTCCTCCTGCAGTACACATACTTCGTAATTAGAATTTGATCTAAATTATTTTTGATGTCAGTATCTGAGCTTGTGGCTGCAACTATGAAATTAAATAATGATATATCATTTCCACTGACTTTGTTCATTTGATCTTTGGGTAGGTATTAGTTGTTGGTTATCTTGAAGCAGAAGCTTTGAAGGTTAAGATATCATTTATGGCCTTGGCCTCAACAATGACTTTCCTTTAATGGCCAACCTATTGAGATTATAATTTCAAAGATTCAAGATTTTTAAGGTACATTTATTATCAAAGTATGTATGCAGTGTACATCCCTGAAATTCATCTTCCCACAGACCCACAAAACAAAACCATGAAACTTGTTCAAAGGAAAGCACCAAACCTCTATTACACAAAAGAGAGAGCAAATGGCAAATAAGAACAAAAACACAGAAAATAAAACATCAACCACAAAGTCAATGAAAACAGTACAGGAATGTCCAGCATCAACTCAGTTCAGTCCAGTCAAGCGCTATGACATTTGCTGATCGCAGGCATTCCACCCTGATCAATATTGCTCAAAACAGCAACCATAAACACATCACAACATGAACTAGAGTCCAGTCTACAAACCATCTTGATAAAGCTTTGCCCAAGACCCATGTTTCAACAGCAGAGAGTGAGAGGAAGAGAGACGCTGTTCACATGAAGACTCATTCCTCTGGCAGCAGCAAGTGTGTGAGAAAGGGAGAGGCCCTGTGATAGGGCGCTGAAGACCTGCTCACCTTCCACTCTCGTCCTCGCCACTTTCCATCTTCCTCGATGCTTTAAATTTTAGATCGGCAAGACATAGCTAGATGCACTTTTGTCTATCTGGCTAGTTCATGCTACTTAAATTAAGAAAGGGATGTCGCTAACTCTGAGCCTCTGAGGAAAGCCACCACTACAACATGCAACCTGATCATCTCGGAGGCTGAGGTACACAGACGAGTGGACAGTCGCAAGGTGCTGGTAGGTGTGTTTACTGATATTTTTCATCTCTCCCTCTCCCAGTGTAGAGTGCCCTCTTGCTTTAAATTATCCACTATTGTCCCTGTACCAAATAAAGGCCAAGGTAACATACCTGAATGACTGGTATCCTGTCATACTCACCTCAATAATGAGCAAATGCTTTGAGAGGCTGGTCAAAGATTACATCTGCAGCTTGCTACCACCCAAACTGGGCCCCCTACAATTTGCCTACCGACACAACCAATTGACCAATGACGCAATAGCCACTGCTGTACACACCATCCTTACACATCTGGAGAGGAAGGATGCTTATGTGAGAATGCTGTTCTTTGACGACAGATCAACATTCAACACCATAGTTCCATCCAGATTCAACAAGAAGCTCAGAGAACTCTGCCTTGTGCAACTGGATCCTGGATTTCCTGTCAGATCGCCAGCAGGTTGTGGGCTCCCTCACATCCAACCCTCTGACTCTCAATACAGGAGGCCCTCAGGGCTGCGTACTGAGTCCCTTCCTTTACTTCCTGTATACCCATGACTGTATTGCCACCCACAGCTCCAATCTGCTAATTAGATTAGATAGATACTTTATTCATCCCCAAGGGGAAATTCAACATTTTTCCAGTATCCCATACACTTATTGTAGCAAAACTAATTACATACAGTATTTAACTCAGTATAAATATGATATGCATCTAAAATCACCCTCCCAAAAAGCATTAATAAATAGCTTTTAAAAAGTTCTTAAATAGTTTACTAAAGTGCATTGAGTGGTAACTTAAGCTCAGTCCTAACCCTGGCACTTTAACATGTCTTGCCCCTGGTGGTTGAATTGTAGAGCCAAATGGCGTTGGGGAGTAATGATCTCTTCATCCTGTCTGAGGAGCATTGCATTGACAGCAACCTGCCGCTGAAGCTGCTTCTCTGTCTCTGGATGGTGCTGTGCAGAGGATGTTCAGGGTTTTCCATGATTGACCGTAGCCTACTCAGCGCCCTCCGCTCTGCCACCGATGTCATATTCTCCAGTTCTGTGCCCACGACGGAGCCTGCCTTCCTTACCAGCTTATTAAGACGTGAGGCGTCCCTCTTCTTAATGCTGCCTCCCCAGCACGCCACCACAAAGAAGAGGGTGCTCTCCACAACTGACCGATAGAACATCTTCAGCATCTCACTACAAACATTGAATGACGCCAGCCTTCTGAGGAAGTACAGTCAACTCTGTGTTTTCCTGCACAGGGCATCTGTGTTGGCAGTCCAGTCTAGCTTCTCGTCTAACTGCTCTCCCAGATACTTGTTATTCTTAACCTGCTCCACACATTCTCCATTAATGATTAAATTTGCTGACAACACTACATTGATTGGCCTAATCTCAAACAATAAGAAGTGGCCTACAGGGAAGAAGTCATCTCTCTGACACAGTGTCAAGAAAACAACCTCTCCCTCAATGTCGCAAAAACAAAGGAGCTGGTTGTGGATTATAGGAGAAGTGGAGATGGGTTAGCCCCTATTGATATCAATGGATCTGGGGTTGAGAGGGTAAACAGCTTTAAGTTCCTCAGCATCCACATCACCGAGGACCTCGTGGTTTGTACACAACAGTTGTTTGGTGAAAAAGGCACAATGGTGCTTCTTTCACCTCGGATGGTTGAGGAAGTCTGGTATGGGCCCCCCAAATCCTAAGAACTTTCTACAGGGGCACAATTGAGAGCATACTGACGACTGACTTCATCACTGCCTGGTATGGGAACTGTACTTCCCTTAATTACAGGACTTGAGTCATCCCAACCACAATCTCTTCCAGCTGCTACCATCTGGGAAGCGGTACTGCAGCATAAAAGTCAGAAAAAACAGGCTCTGGGACAGCTTCTTCCACCAGGCCATCAGACTGATGAACTCACGCTGATTTGAGTGTACTCTATATTACATTGACTGTTCTATTTATTATGAATTACTATGATTGCACATTTAGCTGGAGACGTAAAGATTTTTACTCGTGTATGTAAAAGATGTAAGAAATAAAGTCAATTCAATCTAGAATAGTGTAACCAGGTGACAGTCGAATCTTATTCATTTTCGTTAAAGGTGTACTTGGGCATCCATCTGGGTAATGCTAGAATAGTTGTCTGTGCCTTTAAGTGGAGACGGTGATGTCATTACGCACACGCGTGATAGTCAGGAGACCATTTTGTTTTCTGCAGAAGTAGCTGGTGAGGCTTTGGGATTAAGTTCCTCCCAGCGATGCTGGGCATGGTGAGGAAAAGTGAGTATTAATTGACAATATCTATGTGAATTTGTTTATGCTTGTTGGCGAATCGAGAATATCGGTAATTTGACATGTTTTACATATGGATGCTTTAGATCTTCACGAGTGAAGACATTGGCGCTGGATAGCGTGGCTTGTGCAAAGTTCCTTACCGGCCAAGTAGGTCAGTCTTTCTGTAATTTAACTACCAGGCAATATCTTTTAAAAGTTGTGCCAAAGTGTACCTTTTGTATCATGACTGATTGTGAATGTAACAGTGTAATGTGAATGTTTAGTCTCTGTTTGGAAGTTAAGCACATGTGTACTCAAAAGGAATAGACATCTTAGATGGGATGCATTCACTTACATTTTCGCTGCTATGTATAAGGTACAGGGTTGGTGGGATTCTAATGTTTGTATTGTGTTCCTTCAGAATTGCCACTTCCGTGTTAGTACTGTATTAGTTTTGTGCGGTTTGCTTTATGTACTTTTATACTGCAAATGCAATCTGTCGATACACAAGGGTGTGGATTGAAGGTTAAACTGAGATTGTAATGGCAGAAAATGGTTGTAAAGTCATTCATTTTGTTTTAAGACCCTCTTCTGGCACTAAAACCTCTAAAACAGATAAAGGAATTAAAACCCGAAAATGTATTTGTTGTCCTGAGTGTGTACTTTTCCCTAGGCTACAAAATTAGCCTCCCTACTCTTTTTTTTATTATTTTTTTAATATACATTTTCTACATCGCTACAGATAAAAAAAACCGAGATCAAAATGAAGAACATTAATACAGTGCAAAAATAAACATACAATAATAATATAATACAAAAAAAGATAATTGAGAAAGCACCCAAATTGAAGACATGTAAAATTAGTATCCTCCCCAAGCTCCGCAACCAAAAAAACTCCAGACCAACCACAACACAATATAGAGAATATAAATCACGACAATCAAACCCCCAAAACTGTAAATACACTTAGCAACAGAAGATATTAATGCCTACTACCAAAAAAAAGGAGCTGAAAGCAAGGGACCGGGAAGAAAACCTTAGTTAAGAGGAAGGTTATGAAAGTACTCAATAAAAGGTCCCCAGACCTTATGGAACTTTATATCCGAATTAAGAACTGAATAATGAATTTTTTCAAGGTCCAAGCAGGACATAATATCGTTAAGCCATTGAGCATGCGTGGGCAGGGCAACATCTCTCCATCTAAGGAGGATTAAACGTCTAGCCAGGAGAGAAGCAAAAGATAATATTCGACACTTAGTCGAACTCAGACGTAAATCTGTCTCACACAAAAAACCGAACAAAGCAATTAAAGGGTTAGGTTCTAGGTGGTGATTCAGAATATACGATAACGTTATGAAGATATCTTTCCAAAATTTCTCCAAGCTAGGACAAAACCAGTACATATGAATGAGAGAGGCCTCGCCCCTTTTGCATTTATCACAAAGAGCACTAATATTAGGGTAAAATCGAGATAGTTTAGATTTAGACATATGGGCTCTATGAACAATCTTAAACTGTAAAAGGCAATGGCGAGCACAAAGAGAGGTTGAATTAACCGATTTGAGAATCGAGTCCTAAGTCTCTTCAGATAAGGAGGTATTTAAATCATGCTCCCAAGCCATTTTAATTTTATCCACAGGGGCATGTCGTAAGGCTGCTAATTTATCACGAATAAATGATATTAAACCTTTACCTAGTGGATTAATAGAAAGAAAGAAATCCATAACATTTTTCTCAGGCTTTTCAGGGAAGTTAGGAATTAATAAAGTGTCTAATTTGGAGATATCTAAAAAAATGAGCACTGGGCAGATTGAACTTAGCAGAGAGCTGTTGAAAAGATGCGAAGCGATTATCAATAAAAAATCTTCAAAATGTCTAATGCCCTTCCTATACCAATCATGGAATGCTGAATCATACGTAGTAGGTAAAAAAAGGTGATTATGTAAGATAGGGCTAGAAAAGGAAAAACCATGGAAACCATAAAATTTCCTAAACTCAGCCCATATTGGCAAAGTGTGTCTAGCAAGAGGATTAACTATTTATCTGGACAAACTACTAGGGAGTACAGAGCCAAGAAGTGCAGAAATAGATAAATCTTTAGTGGAACTCAACTCCATTGCCACCCAGTTAGGGCACTCAGGTTGGCCATGGAAGAAAGACCAGAAGGTAGCACAACGTATATTAGCTGCCCAATAATATAAATGAAAGTTAGGTAAAGCCATGCCGCCCTCTTTTTTAGATTTTTGGAGATAAACTTTATTAATTCTAGAGCTCTTATTCTTCCACAGATATGACAAAATAATAGAGTCTAAGGAATCAAAAAAAGATTTAGGGATAAAAATTGGGATAGATTGAAATAGATATAAAAGTTTAGGGAGAACATGCATTTTAACAACATTAATACGACCTACCAAAGACATAGATAGAGGTGACCATTGTAACAGACTCTGTTTTATAGTATATGAAAGACTGGCAAAATTTTCATGAAAAAGATCTTAAACTTCCTTGTGACTGTAATCCCAAGATAAGTAAATTGATTATGAACTACTTTAAAGGGGAGATCACGGAATGTTAATTCTTGTGCTTCTTTATTAATTGGGAAAAGTTCATTCTTATGTAAATTAAGTTTATAGCCAGAGATCTGGCTAAACTGATCAAGAAGTGAAAACATTGGAGGTAAGGATGTAGATGGATTTGAAAGAAAAAGTAATAAGTCATCAGCATAAAGAGAAACTTTATGCTCAACACCCACTCTCCAAATCCCGGTCAATTCAGGACAATTTTGAAATGCTATCGCCAAAGGTTCTATAGCCAAATCAAAGAGAAAGGGACTTAAAGGGCATCCCTGACAGGTGCCATGTTTGAGGTTAAATAACTGGGATTTCTGAAAATTAGTCAAAACAGAGGCAGTAGGACACAGATACAGCAATTTGATCCAAGAGATAAAACTTTGACCATGGTCAAATTTTTCTAAAACTGCAAAAAGGTAATTCCACTCTGTACGATCAAATGCTTTCTCTGCATCGAGGGAAATAACACATTCAGGAATCCCAGTTGGAGGTGAATATAAAATGTTAAATAAATGCCGAATGTTAAAAAAAGGAAGACGGTTTTTAATAAAACCAGTTTGATCCTCAGAAATAATAGAGGGAACAACAATTTCTAATCTATAAGCCAAAACTTTGGCCAAGATTTTAACATCAACATTAAGCAAAGAAATTGGCCTATACGAGGAACACTCTGTTGGGTCTTTACCCTTTTTCAATAAAAGAATAATAGATGCCTCATTAAAAGAGGGTGGCAATTTACCGTAATTAAATGAATCAGATAATACCGAGAATAACTGAGGAGAAAGAAGTGAAGAGAATGATTTATAAAATTCTACGGGGAACCCATCAGGTCCAGGAGATTTCCCTGAAGACAATGCAGAAATTGCAAAAGATATTTCTTCTGATGATATAGGCGCATTAAGTTTAGCTTTAAAATCAGATGAAAGTGAAGGAATATTCAGATTATTTAAAAAATGATCAACAGAGATACTCTCTTTCAGAGGAATAAAGTCGAGAATAAAAATTTTAAAATGCGTCATTGATTTCTAAGTGATCCGATGTAAAGTCTCCATTCTCCTTCCGGATCTTTGTAAAATGTTGTTTGGCTTTGGAACGCCTCAATTGATTGGCTAGAAATTTACCAGATTTGTCACCATGAATATAAAAGCAACTCTTACTTTCAAGAAGTTGGCGTTCGACAGGTTGAGTAGACAGAAGATTAAATTTAGTTTGAAGTTCTACACATTTCTTGTATAATTCAGGATTCTTAGTTTGAGCATACAGTTGATCCAATTCTTTAATCTGATTAGTGAGGTCTAATCGATCTGCACAGGACTTTCTATTAAGGGTTGCTGTATAGGAGATTATTTGAGCCCTCAAATATGCTTTCATGGCATCCCAGACAATCTGGGATGACATTTCAGATGATATATTGGTGTTAAAATAAAAGGTTATCTGATCCTTAATAAATTTTAGAAAATCATCATCCGATAATAAAATCGAGTCAAAACGCCAGTGTTTGTTCCTCTGAGGGAGACCAGGGAAATTTAAAGACAAAGTAATTGGGGCATGGTCAGAAATCAGTATACTCTGATAATCACAAGAATAAACAAATGGAATAAGTTGATTATCGAGTAAGAAGTAGTCAATTCTAGTGAACATTCTAGTATGGTGAACATGTGAAAAAAAAAAGAATAATCTCTCTCAGTAGGATGAAGGAAATGCCATATATCAGAGATACCATAATTAGAGAGAAAAGATTGAATAGCTAAGGCAGATTTAGTAGGTAGTCTAGTAACAGAGGGCGATCGATCCAAATTAGGATCTAACCAACAATTGAAATCGCCACCCAGTATAAGAGAGTATGAGTTTAAATCTGGTTGTGAGGAGAAAAAACGTTCAAAAAAATTAACATCATCAAAATTGGGAGCATACAGGTTTGCTAGTACAACTTTAGTATTATATAATTTACCAGAAACGATAATAAAATGACCATTTGTATGAGATATCTTATTATGGAGTTCAAAAGGAATATTTGAGTTAATAAGGATGGAGACCCCCCCCCCCCCCAGCTTTGGCGGCAAAGGATGAATGAAAATGCTGACCCGCCCACTTTGACAAAAGCCGAGAATTATCAAAACTACGAATATGAGTTTCTTGAAGGAAAGCAATGTCAGCTTTGAGTTGTTTAATATGTGAGAAGACCTTCCTTCTTTTAACAGGATGATTCAATCCCTTTACATTCCAGCTCACAAGTTTAAGTGTATTAACCATTATCAATTGTTAGTGCATAGATGGCAGCAGGCATATAAAAAATCAAGCAGTACAATAACAGTCTGGGAGCAAAAATGTAAACATAGAATCAAAACAGAGACATGTCCTGAATAACAAAGGAAAACAAAAGAAACAGTGAGTAGTGTTGGAACTGAAGAATCCACCTCACCCTCGCAACCCAAAACTAGATGGCTACCTAAAAAAACAGCTAGCTCTACCAAAAAAATTAACCCAAGTATGACTTCCAGTTCGGTGTCGTTAACAAAAGTTCCATATAAATACTATAGCAAATAATAACTAATTTATGCACTAGAAAACATCATTACAAATAGGAACAACTTCAACAGAAGTATAAAACTTAATACAAAGAAAATCAGAAGAAAACTAAAACTAACCTACCCGCGAAAAATTATAAAAGATTAAAAGAAAAAAAGGGGAGGGAGAAAAGGGTGAAATTATAAATTCAAAGAAAGTACTTATTGACCATTTACAGAAAAAAAAAACAGAACTCAAACTATGAATCAACCAACAGGGAGGCCTTCAATAAAAACTCCAAACCTCCAAAACAAGTTAAAGTCAATTGTAGCTCTCTATAGATAAAGTTATACAAAAATAAAATAGATTACACAAGTACAATCTAAAAGTCCGCAGGGAAACATTAAACTTAGATTATTAGAAAAAACGCACCAAGTCCAGGGAGAGATTGACTACAGCCCTTAGAGTTTCAATAGATAATGTCTGAATTATTTAAATAAAGTCTGAGTTCGGAAAAAATAGTTTTACTTCGAGAAGTACTTATCAACCATTTTAGAAGGTCAGGCCGGTTCCAAAGAAGACGGGGTGGCCGGAAGACTTCCAACAAATGCCTCAGCCTCTTTCACTGATTTAAACCACTTATGATCTCCTGTAGTAAGTGTAATTCGAAGATCGGCTGGATTTCAGAGAGAGGGTCTGAATCCGCGAACAAAAAGCACTTTCATTACACCTTTAAACTCAGCACACATCTTCAGAACCTGGGGGGCATAATCCTCCACAAAACGAATGACCGTATTTTGAAAAGCAAAAGTACCTCTGCGGCGTGCCTCCATAATCAAACGGTTTTTCACCTGGTATTGATGAAAGCACAAAATTACCGGCCGTGGACGGGAACCCAGAGTTGCACGAGGAACATGCATCCTGTGAGTCCTTTCAAGCTCAGGTGGAGTCAGAAGAAATTCTTTCCCGAAAATCTCACAGAGAAAATCAGAAAAAAATTCAATGGGAGAGCCCTTTTCGGTGGCCTCTGGCAAACCAAGAATTCGTAGTTTGCAACATCTGCTCCGGTTTTCAAGATCCACCATTTTGGAAAAAAGTTTACTGTTCTTCTCCTCTAGGTTGGAGCAGAGAGTTTCAAGATATCGAACACGGCGTTTTAAATCTTCAGAAGTTGAGTCAATGCGAGATAAATGTTCAGCATGTTCATCCACTCTAGCGTTGATCCGATCCAATTTGAAATCCAGCTGGTTGAAAGAAGTTCTAAATTCATTTCTAAAATCCATTAAAATATCTTATCGATGTTGTTCCAAAACAGCGAGAATGTCAGCCGGCAAAGCCGTAGAAGTTTCCTTTTTCCTGGTTTTAGTACTTTTGGTAGCCATTATAAGATAGATGTGTTTGCAGGCAGGTAAAAGAGAACTAATAAAATACCTAACTAAGGTTTAAGAAGGGAGACATATAGTGCAAAGATGAGAAGAATGACGAAGCAAAAGTTCAGAGCAACTAAACAATTGCCATCTTACCGGAAGTCCCCCCCACTCTTATATTTTATAGCTCAATTAATGAAGGAAAACATTGTGAATCCTTTTAGCAACCTTATCGACCAGCCATGCTTCTATTAATGATTTCTGTGTGTTTGGTTCAGGGTCCCTTTTCCTTTTTGTCTCTTAATCCTTCCATTACCTCTAGACTGCATGATGGAGTTGTAGTGAGTTTTGTTTGCTTGGAATGGTGATTATAATGGTAGGATAATGATAACTGCTTGTTCCATATGCTGTTGGTGAACTAGCTGTTGCTCAAGTCCCCTTTGAATCTTTCCCCCTCATTCTAAATCTATCCCCCTCAATTTGGACTCCCCTGTGTCTCTCGTAATTTTAAACGTTTCTATAAAGTTGCCCCTCATTCATCTATGTTCCTGATCAAGCTCTCCCTCTGATTGGGGGGAGGGGAGTCCTGGTCCTGGCAACATCCCCTTAAATGTTTTCTGCACATTTCTAGTTTAATCACATCTTTCCTGTGACAGGGTTATAAAAACTATATGCAGTTCTCTAAGCGCAAACACACCAGCAACATATGCAATTATGAAAAATAATGTCTCAAATTCTATACTCAGTAAGTGGAATGATGAAGGCCAGTGTGCTAAATTGCTTTTCCAACAACTTGGCTCCCTGTGATGCCACTTCCAGTGGACTATGCACTTGTACGCTTGTGTCTGTTTGATTAGACCAGCCTTTCTCAACCTTTTTGCCCTGGAGGAACCCTTGAAATAATTTTCAGGTCTCAGGGAACTCCTCCATAAAAATTGTTACATGTACAACCCACGGTATGTTAGTGTGATCAGTAAGTTGTAGATATAATAAATTATTGTCAATGCTCTTTTGAGTAGAGGATGAATTTTTAGCCAACCGTTCTTGAAGAAAAAACAGATAGTTAAACTTGGTTTACTTATTGATGTCTTTCTTTCCCTTTTATAAATTTTAAAAAAACTCATAAGGTAAACATAATAAATTTCTCAGTTCTGGGTTGAACTTGCGATAAGCACACATGTATTTCACCTTCAACTGAAGTGAGACTATTTTGATCTTTGCCCTTGATGCTTGTTAACCAAGAAGAAGCTTGCTAACACATGTAAGAAGTTGAAAACTGTAGCAAAATGTTCGTTGATTTCCAATGAATGGCAGGATATTCTTCTTTCACAGAAATCCAGAACTTGTCAAGGGGCAGGTCAATAAATCTCATCCTGAGTGCATGATCAAGTGCAGCTCACAAAATTCTTCCTCTTCTCTCAAAGTCAAGTTCTTGGGCTGAGCAGAAGATTCAGAGAAAGGATCCCTCATCTAGTCTTACACTTGTGATGAAAGGGAGGTACAATACTCTTCAGTTTTGTTCTACAGTTCTTCCAGGTGGTTTTCAATAAGACTTGAAACTTTCTGGTATCCTTCCTCACTCTCAAGCTCAAGCAGAAGTGGGAACATTTCAGGATTTCCCTTTGCAGCATGATTTTTCCAAAGATTCAGTTTCCTTTTAAATCTGAGAATCTTATCACCTTGAAGTCAGAATATTTTCTACAGGGCCCTGCAGAGACTTGTGCAACTGGTTCATATGATGAAAAAGTGTCTGTTAAGAAGACAAGTTTTTGCAGCCATTCTTCATCTTCAAAGCACTCAGCAAAATCTGCCCTACTATTTTCTTAAACTACTCCTGCAATTCACCTTTTAGTCCACGCACCCTGTTGAGAACTCTTCCTCTACTAAGCCACCAGATTTCTGTATGTACCAGGAGATTGGAGTGCTCCTTACTGTGGTTGTTGCATAGTTTTTAAAACATTGAGTGATCTGGTCTTAAAGCTACTAAATAACTTATTTCCTGAAACTTTTTACTGGCTGTGACTTTATTTTCAAAAGCTTTAATCTGTTTGTTTTGAGATTCCAATAGTTTAAAATAATCAGCATTTTTAGGTGTCATAGGGCTGTGATTTGTAGTTAAATGTCTTTTCAAATTTGTAAAATGTTTTCCACAGATGATGTACAATGGAATAGGACAACTTGGATCACTAGTCCATGTAAAGCCCATTGATGAGCAGCTTTCAGTGTAAAGACAGATTTTTTGTGTGTCCATTGGTGCAGTGAAATGACTCCAATTTGGAGTAGTTTGAAATGATGCCATCTGCAAATTTACTTATAAGCCATGTGTATTTCTATGCTATCATCTGTGTAATTAACAAATAAGAAAGGATGTAACAATGACCTCTGCCACATACTACTAGTTCATGGGCACCACTTTGAGAAACAACCGTCAACCACTACCCTCTGCTTCTTACCTCTGTACTAATTTTGAATCCCTGTAACTAGTTCTCTCTGGATTCCATGTGGCCTAACATTCCAGACCAGCCTACCATGTTGGACCTTGTCAAAGGCCTTGCTTAAGTCTAAATAGATAATATCCACTGTCCTACCCTCATCTACCTTTTTGGTTACTTCCTCAAAAGTTTCTAAAAGCTAGGTCAAGCATGACTTCTCATGCACAAAACCATGCTGACTCCTCCTGATCACTCTTTCTATCCAAATGCTGGTCAATCCAGCCTCTCAGAATTATCCCAGTAACTTTCCTACCACTGATGTCAGGCTGACTGGCCTGTTGTTCCTTGGCTTGTTCTTTAATGATACTTTGAGAAGCTGCAATGTTTTTGCACATTAAGGATACAACTGTACATTCTTGAGTAACAGAACAACATACTTCAGTCTTTGGAGACCTTACCAGTGGCTAAAGATAAAACAAATAGCTTCCCAAATATCTCCTTAATTTACTCACCTCCCTCAATGTCTGAGGATGCACTTGGCAAGACCCTGGCAATTTATCCAGCTTAATGCACTGTAAGGCTGCATCTATCTCCTGCCTGGTAGAATGTATGCTCTCCAAAATATCTCCACTCGTTTCTCTTATCTCTTGAGTTACCATGATTTTCTCCTCTGTAAGCATCAAGAATTAATTGTTAAGAGTCCCACCATCACCTACCATTTGAGATATAGGCAGTCTTACTGATCTTTAAGGAGACCTATTCTCTCCCTTGCCACCCTTTTAATATAGCTGTAGAAACTGGGATTTTCTTATTGGATCCATCTCACTTTTGAACAATGTTTAGCTTCTAAAGATCCCAGTATGTGCAGCAGCCACATTTATCCCCCTTTAAAGAGACTAAACTTGTGTAGTAGTAAGGATACAGGACTCCTTTGTAATTCATGTAATTACAAGATAATGTTTGCAGCAGAATTTGTGCCAAAACAGTAATAATGTGTGGGGCTGCAAATGTTGATGTTTTCTGGTATTTAACTTAATGGTTGCAGATTGATCATACATTTTAATCACTGCACTGATATTTCAAGATGTTCTTTAATTTTCTCCTTTCAATCTCCACCTTCTCATACCCCACCTCCACCCAAAACCAAAGCTTTCTTGACATCTACTTCTAGCTCTTTGAATGGCAGGGATTCATTCTTGAAGATGTGTATCAATATTTTATCCTTTGACTTTGAATTTGATGGTACTTTGAAGAGCTGTAATGTTTTTCCTCATTAAAGGCTCTAATGATGATTCCTATTGGATAAAGTTTTGAGTTCCAAGAGGTGAACAATAATGGCTTGTTTTTCAGCTGGTTTAAGGTTTTACTTTTTACACTGTATTGTCGATTAAACCTTAACTGATTTCCATTTATGCTTCTTAGGTGAGAAAGAGTTGGAATATGTGGCCAGAGGAAACTTGCCAACCAGGTAAGTGAGGCTGCTATGTTGTAGCTGGGGTTCATTGAAATTAGAATAGTACAGCAGAGGGACAGGCCCTTCTGCCCCATGCCACAATATTACTAATTGAACTAATTAAGTTAAGGACACCAAATTAAACTAGTCCCTTCTGCCTGCGTATCCTACCATTCTCTGTATAGTAAAGTGCCTATCTAAGAGTCACTTAAATACCTCTGTCATATCTACCTCCATCATCATCCCTGACAATACGTGAATGAACTACACTTTGTTTTTCTACTCTGACGTTTTCTGTGATTTAGTTATTTTGTAATATTATTCAACAGATCAATATTCCTCAATGGTAGATGGTTCTAGAGGAGATTTTGAAGGATGGGATATACTAGCATATTGGAAGACGGCAAACAGGAGTAAGTCTGCAGATGCTGGAAATTCAAACAACACACACAAAATGCTGGTGGAACACAGCAGGCCAGGCAGCATCTATAGGGAGAAGCGCTGTCGACGTTTCGGGCCGAGACCCTTCGTCAGGATTAACTGAAAGGAAAGATACTAAGAGATTTGAAAGTAGGAGGGGGAGGGGAAAATGCAAAATGATAGGAGAAGACCGGAGGGGGTGGGGTGAAGCTGAGAGCCAGACAGGTGATTGGCAAAAGGGATACAGAGCTAGAGAAGGGAAAAGATCATGGGACTGGAGGCCTAGGGAGAAAGAAAGGGGGAGGGGCATTAATAGAAGTTAGAGAAGTCAATGTTCATGCCATCAGGTTGGAGGCTACCCAGCCGGTATATAAGGTGTTGTTCCTCCAACCTGAGTTTGGATTCATTTTGACAATAGAGGAGGCCATGGATAGACATATCAGAATGGGATGTGGAAGTAAAATGTGTGGCCACTGGGAGATCCTGCTGTCACTGGTATATAAGGTGTTGTTTCTCCAACCAAGCAGGATCTCCCAGTGGCCACAAATTTTAATTCCATGTCCCATTTCCATTCTGATATGTCTATCCATGACCTCCTCTACTGTCAAGATGAAGCCACACTCAGGTTGGAGGAACAACACTTTATATACCGGCTGTGTAGCCTCCAACCTGATGGCATGAACATTGACTTCTCTAACATCTGTTAATGCCCCTCCCCTTCTTACCCATCGCTGATATATTTAGTTTTTGTTTCTCTCTCTCTCCATCGCTCTGCCTGTTCTCCATCTCCCTCTGGTGCTCCTATCCCCTTTTCTTTCTCCCTAGGCCTCCCGTCCCATGATCCTTTCCCTTCTCCAGCTCTGTATCCCTTTTGCCAATCACCTTTCCAGCTCTTAGCTTCACCCCACCCCCTCCAGTCTTCTATCATTTTGCATTTTCCCCTCCCCCTCCTACTTCCAAATCTCTTACTATCTTTCTTCGTCAGTTAGTCCTGATGAAGGGTCTCGACCGGAAATGTTGACAGCGCTTCTCCCTATAGATGCTGTCTGGCCAGCTGCGTTCCACCAACATTTTGTGTGTATATTGGAAGATGGTCTGGTTTAGAAGATGTCAGTGTGGCTCTGTACATGGAAAGTTGTGCTTGACGGAGCTTTTAGATTACAGGTGGTCTTCATCATTTAGGGAATTAGGCTGTGGATTTCAATGCGCATAAGGATGAGGTGATGTAGTTTGGAAAGCTAAACCAGCATCGAACTTGCAGAATGGATAGTAGGGCACTGGAGAGTGCGAATAGGGGTACAGGAATACAAGTGCATAGCTTGCTGAAAGTGGTGTCACAAATAGAACAATGAAGAAGGTATTAACACTTTGATCTTTATCAGGCAGGTTACTTGAGTAAAGGAGTTGGAGTGTTATTTTGAGGTTGTACAAGTCATTGGTAAGGCCACATTATTATAGGAAAGATGTGGTTGAACTAGAAAGAGTGCAGACTAGATTACTAGGTGTTGCCAGGGTTAGAAGGCTTGAGTTATAAGGAGAAACTTTATTCCTTGGAATGTAGGAGAATGAGGGGCAACTTATGAAGATGTTTAAAATGATGAGATACATAGATAGTAGATGATAACAGTCTTTTCCCCAGGGAAAGGGTGCCCAGAACGAGGGGGCAAAAGATTAGGGTATGAGGAGAAACATTTAAAATAGACTTGATGGGCAACTTCTTTCCACAAGGGTGGTGAGCATATGGAATGAGTTGCCAGAAGAAGTGGTTAAGGCAGATACAACTGTGTCATTTAAACAGCAGATAGATGGATACATTGGAGGGATGTGGGCACCGTGGTCAACATGGACTCATTGGGCCAAAGGTCCTGTATCCATACTATGTTTACTCTATGACTCTAAATCAAGATCATTGTAAAGGATGTTTTTAAAGGCTAGTTTTGAGGTAAGAGGGCAATGTAGGAGCTACAGTTAGAGTAGATGATGGCTAGTGGAGTAGACTGGTGACTAGGTAGTGAGTTGCACAAGGCTATCTGGTGGGGCTGTTAGATGCTTCCGAAGCATTGACTGAAATATCTTAATATAATTCTAAATATTTATCCTCTACTTTGAACAGACATGAGTCAAAGGTTCATAGGAGTCTAGGGATACTGAACTAAAGGAAATCTTAATAGTTTTTCTAAGTGATTTCCTAATCTTAAAAAGGTAGCTCTGGGCAATTTATTAAAATTTCAGAGTAATCCATGTAGCTGTTGCAATGTTTTTTAGTAGTAGTTTCATTTTTTTTTAAAAATTGTTTTTATCCTTCTTGTTAATTGGCCTGTTATCTCATGTAAGATGAAGTATTTCTGCTTCCCTCAACTATGGTAATTGGGAGCAAAATGAATTCAAGATATGCTGACAGGTAGAGTTTTGTATTATTTTTAAAAGTTTGAAGTATATTTTATTGGGTAAAATTAACTAGTGATATTAACTAGATTAACTAGTGACTTCTGAATTTGTGTTCCATTTTTCTTTAACTACCTTATTTAGTTTTATTTTCTAAATATTGCTTTTATTAAAAGTACAATACAACTTTTTCTCTGGCCAATATGTAATTTGGCTGTTTTTTAGCTTTATTGATTTCAATTTGTTGTTTGTTATAGTCTTATAATTTGTTGCTGTCCATCTTGTTTTTAAGTGTTCTTTTGAATTTGGCATGCATTTGATCTGAGATTTTGCTTCCAAAGTCAAATTTGTTAATTTAAGTTATAAATACCATTAGTTTCTGCATTGATCCTTGTGGGATTGTACCTTTTTCCTTTAGCTCTACTCTGTATTCTGACTTCAGTCAACTGGTTGTGCATTCCTTAAGTAATTCACCAGCTCAGCTTGATGCTCCACTCTTGAACTGAACCAGACGTGTATAAAGAAAGTCAGAATGAAAGTAAGGCTACTGAGACTAGCCACAGTATAAACCACAGATTTGGATAACAAAGTAGAAAAAACTCTTAAACAACCTTTTGCATATCCTCCTCAAATCTTGCCTCCTCTGCACACACTGCCCTCCATTCTATCTGCACCAATCCCAACTTTACTATCAAACCCATAGACAAAGGGGCTGCTGTTGTGATGCGGCAGACTGACCTCTCCCTTGCTGAGGTCAATTGGCAGCATTCAAGACCCCTCCTCTTACCTATCCCTTGTAAAGGACCACACTCTGGACCATCAGAAAATTGTCTCGGACACCATCACTAACCTCATCAACTCTAAAGAACTTGCATCCACACTTCACACTGCTCATTTCTGCCTCCTATCTCAGATTCATAAACTTGACTGTTCAGTTAGGCCCGTTGTCTCTGCCTGCTGCTGACCCACTGAATTCGTGCCTGCATACCTTGGCTCCATTCTATTACCCTTGGTTCATTCCCTTCCCACCTACATCTGCGCCACTTCTCATGCTCTTGATCTCCTCAACAATTTTTAATTCCCTGGCCCTGACAATTTCACTTTCACTATAAATGTCCAGTCCCTTTACACTTCAATCCCTTATCACCAAGGCTTTAAATCTCTCCACTTCTTTCTCAGCAAAAGACCTAATCAGTTCCCCTCTACCACCACCCTGCTCCATCTGGCAGAACTGGTCCTCACCCCCAACAATTTCTCCTTTGGTTCCTCCCACTTTCTCCAGTATCAAGGGGTAACCATGACCCATAAATATAGCTGGCTTTTCATTGGCTACATAAAACAATCTACGTTTCAAGCTTTCCCTGGTAATGCTCCCCAACTCCTCCTGCATTACATTTATGATTGTATTGGTGCTGCTTCATGCACTCAAGCTGAACTCAACAATTTGATCAACTTTGCCCCTAACTTCCATCTTGCCCTTAAAATTACTTAGTCCATTTCTGACAACTCTTTCCCCCTTTGTCAAATCTCTTTGTCTCTGTCTCTGGAGACAAACTATCTACTGACAGCTTTTATAAACCTACCAATTCCTATGTTTATCTTGACTATACCTCTTCCCACCCTGTCTCCTGTAAAAGTACCATTCCTTTTTCTCAGTTCCTTCATCCTAGAATAAGGCTTTCCTTTTCAGAGTATCAGAGATGGCCTTCTCCTTCTAAGAATGGGTTTCCCTTCCTCCACCATTGATGTTACACTTGCCTGTATTTCCTCCATTTCCCAGATATCTGCCCTTACTCCATCTTTCCACCACCTTAACAGGCATAGAATTCCACTTTTCCTCACTTACCACTCCATGGGCCTTAGTATCCAGCACATGCATTTTCCAAAACTTTTGCTGTCTTCAATGGGGTCCTACCACCAAACATGTGTTAACCTTCCCCCCCCCCCCCCCATCTTACTCTTTGCTTTCTGCAGGGTCTCTGATGTATGGTTTGTTTCTGGACAGTACTAGACATGGTTTATATATTTTTTGTCAATAATGTTGCTATTTTGTTTTCTGAAGTTGTAGGCACAGTACCTCAAAATTAACTACTTTTCCTGGTCAGGTCCTCTATTCATTGTCATGCATATAACTTCATTTTGGTTATGATTCCCAAATTTGTTCCATATTTCTCCACATCCCTTCTACATTGAAGACCATTTTAAAAGGAAATTTATGTTTTGTAACTTCAAAACCTTAACTAATTCAAGGGAAGACATGAAAATGTGGGAATGTGGGTCTAATTTTATGCTTACTTTAAGCAAGAGCGAGGTGCATGTATCATAAACCATAGAACATAGAACACTACAGCACAGTACAGGCCCTTCAGCCCTCCATGTTGTGCTGACCCATATAATCCCAAAAAAAAGTACTAAACCCACACTACCCCATAACCCTCCATTTTTCTTTCATCTGTGTGCTTGTCAAAGAGACTCTTAAATACCCCTAATGCTTTAGCCACCACCACCATCCCTGGCAAGTCATTCCAGGCACTCACAACCCTTTTGTGTTTTCTTTAAAAAAAACAAGCAACAACTTACCCCTGATGTCTCCCCTAAACTTCCCTCCCTTAATTTTGTACATATGCCCTCTGGTGTTTGCTATTCGTGCCCTGGGAAACAGGTACTATCTATCCACCCTATCTATGCCTCTCATAATCTTGTAGACCTCTATCAAGTCCCCTCTCATTCTTCGACACTCCAAAGAAGTCCCAGCTTTGCTAACCTTGCTTCATATGACTTGTTCTTCAATGTAGGCAACATTCTGGTAAATCTCCTCTGCACCCTCTCCATAGCTTCCACATCTTTCCTATAATGAGGTGACCAGAAAGGAATACAATACTCTAAGTGCGGTCTCACCAGAGATTTGTAGAGTTGCAACATGACCTCTCTACTCTTGAACTCAATCCCCCTGTTAATGAAGCCTAGCACCCCATAGGCCTTCTTAACTACCCTATCAACCTGTGCAGTGACCTTGAGGGATGTATGGATTTGAACCCCAAGGTCCCTTTGTTCATCCACACTCTAAAGTAACTGACCATTAATCCTGTAGTCAGTCTTCTGGTTTGTCCTTCCAAAATGCATCACCTCAAACTTGTCCGGATTGAACTCCATCTGCCATTTTTCTGCCCAACTCTGCAGCCTGTCTGTATCCTCTTGTATCCTTCAACTACCTACAGCTCCATCCATAACTCCTCCAATCTTCGTGTCATCCGCAAACTTACTCACTCATCCTTTCACCTCTACTTCCAGGTCATTTATAAAAATCACAAATAGCAGGGGTCCCAGGACAGATCCCTGCAGCACTCCACTAGTCACCGACCTCCAGGCAGAATACTTTCCTTCCACAACTACCCTCTGCTTTCTTCCTTTAAGCCAATTTTTTTATCCAAACAGCCAAGGTTCCACTTATCCCATGCCTCATGACTTTCTGGATGAGTCTCTCGTGAGGGACCTTGTCAAATGCTTTGCTAAAGTCCATGTAGACTACATCCACTGCCTTACCTCATCAATTTCTTTTGTTACCTCTTCAAGAAACTCACCTCGTGAGGCATGATCTTCCCTTCACAAAGCCACGTCGACTATCCATGAGTAGACTGTACTTCTCCAAATGCTCGTAGATCCTATCCTTAAGAATCCTTTCCAGTAGTTTGCATACCACTGACATAAGACTCACTAGCCTATAGTTCTCAGGTTTCTCCCTATTACCTTTTTTAAACAAGGGAACTACATTTGCCATTCTCCAGTCTTCCGACACTTAACCCTGCAGCCAAAGAGGATTCAAAGATCATGGCTAATGCTCCTGTGATCTCTTCTCTCAATTCCCACAACAACCTGGGGTGTATCATATCTGGCCCTGGGGATTTATCAAACTTAATGTTTTTAAGAAGATCCAGCACGTCTTCTTCCCTAATCTCTACATTGTCCAGCATGCAGGCCTGCTCTACTTTGACCTCATCCTGATCAAGATCCATTTCACTTGTGAATACTGAAGTAAAGTATTCATTTAGGACCTCCTCAACCTCCTCTGCTTCCAGGCACATGTTGCTCTCTTTATCCTTTAGCGGTCCCACCTTCATTCTCGTCATCCTCCTATTCTTCACATACGCATAGAACGCCTTGGGGTTCTCCTTAATCCTACGTGCCAAGGCCTTCTTGTGTCCCCTTCAAGCTCTCCTAAGTCCTTTCTTTAGCTCCTTCCTGGCTACCCTATATTTCCTCATAAGCCCCTCCTACTTCCTGCTTGTACCTAACATATGCTTCCTTTATCCTCTTGACGAATTGCCCCACATGTTTCGTCAACCAGGGTTCCCTGTTCCGACCATTTTTTTTTCCTTGCCTCAGTGGGACAAACCTATCCTGAACCCAGCTCAAGTGGTCCCTAAAATTCTCCCACACTACTTCTATGCTTTCCCCTTTGAACATCTGTTTCCAATTTACTCTCGCTAGTTTCTGCCTCATCCCTTCAAAGTTAGCACTTCCCCAGTGAAGCACTTTACCATTTTGTCTGATTTTATCCCTTTCCATAGCTATGCTGAAGTTAAGGGAGTTGTGGTCACTCTCACAAAAATGCTCCCCCACCAAGAGGTCTGTCACCTGACTAGGTTCATTACCTAGAACTAGATCCAGTATAGCCTCTCCTCTTGTGGGCCGGTCCACATACTGTTTCAGGAATCCTTCTTGAACACACCTGACAAATTCAGCCCCATCTATCCCCCTTGCACTCAGTAGGCGCCAGTCAATATGAGGGAAGTTGAAATCACCCATAACTACTACCCTGTATTTCCTGCACCATTCTAAAATCTGCCTGTTTATCTGCTCGGTGTCCTGAGGGCTATTTGGGGGCCTATAGACTACTCCCAGAACAGTGATTGATCTCTTCCTATTTCTGACTTCCACCCAGACTGACTCTGTGGACACTCCTTCTGTAGCATCCTCCCTTTCTATAGCCGTGATACTGTCCCTGACCAGCAATGCCACTCCCCCCTTTTCTACCTCCCAGCCTATTCCTTTTAAAACACCTGAACCCCGGGACCTGCATCATCCAATCCTGCCCTTCCTCCAACCAAGTTTCAGTAATGGCCACGACATCGTAGTTCCACGTACTAATCCATGCTCTAAGTTCATCCTCCTTGTTCCTAATTCTCCTAGCACTTAAATAGACACATTTCAACCCCTTTAACTGGCTACAATTATGTTCTGTCTCCTGCCTGTCCTTCCTCATCAACTCAGAACTCTTAGCATCATGCCCTTGTCCTTCTACCTTAATCCCTGCACTCACATTCTGATTCCCACGCCCCCGCCAATCTAATTTAAACCTTCCCCAACAGCTCTATCAAACCTGCATGCCAGAATATTGGTCCCCCTGGGATTCAAGTGCAACCCATCCTTTTTGTACAGGTCACACCAGCCCCAAAAGAGGTCCCAATGATCCAGAAATCTGAATCCCTGCCCTCTGTTCCAATCCCTCAGCCACGCATTTATCCTCCACCTCATTCTATTCCTATTCTCACTGTTGTATGGCACAGGCAGTAATCCCGAGATTACTACCTTTTGAGGTCATGCTTTTCAACTTCCTTCCTAACTCCCTGTAGTCTTCTTTCAGGACTTCTTCCCTTTTCCTACCTATGTCATTGGTACCAATATGTACCATGGCCTCTGGCTGTTTTCCCTCCCACCGCAGGATATCTTGGATGTGATCAGAAACATCCCGGACCCTGGCACCTGGGAGGCAAACTACCATTGGAGTTTCTTTCCTGTGTCCATGGAATCGCCTGTCAGAACCCCTGACTATAGAGTCCCCGATCACTACTGCCTTCCTCTTCCTTTCCCTACCCATCTGAGCCACAGGGCCAGACACTATGCCAGAGGCATGGCCACTGTCGCTTCCCCCAGGTAAGCTATCTACCCCCCCCCCCCACCCAACAGTTCTCGAACAGGAGTACTTTTTGTCAAGGGGTACAGCCACAGGGGTATTCTCTAGTACCTGACTCTCACCCCTTCCCTCTCCTGACTGTGACCCATTTCTCTGTCCCCCGTGGCCCCGGAGTGACCACCTGTCGGTAACTCCTCTCTATTACCTCCTCACTCTCCCTGACTAGATGAAGGTCATCGAGCTGCAGCTCCAGTTCCCTAACACAATCCCTTAGGAGTTGCATCTCGATGCACCGGGTGCAGATGTGGCCGTCCGGGATGCCGGGAGACTCCAGGACCTCCCACATCTGACACCGACCACAGAAAACTGGCCTCACACACATACTACCTCCTTTTGCAATCAACAATTGCCTCACCTCTTTCAGTTACTGCTGAAGCCCGTGGAGCCAAAGCCCTTTCACTCTGCTGCTTGCTCCCATCATGTGGTAGCTTCATGATATATGCAATTTGTGTATATATATTTGTGCATATATAATGTGTAAAAAACATGTGTACAAATATACACAAAATTACTCAAATATTTGAGAAATATTAAATACATAGCATCCTCCCTGCTTAGCTATAAACTCTAACTCAATAGAGAATGCATCTCAACTATATAACACAACTATTACATACCAACATCCACATGTTGGTATATAAGCCAGGGAACAACAGGCCAGTCAGCCTGACATCAGTGGTTAGGAAAGTTACTGGGAGAATTCTGAGAGACTGGATCTACCAGCATTTGGATAGAAAGAGTCTGATCAGGAGGAGTCAGCATGGCCCATTAAGGCTTAAAGAGTTAATCACTATGGAAGCCTTCTTGATTTTATGGGATAACCTGTTTCCTGACAAGGGACATTTGTAGGCTTGGCAGGTGAGACTTGTGGCTGTGAAATCAATCTCAGGGTCTGGGGCCTCCTCCGTGGTGGTTGTAGGAGTTGATTTTGAGACTGCAGGAAGTGGTTCTGATAGCACTGGATGGCTTTTTCTCTTTTATTTCTAGTTGTGTATCTTGATCTTGGGAAGGTGCATTTAGTTCACTGGAATATTCTCCTCTTAGTCTTACTATTGCTTCCTTTACGATTTGATCTCTTCTCTTGATTTCCTCTTCCATAACATCTGATGAATCCTCTGTTTTTTGTAACTCCATTGACTCCCTTTTTAGACTTCCATGCATCTAGCTGAGCTTTGCATCTACTTTTAGAAACAGCTTTTCATCTCCCACTTGAAGTTCCTGCAAAAGCCTTAATGCACACAGAGTAGATTCTGGTTCTTTATACTTACAAAAGCCAAATGCTGGCAGATTTCCTGAAACGCTTTGAAGTCTCCCAGCTTAAAACCAAACCACATTCCATAAGCCTGATTAACATATCAGAAGCTTTCTCAAATATGTTGCCTATTTAAGCTGTTATAGTTGGACCAGTGCTTTTGTCACTTTCGTGCTTTGTCTGAGCACCATGGTTCTTGCTCCAATATGCTTTCCAACCAGAGGCATAGAGGTTGGCACCAACATCTGTTTGCTCTCTGGGGAATGGTTCATTGTGTGTAGCTTGGAGACAGTTGTGGCATTATCCAGTATTTTAATTTGCTTTCATGGCATGCATGTTGTGGATGGATGTTCATTCGAGTAGTAGATGTTTTAGCCAATCACAGGCCACAATGCTGGTCCATCTGTGTCTACCAAATACAAGCCCAATGTGGTTGGTTGTTGTATTTCACTGTTACGAATGTCATTCCCACAGTAGTCATCGTTTCTCAAGTATAGGTTTTTAGTTCAATATCTGTAGTTTGGTGTTTTTGAAATACCATTCAAACCCATTTTGTGGAATGACTGAAACAGCCAAGCCAGTTCCCAATTCCATTTTTGTTAATTTGCCATTCACTTCTGGTGTAAGCTTTGTGTACTTCTGTAGTACTCATCATCATCAAATTTTTCATCAACAGCATGCAGATTAGTGTTTTTTCCCCCCTGAGTGGTCCATTTATTTTTGGCTGCTCAACATGCTCTTTATGTATCCTACTTTGTTGGTTTTTCTGAAAGTTTTGCCTGTAAACTTGCATTGGTCTGGTGTATGCGAGCCTCTGCCACAAAGGTAACACGATTTGTTCAGCCAGGCTGGTTTCTGTTTAGACGCTGCAACTCATTGCATTTTTGCAATTTTCATTGCAGTAGTGACTTCAACTGCTCTTTTAAATGCAAATTGTGCTTCCATTAGCAGTTTCTGAATGCTTTCTTGTAAGATTCTACAAACTAAATAATCTCTCAGTGTATCATTAAGTTCATTGCCGAACTGACAAAGCTCATACAATCACTTCGATTCAACCACATATACAGAAATGGACTCCCCTTCCTTTTGACTCTGTTTATGAAACCTCAAGCATTCTGCATTCAACAAAGCCCTTGGTTCTAAATGCTCCTGCATCACTTTCACAATAACAGCAAAGTATTGGTTAGAGCTCTTAATCTTTAAAGCAAACTGTATACCTTTAAACCCAATGCACCCATCAAAATTGGTACTTGTTTCACATTGGCTGTTTCATTTGCTTCAAAATATTGTTCAGTTAGCTCGGTATACATGAGCCAGTTGCTGTTGTGTAATCAAAGCATCAATCTTTCTGATATTGCCAGTCATTAAGGTTGTTTTTTACAATTATATCACCCAGTACTCAGTCTTTGTGAACCTGTGAATTCTTCTGTTTTCTGACTTTTTAAAAAAGATTTCAATCATTTCTATACATGCTAGGCGGAGTTTTTAAATTTTTAACTTGCTGTAATTTTTCTTCTGGTATTCCACAGAATGAATGCTAATATTATCTTTGTACAAGAGACTCATGTGAGGAAGGTGGATAGTCAACATTTTTTTAGGTTTTGGAAAGACCAACAGTATCACTCGAATTCCCAAGCTAAAGTAAGGGGCGTTTCCATTTTAATAGATTCTTCAACCTCTTTTATACACTATGAAACAATTTTGGACCCACAAGGTAGATTTTTCTTTTTCAATCTTTTTATTATTATTATTGATATCAACATAATAAGATTGTTACATAGATAATGGGATTACAAACATACACATTTCAACTGAACATGAAAGAATACATAAGCAATAGTTACAATATAAATGAGTCTTCCCAAATCATGGATGATACAAGTAACATATAAACAAGACAAACCTAGGTATATCATAATATATATTTTAAAAAACAGAAAAGAGAAAAAGCAAAAAAAAATGCAAGAATAACTAGTCTAACAATCTAATAACTAATAAGGAAAAAATGAAAAAGAAGGCTGTTTATATTATCTAACAAAAATACAAAATCATCAGTGTCGTCAACTCCGATCCTCTCAACATATGTAAAATCAAAACTGGAAAAACAAATAGGCTTGGAACAGGGTCACATTACATCATATGAAAATATTGAATAAATGGTCTCCATATCTTTTCAAATTTAATAGAAGTATCAAATACAACACTTCTATTTTTTTCTAAATTTAGACATAACATAGTTTGAGAAAACCAATGAAATACGGTAGGAGGATTAATTTCTTTCCAATTCAACAAAATAGATCTTCTAGCCATTAATGTAAGAAATGCAATCATTCGACAAGCAGAAGAGGATAAATGGCCTGGTAGATTTTTGCTTATTACTGGTATACTTTTTAATCAAAAAGTTGTTTTAGTTAATGTTTATGCTCCAAACACTGATTGTCCTGAATTTTTAAGTGTCTATTTACATCCTTTCCTAATTTGAATCAGTACATGCTGATAATGGATGGGGATTTAAACTGTTGCTTAAACCCTTCAATGGATGGATCTAAGCCCACCCAAGCTCTTCCAAATAAATTGGCCTCTCTTATTAATTCCTTTATGGTTGATTCTGGAATTTCCAAAATTTGGCATTTTTTACACCCCAATGACAAAGAATTTTCATACTTTTCTCAGTTTATCATAATTATTCAAGAATTGACTACTACTTTATTGATCATCATTTACTTACAGATGTTATTGATTGTAAATATGATTCCATTACCATTTTTGATCATGCACCTTTGAAGCTATCTATTCTAATGCTAAATCTTAAAGGTTCACCTCTATTTTATTGGAGGACTCAGATTTCCTTAATTTTATTAAACAACCAATTGATTTGTTTTTTTGCAACAAATTCTACAGAAGAGATCTTTATTGGAACATTATGGGACACTTTTAAAGATTTATTCAGTGACCCCCAGTAAAGAACTTTATAAAGAAAGAGTTGAACTTCAAATGGAGCATAGTTTGTTATTATACTCTTTGATTGAAAATCAGTTAATTAAATCTAGAACTCAGTTTTATGTACATGGAGATAAATCTGGCAAATTATTGGCTAATCAATTGAAAACTGCTTCGGTTAAACGACAAATTACTAGGATTCGTCAACAGGATGGCACTTTGACGATTGATCATAAAGAGATAAATAAAGCCTTTCAAGGTTTTTATAATTCTTTGTATCAATCAGAACTTGTCTATAATGGATGAATTTTTAAGAAAATTGAATATCCCAAAATTAACAACAGAAGATAATGTACTTCTAGATGCACCTATTACGGAAACTGAAATAAAAGAGGCTATTTTTTCAATGAATTCAGGTAAAGCTCCTGGTCTGGATGGTTATACTGCAGAATTTTTTAAATCCTTTTCCTCTATATTCTGTCCTTGGCTTTGTAAAATTTTTAAAGATGTGTTAACTGTAGGTAAATTGCCACAATCTTTTTATGATGCCTCTATTTCTTTAATTCTTAAAAAAGATAAAGACCCCACTGAATGTGCATCCTATCGGCCTATATCCTTGCTGAATACAGACTCTAAGATTTTTAGTAAAATTTTGGCCACTAGATTAGAAAATATATTACCTTGAATTATCTCTGAATATCAGACTGGATTTATTAAAAATTGTTATTCATCTTTTAACATCATAAAATTAATTAATATTATTTATACTCCTTCATCCAAAATACCAGAATGTGTTATTTCCTTAGATGCTGAGAAAGCGATTGATAAAGTTGAATGGCCATATTTATTTAATATGTTGCAGCATTTTAATTTTAGTTCAAAATTTATATCATGGATTAAATTAATATATTATAAACCTCTGGCTTCGGTTTTCACCAATAATCAAAGATCTCCTTTTTTCAGTTGTTCCATGGTATGAGGCAAGGCTGTCCTTTAAGTCCTTTACTATTTGACATTGTTTTGGAACCATTAGCTATTGCCATTCGTGAACCACCTAATATTTTGGGTATTACCCGTGGGGAAGGGACTTATAGGTTATCATTATATGCTGATGATTTGTTACTATACATATCTGACCCTGAGAGATCTATTCCTGCTATTTCGTCTTTGCTTGCTCAGTTTAGTAGCTTTTCTGGTTACAAACTGAATTTTAATAAGAGTGAATTATTTCCATTAAATATGCATGTTCCAATTTATAAACACCATTTAAAGTTGTCACAGATCATTTTACTTATTTGGGTATTAAAATTACCAAGAAACATGAGGATTTATTTAAAGTTTATTTTTTACCTTTAATTGATCAAATTAAGCAACTTGTTACCAGATGGTCCCCATTATCTTTGTCATTGGTTGGTCGAATTAATGCTATTAAGATGATAGTGTTAGCCAAAATTTTATATTTACTCCAAGCATTACCAATTTTTATTCCTAAATCTTTTTTTGATATTATTGATTCTAAAATATTCTCGTATGTGTGGCAGAATTAAAATCCTAGACTAAGCAAAAAATATTTACAGAAGCCTAAGAAGGAGGGTGGTTTGGCGTTGCCAAACCTGAGATTTTACTGTTGGGCTGTTAATATTCAATATTTAATATTTTGGACACAAGAATCGATTATAGCATCTTGCCCACAATGGGTAAATTTGGAATGTAAATATGTACAAGACTTTTCATTGTTTTCAATTTTAGGATTTTCACTTCCTTTTTCTTTATCTAAATTGAATAAACAAACAACTAATCCTATAGTTAAACATACATTGCGAATATGGTTTCAATTTTGTAAATTTTTTGGCTTGAATAAGTTTATCTTATCAAGCCCTATTATATCTAACTTTTTTCGGCCCTCTTTTATGGATTAAGCCTTTGTATTATGGAAAACAAAAGGTATAACATGTTTTCGTGATCTATTTTTAGATAATAGTTTTATGTCCTTTGAACAGCTATCTAATAAATATAATTTACCTAAAACTCATTTTTTAGATCTTTGCAAGTTAGAAATTTCTTGAATAATATGTTAGTCTTTTCTGAAATTATGTCCACTGGACATTACGGAAAAATTTTTAGCTCTGAATCCTTGTCAGAAGGGTTTAGTAGCCACCATTTATAATATGATCATGAAAATATAGCCAGAAGTATCAGAAAAAATTAAGAAGGAATGGGAAAAAGAACTTCATTGTCTTATAGCCACTGAGCAGTGGGAGAAAATTTTACAATGAGTCAATTCTTCTTCTATTTGTGCTAAACATGCTCTAATACAATTTAAGGTTGTACATAGAGCTCACATGTCCAAGGATAAACTTGCTCGATTTTATTCTTATGTTAATCCAACCTGTGACAGATGTCATTCTGACGTTGCTTCATTGACCCACATGTTTTGGTCTTGTCCTTGTCTGCAAAATTATTGGAAAGATATTTTCGGTGTGTGATTTTTGGTTTACCAATGGTGGATAATAGTTGTTTATCCCCCTCAGCTCGACAGATGATTGCATTTGTTATATTAATAACTAGAAGATCTATCCTATTGAACTAGAAGGAAATTAATCCTCTAACTATATTTCAGTGGCTTTCTCAAACTATCTCTTGTTTAGAAAAAATTAGAAGTGTTGCCTTTGATCCTTCAGTTAAACTTGAAGAAATTTGGAGACCATTTATTTAACATTTTCATATGAGTTAAACTGACTTTTCCTAAACCCTGCTTTTATTATCCTTAATTATTTGGATGGAGGTGCGGAGTTATTGACGTTACTGTGTATATTTGACATAATGCAATGGCCCATGTTGGTTAGGTTTTTTTCTTTTTTGGGGTTTTTTCTCTTATTTACTCCTTTTTTTGTAATTACTATGAGTTTGGGGGGGTTATTATATATGCATTATCATCTATTTGAATGTATACTTAACCTATTAATTATGTACTCTCAAACTCTCTGTATTCATGTTTCATTTATGTTTGTATAAAATTAATAAAAATTAAAAAAAAAAGAAAAAATTTCTTTTAGTTTGAACGTCTGGCTGTACTTCAACAGGTTGAAAGCCGTCTTGGGTTCTTTTTGAAAGTACCTCTTTGCTCATCATTACTATTATGTTTTGTAATGTTAAAACATTAAACTAATTCAAAGGCAGACATGGGAGAGTGGGAATGCAGGCCTAACTTTGTGTTTACTTTAAACAAGATATGCATGTATGATATGGTGGTGTGATGATGTATATAATGATAGAACCTATAATGAATTTTTAAACAAACAAAAATATTTTATCAACCTTTACATATACAAGATTACTCAAATATTAAGGAAATATTAAATACACAACAGAATATTTTTTGGTATTAGCTCCATTATTGTTCTACTAATCTTTAACTAATATTAGTAAATCTATTTCCTATTATTGATGATATCTTGTGAAGACAAAGTATTTGCTTAATATCAGTGCCATTTCCTTTCTCTTCACCAGCTTCCAGTATATTTTAAATTTTAGACCATTCTCTTCAGACATGTAAGAAATCATATAAATGTTGGAGGGCACAATGTTGCACCAAATAGAACTGCTAACCAGCTCCAGTGAGCTGTATTTGATTTTGACCTCCAGTGCGATGCGGAGTTTACATATCATCCCAATGGCTATGTGAATTTCTAGGTGCTGTAATTTCCACTCAAGTATTAAAGACTTGTTGTTGGGTATATGTTAAATGAGTATGATAAAATAAACCTAATGTAGATGGGGATATAAGGAAATCAAAAAGCAGCTAATGGCCTTGAGATGGAGTAAGTTACAGGAAAATTGGGAAATGCATTTGATAAGATTCCCCTCAGAGCTGTCATAAACTTGATAGACTGAATGCCTCCATGTCATTAAGACATAAGGACAGCAGTATATCTTTATAATGTGTTATTTATCTTTATTTAAAATTCAAGATGCAAATTTTTGACTATTTCATTTTGTGATAATTTGGTGATTTTATTTTTCCCCAGGGAATCATTCAAAGTTCTAAATAAATTTTTCCATTTTACATTGACCTAGATTTAAAATGATCAGTTCCCTTGTTGGTTCATTTACAAAACTGGTAGGATTATATGAATTTCTTTTCCAAACTACTGTTGGTAGTTTGATTAGCCCAGCTTGTTTGAAGATGAAAACTTTGTCCATGCCACTCCATTTCCGATTTATATGTATTCCAAAGTGAATGTTGCTATGAGTACTTTAAATAACTACTGAAAGATAAAACTTATCTGTCATTATTTCTTAAGTCCATCTAAACTGATTTGACATTGTTTTCTTGGCTAAGCTCCTTCGTCCTTACTCCCTTGATCTTGTCCTTTATTTTCCATACTTCTGGTGCAGCCTCTGTGGACTTAATATATTCTTTCTCACCTTAAGCATATAGGCTGAACTTAACTTTGCTTCTACAGCCATGTTCTATTAAGAGTACTAAATAAAATACATTTATCACTGGGTGTCTTAATTCATTTCTCTTGTTCATTTTGGTATAGCACCTCTTAATTTACAACAATTTAAAGTAAATTTACATACTTGGAGGTGAGTAATAAAGACTGATGCATAACCTGTAAATCCCCATTTTTGGTTTTGTTGCAAAGTTAGAAGTCTACTGATGACATTGATACTTGTTTAATAATAGTGATTGTATTGAAGCAGCACTGATCATATAATGGCAAATTTGCTATTAATGCATAACTTGATGAGTGTCATTTTTTTCTATGCACATTGAATACATTTGTATTTAAAAGTCATTACAGAACAAGCTCTCAGTTCATACTTAAATTTAGTAAAGTTTGTTTCCAGCTAATACTTTTGGGAGGAAGATAATGTAAAGTGGTCTTCATTGCATTTTGAACTTGTGTTAACAGGAATGACCACAGCATTTTTGACGGCCTGTTGGATGATGGTAATAAGGATAAAGCAAAAAGGTGAGTTTGAACAATAAGAGAACATTATAGATGCACAATCATTAGACAGGAATTATGGGAAATATTTGCCACTTACTGCTGCATCAAGAGCTTCACAAGTTCTTGTGTATCAAACCAATCCGATTCTGATGCTTAGGACATCATATTCACTATTGCTGTAAAATTAGGCATACTTTTTGCTGGTCTGCATTCTATGACATTTTACTTCATATGTTCAGGAATAATCTTAAGGAAATGAGGTATCTAATTTTTGAATAAGTTTTTAAAGACTTGAGTAACACAAAAAAAAAGCTAAAATGTCATGGTAATGATTCAAGGGCAAATAATTAAACATTTATTAATATTTGAAAGTTCTTAATCCAACAGATTTTATTTGTGAAATAATATTTGTTGTAGTAAAGGCTTATAGGGATGCTCTTTGTAGTAATTTGCTAAGTTATATGAAATGGAGACAGAAATCATCCAAACAAACCCATGGGATTAATGAAAGACTATTACACAACTGGATCTCAATGCAATGTCCAGTTCTCTTCTAAATAGGAAATTTGGCTTGGTACTCTTTAATTTCAATGTATGCTCCTTGTTTGTACTTCATTTAAATATTACTTACAGCTATTGTATTATAGGATTCACAGAATGCAGTACTAGATCTCCTATTTGGGAATGAGACAGGGCAGGTGACAGAAATTTGTGTAGGGAAGCACTTTCCATCTAGTGATCATTGTTTCAAGATAATTATGGAGAGGAATAGTCCTCAGATTTAGATTCTAAATTGAAGGAAGTCCAATTTTGATGGTATCAGAAAGAATCTGGCAAGTGCGGATTTGGGCAGGCTGTTTTCTGGAAAAAGTGAGCTAGGTAAGTGGATGGCCCTCAGGGGATAAATTTTGAGAGTACAGAGTCTGTATGTATGTTCCTGACAGAATAAAAGGGAAGGATAACACATTTAGGGGACTTTATTTTTCAAGAGATATTGAGATCCCCTTTAAGAAGAAGATATAGGCAGATAGGAGCAAATGAGATTCTTGAGTATTAGAAATGCAAGAGAATACTTAAGGAAATCAGGAAGGCTATAATAAATCATCAAGTTGTTCTAGCAAACAAGGTGAAGCAGAGTCCCAATGGTATTTACAGATCTATTAAGAGCAAAGAGATGGCAAGAGATAAAAGTGGTCTTCTTGAAGATCAGAGTGGTCATCTATGCCTGGAATTGAAAGAGACAGAGGTGATCTTAAGTGGATTTTTTAAAAAACAATTTACTTGGGAGATGGACTCACTGAGGTCATGGACCATGTGCATATTACAGAGAAGGAGGTATTTGCTGTCTCGAAGCAAATTAGGGTGGATAAATCCCCAGGGCCTGACCAGCTGTTCTTCGGACCTCAT
Organism: Hypanus sabinus; assembly: GCF_030144855.1. Classification (NCBI taxonomy): domain Eukaryota; kingdom Metazoa; phylum Chordata; class Chondrichthyes; order Myliobatiformes; family Dasyatidae; genus Hypanus; species Hypanus sabinus. The sequence continues at coordinate 54,091,931 of NC_082719.1, read as the reverse complement.
GCAAAGCTAGTGCAAAAATTGCAACAGGTCAGGTGCCAGAGGATTGGAGCATAGCTAATGTTGTTCTCATTTAAGAAAAGCTCTACGAATAAACCAGGAAATTATAGACTGAGCCTGACATCAGTGGTGGGAAAGTTATTGGAAGGTATACTAAGGGACTGAATGTATAAGATTTGGTTATACACGTACTGTTTAGGGATAGTCAACATGGTTTTGTGCAGTAGGTTGTGTCTAAAAAATCTTGAGTTTTTCGAGGAAGTTACCGGGAATGTTGATGAAGGCAAGGCAGTGGATGTTGTCCATTTGGACTTTAGCAAGGCTTTTGACAAAGTCCTGCATTGGGAGGCTGGTCAAGAAGGTTCAGTTGCTTGACATTCAGGATGAGATAGTTAATTGGCTTTCATTGTCTTTCTGGGATAAGCCAGAGAGTGGTAGTAGATGCATCTCTGATTGGAGGCTAGTGACTAGTAGTGTGCCCGAAGGGTTGGTGCTGGGTCCATTGTTGTTTGTTGTCTATATCAATGATCTGGATGATAATGTAATAAACTGAGTCAGCAAATTTGCTAATTATGCCAAGATTGGGGGGGTAGTGGACAGTGAGGAAGGCTATTAATACTTGTAGCGGAATCTAGACCAGCTGGAAAAATGGGCTAAAGAATGGTAGATGGAACTTAATGCAAAAAGTGTGAGGTGTTGTGTTTTGGGAGGACAAACAAGGGTAGGACTTGCACAGTGAGGAGTACGACACTAAGGAGTATGGTAGGATAGAGGCATCTGGGAATAGAGATCCATAATTCCTTAACAGTGGCATCACAGGTAAAGAGGGCTTTCGCACATTGATCTTCATAATCAAAGTACCGAGTACTGGAGTTGGGATGTTGCATTGAAGTTGTATAAGATGTCATTGAGGCCCAATTTGGAGTATTGTGTGCAGTTCTGGTCACCTACTTACAAGAAAGGTATGAAAGAGTGCAGAGGAAAATTTACAAGCATGTTGCCTGGACTTGAGGACCTGAGCTATAGAGAAGGGTTGAATAGGCTAGAACTTTCGAGTGTAGGAGAATGAGGGGAGATGTGATAAGATGGATACAAGATTATGAGGGGTATAGATAGGATAAATATAAGCAGATTATTTCCACTGAGGTTGTGTAACACTAGAAGTAAAGGTCATGGGTTAAAGGTGAAAAGTGAAATGTTTAAGGGGAACATCAGGGGAGACTACTTAGAGAGTTGAATGAGCTGTCAGCGTGAGTGGTGGATGTGGGTTTGATTTAACACATTTAGGAGAAATTTGGATTGGCACATGGATGAAAGGGTATACAGGGCAATGTTCCAAGTGTGGGTTGATGGGACTAATCAGATTAATAGTTCGTCATTGTCTAGATGGCTTCTCCGTGGATTGTCACCTTGTTATGGTGGAGAAGCTTGTGTGATTCCGAGAACGATGCCGTCTGGAGCGATGCTCGTGGTAGGGTCATCGATGGTGCTAAGGTTGAGGATGAGGTCCCTGACAAAGAACAATCCAACCAAGACCTCAGTGGTGGAACAGGCAGATGAAGTTACTTCGAACTCAACGTCTGTGAAGGCAGATGAAGGCTGCAACAAATCCATCAGTTCCAGTCGTCGTGGTTTCCATGCCATTGGAATCAGTTGGTTGACTTGTGAAGTATCGTGTGCTTCTTGAAGTGCAACATCAAGTACATGTTAAACAAATACGTGCACAGGCGTCTTCACTCTGTGGATCAACGTCGCGAAGACCATCATCCTCAACCTCGAGGGATAGCTGCGACAATGACTAGATGGACCAAAGGGCCTGCTTCTGTGTTGTAGTATTATGGGATTTTATGATTATGATATTAAATGGAAAGTATTTAGTTGTATTTATCTTCTTGTTCCCTGCTTTTTAGATTATTTTATTAATTCCCTTCATTTAAATTCAAACGTAGTAATTTCTGGAACTAGCAAACTAAGCCATTCTATTTAATAGCTGAGTTGAACTGATGATCATTTATTAAATTATTCCATTAACTCTTGTAATGAAAGACAATTATCTTAAGTAATTCTATTAATACATGCTTTATGAATTAATTTTTAGTAATTTACATTCTTGTTTTATGTTCTATGTACATAATTGCTTGTTGACCACTGATTTATCATACATAAAATAATTTTATTGAAGTAGTCCGAAGTTCCTTCAGGACAATTTGAAGTGGAATTGGACCTAAACAAGAAATATTTAGTTGAAACATGGCAAGTAGAATAATAAATAGTATTTCTCAAAGTTGCCATCTGTCCAATCTAGAATGACAAAGTCTTTGGATGCATGGAATGCCATTACCTTTTGCATATTCCCCTTTAATTCTGGAACCACTTCACTTGGGGATGCATTGCAGTTCGTTTATCGACCTTGGCTGTAAATTCTTGGCTTCTTCTCTAAATATATAGTAGGAATTCCAATCTCAAAAGAACTGAAGGTACTCAAGAAGGTGACTATCCTCCATTTTCTCAGAGTCAGAGATAGGTTAAGCTACTGCCTGTACCAGTAATGCCCAGAATAAAGAAATAAAGAAATGCCCAATAAAGAAATGAAGGCACACAGTATTCTTTGAATTCTTTCAAACATGTATTTTCTTTATGAGCTGAAAGAAGTGCATTTTTATAAATGATTCTAATTGCAAATAATAAGAATGTAGACCTATGACACAAAATATCATAATGCAGCAGAATAAAATAAATCAATGAAACAAACTTGTGTGTCCTGCAATGAGGGGTGAGGAGGAAAGGAAAATATATCACGAGAAATTTTAAAACAAGTCATTAATTTTTTGACTAACATTTTATTTTAAGATGTATAATAACATATCAGCAGTTTCCTTTAACGTGTGTTAGAAAAAATTGCTGCCTTTTATTAAAAAATTGTTTATATGTCTTTTTAATAGTCAGGTATTTATTTTATTTTCATTAGAAAAACTGAAAATGTAATAATCTATAGTTAGAAAACTTTAACTCACAAGGATCATGAGTAAACAACTTTTTTTAAATATAACTTTCTGCTAAAAGTACTTTCATAACTTTAGAGTGTCTAGAAACAAATCTGAGAAGAAAAGACGAGATCAATTCAATGTGTTACTCAAAGAACTTGGCTCCATGCTGCCAAGTAATACTCGGAAAATGGATAAATCAACAGTACTACAGGAAACAATTGACTTTTTACAGAAGCACAAAGGTACTTTATTTTTGATTTTTTTATGTTACGATGCTTTGTGTTAATTGTGTCAGAATCAGATTTATTATCACTGGCATGTCATGAAATTTGTTGCTTTGCAACAGCATTTCGGTGCAATACTTAATAAGATTACTATATGCCACAATAAGAAATATTAAACAAATAAATTCAGTAGAGTAAAAAGAGAGCAAAATAGTGAGGTAGTGTTCATGGACTGTTCAGAAATCTGATGGCAGAGGGCAAGAAGCTGTACCGAAAATGTGGAGTGTGTGTCTTCTGACTTTTGTACTTCCTTTCCTGGTGATAATGAGAAGAGGGCATGTCCTGGATGGTGGAGGTCCTTCATGATAGATGACTCCTTGAGGCATCTCCTTTTGACGCTGTCCTCAATGATGAGAAGGAGCTGGCTGAGTTTACAACTCTGTACTGCTTTTTCTGATACTGTGTGTTGGCGTCTCCAATACAGAAACCATTGCATAAGATCAGAAGAGTTGCAGAGATGGTGCAACCAGTCAGAATGCTCTCCACACTACATACCTAGAAATTTGCTGAAGTCCTTGACGTAGTAAGACTCCTCAAAACCCAAACGAAATATAGCTGCTGGTTTGCCGCCTTAATTCCATCAATAGATTGGGCCTGGAATAGATCTATAGGATGCTGACATTCAGGAACTTGAAGCTTTCCACTGCTGACCTCTCAATTGAGGACAGATTTGTGTTCTCCCAGCTTCCTCTTCCTAAAGTCCACAGTCTGTTTCCTGTTCGTGCTGATGTTGAGTGTGAGGATGTTGTTGTGACACTACTCAACCAACTGACCTATTGCATTCCTCATCACTATCTGAGATTCTGCCAGTAATAGTTGAAAGTTATTGATGGGGTTTGAACTCTCCCTAGCCAAGCAGTCATATGAGTGTAGGATAAGTAGAGCAGTCGGCCAAGTATTTGTCGTTGAGGTGCACCTGCATTGATCCTCAGCATGGAGGAAATGTTATTACTGATCTGTACTGACCGTGGTCTTCCAATGAGGAAGTCAAGGATCCAGATGCAGAGAGTGGTACAGAGTTCCAGATTTTGAAGCCTGTTGCATTGTACTGAGGTGGTGATGGTATTGAATGCTGAGTTGTAATTATAAAAAAAAAGCAGCCAGATATACCCAAGTTAATATGCTTCATTTAAAGTGTCTTTTCTGTTGTAGAGATCACAGCACAGTCAGTTGCCAGTGAAATACACCAAGACTGGAAGCCGGCATTTCTTATTAATGAGGAAGTTACTCAGTTGATGTTGGAGGTATGTGATATTTACCAGGTATAAATGTGATTTTTTTTCCCCCAGTTGTATCAAGTATTATTACAATGAATACAACTTAAAAGATTAAGAGGAAATCATTAGTAGTAATGAAGTCAATAAATGATTTACTGATGTTCTAGCCCCGATTATGTGGTTGATTGTTCCCAAGAATTATGATCTAACCTGTACCAAAGTGACTGGAAGTAATTGACTTTATGATAGCTTATTTTTGTCTTTTGGCATGAGGCATGAAGACCCTAGAGGCTGGCCCTGGCTTACCTCTGACCCCTGGTCAGATCAACCCTCGATCTCCTGCATTTTGCCTACCAGGAGCACATTGGAGTTGACGATGTAGTCATCTACCTGCTGAACAGAACTTACTCCATTTTGGGAAAGCAGGGCAGCACTGTGAGGATCATGTTTTTGATTTCTCAAGTATTTTCAATACCATACAGCTCTCATTGCTGGGGGGAGAAGCTCCATTCACTGCAGGTTGGCACTTCCATTGTATCCTGGATAATGGACTACCTGACTAGCAAATCAGTTTGTGTGACCTTAGAGCTGTGTATCAGACATGGCTATAAGCAGCACTGGGGTCCCACAGGGTCTGTATTGGCTCCCTTCCTGTTTATCCTGTATACCTCAGATTTTAAATGCAACACTGAGGCATATTATCTGCAGAAATTCTCTGATGACTCAGCACAACTTGTGCGTATAACAGGAGGATGGGGGGAATGAATCTAGGACCCTGGTGGAGAACTTGGTCAACTGGTGCAAGCTGAATCATCTGCAGCTCAACATCAATAAGACAAAGGAGATGGTGATGGACTTTAGGAAGATTAAGTCTGCACTGTTCCCTGTTACTATTGATGGTGTAGATGTGGTGAGGTCCTACAAGTCCCTGGGGTGAACCTGGATGACAGACCTGAGGGCAGCACTAACACAGAGGCTGAATACAAGAAGGACCAGTCACTTCTGCTTCTTGAGGAGAATGAGGTCCTTTGGAGTATGCAGGCCTCTCTCTCACATGTTCTACCAGTCTGTTGTTGCCAGTACAATCTTCTGAGGTAGTGTGCTGGGGAAATGGCATCAACATGGGTGATGCCAACAGGCTCAATAAACTGATTAGAAAGGCTGGCTCCGCTATGGGAGTAAACTGGACACTCTGGAAGTTGTTGTAGAACAGAGGACCCCACAGAAAATCCTGGCAATTCTGGATAATATTTCTCACCCTCTGCATAGAGGACCACTTTTCGTACTAGACTAAGAAAACTGTGCTACTTCAGAGAGTGTTATATGAGGTCATTCTTATCCTCGGCCATTAGGTACTATAAGGAGTCAACCTTTAGCCGGGAAAGTGATGACCCTTCCTCCTGTTAGACTGCTTGAGGTAACTTGTTTTTTCTTTCTTTCTTCTCTTTTGATATTTGTATATCTGTGCGCTTATAATGCTACTATGAATGTAGTTTCCTCTGGGGTCAATAAAGCATCTATCCAGCTATCCATTTTATGATTAAATGTATGATGCAGTTGTAGTAAACCTTATTATTAGTAGTATATCAGAAGTACAGGCAGTCCCCGGGTTAAGTACGAGTTCCGTTCCTGAGTCCATCTTTAAGTCGAATATGTACGCAAGTTGGAACAAGTACATCTGGTATTATTTAGCGTCAGTTCGTCAAACGTTTGTCTTAGTATATAGTATATATTTTACCTTTCTATGCATATAAAACACTTAAGAAACATATGTATTCCAATAATTAAATCACTGCGTTGTGTAGTAATAACTAGCTTTCATCTGGGCAGAGCGTTTCACATGTTCCATTATTCTCACTTTATCCGTTATCCTTTTAAATTGTTCCAATCGTTGACCAACAGTAGCCTAACGCTTTTCCAATGACCGATGGCGTTTCACATCTTTCCAAATGCTTTATTATTTCCACATTATTTTCAATCACGATCGCTTCCCATCAATGGAACAGAAACACTGCCAGCAGCGGGTCCCGAGCTGTGCTGGCTCCTGAGGTCCGCTGGGTCCTAAGGACCACCGCACTGAGACAGGCTAAATGGGTCAAGTGGGGGCTGTGATGGGTTTGGGTATTTGATCCTCCACAATATTCTACGTGGGTATTTAAACTGGAGGTGGCAGTGGTTTTTTTTTACGAGGTCAAGTTGCGAGCTCGATATCATCCCAGCACGGATGGTACGGGAGTTACAAGATCGACATCAACCTGGCACTGGAGCAGACTGTCACTGGATCAAGCCTTCGTTCTCCAGCCCGGCGCTGATCTCACTGCACCACCAGCCGACCGGGATGGGGGGAGGGGGTCAGGGTGAATCATACTAAGAAAAATTTGAGCCAAATGCCAAGTTAAACTCTCAATACAGTGTCAATGACAACAATTTAAAATGGCGGATGGCATCGCGATCAAACTTAAAATGGCAGATGGCATTCTCCTTCCTTGGTTTGTAAGTACGAGTTGTCCGTAAGTCAGTCGTTCGTAACTCGGGGACTGCCTGTATGTGAGATGCTTGTTGTACTCTTATGAATTGGGATTTAGAGGAGTGTTTGGAATGAAATGGGGAGAATCTATGCTATATGTCTTTTTCTAATGCTTTGTTACTTTCTGACATTTTTATTTTCACTGTCATTCCATTAATAAGATATTCTCTCGCTCAGGATTTGCAAATCTTTTGAGACAGGAGTCAAGTATAACAATAGGAAGTTGTTACCAGGATTACCCCTCAATAATAATGATTAGTTGGGTATAAGGAGAACCTGTATTTACTGACAAGTGCCTTTATTGTCTCAGTTCACATGCACATGAATGTTGGAACTAATTACCTGTGTGCAATCCTACTAGGTTTCCTTGACCCTTCATGAGCAGCCAAAGTGAAAAGAGAATACCAGAGTCTACGTTGGCCAGGTATTCCTCTTGATCCCGAAGTCCTTCATTCTTATTCTTTTCCTTATCAGATCAATCTATGAAGTTTTAATTTTGTTGACTCAATGTCATTGACTATCCTGTGTCACTTTATGGCTGTTCCCTTCAGCTTTGTCCCACTCAAACTGGCTTAAACCTGGGAAAAGGAATCAACATGTCTGTCCATGGCTTCCTCTACTGCCACAGTGAGGCCACACTCTGGCTGGAGGAGCAGTACCTTGTATTCTGCCTGGGTAGCCTCCAACCTGATGGCATGAACATCAATTTCTTGAACTTCTGGTAATGGTTCTATCCTGCCCCACACCCCTCATGATTCCCATTTCTCGCTCGCTCTCCTTTTCTCCTTGCCTGACTATCACCTCTCCCTGGTTCTCATCATTCTTTTCTTTCTTCGATGGCTTCTCCAATCAGATTCCCCCTTTTCTTGCCCTTTTTATCTTTTTCACAATGGACTTCTCAGCTTTTTACTTCACCTGTCCTCCCTTCCCGGTTTCACCTATCAGCTTGTATTTCTTCCTCCCCTCCCCCAACATTCTTACTCTGACTTCGCATCTATTTTTCTCCAGTCCTGATGATGGGTCTCAGCCTGAAATGTTGACAATTTACTCTTTTCCATAGATACTGCTTGGCCTGTTGAGTTTCCCCAGCATTTTCTGTGGTTTGCTTGGATTCCCAGCATCTGCAGATTTTTCCCTTTGTAAAAGGAGTCGATGCTGTCCGGGCATTCTTCTTGATCTCCATGTAATCTCCACATTTCTAACATGTGATCATCCATTTGTCACAATGAATGGTCTCTCCAGAGTTGTCGCAGCCTGTGCTCCCAGAATCCTCCATTCTTACTTTATTTCCTTATCGTATCCTTATGGTATTTCAATTTCATTGGCTCCATGTCATCTGACTGACGTTTATCAGCTTCTGATCAGAAGTGGCACAAAGCTACAAACAGTACACCCTATCCTCGTTATATGCAGGGGATACGTTCCTCGTAGTCAATGCATAATGTGAATAATTATTTAAATGGAGAAAATAGGGATGCGTTCCAGAGGGCTTCATAAGTATATTTTATCTGTAATTTATTCACAATTTCATACCAATATGACACAAAAGCATACCACAAGGCAACATTCATATTATATCATCAATTTAAGGTAATATTCAATGTAATAAATCATAGAAAGTTAACATAAAAGGGTATACAGTACTCACCAACAGTGGCAGGTGTGTTCACTCCGGGAGATGAGTGGTTGTTGTGGTGTTGGGCAGCTTTACATGGATAAGGTAGATGGTTGTGTGTCATCAGGATCATCAAGACAGCAAGGGGTGAAGGAAGGCTCTCAGAATGCTCAGTACTGCTGGCAGCAGGTGACACTGGTTTGAAGAAAGTGGTGAGGGTTGTTTGCTTGGCAGCATTTTGTTTTTCAGCATAAATTTGCTTGTAAGCAAGAAGGATCGATTGCAGGGAACAACTGAAATGCTGACCTCGTTCTAAACTTGGGTCGATGTCCATCGCCATTTGTGCCAAGTGTTCCGCAGCCTTAAAAAAATTCTGCCAGTTGCATCACCGTAAAATCCTTCACCTGCGACTTGACACTTTCCTCTTCATCATTATCACCTTCAGTCTGAGTTAAATGCAGAAGGTCATCAACACTTAATTCTTCATCATGAGAATTCAGGAGTTCTACCACATCAGCAGTTTCGAGATCTGAGAATCCTTCCTCACCAATTTTACGGCTCAGGGCCACACAATCCTGGACAGCTGCAGTGAAGACAGGAAACCCTTGAGGGTGTGCACACACTCTGCCCAAATTGATTTCCACACTCCATTGAGAGTGGAAGACCTGACCTCTTTCCAGGATTCATCAGTGTTGTTGATGGCATGTCTGATGGTGAAGGACTTCCACCATTCCCTCAATATTGGTAAACTCCCGTGATTTTCAAAATCGTTTGTTGCTTGCAGCATCTGAGAGAGAGTTCGCCGTTTAAAAAAAATACACCATGAATGTGGATGTCACACCTTGGTCAAGTGGTTGAGTCAGCAATGTTGTGTTAGGCAGCAGGAAACGCACTGTTATGTTAGGATGAATGCTGTCCAAATGTTTAGGATGGGCTGGCGCATTGTCTAGCAACAATAGAACTTTAAAGGCAAGATCCTGTTCCCGGCAGCAGCGTTCAACTTCAGCAGCAAAATGATTAGCAAACCAGTCTTCAAAGATATGACCAGTGACCCATGCTTTATTGTTAGCTGCCCAGTGGACAGGAAGCATATTCCTACTCAAACCCTTAAGAGCACGGGGGTTTAGTGAATGGTAAACTAAAACAGGCTTCATCTTACAGTCTCTTTTGGTATTGGAACACATAAGCAAAGTCAACCTATCCTTTGCTGCCTTGAATATGTAAGTGCGTTTCGGCATACACTTCCAAAAAAGCCCGGTCTGGTCTGCATTAAACACCTGCTTTGGTGTGATGCCTAACTCAGCTATCATAGCCCACATCTGCTCAGGGTAGCGTTCAGTAGCTTCGTGGTCAGCACAGGCTTGCTCACCACGCACAGCTAAGTTGTGAAGCTTGTGACGATTAACAAACTTAGCAAACCATCTCCTATTTGCATTAAAGTTAACAATATCACTGGACACTTCTTCACTAGCCTCTGAACAAATACAACCATAAATTTCCAAAGCTTTCACACGAAGATGATTGGAACTAAGAGTTGTTTTATTTCTTTGTTTCATGGTCAATGTACAAACTCACCATTTTCTCCATTTTTGTCATAATCGGGTTATGCACTTTGGTAACAATCTTTGAAGACACTTGTGATGAATCAACGACTGCACTTTTTATTTTCTCAGCGTTTTTCTTTGCTTCTGATTGTGGACTCACCCAGGCCAAAGTAGCGTCCCGGACCTGTGTTGCCTTCACCCGATGCTGCCCTATTTATAATTTCTATCTTTTTTTCAAGAGTCAAAGTGGTTCTCTGCGGCTTGGCTGATGGCTCAGGACTTGACATAGGCTTAGGAATAGTTAAATATTTCAAGAACAAAGTCACTGCACTGTAGGTAAAACCAACAAAAGTTTAAGAGGGCAAGATCGCACATCCACACGTCGCCAAAACCAATGCGAGACTAGCGGGAGTGAAACTGTGAGGCGTGTGCACGTGACTTGTATTGGCGGGAAAGCAGGTGCTTCTCATCCCAACAGTGAGACTGTGAGGTGTGTGCATGTGATTTGTATTCGCGGGAAGGCAATGCTCCTCGCATAACCGAGTTTTGGACACATATAAAGAGACATTGGTAGAAATAAGTTGCTCACATAACTGAATCTGCATAGTCTGAAACGCATATAACGAGGATAAGGTATATTGCTTTATGGCTGTTTCCTTCAGACTTGTGCCTTAGATGATTTCTTTTGTTCTTTCCAGCTTAGAATGGTTAAACCAGCTCAGCCAAACACTGGAACCAGACAACCAGATCACAGGCTGTTCCTTCTGCATGTCTGCCTCTTTACATAATAAACAGCTTCTTAACTGACAATGACCTCAGGTTGAACAGATCATCAATAGAAACTCCTTGTGCCTACGTTCACTTGCTCTGATTGTTACCCTTGAGCAAGAGCTGGTTCACCAAACATTTCACAAAATGGTGACTGCAAGAACAGTCTCACAAAATGGCCACCTGACTTCAACCACATGGCAAGAATAAACATTTTTGCTGCGTCTATTTCTACTGTGTTTGCCTAATTCCTATTTGCTAATTTGAAGACTGTGGTTCTTTCTGGGCAACATCTCCCACCTCTTTATCCAAAGATGTGTATCTTAGGATCATTATCCTTTTCTCATTTAGATGACTGTCATAGAACTACAATGGACCCTCAATATGCTACACTCATTATATAAAAGACATAAGTAATATTTACTTAATCACCCACTTTTTTTTACTGTCTTTTCAGATTTTTAAGAACATCATCCTCTAAATCTAATTATCCCATATTTTCAGTCTTCCACTTTCTAAATTGATATACATTAAGCATTGCAATTATCAACATACATAAAATTAGCATTACAGCATCAAGCAATGCGATTCTCACCCATTGATGTATTTGATCACCAATTTCAAAACTTGCTCCAAAAATCTGAGTCATGGAATGTGCAGTTTGCAGTCAAGTGAGGTATCAATGGCAACTCGGTAACATATTTCCACAATTATTGATCTATATCACTACATTGGATTGTGAGGTTCTACGTTACTATGTCTGCTGTTGGCTGAGACAATGTTCATTCTTCAATAGCTGGATCTAAAGTTGAGTTTCCAATGGTGTTGTTCCAAATGACACTTTTTCCATCCCTCAGTATAAATTGTGCCATTATTGCAACGTGTTTATCCCACCAGTGCATACAGTAAGAAAGACTATACAAGGGGTGATTGATAAGGTAGAAGGAGTCAATTTTAGAAAGCCTAACACATAATATTTTTCATCATAGTCCTCCTACTTAGTCCAGCAGTCATGCAGCATACAGATCCCTTCTTTGTAGAAGTGGTCCATGGCAGGGGTGATTGATAAGTTTGTTGCCTAAGGTAGAAGGAGATGAGTTACTAACTTCAAACTTTCTGCATTATCACTCAGAGTTGAACTGCACGTGTATGTAACGATAGCGTCTTGGACCTCCAGGTGGTCCACAGCAGGGGTGATAGATAAGATCATGGCCTAAGGTAGAAAGAGTTGAGTTAGACAGCTCTTGTTACATGCATGTGCAGTTCAACTCTGAGTGAAAGTGCAGGAAGTTTCAAGTTAATAACTCATCTTCTTCAAACTTAGGCCACAAACTCATCAATCACTCTATGCTGTGGACCACTTCTGGAGGTCCAAGAAACCGACTTCTACAAAGAAGGGATCTGAATGCTCCACGACTGCTGGACTAAGTGTGTAAATGTAGGAAAAATAAATGTGCTAGATTTTCTAAAATTGACTCCTTCTACCTTAGGCCATGAACTTATCAATCACCCCTCATAATTCACAGGTAAGATAGACAATGAACAATTTTCATTAGTACTGAAAGCCACAAGAATTCTTGTGATATTTGTCCACATTGTGAACCTTTTCTCTCTACTTTCCCTTTGTACAGTGTTCTTCTGTGTACAGCTAATAAAGATGAAAGCAATCATCAGAAAATACTTGGTTTTTACAGCCCCAATACATATCTCTCACATGAATCACTGCCCCACTCAATATTCACATGAGTGTGATCCCACAGAACTATAATCTTACCATGGCCATCATTAACTGAAGGCTTCTTAGTAATTGGACCTAAAAAGTGAATATTATTCCCACTGGGGAAACTTGATAATGTCACCTCCTAGAATTTTATGTAAGAGCTGTACACTTGAACTCACTGGGATACCTTAGATTTTGTTGATGTACATCAAACCATTCACCCTGACGTAATACAAATTTGATTCTCTATTGCTCCTTTGTTAACCCCACATTAATCAAGTCCATGAGAGAAATTGTTTTTGATCACTGAGTGATTGCTAAGTATTGACATCACTGTTGATGCATTTGCCTGCTGTAATGGATCTGGAACAAGACTGGCTCTGGCCCCAGTCATTATTAATTCCCTTAATACGTTATTCCAAAATACATTATTCCCTTCATCTTGTGTTAAATAAAATCTAGGTTTTAAAGGTTTACACTTTCTTTTAGCCTTTCCAGGGTACTTGCTTCTCCCTGGCATCCCAACAGCTCATCGTACCAGTGGGTCATTTGGTTTCATTTCTCCCCCTCTAACTGCAAATTTCACATAAGACCACTCAGCTTTTAGTAAGCGCTCCCTTGTGGTCTTTTTATAAATCTGACCCTGCTCCTTCTATCATTTATTTTAAAACATTCATTATCTTTCTTTTGCTTCTCTGTCAAAGCTATAACCTTAATCTGTTGTTCCCTCTGTCTTCCAATTTGCCCAGTCAGCAACTGCCCTGTCCAGCTGTAGCTTTGTTTTGCAGACTTGTTAGTCTTATTCCCCCATCAGGATAATTTTGAGTGAGCATTCACCTTTATGACTCTGGATTCTTTTATCCTTACACATATCCTGCAGTTGGTTTTCCTTGCACCATCCTGAACAGGTAAAAAAAGAAATTAAACAGAGCTTTTCCTTTGAGTCTTTGTTCTTGGGCATTGCTTTATATATCTCTTTCTATCTTCCCCCTCCCCTTTTTGTTCTGATACAAATGGTCCCTTGGCTCATTTGCTGTCATCCTGACTCTTGTGTGGTTCTTTAGTACAATGAAGTTAATCTCCAAGGAAGGTAGAAACTTTAATACCCTTTACAATAGTCAATTGCGGTTGACTGGTCGATCTTTGAGAGTTTCCCAATAGATCCTGGGGAAGGAAAAAGAAAGAAAAATAAATACACAAATACTGTTGTAACGTGAGCATTATAAAAATAAGTAATACTAATTAGGATAATGGTAATATAGCAATACTCCCGCTATGGAAAGCTGTTTGTAAAGAGGTTGTTTCTGGGTTTGCGGGGTTTTTCTTTCTGCCCCGGGCGCATGTGTGTATAGCCCCTTCGCCATGCACTGCGATTCAGTGAAAACCTCTATGTTAAATATTGGTTTTGTCATCCCAGGTAAAGTTGTTCCTTTGGGCATGTAGTTGTCGAGTGGTCCTTTTTCAAAGTAGAAGTTACTACAAATACGTTATGCCTGATAAACCTTCTGATGCAAAAGCAAATTTTACCTGTAGAGCGCATATGTGAGTTGTTTTTAACCCACGCTTAGTTGCTTTCCCTGGTTATTGTGTTTCTCTTCTTCCACTACCCAGCATCATGTGTCATGTGTGCTGACATCATGTGACTGTTGTATTGTTTTCAGCATAGCTTGTGCTGCATCAAAGTGACCAATTAGATTAGATAAGAGTATAGACCAGGCATGGGCAAACTACAACCCGGGGGCCATATGCAGCCCGTTAAGCTTTTTAATCCGGCCCGCAGAACTTGATGAAATTATATTAATAAACCTTGTTAACATTTTTTCCCCGCAATTCTGGCGTTTTCCCAATAGATGACGCACTCTATATACATTGACCTTTGTTGAGGTGCAGCGTATTACTCCACATTTGCACTTTACTCTTTGTTCGGCTCGACCTATTTGTGTGAAAAGGCGTTCAGCGTCATGAACATCAACAAAGCCAGCCACAGATCCAAGTTAACTGACCAACACCTCAGATCCATCCTGAGAATCGCCACAACAAAACTAAATCCAGACTTTGATGCGCTGGCTAAAAAGGGAGACCAAAAACACTGTTCCCACTGAAATTAAAAATAAGTTTCTTTGTTGTGTTATGTAAAAAATGCATTTGAAAATATTTTTTTCAATAAGCCTTACATGTTACATGTCATTTCTGTTAAGTGATGGACATGAGTAGTGCGCAGGTGCACGTACGTTCTCAAAATAAAAAATGCGCTCCAGATCAAATAACGCGCTCCGCATACTGGCGCTCTGTCACTGTTATGTCCTTGTGCTGGTCGTTGTTGAGTTTTGACACAGGGGACAATTGAATAAGAAGGAGCAGGACAAGTAGACCTGCATCTCCTACCGTTTTTGAAATAAAGACGGGCAGGAGGAGAGTGATGATGATAATATCTTGAAGGATAACAGAATTTTCAGTGCTTTAAAATAATAACTGTTACTATTAAAAAAAGCTGTATTTTATTAATTTAATTTTCAGTGTTTTAAGAGTCATTTCAATAAACAGCTAAATACCATGGGACTTCAAAGACAGATATTTTGTTGTAATGCATTTGTTCATTTTCAATTGAAATTAAAGCACATGTTTTCTGCATCTCCCATGATATTTTATTTTCTCTTATGAGGTGTATTACCAAAACACTCCATCCATCTGCTCCTGGTCCGGCCTCCCTGTCAAAATTTAGAACCCTTTGTGGCCCACAAGTCAAAAAGTTTGCCCACCCCTGGTATAGACTGTCACAACTGGCACTCGCTGGTGATATCCTGCAAGGTAGCTAGCTAGCATGGTGGAGGCTGCACAAAAGGCGAAAACATACAAATTCCATCCAGAATGGGAAGAGGAATTTGTATTTACCTTGGTGAAAAGCAAGTGTGTATGTATGTTGTGCCACCAAACACAAGCACTAACTAAAAGAGGGAATCTGGAGTGACACCACAACACCAACCACCAGAAATGGAAAGATCCCTACCCCTACCACCCCCCCCCTCCCAAAGATCTCAATCTGTGCCAGGAAAGTTGAGGAGCTGAAATCGGGGTTGAAGGTCCAGCAATTGTTTCTCACAAAGCATGCTGCTCAAAATAAGGCTGCTATTGAAGCATCATTTCATATAAGTCACCTTTTTGCTAAACACAAGAGGCCTTTTACAGATGGTGATTTATTCAAGGAAGCAATGGCCATTACCGCAGAGACTGTTTTTAATGACTTTAAAAACAAAAACATAAAAACCACAATACGTAATTGTGGTGAACTACGTGTGTCTGTCTGGACACGCCCCCTGCTGACTGCTCCTGTGGCTCCTCCCACAGGCCCCTGTATAAAGGCGATCTGAGGCCTATGCTCGGCCTCAGTCTCCAGGACGTAGTATGATGGTCACTCACTTCTGGTTCCTTCTTCCAGTCAATAAAAGCCGATATCTCACCTTACGTCTCAGAGTGAGTTATTGATGGTGCATCAGTAATATACTGCTTGACCTGCAACAGTGACATGGTCCTGGAAAACGTCGTCATGTTTTTACTGTGTATTGTACCAGCAGTTATGGTCAAAACGACAATAAAAAGCGACTTGACTTGAAGGATGGTAGAGTCACTGTCAGAGGACGTGGGTTGACAAGTGTTAAAGGACTTGTCACTCTGTGAATATTTTTCACTACGGTTTGATGAATCCCTGGATGTAATGCAAACAGCTCAGCTTGTTGTATTTGTCAGAATGGCTTTCCAGGATTTTACAACAAAGGAGGACTTCTTCACTCTTTTGCACTTAAAGGAGAGAACGAGAGGAGGATATTTACAATGAGTTTTAAAAAATATGTCCGTGAACTTGACATCCCCGTTCATAAACTGGTGGCAATTACTACTCATGGGGCCGCAGCAAGGCGCGGTTTTATAGCACTGTGCCGTAATGACTCTGAGTTCCCCGACTTCTTGGATTATCACTGTGTGATTCATCAACAGGCCTTGGCTGGGAAGGATATTGCTGCATTTATTTCAAGTCCATTTCTGCCGATCGATATAGGACAGATAGCAGCCAAATTCCAGCAAGTATTTGGTGTGCCAAGTGATATTGAAACGGAAGTAATTGATTTGCAAAATGACATCAAGATTAAAACAAGATTGAGGGATGGTGACTTTTGGGGGCTTGCCAGCAGAGAGAAGTTTCCTCATCTCACCACATGTGCATTAGGAGTCAGTGTCTACTTTGGGTCAACTTATCTGTGTGAAGTTGCATTTTCACAGATGAAAATTATTAAATCTAAGTACAGGAGCTGTCTTACTGACAGACACCTCACAGACTGTCTCAGACTGTCTGTCTGTAGTTATGAGCCAAATTTCAGGGAACTAGCAGAAGGTATTCGGCCCCAGTCATCACACTGAGAGCAACAGTCATTTATTTATTTATTTATTTATTTATTTTTCATGTTGAAATAAAATTAAATAATGAAACTTAGAATTAAAGGTATGAAGTATTATAATATTCTTAAAGAAAGACAGCTATGGCCTGTTTGATATGCTAGTTACAGTGTTTTCCTGGTTGAATTCATGTGAAAGTTTGACAAAAGCATTTGATGTAATTCAAATACAATTAGCCTAAGTAAAAGGCCTCAAGTTGGAAGTACAATCTGAGCTGTTTTTATCTTTAAATGATTTAGTAAGTAGATCTTGCCTTTCACTAAGGCCGAGGTAGGGGATTTTGGGCGTAAAAAGGTTGGTGACCACTACTTTACAATTAGGTCTCAACCCTACAGCAGCAGGCCTGACTGACTGAGTCATTTTAATTCAAACATCCAGCAGCAGCTAGATAAATCCAAAGTATTTCATCAAATGTCACACAAATAAATAAATGAAATACATAAAATACACAGGCTACACAGAGGTCTCTTTATTTGGCACCTAATATCTAATAAAGTGGTCACTGAGTATGTGTTCATGGTGTTCTGCTGCTGTAACCCATCCACTTCAAGTTTTGACATGTGCATTGAGAGATGCTCTTCTGTATGCCGTTGTAGTAACGTGGTTACTACAGTTAATAAGTTGTCAGCTTGAACCAGTCTGGCCATTCTCCTGTGACCTCTCTCATTAACAAGATATTTTTGCCCAAGTTCAAATTCAGTTGTTAATCAACCATCATGAATATAACATTAGCAGCACTAACGGAAGTTTTAATTTTGCCGAGTTATGTTGTCGCCAGTACAATGCCATTATGGCATGAAATAATTTTTCATTCTCCGTGCAGGCATTGGATGGCTTTTTTATAGCAGTGACAGCTGATGGGAGTATTATATATGTGTCAGAAAATGTTACTTCTTTACTTGAACATTTACCTGTAAGTCTATTTTACATTGTTTGGCAACTTGCATGTGTGGTGGGTTTATTAAAGTTTGAATCTCCTTTTAGAGTAAATAGGATAATGTTCTTTAAAAAATGCATATTTCTGCAAAGAGAAATGTAGGTCTTCCCTAGAGAATGAATGCCCAACATATGGATAGCCTTTATATGTGAACAAGCAACTGGTTGACTAGAACGATAAATTTGATGGCTTCTGCAGTGGGACTATTGTGTGGGAATGTGGTTCATAGCAATGTTATTGCATCTTGCAGAGAACACTTGAGAACACACGAGTTAATATGTTGGTTGACTACCGGTTAGTGTATGCTTTGTATTTAAATATATTGCCAAGCAGCCACGTTTATGACCTGGTAACTGTTTGGATTGTGAATGGTTTTCAGGAACGGCGCTTTCTTGTAACTTGGAGTCGTACACAGTGCCTTGAAAAAGTATTCAACCAGCACCCAACCCTTTGTTCACATAATGACTATTACAACCAGGGATTTTGATTAATTTAACTGAGAATTTTTATTTGTGAATCACGTGCTTTTTTTTTTCCACAGTAGAACCCAAAAAACAAGGGAAATTGTAAAGCATGAAGAACTAAAAATTGAGAAACTGAAGTGTCAGCAGTTCAAAGGTATTCATCTCCTTTTGCTCAGTTGAATCACTTCTTGCACATATGACAGACAGTAGCCTTTTTGGATAAGTTTCTATTATCTTTGCACAATGTGATGGAACAAGATTTACCCATTCACCCTTGCCAAATTGCTCAAGCTGCACCATGTTAGTTGGGGAGTGGCAGCAGTCAGCAATCTTAAAGTCGTGCCAGAGGTAAACAAGAGAAAATCTGCAGATGCTGGAAATGCAATCAACACACACAAAATGCTGGAGGAACAGCAGGCCAGGCAGCATGTATTGAAAAGAGTAGACAATTAACTCGAAGTCCTGAAAAGTTTGAGACCCTTCATCAGGACTGGAACAAAAAGATGAGAAATCAAAGGTGTTCCCAGAGATGCTTGAACAAGTTAATGTCAGGACTTTGACTGGGCCGCTCAAAGACATCAAATTTCTTCATTTTAAGCCACTCCTTGGTTGCTCTGGCAGTGTGCTTTGAGTCATTGTCCTGCTGAAAGATAAACTTGCTCCCTAGTTTAAGCTTTCTGGCTGAAGCTAATAAGTTTTTATCCATCTGTGTTTAGCAGCATTCATCTTCCTGTCAATCCTGACCAGATTTCCAGTCCCTAATGTGCAGTATTAGATTTGCACCACACATACCTCTAAAAAGGAGCATATCATTGCCCATAAAAACTTTGCGAAGCATTACTGCCTTAGAAAATAGTGCAAGTAATAGGTCTTGTCATATGAGACTAAAGTAGAACTTTCTGCCCTCAACAGTAAGGGGTATGTGTGGCATAAGTTAATAATGTGCATCAGCTAGGTAACACCATCCCTACTATAAAGTACGGTGGATGTAGCATTATACTATGAGGATGCTTTTCAGCAATAGGGACTGGAAAACTAGTCAGGATTGATGGGAAGATGAATACTGCTAAATATAGAGAGATCCTGGATAAGAACCTGCTAGCCTCTGCCAGAAAGCTTAAACTGGGGAGGAAGTTCATCTTTCAGTAGGACATTGACCAAATGGCACTGCCATGGAGTTGCTACAAATAAAGAAAATTGATGCCCTTGAGTGGCCCAGTCAGAGTCCAGACCCTAACCCGATCAAATATCTCTGGCAAGACCTGAAGTTTGCTGTCCATCGCTGTTCCCAACTAACCTGGCACAGTTTGAGCAATTTTGCAAGGAAGGATGGGCAAATCTTCCTTCATCACATTGTGCAAAGTGGATAGAGGTGGTTCAACTAAGTAAAAGGAGATAAATACTTTTGAACTGCTGACAATTTAGTTTTTCATGCTTACAATTTTACCTGTTTTTTTTGTTTTTTGGAGCTCTACTGTGGGGGGAAAAGGAGCATAAATAGATCAAATTCCCTGGTTGCAATGCACATTTATGTGAACAAAGGTTTGGAGGCTGAACACATTTTCAAGGCACTGTATATCTAGTTTGTTTAAAAAGTAAAATACTACTAGTGTTCTGGAAACATCCAGAAACAATTTTTGTTTACAAGGGATTAGAATTTTGACATTTTTTTTCATGTGTAGACCTTGCATTGTTTCTTTGTCTCTCCATAGTCAGATCTTCTGGATCAAAATCTTTTGAATTTTCTGCCCGAAGTGGAGCACTCAGCAGTTTATACATTTCTCTCTTCTCAAATATTGGAAAGTGATTCTTTGATCCCAGATTATTTAAACTGTAAGTGATCTGCTAGCTTGCTGGGATGTGGCTCTTTCTTTAAAATACTTTTGCTGAGCTGCTTACCAGTTGGTATTGCACAAAATAAATGCAATGAAAGGACACTAGTTCTGTAGGGATACTGGGGTCTATTTTCAGTTGGTCTTGTAGTAGCATAAGGTGTTCAAACTGTTATTTTGAAAACATCTTGGTAGCTTCCGTTTGAAACTAGAATTAGTGTACAATATTTATAAACTGATCTGTTTTATTAATGTTGTCCATGAAGTAGATATTTCTGTGTTTAAAATTAAAAATATAAAAATGGCCAGTCAATTTACATTCTGATTTTATTTAGTATAATATTTTAATGAATAAACACTCTGTGTTTGTAAAAAGAAATGGTGTTTCATTTTGAAAGTTCTTTGTAAATGTCTAGAACAAATAAAACTTTGTTTTCACTGAAATTCATTGAAACATATGGCAGTGAAAGACTCTATTCTTCCCATTCCATGTTGCTTAGAGTAGAGATGTTTATTTTATACCCACATCCTGACTTTTGATCTTTGAAAAATATGTGACTTCCAGCCATATAATAAGTATGCTGAGGGCTTCCACCTCCACCGCCTTCTCTCTCTCCCTGTTCTTTGCTTCAAATAATTCTGGTACTCCCTTCAAATTTTTCAGCTGAATATCATGAATTTGTTATTAGCTGTGTCATTGCTAAGGGAAATCTGTAGCCTCTCTAGGCCTCCCATAACTATTAATATCTCAATTAACTCACCCCTCAGCCACCTTGGCTTCTAAAAAAAGAAGTTTTGGCCTGGAGAGCCTCTCATTAGTGAAATTTGCCAGTACTAGCAATATCCTTGTGCATTTCCTCTGTTATTATATTTTCAATGTTCTGAATTTCTGAGAATGGTTCACATAGAGCAATAATTCACATGAATGACAAATAATTAGTTTAGTAATTTTGAGTGAGTGTTACTTATCAAATGTCTGCATTGTTGATGATAAACAACTGTTCAGAAATGGTGAATAGCTGTAATGTATTTCATCATTTTTATTGCTTTTAAAAAATGAATTGTTTTATGCAGAGTAAATATAGCCAGATCTATGTTTCTCCTTCAGCTAAGGTTTCCTACACACTGTCCCACCAGGGGTAAGATCTGCACATGTGAAGACTGAAAAATCTTGCATGCTTTTTCATGTCTTCTGCAGTTGTTGCCCATTCTATATCAGTGGTGAATAAAACACTTTGGCCATTATTTCTTTGGTCTTGCTGATAAAAGTTGAAAATTTTACTGTTTATTACATATTCAGCTATCAACTCTTAAATTGATTTTACTTGTTTATGTGGATAAATGTAATACTTTTCTCTATATTATGAATGGAATCTCCCTATTTAACATCTTGATAAGGAATGCATTTATGTTTAGGAATCTACCACCTCTCAGGGATACCACTTAAAAGAGGTTCTAACACAAAGAAAACTTGAGACGGAAGATTCCACTGCCTTGAATGCTTATTTTGAAACATTCAGAATTAATAATGCCAACAAAAAAGTTTATACAACAGCACTGGAATTTTATTGCCAGTTCTTGGACATGGTATATCATCCCAGAAAATCCAATTGGAGGCACGGGCAGGATGAAGAAAAAAATTAGGCTCATGACTGCAGCAATAAGAAGTCATTTGGGTACGTACCATGGTGATAGAGTTCCGAGCTCAGCATTCTTGACTCCTCGGGAGAAAAGTAATCACATCATCTTCTCATACCTTGACATCATTTTACTACCCAGGATATAAAAATTGCACGTAAAAATGATTGGAAAAGTATTCTGCTACAATGAATGGAGGATCATTCCAAACTCATTGGTTGATATAGATTGGCCAGAACAGTGTGGATGAAAACCTTTGTTTTTGTTTTAAAATATAGAAACCCTTGGCTACATCAAACTGTGTTTGATCAAATCTGTTTCTTCACAAGTGTAGATGGAGATTAATTTTTATACTCTTCCCCCCCCCTCCCCCCGCACCCTATGGACTATTCAAGTAGAAATGATTTAATGTTTCCTGATCAACCAGATGATAAGGTCATTTTTTGTATTTGGTGTTATCAAAGAACTGAATAGTCAGACTTGTAAAGAAACAATAGATTTTGTTTGAGTTGTTGCAAATAAGGATATTATTCTTTCAGAGATTGGTTGTTAAAATGATTTAATTAATGATGTAATTCTGTTCATATTGTGTGGTGGAGCTTATATCATTGTAGATGTATGAAGCTTTGAGCTTTAGTGAGTTTCATCAGTTACTTGCTATCTATGGGGAGCATAGGAAAATTAGACTGGAGAAGGTGGATAAAGCTGTTTGACATGTTGAACGGCAGAATCACAATAGAAGCAGCTTGCTTAAATAATATTTTGGAAATAGATTGTCTATTATATTTTGTTAAATTAAATATTTTGCAAGAAAATCTTCCTATTGTTAAATTCCATCCATTTTGCAATGAAGGCCAAAATGCTCTTCACTGTCTTAAATACTTGTTGGATCTATCTCCCAGCTTGTTGTAATTTATGCAGAAGAAAATCTAGGTTCTTCTGTACTTCAAAGTTCAAAGTAAGTTTATAGTCTTAAGTACATATTTTTATCATAGACTACCTTGAGATTCATCTTATAGACAATAGACAATAGGTGCAGAAGTAGACCATTCAGCCCTTTGAGCCTGTACTGCCATTTTGAGATCATGGCTGATCACCTACTATCAATACCCGGTTCCTGCCTTGTCCCCATATCCCTTGATTCCCCCATCCATAAGATACCTATCTAGCTCCTTCTTGAAAGCATCCAGAGAATTGGCCTCCACTGCCTTCTGAGGCAATGCATTCCAGACCCCCACAACTCTCTGGGAGAAGAAGTTTTTCCTTAACTCTTTCCTAAATGACCTACCCCTTATTCTCAAACCATGCCCTCTGGTACTGGACTCTCCCAGCATCTGGAACATATTTCCTGCCTCTATCTTGTCCAAGCCTCTAATGATCTTATATGTTGCAATCAGATCCCCTCTCAATCTCCTTAATTCCAGCGTGTACAAGCCCAGTCTCTCTAACCTCTCTGCATAAGACAGTCCTGACATCCCAGGAATTAACCTTGTGAATCTACGCTGCACTTCCTCCACAGCCAGGATGTCCTTCCTTAAGCCTGGAGACCAAAACTGCACACATTTTCTTGTGAGCATTCACAGTAGATACAAAAAACACAATAGATTAACTGAAAAACTACACACAAAGACAGACAAGCAACCAATGTGCAAAAGACAAATTGTGCACTTAGAAAAAGAAAATCAAAATGATAATTGTTATGGTTTGTAACTCCAGAAACTAGTCAAAAGCAAACCAGGAGCCAGGATATGTTTTACCTACTTTGCTTTTAGTGAGGTGATTACATGTGTGGCGTAATAACGTATGCCATTCACGTATTTCTTACATGTAACCCATAATGAATGTGTAAACTATATTGATAACACTCAAATATTACTGAAATGTTAGATATACTACAATCCTTGTTTAGCTACAAAAATCCTACTCAAAATAGAATGCATCTCAACTCAAATATGTAACATTGTTCTCTAGTCGTCTTGTATATACAGTGCCTATAAAAAAGTATTGTTTTATGACATTGAATCAGTGGATTTAATTTCGCTTTTTTTTTGACACAATCAACAGAACAAGACTTGTGTCAAAGTGAAAACAGATCCCTACAAAATGATCTAAATTCATGACAAACATAAAACACAAAATAATTGATTGCATAGTTACTCAACTCCTTCAAGCCAGTATTTAGTAGATGCACCTTTGGCAGGAATTATAGCCTTGAGTCAATGTGAATAGGTCTCCATCAGCTTTGCACATCTGGACACTGCTTTTTCTCCCCCATTCTTTACAAAACTGCTTAAGCTCTGTCAGATTGCATGGGGATCATGATTGAACAGCTCTTTTCAAGTCCAGCTACAAATTCTGAATTAGATTGAGGTCTACACCCTGACTTGGCTACTCTAGGACATTAACTTTGTTTTTAAGCCATTCCTGTGTAGCTTTGGCTGCATGCTTGGGGTCATTGGCTTGCTGGAAAACAAAGTTCCCCAAATTGCAGTTCTCTTGCAGACTGCATCAGGTTTTCTTTGTATTTTGCCCTCTATCTTCACAAGGCTTCCAGGGCCTGCTGCAGAGTAGCATTCCCTCAGCATGATGCAGCCACCACCATGTTTCATGGTAGGGATAGTGTATTTTTGATGATAGGTGGTGTATGGCTTATGCCAAACATAATGTTTAGTCTGATGGCCAAAAAGCTGAATCTTGGTTTCATCAGACCAGAGAACATTCTTCCAGCTGACTTCAGTCTCCCACATGCCTTCTGGCAAACTCCAGCTGAGATTTCATGTGAGGTTTTTTTTTCCAACAGTGATTTTCTCTTTGTCACTCTCCCATAAAGCTGCGACCGGTAAAGCATCTGGGCAACAGTTGTATGTGCAGACTCTCCCATCTCAGCCACTGGAGCTTGTAAGTCCTCCAGAGTTGTCATAGGTCTCTTGGCTGGCCTCCCTCTCTAGTCCTCTTCTTGCACAGTAAGTCAGTTTTTGAGAATGACCAGCTCTAGGGAGATTTACAGCTGTACCATATTCTTTCCATTTATTGATGATTGATTTAACTGTACTCCACATTTTAACCTCTGAACTTTGTGTTTTATATTTGTAATTAATTTAGATCACTTTGTAGAGATCTGTTTTCACATTCAAGCAACAGTCTTTTACTGTTGATCAGTGTCCAAAAAAAAAGCTAAATTAAATCACTGATTTAAAACATTGATTGTAAAACATGAAAACTTCCAAGGGAGGTGAATACTTTTTATAGGCACTGTATACACAGTATACTCTATAATACATCTACAATGTAAACATCCACAGCATATTAAATTTTAAGTGGTTCTATTCAACCCTAAAGGTTTAATCACTATGGAGGATTTCTTTTTCTTGTGGGATAATTGTGTATTTAATATCATTTGTATTTGAGGAATATATATTTGTGTGTGTGTGTGTGTGTATACATTGCCTATAAAAAGTATTCACCCTCCCTTGGAAGTTTTCATGTTTTATTGTGTGTGTATTCATGAGTACACACACACACACGCAGAAGTTGGCCATTTGGCCCATCGAGTCTGCTCCGCCATTTCATCATGAGTTGATCCAGTCTCCCCTTGAGTCCCGTTCCCCCGCCTTCTCACCATAACCTTTGTTGCCCTGACTACTCAGATAACTGTCAATCTCTGCCTTAAATACACCCAATGACTTGGCCTCCACTGCCGCCTGTAGCAACAAATTCCATAAATTCACCACCCTCTGGTCTGGCTAAAATAATTTTTTTGGATCTCTGTTCTGAATGGGCTCCCTGCAATCCTCATGTGTGTCCTCTTGTACTAGACTTCCCCCACCATGGGAAACAACTTTGCCACATCCACTCTGTCCATGCCTTTCAACATTCAAAATGTTTCTATGAGGATCCCCTCATTCTTCTAAACTCGAAGGAGTACAGTCCAAGAGCGGTCAAACGTTCCTCATATGTTAACCCTCTCATTCCCGCAATCATTCTAGTGAATCTTCTCTGAACCCTCTCCAATGTCAGCACATCCTTTCTTAAATAAGGAGCCCAAAACTGCACACAGTACTCTTCAAGTGAGGTCTTACCACTGCCTTAGAACCTCAACATCATAACCCTGCTCCTATACTCTATTCCTCTAGAAACGAATGCCAACATTGCATTTGCCTTCTTTACCACCGATTCAACCTGGAGGTTAACCTTAAGGGTATCCTGCACGAGGACTTCCAAGTCCCATTGCATCTCAGAACTTTGAATTCTCTCCCCATTTAAATAATAGTCTGCCTGTTTATTTCCTCTACTAAAGTGCATGATTGTACACTTCCTGACATTGTAATTCATTTGCCACTTTGCCCATTCCCCCAACCTATCCAAGTCTCTCTGCAGGCTCTGTTTCCTCAGCACTACCGGCCCCTCCACCTATCTTTGTATCATCAGCAAACTTAGCCACAAAGCCATCTATTCCATAATCCAAATCATTGATATAGAACGTAAAAAGAAGCGGCCCTAACATGGACCCCTGTGGAACACCACTAACCAGCAGCCAACCAGAATGGGATCCCTTTATTCCCACTTCTGTTTCCTGTCAATCAACCAATGCTCTATCCACGTATGTAACTTTCCCATAATTCCATGGGCTCTTACCTTGTTTAGTAGCCTCATGTGCGGCACCTTGTCAAAGGCCTTCTGAAAATCCAAATACACAACACCCACTGCATCTCCCTTGTCTAGCCTACTTGTAATTTCCTCAAAAAATTGCATTAGGTTTGTCAGGCAGGATTTTCCTTTAAGGAAACCATGCTGAGTTCTGCCTATCTTGTCATATGCCTCCAGGTACTCTGTAACCTCATTCTTGACAATCGACTCCAACAACTTCCTAACCACCGATGTCAAGCTAACAGGTCTATTATTTCCTTTTCTGCTTCCTTGCCCCCTTCTTAAATAGCAGAGTAACGTTTGCAATCTTCCAGTCCTCTAGAACCAGGCCAGAATCTATCGACTTTTGAAAGATCATTGCTAATGCCTCTGCAATCTCCACTGCTACTTCCTTCCAAATACGAGGGTGCATTTCATCTGGTCCAGGAGATTTATCTACCCTTAGACTACTCAGCTTCCTGAGTACTTTCTCTGCTGTAATTGTGGCTGTGCATATTTCTCTTCCCTGACAACCTTGAATGTCCGTTATATTGCTGAGGCCAGACCAGAGGGTGGTGAATTTATGGAATTTGTTGCTACAGGCAGCAGTGGAGGCCAATTCATTGGGTGTATTTAAGGCAGAGATTGACAGTTATCTCCCATTACAATTTCTCCAGCATCATTTTCTATCGGTCCTATATCTACTCTCACCTGTCTTTTACTCTTTATATACTTGAAAAAGCTTTTAGTATCCTCTTTGGTATTATTTTCTAGCTTCCTTTCATAGTTCATCTTTTCTCTCTTAATGACCTTCTTAGTTTCCTTTTGTAAGCTTTTTAAAAACTTCCCAATCCTCTGACTTCCCACTAATTTTTGCTTCCTTGTATGCCCTTTCCATTGCTTTTACTTTGGCTTGGCTTTGACTTCTCTTGTCAACCACAGTTGCATCCTTTTTCCATTCAAAAATTTCTTCTTTGGAATATATCTGTCTTACACCTTCCTCACTTCTCGCATAAACTCCAGCCACTGCTGCTCTGCTGTCCTTCCCGCTAGTGTCCTTTCCAGTCAACCTTGGCCAATTCCTCTCTCATGCCACTGTAATTTCCTTTACTCCACTGAAACGCTGGCACATCGGATTTCGGCTTCTCTTTCTCAAATTTCACAGTGAACTCAAACATGTTGTGATCACTGCCTCCTAAGAGTTCCTTCACCACAATCTCTCTAATCACCTCTGGTTCATTACACAATATGTACAGTATACATATTACACAATATGGTCCAGTACAGCTGATCCCTTAGTGGGCTCAACAACAAGCTGTTCTAAAAAGCCATCTCATAGACATTCTACAAATTCTCTCTCTTGAGATCCAGTGCCGACCTGATTTTCCCAATCCACTCACATGTTAAAATCCCCTACAATTATCATAACACTGCCCTTCTGGCAAGCCTTTTCCATTTCCTGTTGTAATTTGTAGTCCACATCACTGCAGCTGTTTGGAAGCCTGTAGATAACTGCCATCAGGGTCCTTTTACCCCTGTGATTTCTTAGCTCAACACATAAAGATTCTGTACCTTCCGATCCTATGTCAACTCTTTCTAATGATTTAATATCATTTCTTACCATTAAAGCCACGCCACCCCCTCTACCTACCTGCCTATCCTTCCGATACACCGTGTATCCTTGGACATTCAGCTCCCAGAGACATGCATCCTTTAGCCACGTCTCAGTGATGGCCACAATATCATACCTGCTAATCTGTAACTGTACAACAAGATCATCCACCTTATTCCTTATGCTGCATGCATTTAAGTATTAACACCTTAAGTCCAGTATTTGGTACTTTTTGCATTGATTGCACTGCAACTCATCCCAATGGCTGCAAATTTGCTCCATCACCTGCCTGTCCTTCCTGACATCCTTACTGCTCACTACCTTAGATCTATTTCTGTTTTCCCTCTCCTCCGCTCCATCATTCCAGTTCCCATCCCCCTGCCAAATTAGTTTAAACCCTCCCTAACAGCTCTATTAAACCTTCCTGCCAGGATATTGCCCCCCCAGGATTCAAGTGTAACCTGTCCTTTTTGTACAGGTCACACCTGCCCCAAAAGAGGTCCCAATGATCCAGAAACGAATGCCTGCCCCCTGCCCTCAGTCACACATTTATCCTCCACGTTATTCCATTCCTACTTTCACTGTCGTGTGGCACAGGCGATAATCCCAAGTTTACTACCTTTGCTCAACTGCCTTCCTAACTCCCTATATTCTCCGTTCAGGACCTCTTTTCCCCCTACCTATGTTATTGGTACCTATATGTACCACAACCTCTGGCTCCTCACCCTCCCACTTCAGGATATCTTGGACATGATCAGAAACATCCCGGACCCTGGCACCAGGGAGGCAAACTACCATCCAGGTCTCCTGAACGCGTCCACACAATCGCCTATCTGACCCCCTAACTATCGATTCCCCTATTACTACTGCCTTCCTCTTCCTTTCCCTACCCTTCTGAGCTACAGGGCCAGATACATGTGCGTGCCTCACTTAAACTCGAAGTTAGACTCACTTTTTGGACTCCCATGTCTTCCGTGTCTTTGAATTAGTTAATGTTTCGAAGTTACAAAACATAACGTTGGTGAAAAAATATTTTTAAAATGAACCTGAAATGGCTTTCAATCTGTTGAAGCACAGTGAGATGTTTGAACTTAAAAAAAAACGCAGCAAAGAGCAGTGAGTAAAACATGCAGCGCAGCACAGGTTCTTTGGAAGGGAAGACACAATTGGGTTTTTAAATGTAAGTCAAAAATCACTGGCTATGTCAGAAATTACACATTTGATTACACAAAAGATAACTGGAATATGAATATATATGAATACTGAGAACAGTGTTTTGAAACAAATGAAATGGCCAGTGAGAAACAAATTTTGCTGACTGCATTGGATTTAAAGGCAGGCAATTTGCTTTGGTTTGACTGCTCCAATCAAACCAGCAGAAATCAGCTTTGCTGATATTGTCAAAGTAATGCAGGAACATTTAGAACTGAAGCCATTGTTGATTGCAGAATGCCTCAACATAAGCAGAATCAAAAGCAGTTTCATAAACAGAATCAAAAAGAAGGGGAGTGCGTTTCAGCATACATGGCTGAACTGAAGAAATCGTGTGAGCATTGCTAGTTCAATAATGGGCTTAGTGATGCACTGAGAGATTGTTTAGTTTGCAGAATTTTACATGAAATCATTCAAAAATATCCCCTAACTGAAGCACAGCTTACATTTAGAAGAGCAGCTGAAATTGCTGTTTCAATTGAAACCGCAAAGACACAGTTGAGTTGCAATCAGGAATGAAAGTAAGCATGAATAAAATTGCAATGTCTAAACAAAAACTGGCCTCCCGAACAAATTGTGTTACTGTTGTGGCTGGCTCTTGCAAACACCAGCAGTTTTAAAAGTATAACTAACAGAAAATGCAATAAAGTGGGACACGCACAAAGAAAATATTGACAGACAAAAATAAATGGACTGTACAGGGAAGAGGAAAAAGCGAAAAAGTCAAGCTGCAGTTTCAAGAAGAGCACCAATCTACAAGCAGTTGATGAAAAATCTGATGGAGGAGATGACACAGGACTGTGTAGGCTTGAAACTAAACAATGTGAAAACTAACAACAGACAAGCAATATGGCCTGCACCAGAGGTGAATGGCAAATTGATTAAAATGGAATTAGGCACTGGTTCAGCTGTTTCAGTCATTCTACAAAATGAGCTTGAGAGGCTTTTCAAAGATACTAAACTGAAGCTTGTGGATATTAAACGAATAACTTGCACTGGAGGGAAAAAAAAACCTGTGGGAATGAGATTTCTAACAGTAAAATACAACAACCAATAAGCCACAATGGACTTGTATGTGGTAAAAGCATAGGTCCAGCTTTGTGGGGACATGGTTGGCCAAGACAACTACAACCTGGTTGGAGATTCATCCACTACAATTCCTCAGCAATAGAGTCAACTGAAGGCAAATTAAGAAAGGTACTGAACAATTCCACAACTCTGTCCATGCTGAACACCATGACCTGTTGCCTACCAGAGGATAATTAGGTGTTGGCGCCAATCTCTGCTTCTCTGTTTGGAAAACATAATTGACCAAGGAAGGACCATGCTGCTCAGAGGAATTGTGAAAGTGACAAAAGCAGTGGTCTGACTACCATGGTTTTTTTTTGTAGGTAACTTATTTGCTTTGTCAATCAGGCAGTTACTTGTGAAATGTGGCTTGGTTTTAAGAGTTTGAGGGCCTTCAGGAAAGATGCAAGCATTTGGCTTTTGTGAGTAAAGAAGCAGAATCTACTCTGTGTGCATTAAGATTATCATATGAACAATAAGCCACTGTAAAAGTAGATGCCAAGACCAAAGCCCAGCTGGATGAATGGAAGGGTTGTTATATAGGCAGCGATTGAAGGTTTTGTGCCTGTACTTGCTAGAATTTAGAAGGGGTTAGGCTCTTATTGAAGCCTGGTCAATGTTGAAAGGCCTTGATAGAGTGGTTGTGAAGAGGATATTTCCTTTGGTAGGGTAGCTGAGGAACAGAAGGTACAGCCTCAAAATGGAGGTATGTCCATTTAGAACAGAGTTGAGGATTATTTTAGCCAGAGGGTGCTAACTCCGTGGAATTTGTTGCCACTTGCTTTTGTGGAGGCCAAGTCACTGGGTATATTTAAGGTGGAGATCGATAGGTTAGTCAAGGCATGAAAGGTTATGAGGAGAAAGCAAGAGAATGGAGTTAAGAGGGAAATGGATCAGCCATGATGAAATAGTAGAGCAGACTCAATGGGCCAAATGGCCCAATTCTGCTCTTGGGTCTCATGGTCTAAGATTCACAAACAAAAAGAAAAAAGAGAGGCGAAGAAAGGTGTCCAGAGCTGTCAGTGTCAACTCCTAATACCACCACAGAGGAGGCCCCAGATCCTGAGATTGAACTCACAGCCACGTCTCTCCTGCCAATCCTATAAATGCCCCTTGTCAGGCAAGATGTTATCCCACAAGAGTAAGATGGCCTTCACAGCGATTTAAATCTTCAGGCCTGAATGGGGCAATTGAGAATTTACTATACTGTGGGTATCTGTATATAGTAGTTGTACAATATACTGTGTATATAGTTGAGATGCATTCTCTACTGAGTTGGAGTTTATAATTAAGGAAGGGGAGAGTTGTGTATTTAATATCTCAGTATTTGAATAATCTTGTATCAAGTATTGATCAAGCATTCTTGTTAGTTTAAATAATTCATTATGGCTTATATGTATAAATATGTGAATTGCATACATCATCATGTGCAGTGTGCACCTCACTTAAAGTAAACACAAAGTTAGATTCGCATTTTGGACTCCTGTGTCTTCCTTTGACTTACTTTATTGTTTTGAACTTAGAAAACATATCAATGTCTTTCCTGACTTTGGGGGGGAGGGGTCACTCTGCTTGACAGGCGAGACTTGTGCTTCAGTTAGGAGCTGTTTTTGAATGCTTTCTTGTAAGATTCACCACACTTAATGATCTCTCAGTGAACTGGAAATGCTCAGACAATTTAATTCAGCCACGTAAGATGAAATGGACTGTCCTTTTTGATTCTGCTTATGAAACCTACTATGTTCTGCAATCAACAGTAATTTTGGTTCTAAATGTTCCTGCATTACGCTCCTGATATCAGCAAAGTTCATTTCAGCTATTTTGGTTGTAACAGTTAAGCTTCTATGTAAATTGCATGCTTTGTCACCCCATGCACTCAGCAACAGTTGCACTTGTTTTTCATCAATTATTTCATTTGTTTCAAAGCATTGCTCAATTTATCATTTTATTATTTGTTGTGTAATTGAGCTTGTCTATCTTTACAATGTAGCCACTCATTTCTGCTTTTTTTTAAAACTTGTTATTATCAGTTGGTATTCAGTATTTATGAACCTGTGGATGTGCTCATTGTTAATTTAATCTGCTTTCTGCCTTTTTTAAACTCTAATATTTCTTTTCACTTCTGAAAGAAGTACTTTTTTAAAATGCAAATGTCTCTCTCCCAGTCCAAAGAAAAATGTACCAAGCTTTTTAAAATGCAGATGTCTCTCTCCCAGTCCAAAGAAAAATGTACCAAGCTTTTTAAAATGCAAATGTCTCTCTCTCTCCCCTTCTAAAGAAAAATGTGCGGCACTTCAACAGGTAGGCAGTCCTCTCGGGTTTGTATCAAAGCTTCCTTGTTGACATTGTTATGCTTTTGGGCTCCAGAAACTGATTGAAAGAAAAATGAGATGCTGGTATATGATTTGTCTACTTACTTTTTCTTTTAGTGAGGTGCTCACATTCACATATCTAACATATAACTCATAATGAATTATGTAAACAAAGAATGACTAATCAAACAGTATAGTTATAATATTACTGAAATATTAAATACATTGCAATATTAACTAAAAAATAATATTGAGAACACAAGGTGTAGTGTTCTTGAAAGTGAGTCTATAGGTGATGGAATCAACTCAGTGTTGGAGTGAATGAAGTTATTCACTGTGGTTGAAGGGTAATAACTGTTCCTGAACTTGGTGGTGTGGGACCAAAGGCCCACTACATGTGTTGCTTGGATTTCCAGCATCTGCAGATTTTCTCTTGTTTATACTTATTTTGTAGGGTTGCTAAAAGGAACTTGTGAAATGCCCAAAGCAGATAAGTTTAGCCAGCATTGACCACATACCAAAAAGCAACCAGACATATTTAAGAATCTGACTGCTACCAGAATATGTCGCTTTGCTCTTTCTCAAGGATTTAGAGTACTACTTAAAGAAACTGATAGCGTTTACTTTTACATTTGCTGCTAGAATTTTAAAGAAACCTTTTGGGGAGGGGGGGAAACACCTAAGAATTCCTGGAATAGTTTTCCAGACTTGCCAGCAAATTAATGGGTTTGTTTATAGAAATTATTTCAGAATATTGTCTGAACAAAGTGATTGCTATGCTTCATCAGTGGAGATCTTGGGATAGAGGAATTTTCCCATGAGGTGCTCCTTGGCCTAGAGAAGGAAACTTCATCAATTCGTGAATCATTCAGCTAGATCCCAGCCCCCTCCTTTGTGAGAATCTCAAGAGCACCCGTTAAGGGGGGGGGGGTCAGTAGACCCAGGAAGTGGGAGAGAGAGAAATGTGCTGAAGAGCACGTTCCACCCGGGATGCAAAATAAGGCAACAGTGACTATTGTCTCATGGAGACCACATGAAAAGCCCTTGGGCAAGGTGGGCTGGTTGAGAGAGAGATTGCATCATCCCAACCTGATTGACACCTGCGACCCCGTGAGGAAGTATAAAGGAGAGTCTCAGGGGGACAGCTCCTTCAGACGCACCAAGAAGACACGAGAGTGATCCTGCAGCAGCGGGAAGCCATTCTGAAGGAAGCCA
Source organism: Hypanus sabinus (assembly GCF_030144855.1). Lineage (NCBI taxonomy): Eukaryota > Metazoa > Chordata > Chondrichthyes > Myliobatiformes > Dasyatidae > Hypanus > Hypanus sabinus. The sequence continues at coordinate 54,057,910 of NC_082719.1, read as the reverse complement.
CGTGCGTTAGATTCCGGGATTGGAATTTGTGGCTGGAATCACGGAAAACCGCTTTTAACTAACATTGGGGAGAGGGAACCAACGCTCCCCCGATTTCATAAAGACCCAGCAAGTTTTTTCTCTTCTCCCCCAATCTCTCTCTCTCGATCGCCCCACGGGAAACCCAGCGATTCCCAAAAGTCTGAAGCTTGGAGACTTCTGAGTGACTTTTATATTTCCAACGGACAATCTATTAACCCCTAGACAACAGTAGAGCTCACTTAATAATGATGATTATTACTATACCCACGCTTTAGATTGAGTATTGACGACATGCATTATCTGAATGTTTGTATTAACCTTACTTTTGTGTCCCTTTATAAATAAAAATGTTTGAAAATAGTGACTTCAGCTTGCCCACAAATGTTCATCTCTGCTCTCTTCCTCAGTCAATGTTATTTCCCATTGCTGATGGTCTTTTAATCCCATCAGTTTACCTTACAAATCTTGTGTGTTATTTTGTTGTAGTACTTAAATATATAGTCATAATACTGATTTTGTTATTCCTTGTATATTTTTTTGTATTTTTTCTTCATATCAACTGGAAGCAGATTGCTTATTCTTTTGACAGTACAATATTTATAGAAGGTTAGATGAATCATCAAGTTGTCTTCACTTCATTAAGATGCAAATGTTTTTTTCAAATTTTGAAATTGTAATGTAGTCATTGCTTTATGGGAACTTTTTAACCAAAGATTTTTCTTCCTGAAGGAGATGGTGAATCTCCTATTAAGTATTTCACTATTGGCTTCCTGTTTAATCTCAATGATTAAAACAGACAGAATGTTGAGTATTGTGTTTTACATTCAGCAAGATGTAACCGAGTGATTTGAGAAAGTTTCTCAATGATCCATTAAACAGGCAATGCAGGACTTGTGGAAAGAAAAATTAGAGCTAACACATCAGGTCAAAAATCCATTATCAGAACTGGAAATGTGAGAAGACAATATAGCTTTAAGTAGCAGATAGAATGGGGGAAGGATGGATAGAACAAAGGAAGTACCTCTGTTAAGGTGAGGCTATAGTTGTTCTGGGCTCTAAGTTCTTTCTTGTATAGATGCTGCCTGACCTGCTAATGTGTTTCCAGCAATGTTGGTTTTTATTTTTATATTTACAGTATCTGTAGTTTCTCTGATGGTCTCTTTCCTATCTCCGTCAACCTCACCCCCCAAAAAAAAAATCAATGTAGTTACGTTATGTCAACACAATAGATCGGTCTTCTTGGTATTAGTTATAATTAATTTCCACATTTTTAAAACTTAATACGGCCAAATACTCACTCCTCAAAGTAGCTGATGAGTGCTACTACCTAAGAATGTACTTTACAAATGTGGTCCTTCATCAACACTTCAGATGTTGGCTTTGCACCATAGAAAAGGTAAAGGTTTTGCACTAATTGTCCTGCTTTTCACTAGAGTCTGTATAGTGAAAGCAACCCATTTTTTGGGGGGATTCATTTTGTATTTCCCCTGGAAATTTATAATTTATCTGCAAAGCCCTAATCTCAAGTCAGAAAGAAAGTTGCATTCCCCAATGCATATTTATATTGGAAATAGGATTTTTCCATTCTTTATTTAACACTTCCAAGTGTTTTTGGTTCACTGGTCCTTAAACACTTGTCGCAGAAGTAGTGTTTATTCTTTTGGGACGGAGTTTTTAAACAATTACTTGTTCATATTTCTTGAGTATTGAATATTATGCACAGCTTATTTACCATTGAGCTGCAACATAAAAATTAGCTCAAAGAAAATCCAAAATTTTTGGCCTAGCTTAAGACCCTTTTTTTCTGATGAAGTGGAGTTTTTTCTATTGCAAATACTTTACTTTTTTTTCACTCTGAATACAGAGTAAGCTTGTCTCACCAGTTATATTGCACAAAATTTTCCTGGATGTGCTTCTGTTGGATGTTTCTGTATACTAGTGGAAAAATATAACCATTATACACAGCTATTAATAACTTTCATAGTGATGGAATGGTTGGGTAATGAAATAATGATTTCTTCAATATATGAGAACAAAATGCATCTCATTTCCCCATGCCAAAATTAAAATCATGATCATTCTATTTCTTAACAATCCAATAAAATATTTTGTTTGACAATTAAGTGCTTACTAATTAAAGGATTTAACAGTGCATCTTTTTCATGATGAAATTCGTGCAAATAAAAGACAAACTGTCATCTTTTCATTCTTATTTAAGTACAACTGAGTATTATCTTTAATATTAAAATAAATTGGTCATGAATTTATTCAAAGGTCTAAATGTGGTTCTGAAGGGAAGGGGAAAGAAGAATGCAGTAGTGATAGGGGATTTCATAATTAGAGGAGCAGATAGATTCTGTGAACGTGAAAAAGAAATACAGATAGTATTTTGCCTCCCAGGTGCCAGGATCAGGGATATCTTGGATTTAGTCCATAACATTATAAAGGGGAAGGGTAAGCAGCTAAAAGTTGTGGTACATATTGGTACTAATGACATGGGGAGGGGTCGTGAAGAGAGAATATAGGGAGCTGGGTGGAAAGCTGACAAGCAGGACCTCCAGGTTAATAATTTCTAGATTGATGCCTGTGCTACAGGTCAGTGGGGGTAATAATAGGATGATATGGTGGATGAATATCTGACTGAAGAATTGGTAAGGGGGGGCAGGTTTTAAATTTCTGGATCATTGCATTTTCTTCTGGGGAAGGTATAACAAAAAGGACAGGTTACACCAGAACCAGAGGGGGACCTTTATCTTTGCAGGCAGATTTGAAAGAGCTGTCAGGGGCAGTTAAACTCATTTAGCAGTGGGATGGGAACCGGAGTGATGGGGATGTGGATGGTGCAGTTGGTATACAAGTAGATGTAGTGTGTAGTTAGACTGAGAGGATTGGCAGGCAGATAATTGAGCAAAATTGCAGTTAGTGGGATGTTGAAGTATAACATGGGGGACAAATCAGAGGTGCTATACATGAATGTACAGTATGTGGAATAAGATAGATGATCTTGAACAGTTATGAGATTGGTAGGTATGACTTTGTGGCTATCATTGAGTCAAGGCTCAACGATGATCATAGTTGGGAGCTTAACATCCAAGGATACACATTGTGTCAAAAAGACAGTAGGCAGAGGGGGTGGAGTGGCTCTCATGGTTTTAAAAACAATCCTTAGAAAGAGATAACACCATTGGAAGATGTCAAATCCTTGTGGGTAGAGTTAAGAAACTGCAATGTAAATTGACCTGAAGGGGAGTTACATGCAGGCATTCAAACAGTAGCCAGGCTGTGGGATACTAATTGCAACAAGAGATATAAAAGGAGTGTAAAAATGACAATGTTATGATAGTGATGGGGTTTGTAATATGCAGGTAGATTGGGGAAAATCAGGTTAGCGCTGAATCCCAAGAGAGGGTATTTGTAGAATGTCTATGAGATGGCTTTTTAGAGGAGCTTGTGGTTGAGGACTAGAGGAAAGCCAATTCTGGATTGGGTGTTGTGTAATTAACCGGATTTCATTGGAAGCTTAAGGGACTTCATTAGGAACCCTTAAGAGTCAGTGATCATAAGATGATAGAATTAACCCTGCAGTTTGAGAGGAAGAAGATAAGGTCAGATGCATCTATATTCCAGTTGAGTATAGGGAATTACAGAGAGATGGGACAGGAGCTGGCCTAAGTTGATTGGAATGGAATACTAGCAGGGATAATGGCTTAACAGCAATGGTTGACATTTCTGGGGGCAGTTCAGAAGTTGCAAGATGGATACATCCCAATGGTAAAGATGTTTTCTAAAGGGAGGATGAGGCAACTGAGGCTGACAAAAGAAGTTGAAGACAGCATATCAGGAAAAGAGGGCATATAATATCGCAAAAATTAGTGGGAAAATAGAAGATTGGCAAGCATTTAAAATTCAACTGAAGGCAACTGAAAAAGGCATAAGGATACTACTACTACTTCGAGTCAGGCCTAGGGGGCTGGTGTCGGGCACTATGACGGAATCTCCACTCCTCTCTCTTCCCTCATCAGTGTGTTGAGTTCATCTACATCAGCTGCGCCACAATCTTCTAGGAGCGTGTTGACCGTAGTCTTGGGAGAGTGCCCAGGGTTCATCCTCCCATGCTTGGGCTCTCATGTGAGGACAGTGCCCCGCTAATTACAGTCTACTCGCCTCGATTATAGTAGTGAGCATCGGTAGGTCGCCATAGAGCTCACTGTTCATCACGTGCTGTTGCCAACTCACGTCAAGAACCATCCGGAACATTTGTGTCAAGAATGATGAGTTCGGAGACTTTCACATGGTCTTGGTGAGTGTCCACGTTTCGCATCTGTACGTGAGAATGGACTCTGACTGCTATGAAAATCCTCTTTCTGAGCCCTCTGTTCAGCTTTGACCTCCAGATTTCCTTCATGTCGTTCATAGCCCTCCACGCCAGCACCTTCTGTATCTTTATGTCCTTCTCCAAACTCATCATTCTTGACCCAAGATATTTGAAGTCTAAGACTTTCTTAATTGTATTATTCTTTACGGTCTTGAGAGTACCTTCATTGCAGTTAAACACCATGTACTCTGTCTTTTTAGCATTTAGGTGAAGTCCAACTTGATTGCAGTCAATTTCCACTTTTGTCAGTAGCTGTTGTGGCTTCCTCCATCTGGTCAGAGAGCAGGACTATGTCATATGCAAAATTGAGATCTGTGAGCGTAACTAGTCTGACCCTTTTGGTTTGTCATGATCTTTGGTAGCTTGACGTAGTGTGTAATCAAGGACAATTATAAAGATGTAGGGTGCCAGAGAGTCTCCTTGCAGCACACCAGCTAGGAGCTCGAACACTGCTGTTTCTCCATCTGGTGATACAACTTTTGCCATGTTCTTGGTATAGCTGGACTCTATTGCTCTCAGTAGATAGTCTGGCATGCCGTAAGCTTTCAGGATCTTCAGCATTTTACCTCTGTAAATGGAGTAAAAAGCTTTGTGAAAATCGATGAATGTGAGCACGGCTGGTAGGTTGTTCTTCTTGACTTCCTTGATGAGTCTATGGAGAGCCTGACACCTAAGGATAGAAATGATGAAATAGAAAGGTAAATTATGCAAGAATATAGTAGAGGATACCAAAAGATTTTTCAGAATTATAAAAAAATAAGAGCAGTGAGAGTGGTTATTGGATCACTGGAAAATGATGCTAGAGAGGTGGAAATGGGGGAATAAAGAAATGGTGGACCAACTTGGAGTCATAGAACATCACGGGACAGTATCAGGCCCTTTGACCCATTTAGTCTGTGCTGTAGTTAAGTATTTTGAGCCACTTAGTGTGGAAGGCGCTAGTGGTATATCAGGGAGCCTAACTGAGTGTAGTTGCTATTACTAAGGAGAAGATGTTTGGAAAGCTGAAAGATCTTAAGGTAGGTAAGTCACCTAGACCAGATGGAGTACAGCCCAGTGCTCTGAAAGAGGTAGCTGAAGTGATCGCAGAGGCAACAGTAATGATCTTTCAAGAATCACTCGATTCTGGAATTGTTCTAGAGGACTGGAAAATTGCAAATGTCATTCCTCCCTTTGAGAAGGAAGAGAGGCTGAAGAAAAGAAATTGTAGGCCATTTAGCCAGATGTCAGTGATTGGGAAGATGTTGGAGTCTATTACTAAGAATGAGGTTTCTGGGTATTTGGAGGCACGTGATAAAATAGGCCAAAGTCAGCTTGGTTTGCTTAAGGGGAAATTTTGCCTGACAAATCTGTTGGAATTCTTTGAGGAAATAACAGACAAATAGACAAAGTAGAGTCAGTGTACGTTGTTTACTTGGATTTTCGGAAGGTCTCTGAAAAGGTGCAGCACATGAGGCTGTTTAACAAGATAAGAGCCCATGGTATTACAGGAAAGATACCAGTATTGATAGAAAATTGGACATCAATTCTGTCACAGGAAGCAAAGTGTGGGAATAAATTGAGCCTTTTCTGGTTGGAAACTGGTGACTGGTGGTGTTCCTCGGGTCAGTTTTTGGACCACTTCTCATCTTATATGTAAATAATTTGGATAACAGAATCAATGGTTTCATGGCTAAGTTTGCAGATGATATGAAGATAGGTGGAGGGGTAGGTAGTGAAGAAACAGAGAGTCTGTAGAAGGACTTTGACAGATTGAGAGAATGGGCAAAGAAGTGGCAGATGGAATACTGTGTAGGGAACTGAATGGTCATACACTTTTATAGAACAAATAAAGGCGTAGACTTTTTTAACTAGGAAGAAAATTCAAAGATCAGAGGTGCAAAAGGACTTGGTAGTCCTTGTGCAGAATTCCCTAAAGGTTAACTTGCAGGTTGAGTTGGTGGTTAGGAAGGCAAATGCAATATTGGCATTCATTGTGAGAGAACTAGGATATAAGAGCATTTAAAGCTGAGGCTTTAGAAAGCATTGATCAGAATGTACTTGAAACATTGTGAACAGATTGGGGCTCTATATCAGAAAAGATGCCCTTGTATTGGAAAGGGACCCAGAGGAGATTCATGGGAATGATTCACGGAATGAAAGAGTTGACATGTAAGGAGCATTTGATGGCTCTAGGCCTGTACCTGCTGGAGCTTCAAATAATGAGGGGGTATCTCATTGAAACCTGTCAAATATTGAATGGCCTAGATAGAGTGGATGTGGAGAGGGAGGGTATGTTTCCTATAGTAGGTGAGTCTGGGAACAGAGGGCACAGCCTCAGAATAGAGGGACATCCATTTTCAAAAGAGATGAGGAATTTCTTAAACGGAAGGGTAGTGAATCTGTGGAATTCATTGCCACAGACAGCTGTGGAGGCCAAGTCATCGAATATATTTAAAGCTGAGGTTCTTTATTAAGGGAGAAAGCAGGAGAATGGAATTGAGAGGGATAATAAATGTTAGAGCAGCCTCAATAGGGCAGTTGGTTTATTTCAACCTCCATGTGTTATGGTCTTATTGGATACATTCCAAAAGAACTGCTTCTGGGAGCACTTGTGTTTAGTCTCAGGAGAATTGTCAATCTATTGAGAATGCAAATCGAAATCAGCGTCGGCAGTTCATCTATAAATTCAACAGCAAAAGTTCATCCAAAATATTGTATTCTCTCAGTACTCAGTTAATGATGGTTCTGTTTTGTTTGCAGTTAGGGAAATTTAGCCCAAGGTTTACATGGGTTCATTTCAATATTTTTGCCAAAATTTAGTTTCATAATCAGTTATAATAATAGTTTGTGAATAATCAGTCATGCAACATAATTGTTTATTTTTTTGCATTTAAAATATTGGTATGTGGAAGATAGTTACCTGAAACCATTTTACTGATATTATTAACTAACATTGAACCTGCTGAGTTTTTCCAGAATTTGACCTTTTATTTCAGTTTTGCATTATCTGCACTATATTGCTTCTGAAACACCACAAGATTATTCTGTCTTTTAAAGAGGAACTGAATTATGCAGCTGATCTAGTATGGCATGACACAAGAGAAAGCAGGCCTGTTGATTTTTCCCAGGACTGCAATGGGTGCCTTAGTGCAGTTGGAGAGAAAGTGAGGCATCTTGGTTCATTTGATGCTGGAAAATAAAGAAATTGCTGGAGGTGCTCAACAGATCTGGTAACAGCTTTGGAGAGAGTAAGTCCAATAAAACTGCATGTTGTAAAGCTGATGGCAGAGTTTAAGCACCCATGATGGTGAGATGGTACAACAATTTGCATTCACCATGAATATGAAGACCCTTTCTTTTATGTACAGGAAGGCTACTTCAGAATAGTCCAGGCTTTATATAGTAGCAAATTATGCTCTGGTAATTTGGACACAGATCTCTCTCCAAAATGGTGTCAGTGAACAATGCAACTAACAGCAATGTCCTGCAGACAGTCCATGAAACTATTTATTTTACTACTTCTTTCAAATATGATTCTATTACTAAGCCATGTGTGATTGGAACCTGTGATTTACATTTTGATGGTGTGTTTGTGGCCCGAAAGAGTGATCTAGTGCTTTGCTGTCTCTGAGGGTGTTTGGTGAGGTTCAGCATTGAGCTGAGTGTACGGCCAGAAGGCCTGGAAGCCTGGAGATGTGGCATGAGCCTGTCATCAACTCTATTGCTTCTCTCCAATTGATAATAAATGTACTTTTCAATCTTTGAAATCCCTGTAAGGCTGATAGGCAATTTCAGCAAGCAATTAGGAAAGGAAATGTTAAGTAGCCTTTATTACAGAAGGATTTTAGAAGAGTGGAGGCATCTAACTCCAATTATACAAGAACTTGGTAAGACTACAGCTGGAATATCATGTCCAGGTCTAATCTCCCTACTTAAGGAAGGATGTGATTGCCATAAAGGGGGAGTGTAAAGAGGGATCATCAGATTGATTCCTGGGTTGGTGAGTTTATCATTTTAAGATTAAGATAAATATTAATCTTGGGTTGTTCCTTGGGTGTTAAAGTGATCTCAATCAAACATATAAAATTCCTACAATGCCTGATAGATAAATGAGGTGTTGATGCTTCCCCTGCCGTATAAGTTTAGAGCAACAGATCACAGAATCATAGAAGTGCTTGTCTCAGAAACTGGCTCTTTTGGCTCATCTCATCCATGCTAATCATGATGCCTACCAACACTAATCCTGTTTGCCTTCACTAGGCCCATATCTCTTTATACCTTTCCTATCCAAGTACCTCTCCAATCGCCTTTTAAACTTTTAAGCTTGTTGCATATAACCCCCATCCTCTGAGTGGAAAATCCTACTCCTCTCATCTCCTTTAAATTTTACCCCACCCACCCCAATCTGTGTCTTCTCGTTCTGGGCTCCCCTTTGTGAGGAAAAAGATTCTGGCTATCTTATCTGTGTCCCTTATAATTTTGTAATCCTCTGTAAGATCATCCTGTTAACTTACTCCCTTTACAATGAGAACAAACCCAACCCATTCAATCTCTCCCTGTAACTGCAGATCTTCAATCCAGTAAACATCTTGAATTTTTTCACCACACTCTATTGGTACCACATTCTTCCTGTAGTGTAGCAACCTGAACTGTACATACAACTGTTTAAGTGCAGTCCAATCAATGTATCTGTCCTAACTCTATACTCAGCGCCTTGGTTCATAAAGGCAAGTATCCTAATTCACCTGTGTCATTACTTTCAGTGAACATGGACCTGCATCCCAAGGTCTCCCTGCCATTGACTGTATGTGTCTTATCAGAATTTAACCTCCCAAATGTATTATCGTACATATATCTGGATTAACTTCCATTTAGCAACACTCCACCCAGCTTTCCAGCTGACCTATGATCTGTATGATAGACAACGTTCTTCACTATCTATCACTGCACTAGCTTGTAGTTTGCATTTGCAAGTGACATAGTTCAGTTAATTGAAAATCCTAAAATAGATGCTAGAAATCTGAAACAAATACAAAAAATCTTGGAAAGAGTCAGCAGTTCAGGCAGCATCTTAGGAAAGTGTAATAATAAGAATATTTCAGATTTAAGGCCCTTGATCAGAATTAGGGAAATGAGAAAGTTCATTGGGTGGTTTTAAGAAGCAGAGCAGAAAGTCAGAAGATGAGTAAGCAAAAGAAATATCTCTTAGCAGGTAAAACTGTTGTTGCCTGAGTGATTCTCATGTTTATAGAGATGTTCTAGTTAACAGATAAAAAACAGCAAAAACATTACATCCCCCCCCCCCTTTTCTGGTGGTGTCAGGACAAACCAGTCCTGCTGTAGGATTATCCATGCACGATATTAATGTCTGTACTTCCTGTTGCAGCTGGTTGACCTGTCAACTCCCTTATATGTGTCTTGTTTTTAAAATGTAGAAAACGTAATATCGATGTGTTATAAAGAAGGCAAGACAGCGGCTATACTTTATTAGGAGTTTGAAGAGATTTAGCCTGTCAACAAATACACTGCAAAAAAAATAAAAAAAAAAAATTCTGTAGTTGTACCGTGGTGAGCTTTCTGACAGGTTGCATCACTGTCTGATATGGAGAGGCTACTACATAGGACTGAAAGAAGCTGGAGAAGGTGGTAAATCTAGTCAGCTCCATCTTGGGTACTAGCCTACAAAGTACCCAGGACATCTTCAGGGAGCAGTGTCTCAGAAAGGCAGCTTCCATTATTAAGGACCTCCAGAACCCAGGACATGCCCTTTTCTCACTGTTACCATCAGGTAGGAGATACAGAAGTCTGAAGGCACACACTCAGTGATTCAGGAACAGCTTTTTCCCCTCTGCCATCTGATTCCTAAATGGACATTGAATCTTTGGACACTACCTCACTTTTTTTAATATACAGTATTTCTGTTTTTGTACATTTTTTGAATCTATTCAATATATATCATAATTGATTTATATTATTATTTAAAAAAATTTATTTATCATATTTTTTTCTCTTTGCTAGATTATGTATTGCATTGAACTGCTTCAAAGTTAACAAATTTCACGTCACATGATAATAATCCTAATTCTGATTCTGGGTTGGTGCAGTTCGTATTTCCATACAGCCTAGAAAGAAGCCATTCAGCCCTATTAAATTCATGACAGCTCCTATAGCAATCACATTCACTTGTTTATTTCTCTGTAAGCTCTCTCTATAGGCAATTTATAGCAGAAATTAACAGCATAGCACATCTTTCGATGTGGGAGGAAGTCCATGTGGTAACAGAGTTGCATGCAGTCATTATTATATCAAAGGTCATTATTAAATCTGGGCCAATGAAGTTATGTGATAACAGCTATAATAGCCTCACCAGTGTGAGGCTATGCATGCAGAATTTAAACATCTTACAGGATCCTGAGCATTAACTTTTGCAATGCATGTTTGATGATCTGCCTGAATGTTGAGGAGTGGATTAATTTCTGCGCACAGTATTTCTTTGAATTGCTATTTTATTATAGGGAATATTTGTTTCGTCTTTTAGTCTGATATAATATGTACCATGTACCATGAAACATGCATGAGCTCCTTTATGCAATAGCAGATAATAGATTGTTAAACCATGCAAAAATATTTAACACATGGCTTCAAAGATCCTGACATTCAAGTTCATAGCAACCTTGACAACCTGTATCAAAGAGGTTCCCTGCTCAATGTTCACCTCCCACTAATGATATTTTAGTAGAAGGTGCAATCAAACTAGATGTTGTTACAATTCAGCAACAATGAATATAGAATTGAGACACATTTTTACAAACAAATAAAACTTTTATTAAACGCTGCTCAAAAAAAACTAAAAGTAAACAAATGACTAACTTAACCGGAAGTGGACTGCTATTCGGCAGCTCGAGCAGTTCTTAAAATGAGAAATGCGAACACAGTAGTAAATGCAAAAGTCCAAATGATTTACACAGTCAGTCAGGAGAGATTTTTCTAGAAGTAATGAATTCCTCGACGTCATGACATTACTGCTGATCCCAGTCGAAATATGCCTTGCCCGAAGGATTTACGTCTACAGAAATAAAACGGCTTAAAGGCATTGACCTTTCCTTGGCGAAACCCTGCTCCAGTCCTTTCTGCTCTTTAGCAGGGACTATCTTGGATTAATTCTTTCCGTATGAAGATTAAATAAGGTCAAACCTGTTTACCGCCAACACCAACTTTCCTCGATCCTTCAGTTTCCGGAACTTCGATACTTCTTCACTCTCCGACTGAACTTTAACTGGCAGCGATTTTCAGAACTGCCAGCACAATGATTCTTACAGTAGAAATTAAAACTCCGCTTTAAAACGAAACTGCATCATGAAATCAAATACGCAGTAGAATGGAGTCAACGACGACTTAAGCCACAAACTGATCTGCGTCACAGTGATGTGTGCACCTTTTATACCCTGTTGAAACAGGCCATCACATGACCTCTCATTGGTGGGAAAATTGCGTCACTCCACCCTCACAAGACCATTACATCATGCCCAGCAGAAACTCAATTACATCATGGTGATGTGACAGTCACAAGATACGCATGGGTACATAACAATGTAAACTCAAAAATATAAAAGCGCTTGGGCAAGAAATTATATTTTAGGGAAGTTTTAAATTACACATTTGGAGAGACAAAATCTTTCAGAGTGGGAGACACAAAAAGCCCTGAGCGTGCCTCTAATAGATGCACTCGAGAACAGAGGATTGACAGTTTTGGATGGAATTTGAAAAGTACCGATTTTGAAAAGACTAGAAGTACCGATGAGTGAAATCATGAAAATTGTATTTTTAGATTTCTACTATTTGGGGGATTGATGTCTGAGATGTTAACTGAAGAACTCTGGGATTGTCTAGTTTAAAAAAAATACAGATATTGAAAATCTGAAATGAAAAACAAAAATGCTGTAAGTAATTAGCAGATCATGAGGAAGTGAAACCAAGCTAGCATTTCAGGTCAAGAATTCTTCATCAAAACTGAACAAAAATGGAGACATTTAAAGCAGTGGAGGTGGAAGGGAAGAAGAGAACTAAAGAAATTGTCAGGTCTAGAGACAACACATTTTTTTGGGCAGTAGACTAAAGAAGATGTGAAGCTATGCAGTAGTATTCCCATACTTGAGTATTCCTAGCTAGTCGATGAAAAACACATTAGATTTGGGAAATAATCTTTCAGAATTAAAAAATGACATCTGTAGTTTTGTTTCAGAGCTGTAAATGAATAGAATCTATATCCAATAGAAAAAAATTTTGGCCTAGCAATTCCCTCATGCTCTTTTTATGGTTAAGATGTCATTATTTGGCTTCAGGATACTATTTTTAATCTTGTGAATCCTATCCTGGCAGGGAGGTTTGTTAAGGCTGTTGGGGAGAGTTTAAACTAGAATTGCTGGGGAGTGAGAACTAAACTGAAGAGATGGAGGAAGAGGCATTTGGCTCACAAATATAGAAAGCTTGGAGACTGCGAGAGAGAGGATAGGCAGGTGATAGAGAAGGGAAGTGCTCAGACTGATGGTTTGAGGTGTGTATTTTAATGCAAGGAGTATTATGAACAAATCAGATGAGCTTGGAGCATGGATCAGTACTTGGAGCTATGATATTGTGGCCATTATAGAGATTTGAATGGCTCAGGGGCAGGAATGGTTACTTCAAATGCCAAGCTTTAGATGTTTTGGAAAGGACAGGGAGGGAGGCAGAAGAGGAGGGGGCGTGGCACTGTTGATCAGAGATAGTGTCATGGCTGCGGAAAAGAAGGAAATCATGGAGGGATTGTCTATGGAGTCTCTGTGGGTGTAAGTTGGAAACAGGAAGGGGTTAATAACTCTACTGGGTGCTTTTTATAGACCACCCAATAGTAATAAGGACATCAAGGAGCAGATAAAGAGACAGATTCTGGAAAGGTGTAATAATAACAGGATTGTCGTGGTGGAAGATTTTAATTACCCAAATATCAATTGGCATGTCCCTAGAGTGAGGGGTTTAGATGGGGTGGAGTTTATTAGGTGTGTTCAGGAAGGTTTGTTGACACAATATGTAGATAAGCTTACAAGAGGAGAGGCTGTACTTGATCTGGTATTGGGAAATGAACCTGGTCAGGTGTCAGATCTCTCAGTGGGAGAGCATTTTGGAGATAGTGATCACAATTCTATCTCCTTTACCATAGCATTGGAGAGGGATGGGAACAGACTTGTTAGGAAAGTGTTTAATTGGAGTAAAGGGAACTATAAGGCTATCAGGCAGGAACTTAGAAGCATAAATTGGAAACAGATGTTCTGAGGGAAATGTACAGAAGGAATGTTTAGTGGATATTTGCGTGGAGTTCTGCATAGGTACTTTCCAATGAGATAGGGAAAGAATGGTAGGGTACATGAACCATAGCGTACTAAGGCTGTTGTAAATCTACTCCAGAAGAAAAGAGAAGCTTACGAAAGGTTCAAAAAACTAGGTAATGATAGAGATCTAGAAGATTAAAAGGCTAGCAGGAAGGAACTTAAGAGTGAAATTAGGAGAGCCAGAAGGGGCCATGAGAAGAGCTTGGCAGACAGGATTAACGAAAACCCCAAGGCATTCTATAAGTATGTGAAGAGCAGGAGGATAAGACATGAGAGAATAGGATCAATCAAGTGTGACAGTGGAAAAGTGTGTATGGAACCGGAGAAGATAGCGAAGGTTCTTAATGAATTCTTTGCTTCAGTATTCACTACGGAAAAGGATCTTGGTGATTGTAGGGATGACTTACAGCAGAATGAAAAGCTTCAGCATGTAGATATTAAGAAAGAGGATATGTAGGAGCTTTTGTAAAGCATCAAGTTGGATAAATCACCGGGACCAGACAAGATGTACCCCAGGCTACTGTGGGAAGTGAAGGAGGAGATTGCTGAGCCTCTGGCAATGACCTTTGCATCATCAGTGGGGACTGGAGAGGTTCCGGAGGATTGGTGGGTTGTGGATGTTGTACCCTTATTCAAGAAAAGGAGTAGAGATAGCCCAGGATATTTTAAACCAGTGAGTCTTACTTCAGTGGTTGGTAAGTTGATGGAGAAGATCCTGAGAGGCTGGATTTATGAACATTTGGAGAGGCATAATATGATTAGGAATAGTCAGCATGGCTTTGTAAAATTCAGGTCGTGCCTTATGAGCCTGATTGAAATTTTTTTTTAGGATGTGACTAAACACATTGAAGAAGGTAAGCAGTAGATGTAGTGTATATGGATTTCAGCAAAGCATTTGACAAGGTACCCCATGCAAGGCTTATTGAGAAAGTCAGGAGGTATGGGATCCAAGGGGACATTGCTTTGTGGATCCTGAACTGGCTTGCCCACAGAAGGCAAAGAGTCATTGTGGGTGGGTCATATTCTGCATGGAGGTCAGTGACCAGTGGTGTGCCTCAGGGGTCTGTTCTGGGACCCCTACTCTTTTGTGATTTTTATAAATGACCTGGGTGAGGAAGATTAGGGATGGGTTAGTAAATTTGCTGATGACACAAAGGTTGGGGGTGTTGTAGATAGTGTGGAGACAAGTAAGAGGTTACAGCGGGACATTGATAGGATGCAAAACTGGGCTGAGAAGTGGCAGATGAGGTTCAACCCAGATAAGTGTAAAGTGGTTCATTTTGATAGGTCAAGTATAATGGCAGAATATAGTGTTAATGGTAAGACTCTTGGCAGTGTGGAGGATCAGAGGAATCTTGGGGTCCGAGTCCATGGGACACTCAAAGCTGCTACACAGGTTGACTCTATGGTTCAGAAGGCATACGGTGCATTGACCTTCATCAATCATGGGATTGAGTTTAGTAGCCCAGAGGTAATGTTGCAGCTATATAGGACCCTGATCAGACCCCACTTGGAGAACTGTGCTCATTTCTGGTCGACTCACTACAGGAAGGAAGTGGAAACCATAGAAAAGGTGCAGAGGAGATTTACAAGGGTGTTGCGTAGATTGGGGAGCATGCCTTATGAGAATAGGTTGAGTGAACTCGGCCTTTTCTCTTTGGAGAGATGGAGGATAAGAGGTGACCTGATAGAGGTGTATAAGATGATGAGAGGCATTGATTGTGTGGACAGTCAGAGGCTTTTTCCCCAGGATTGATATGGCTAGCATGAGAGGGCACAGTTTTAAGATGCTTGGTAGTAGATACAGAGGAGATGTCGGGGTAAGTTTTTTACTCAGAGACTGGTGAGTGTGTGGAATGGGCTGCCGGCGACAGTGGTAGAGGTGGATATGATAGGGTATTTTAAGAGACTCCTGGATAGGTACATGGAGCTTAGAAAATTAGAGGGCTTTGTTTAAGCTAGGTAATTTCTAAGGTAAGGACATGTTTGGCACAGCTTTGTGGGCCAAAGGGCCTATATTGTGCTGTAGGTTTTCTATGTTTCTAATACCTTGCAAAGTTCATTTATGTTGATTGATAAAGAAAAACATTAGATTTGTAGTATAATGTGATTTGGTTTCAGGATGCAAGTACAGTACTTAGATAGCTGAACTCATCATCTAGCCCTTAAAGGCACATGCACATACTGCAACCAACATTTTATCCAACCAAGTGGTTGCAGTTTACTTCAAGCATTGTTGCCTAAGTGATTATTGATCCTTTTTGAAAAGGTTTTTGAGAGGCTGATGGATCACATCATCCACAGGCAGGATAGCTTCTGTTCAAAGGAGCCACTTTGACAAGGAACCTCGAGGTCCTCTTGGTAAGAAGTTGCTAGGGAGCATTTTTACTGGACATGAGCGAAGTATTTAAATTTCTGCACTCTGGGAAAATTTCCATTCAAGCAAATCCCTGAGTTAGTTTGTCTGCTGCTGTGTTCTGGTTGAGAAATCATGTTTGGTGAAATGGTGTATCATTGATGCAGCTCTGATTAGCAAACTTTAAGATGCAATATCCATATGTAGGCAAGAATATTTCTGAGACTTGAAATACAAAAGATTCTCCAGATGCTGGAAATACAGAGTAATGTACACAAAATGCTGGAGAAACTGAGCAGGTCAGGAAGCCACTTTGGAGATAAATAAAGAGCCAATGTTTTAGGGTCTTCCTGTGAAATCTATCAAGTCTAATTAAGAGCTCAGAGCTAAATATGTTTGGCCTTGGAGAGGACACTGGAAAAATAAGCAAGCCAGCATCAATAGATTTGGAAGACTTTGAAAGCAGACATCGATGATAAAATTCACTATGGACTTCAGTGTGCCAGCAGAATTTGTAGTTGACTAACAACTAGTTGAGAACAAAGATTTCCAACTAGGGTGAAAACCTATGACCTACTGGGAAATAGTGGTCCCTTGAGTATGCGTAATGATAATGCATGTAGAGTTATAGTGGTTAGCCCTTTAAGTAAGATTCATTTTGAGTCTTTAGTGCAAATAAAAGCTAGTGTTTTAAGAAACAGAACCTGTCATTACTTAGACCAGTATGGTTGAAGATCTCACTAGAAGCACGTTTTGGGTGCTATTCTACTGTTTAATAATTTGGGCAAGATAGACATTTGAAAAAGAATGCTTGCTAATGAGAAAGTTTTGCACCAGGATAATTGTAAAATGGTAACAGCTTAGTGTATCCAGAAAATTCATCATGTGTTGAATTTATAACTTGTGTTTTATTTCAAGACTTTTAGTATTTAATGTGTGCAGTGCCCAGAATATTTTATTTTATTCTTAAGTATAGAATTTGATTAAATGCTGAAGGAATTGGTTCATAATGATCTTATGGCAAGAAATCATTCAAGTAGCTTACCCTTGTGTTTTTTTGCTAATGATGACTATTGCCATCCGTTTTTTTCATTTATAGTTTATTCTTTGTGGATAAAAGAAGTAGCTTTCATGTACAGGGAGTTATTTGATATAAATCTTTGGATACCTATGTCTTTAGAACATCAAATATCTGTGTTTCTGGAGGTTATAATTATTGTGGTGATATAATTTTTACCTCTAGGCATTAGTTTTTCTTTGCTATACCTCATGAGGGAATATTCCAAAAGGAAAAAATTCAAAGTGAAGATGACACAGCACGCTTTTCAAAGTGTTTTAAATTTTGGAAGCGGGCATATGCCATTCAATTATGTCTGATGCCTATTTAATTTGGTGACAACATTTTAGTGAAGTTATTCTTGCATTGTCTCTAATACCTAATGAAATACACGTAAGCAAGGGATTTCATTGGTATATATGACAGTAAACTTATCTGATTCATAATGACACATGTCAGATCGGCAGTGAAATATTCAAATAATATTGTAGTTCAACATGAGTTTGAAATATAAACAATATAGGCCATCAGTTAATCCTCGTCTTGTGAACAAATTCAGATACAAAACAAATGCGCAAAGTAACACCAAACAAAACTGAGGGATGCTTTTGACAGACAACTAGTCTATGGTTGTTTCATCCAGTGACCCAATTGTTCAGCGCTGGACCACAGCTACATATCAGATTAACAGCAATAAACCAAACTTTTGATCTTACAGCATAATGAAATTCTGATGCATTGTTGATTTTGGAATAATGGCAGAATTCAGATATTCATGTGAAGTCAAGGTCTGCAGCATTCATGGACTGTTTTAACCTACTGTCTGATGTTCTACCAAAATAAGGTTATAGATTATAGAAAGAAAAGAGATGAATTACTATATCAGAATTCATTGGTACTTCTATGGTATTTGAATTAATTTTTATTGCAAGCAAACATGCTTGCACAAGTAAGTTATTTTATTAATGTCTTCAGATGGAAAACAACTTTGTCTGTTTGTCCTTTTAGTAACAGTAACAATACTCCTGATAACCATATTGATAACCATCATTTGTCACTTTGGGATCGTACTAACCATCAAAGTCATATGGTTAGTGAATTACCAATTTCTAAGGAATGTTGAGACGCAGTAGATTGTTGGTTGATCAAAATTCTAATTTGGCCTTAATTGATTTTGTTTAAAGAAGATCATCAGGGAAGATTTCT
Organism: Hypanus sabinus; assembly: GCF_030144855.1. NCBI lineage: Eukaryota > Metazoa > Chordata > Chondrichthyes > Myliobatiformes > Dasyatidae > Hypanus > Hypanus sabinus. The sequence continues at coordinate 54,039,548 of NC_082719.1, read as the reverse complement.
TTCTTTTCCCCAGAAGCTACTATTTGAGGATTGCTACAGAAGATTATTTGCAGTTTTTTGTGTTTCTTTAATTTTAAGTATCTTAACTTGTTTGAAAGCTTTACTTTCCAAGGACGTTACTTAAATCTGAATCCTAGTGATGTATGTAAAATTTTGCACCGAGGAAGATAATTTGTTAACTCTTGTTAAGCTTCTTCATTCTTAACTTGGAAGTACTTACCAAGTTACTTCAAATAGAAACTTTTACTTTGGATTATCAGTAATTTTTTTCAATATCTACTACAGTTTGCTGTTGGCGATTAGAATCTTAATCTGCAAATAAAAATCCCTTTGGAGATTGTTTGCTATTGTTTTCATTACCTTAATGTATTTAAATAGTTTGTGTTTTTTACAGCCAACAATCATCTTGAATTCTGTTGTCATATGCTCAGAGGAACAATATATCCTAAAGAACCTCCGGTCCATGAATATGTAAAATTCATAGGCACTTTGAAGTCACTGAATAACTGTAAGTTGTTTAAAATTAAGCAAGCATATTTGATATCCATGATGTTTGCTTTGTATATACAGTACTATTCAAAAGTCTTGTGCACTCTAGCTATTTATAAGACTTTTGAACAGTACTGTATTTGTCAACGAGCAGCAGAGAGCAAGTTCGTAAATCTGACGGGAACAAAGGATGTTAGGAATGTCGAAGGTGGAGTGCCACGGGGGGGGGGGGGGGGGTGGGTGGAACAGGTGGCAAAGGAGTGCCGGGGCAGAGGGTGATGCAGGTGCAGACACAACCAGTTCTGAGGCACCAGGCAAAGTCATTTGATTCCAAACAATTTGTTTATTTATCATTACAGAATGTCTCTTTGATGCTTCCTGCTTTCCCCCCTCCTTCTTCCCCTTTTCCCAACCTCGGTTCTCCTCTCCCTGCCCCCTTTTCAGTCTCAATCCCATATCAGGATCAGGTTTATCATTACTCTCGTATGTCATGTGGTTTTTTTTGCGCAAGATCCCAATGGTTCAAATAATTAAACTGCACAAATTCTTCAGACATGCATTTATTTGCTCCAATTGCTTCTCTTGTTTAGCCCTTTTTCAAACAATACTTGTCAATTGAAAATTACAAATCCAACTGTGAATCTTGAATCCTTCACCTATCATGCTTATAAATCCCGATGTACTTGATGGCATTTTCCTTTATTTGCTCTCTGTGAAAACATAATTTGCATTCAGTGCTAAGGGCATTCAAAATATACCACTGACACCATTTAAGAAACTAGATCAGTGGGCTGGATGGGGCCCAACAAGGGTGGAGGCATTTTTTATCTTGGCTATTGTGAAGTGAATAACTATTATGAGAGTAGAAGTAATGACAACCAAAATATAAACAGATTCTTTTTAAAGTTAGTTAAGAATAAAAATATCAGAAATAGAAATTTTTGATTGCACAGAAGATTTTATTCAGAAAAAGCTTGAAAGCTCAAGTTGACACTTCAGTTAAAAATCCTTAGGTTTAAGGGGAGGGAGTAGCAATTCAAATGGGAATGGTCAGGCTAATGAGGGGAAAAAGTAGGAAGCGATTTTGCTGTGATGGTTTAAAAAAACTTATTTATAAGGCAACGAGGGAATTGTGCAAGAGAGATTCAGGAGAGCACTGTTAGAGGAAGGAATAAAAAAAGGAACTTCCGAGAACCTTTAAAACTTAGAATTCTCTCTCTACATCAGCTACTTACAATAATCATGCTTAAATATTGTTAACTTAGAACCTGTGTTTAATTTTCCATTTTTATTATAGTTAAATATTTATTTAGATCTTATCTATCTAATTAATAAGATGTTTCAAATTTGGAAATATTAATTCTCAACTACTTTTAATCCAATAAATAGAATTTTTAAGGACCTTACTTCCTTTTAAAGCTAGAGTGAGCCATAAATACACACTGTTCCAAAACTAAAACAAAATGTGACTATTTAAGTACTTTAAAAAAAAATTATCTTGATGGTGTAATAATACTTAGGACTTACTTGCTTCCTTTTACTGTGGTTTCGCATTGTTTCTTTTCCAAAAACATTCAAATTATGATTTTTAAAACTTCATTCAGTGCAGCACTCTGCCCGATATGGATTTGGATGGTCTCTAAAGTCAGCATTTGAAGGAAGAATTTGCTTTTTAGCAACAGTCAGATTAGCTACACCACAGTTTGTTAAGGTATGATGATGAAGTATACAAAGGAAATCTCTTCATAATTTGGTTCAACCGATTTAGATACCATGTTATTTTATAGTATAAAATAATTGTGATTGAATTACCTCCAGTTATTATTTTCTAAAAGATACTCATTTTTGAAATATAGGAAATGTGCACTATTGAAGAACCAAATGAAGAATTTACTTCAAGACACAGCTTAGAGTGGAAATTTCTGTTTCTTTATGACAGGTTTGTTCTATGATTTTAAAAGATATATTAATTTACTATTGTAGTTGGGAGGTGGGTGTAGTGGAGAGTACCAGGCAAAGAAAAGATTTGTAGAGTTTGGAAATGAGATGAAAGAGTTTATAAAGGGAATACCACAGTCCAGAGTCTGGGGTTTGTGATACAAGGGGATCAATGTGTTCTCGAGCAAGATGGTAGTTTGCAAAAAGAAAGTAATTAGTAAAGCTAACAATGTTATTCTTTACTGTTTGTGGAAATAAATACAAAAGTTGAGAGGTTCTGCTTTATATACTGTATACTGAAATGGGTAGATTGTCTTATTGTTAAAGTTTGGACAGGCTAGGCATGTATCTACCGGCATTTGGGATGGAAAGGGATAGAATGTTTGATTGTGGAGGAATCTAGAACTAGAGGCCATAGTTTTAAAATAAAGAGTCACCCAACTTAAAGGTTATGTGCCAGGATCTATTTTCTCTGAAGTTTGTGTTAATGAGCAGTGGAAGTTAGATGCTTGAATATTTTTTTAGATGGCAGTTGATGGCCTTCTGAAAAGCATAGCATGGGTGAGCAAAGCCCAGGAAACTAAAGATGAAGTTATGATTAAATCAGACATGATCTTATTAAATTGCATGGTAGGCTAAAGATAGCAGGCTTGCCTTTGCCTCTAATCTGTATGTTGGTAAGTAATTTCTGCTGTTTTGTTGATAGTGAGTTTTGAAAACAACTGAATGGATGAGGTAATGCATACGAATTGTGACAAAATGTTGTCCTTTGTTAAACCTTGATTTGTTATAGGGCACCTCAAATAATAGGCTATTTACCATTTGAGGTGCTAGGAACATCTGGCTATGATTACTACCATGTAGATGACTTGGAAAATTTAACAAAATGCCATGAGCACTGTAAGTAAATTCTGATGGTTAATGGAGGATGTTTATAGTTATGGTTTTTTATCGTAAACTATAGAGAGAGTCAACACTTAGTATTGTTTCTGATCTCCAATCCTTCCATTACCCATCAGATCCATTCTCAGCCACAAGGAAAAGCTAAGAAGCACTCTCATATGAAGCAAACTGAGAGGAAGGTCCATAACCAAAGTTCAACATAATGATGTTTCTGTGGGTACCAATGAATTGTCTAGATTCTTAGTATGACCATTGAATGTAATATTGTGTTAGTGAAGACCTAGTAAGAGAATTAAGGATTCTGTAATCTGTGAGAGTAGATGAAGGGAAGACCTATAGAGAAAGTTGTTGATAAAATCATGGTAAAAATCTAAGGCCATTTTATATTGATATTATCTGAATGTTTTAGAATTCTTAAATTTCTTACCTGTTTGTGGTTTAGCTTTACTATAGTTAAATTTTGTGTTAGATATGTAACAATGTGCATGATTTGATAGACATTTGACATTTAAATATGATACACACCATATACAGGATTTTTCAGGAACTTGCTAAAGAACTGTCTTCATAAGATTGCCTTAAAGAACAAGGTAATGAGAAATTATAATTGATATTAATCTAAATGCAGTTATCCAAAGAAGTGAGAGATTTTAGGAACATACAGATTTTAGCGACAGTACACAGTTAATGGCAAGACTCCTAACAGTTTTGATGTATAGAGTGATCTTGCAGACCAAATCCATAGCTCTCTTAAAATAGCTGCATAAGTTGACAGGAGAATAAAGAAGGCATTTGGCATATTTGTCCAGGCATTGAGTTCAGAGTCCAGAAGTTACAAAGCAACATTCTAAAACTATTTAAGTTGTATCTAGAGTATTGCATTCAATTTTTGTTGCTGCATTTTAGGACTGGTGTGGAGATAGTTCAGAGATGTTTTCTCTGGAGGGGCAAAGACTGAGGGGCATACATAGAGTAAACAGCCAGTATCCTTTTCCCCATTGAGGACATGCATTTAAGGTGAATTCAAAGGAGATCTGCAGGGCATGTCTTTTCTTACACAGAGGGTGGTAATTGTCTGGAAAGCACTATCAGGAGTGTTAATAGAGGCAAATATTATAGGAAGGTTTAAGAGACTCTTAGATAGGCACTTAAATAGGCAGAGATGCAGGGATTTGCACAGGTGTAAGGAGAAGGGATTAGTTTACTTAGTGTTTTAATTACTAGGTTAATTAGTTTCGCTCAGCTTTGTGGTCTGAAGGGCCTGTTCCTGTGCTACACTGTTTTATGCTCTGTTAGAATTATTAACGTCCATAGGTTTTTCAGTTGAATATTTAAGATGGCATTACTGAAAATATGCGACAGCTTACTGGTGGATCGAAAGCAAAGGAATTTGATTGAAAGCATTATTAATAATCTTCTTAAGTAAATCGTGGTAAACTATCACTGCAAACAAAGTGGGGAGTTATAGATCTAAGGACTTAATTTGGTTTGGAATGTTGTTTTTGCTCACTTGGTTTGTTTTTTCTCTCTCTCTCTTTATCTGTGGATACTGCAGGTTGGTCTTTATTTTTAGTTTGGGCTCTTTTGGGTTCCTTGCTTTTTGAATGCCTGTTAAGCAAACAAATCTTATATTTGTATAATTTATACATTCTTTGATAGTAAATGCACTTTGAATGGAATGGGTCATTGACAATGAACTGGCTGGAAGAGAACATCTTGTGGCACCCTTAATATCCGAAGAGATACAAGGATAAGTTTATTTATGGCATAGTTATTAGAATCAGAAAATTGGACTACCATTTATCTTAAATAAGAATTTTTAGTAATTGCAGTTATATTAGAAATGTGCAAAAATCTTTCAAGGAGTATTACTAAAGTACTTGAGAGTAACTAAAATATTTCATAGCAAATCTAGAGGTCCATAATATATTGCTGATAATCAATTGTTATTTGATCATGTTGCATATGGTTTTTGTCTTTAATATGCTTCAGGAAGAAAATGTTGTTGGCTTCAAGGGAGTATACTTAAAATGCTTTTTCTTTGGTGTTATTACTTTGTACAAATGGAGAAAACTCAAAATTCTCTTATCAAAAACATGTTAAGGATAGATCAATTGGTAATTACTTAATGTGAGATTGATATATCTTTCGCCATTCAGTATCTAGGATTATGGAAATTGTTAGGTTAGCTAAAATCCCAATAAATGGTAGAATTGATGAACTTTTCCTGATCCCAATAGTAGACCTGTAGAATTGTCTGACATTTTGATCAGCTACATTAAACTGAGAAACTTGAGAGTAAACAAAAAATGCCAGCTATTCTAACATTCTAAGAATGCCTCTTGTTAAAGTAAAAATAAATTGCATGGGATCCTCCTTTTGACTTCATTACTGTAAGAACTATCAGGCTATTTATGACAAGATTTCCAATTTCTTTTATATGCATAAATTCAGATGTAAAATTGAATAGACCTGTATCTTGACCTTCTCTAAATAACGCAGTGACAACTGACTAAATTCTGGAAATAGCACGATTTTTATTTTTATCTCTAATAATAAGGATTGAATATTTAAATGGTTAATATATGGAAAGTGTGAGTAACATAAATTTGTGATAGATGTCTTTTATTGTTTTAGTGATGCAGTATGGAAAAGGCAAATCATGCTACTACAGATTTCTTACAAAAGGGCAACAATGGATGTGGCTTCAGACTCATTATTACATTACTTATCATCAATGGAACTGCAGACCAGAATTAATAGTCTGTTCTCATACTGTTGGAAGGTAAATGAATTTCTGCAAATATTTAATCTAGCATGACACACATTTTTATTCCTATTTGTAATCAAAATTAAAGTACTATTTGTCTTTTCTATATAATCTTCACCTTTACACATTTACAAATTAAGATCATTATGTGATTACATGAGAGGTAAAAAACTATAGTTGTACTTTGCTTCAGTGGAGAAGCAACAGATGTCAAATTTCTTTGACTTCTTTTAATGTTATTGAACTAGGAGAAATTAGATGGGTCTTCAAAAGATTTAAAGTCCATCACATGAATGGTAGTCCACACTAATACATAACGTGAATTTCTTCTAATGTTACCAGTTGAAGTTGTTCAGGATTTTCTGAGTCTCCTGCAATCAGTATAAAAAAGAGGGGTAGTTTTAATTCAGGAAACCAGAATGTAGAAATGATTTGGATGAGAGTACAAAATACTAAAGGCAAGAAGTCTTGCGTTGGGTTAATGTATAGGTCCCCTAACAGCAATCGCACCATGGGAAAGAATATAAAGGAAGAAATAGTTGGAAGTAAAAGGCACCAAAGTAATCATGTGGTTCTTTAATCTGCATGTAAACTGTGAAAAAAGTTGTATCAGCTAAACAACCTAATTGAGGAATTTAGCAGATCAGGCAACATTTTGAACTGAGACTCTTCTTCAGGACAGGAAAGGAAGGATGAAGGTGATAGAATAAAAAGGTTGGGGGAGGACAAGCCAGAGGGAGACAGGTGAAACCAGGTGGGTAGGAAAGGTAAAGGGCTGGAGAGTAGAATGGACCATTGGAGACAGTGAAGGAGAAGGGGCCCAGGGAGCAGGTGCGATGAGTAAGGTGCCAGAGTTGGGAATAGAAGAAGAGAGGAGGAGCTGGAAATTTGTTTTTTACCCGAAGGAAAAATCGACTTTCAAGTCATCGGGTCTTCTCACTTGCCTTTCACCTCCCCCTGGGTCCTTTTCTCCTTCCCTTTTCTTTTGTACTCCATTCTTCTCTATCAGATTCCTTTCTTTCCAGCCCTTTATCTTCCCTACGCACCTGGCTTCACCTGTCACCTTCTAGCTATCCTCCCCTTCCCCCCACCACCTTTTTATTCTGTTGTCTTCTCCCTTCCTTTCCAGAACTGAAGGAGGTTCTTGGGTGGAAACGCCGACTGTTTATTAATTTCCATAGATGCTGTCTGACCTGCTGAGTTCCTCTAGCAACTTGTCTGTTCGGTTTGGATTTCCAGCATCTACTGAATTTCTCATGTTTATAATTAAGGAATTTGGTGTTCTGGGGGAAATTTCCTGAAACAGTACTTTTGTAGCCAGCTGAAGAGTACTATGCATTGTGCAAAGTAATTGTATTAAATATTGATTGTTGTGAAGGTACCTTACACCACATTATAAAGTGCTTGAATTTTGCATTCAGTTTTGAGGAAGAGAGCTCTGGGCTCAAGGCTGACAGTATTTAAAATGTAAGTTTCAGAGCATGAAAGTAGAACTAAGAAAAGTAAACTAGCAAATTAGATTTTAAGATATGGACTACTTGAGATGTGGATGGATCTTTCAGAACACATAGAATAATATATAGTCCAATGAGGGGAAAATACCCTGGGGTGGACTATGGCAAAATTAAAGTTAAAGGAATCAAACATAAAGAAAAGAGCCAATAAATGTACAGAAAAATATTGGACAGAATATATAAAAACAATGATTAAAGGAGTTGTAAGGAAATGAAATTTAGAGTATGACATAATGCAATAAAAAAACAATAAGAATTGCTATTGATATTTATATTTTAAAAAGTTAACCAATTTGAATGTTTGTCTTAAAGAAGCTAGTCTGGTAATAAAAACAGAGAGCGCAGATGAATTAAATATTTTGCATCAGTCTTTATTGATGCAAAATAAAGTTACAGGTAGAAGTTACAGGTATCATCTCTTAAATATTTGTAAATTAGAAACAAAGGATACTGTAGATGCTGTAAGTCTTGAGTAACATGCACAAAATGCTGGTGGAACTCAACAAGTCAGGCAGCGTGTGTGGAGGGAAATAACAGTTGACAGTTTGGGTGGAGATTATTCATCAGGACTGGAAAGGAAAGAGGCAGGAAATAGAAGTAGGAGGTCACGGGAGGGGAAGCAGTAAAGCTGGCAGGTGATAGATGAGGACAGGTGGGTAAAAAGGTGGAAAGGTGAAAGAGGATAAAAAAGGAAAAGGAAGCTGGAAGGGATAGATGGAAAAGTTAAAGGACTAAAGAAAGAGAAATTTAATAGGAGAGGGTAGTGGAATAAAGGGAAGGAGAAGGTGAACCAGAGGGAAGTGATGCACAGAAGTGGAAAAGAGAAGGGGTGAGAGAGTAGCCAGAATGGAGCTGGTAAAAGGAAGAAGAAGGAAGATGGAGGAGAAGTATCAGAAGTTAGAGAAATCAATGTTCATGCCAAAGGGTTGGAGCATACTCAGATGGAATACGAGATGTTACTCCTCCAATCTGAGTGTGGTGTCATTGTGACAGTAGAGGTCATGGATAGACATGTCAGAATGGGAATGGGAAGTCAAATTGAAATGGGTGGCCACCAGGAGATCCTGCCTTTTTGTGATGGAGAGAGCAAAGGTGTTCAACAAAGCGGTACACCAATCTGTATCTAACTGGGCAAGCAAGGTCACAATTAATCTTGGAAGATGTTTTACTTTAAGTCAAAGAAGTAACAGCATGTACTGAAATTAAAATAAAATCAGGTTTTTTTTTTTAACTAACCCAGATCTGGTATTAGTTGTCACTACCTGCTCCCATAGATGCTGACTGGCCTGTTGAGTTCTGCCAGCATTTTGTGTTTTTATTTATTTCCAGCATCTGCAGATTCACTCGTGTTGTTTTTTCAACTAGCTGTCATCATTTAGTTGTTAATTGTCATGTATCCCACAGCAATGCAGAAGTACGAGCAGAGAGAAGAAAAATTAGCATAGAAGAGTTCCCATCAGAAAACATGGCTGATAAGGTAAGAACTAGAAATGAGTTCCAGGAAAAAAGAAGTAGAGGTTCAGGAGTGTATGAATGTTTTTAGTGGTATGAAATCAAAACTTTTTTAATATAAAAAATGACATTTTGTATAGGGAGAAATGACTTACCTATTTTTATATACAGCTTTTTTTTTTGATATCATCATTCTCACAATTTCTAACAGATGTAGTGTCTCAGCTATCACCTCCTTCACTATTATTGTGGAATTACCCATTTAATGATGCAACAGTGCCCTTGGCACAAATATGCAAGTTCCCATTTCGGTTCTTAATAGGCGACACTCTTCCATTTACTGCCCTCTCACTTTTAGATGCTCATTTATGTTGGCAGGCGTTCTTATATGCTGTCTTACTTTAATTTTCTAAGCAATACTCAAAATGCTGGAGGAACTCAGCAGCCCAGGCCAGGCTGCATCTATGGAAAAGAGTAATCAAATCAATATTTTGGGCTGAGACCTTTCATCTCCTGTTCATCTCAGAATCTTATCCCACCCTCCTACACTCCAGTACTGTATCCCTATGAATGTCATGACTCTTCAAGTATACATTAGTACTCGAACTTTGTTGCAAGCCCTGCTTCTACATTCTAACCTGATTCTGGAATCATTCCAATAAATATTCTAACTGCCAAAATTAGATACATTACTCTCATTTATTACTTAACCAGTGTGTTATATAGATTCAATCACAAACAAGAAAAAAACTCTGCAGATGCTGGAAATCCAAGCAACACACAAAAAATGCTGGAGGACCTCAGCAGGCCAGGCATATCTGTGGAAAAGAGTACAGTTGACTCTTCAGGCTGAGATCCTTCAGCAGGACTGGAGGAAAAAAGAAGATGAGGAGTAGAGTTAAAAGGAGGGAGGAGAGGGAGAAACACAAGATAATAAGTGAAACTGGGAGGGAGAGGGGTGAAGTAAAAAGCTGTAAAGTTCACTGCTGAAAGCAATGTAGGGCTGGAGAAGGGGTAGTCCAATAGGAGAGGACAGGAAGTCATGGAAGAAAAAAAAGGGGGAGGAGCACCAGAGGGAGGCAATGAGGTGAGAAAGGGAAAAGAGGATGGGAATGATGAAGAGGGAGGGGGCATTACAGGAAGTTTGAGAAATCAGTCTTCATGCTACCAGGTTGGAGGCTTACCCAGTCAGTATATAAGATACACAAAGTACACTGCAGATGTTGTGGTCAAATCGACACGTACAAACAAGCTGGAGGAACTCAGCAGGTCAGACAGCATTCATGGAAATGAACTGTCAACATTTCGAGCCGAGACCCTTTGTCAGGACTGAAGAAGGAGGGGGCAGGGGCCCTATAAAGGAGGTGGGGGGAGGGGGGAAGGTGCCAGGTGAAAAACCAATCAGAGGAAAAATCAAGGGGAGGGGAAGCAGGGAGGGGATAGGCAGGAGAGGTGAAGAAGGAATGTAAGGGGAATGCACTATTGGTAGTAGAAGAAAGCATAATCATGAGAGAGGTGATAGGCAGCTAGAAGAGGAGGCAGAATGAATGTGGGATGGGGGAAGGGAGAGGGAGGGAATTACTGGAAGTTGGAGAATTCGATGTTCATACCAAGGGGCTGGAGACTACCCAGATGGTATATGAGGTGTTGCTCCTCCAGCCTGAGTTTGGCCTCATCATGGCAGTAAAGGAGGCCATGTATGGACATATCCGAATGGGAATGTGAAGCAGAGTTGAAGTGGGCGGCAACCGGGAGATCCTGTCTGTTGTGGCTATTGTGAGGTGCTCAATGAAGTGGTCCCCCGATCTGTGTCGGGTCTCGCCGATGTAAAGGAGGCTGCACCGGGAGCACCGGATGCAATAGATGACCCCAGCAGACTCACAAGACCCCCACCTTCTTTATAGGGCCCCTTCCCCCTCCTTCTTCAGTCCTGATGAAGGGTCTCGGCCCAAAACGCTGACTGTTCATTTCTACAGATGCTGCCCGGCCTGCTGAGTTCCTCCAGTATATAAGATGTTGTTCCTCCAACCTGAATGTAGCCTCATCACAACAATTGAGGATGCCATTGATAGACATATTGAATGGGAATTGGAAGTGGAATTAAAATGGGTGACCACTGGGTGTTCCCACTTGTTCTGGCAGAAGGAGCTCAGTGAAGTGGTCTCCCAGTTTATGTTGGGTCTCACCAATATATAGGCAGCCACACCAGAAGCACCGGGCACAGTACATGAACCAAACAGACTCACAGGTGTCACCTCACCTGGAAGGACTGTTTGGGGCACTGATTGGTAGTGAGGGAGGAGGTGCAGGGGGAGTTGTAGCACTTGTTCTGCTTGCTTGATAAGTGCCTGGAGGGAGGTTAGTGGGGAGAGACAAATGGACAAGGGAGTCATGTAGGGAACAATTCCTGCAGAAAGTTGAAGTGGGGGGGGGGGGGGGGAGGGACAGGAAAAATGTGCTTGGTCGTGGAAACCATTGGAGGTGACGGAAGTTATGGAGAATTATGTGTTAGATGCAGAGGCTGGTGGGGTGGTAGATGAGGACAAGAGGAACCCTATCTCTGGTAGGGTTGAGCGAGAGCAGACTTTCATGAAATGGAAGAGATGCAGTTGAGAGCAGCATTGATGGTGGAAGAAAGGAAGCCCCTTTTCTCTGAAGGAGGAGGACATCTCCTTTGTTCTGGAATGAAAAGCATCATCCTGAGAGCAAATATGGTGGAAATGGAGGAATTCAGAGAAGGAGATGGTGTTTTTACAAGAATCAGGATGAGAGGAGGTATAGTTAAAGTGTCTGTGAAAGTCCATGGGTTTATAATAGGCGTCAGTAGATAAGATGTCTCCAGAGAAAGAGAGGTTGAGAAAGTGGAGGGAGGTTTTGGAAATGGACTAAGTAAGTTTGAGGGCAGGGTGGAAGTTGAAGGCAAAGTGGATGAAGTCAATGAGTTCTGTACGGGTGCAGGAAGCAGCACCAATGCAGTCGTTGGTGTAGTGTATGAAAAGTGTGAGACAGCCATCAATGTAGGCTTGCAACATAGGCTGTTTCACATAGCCAACACATAGGCAGGCATAGCTAGGACCCATGCGAGTGCCCATGGCTACACCTTTTGTTTGAAGGAAGTGGGAGGAACAAAAGGAGAAATTATTAAGAGGACAAGTTCCATGAGACAGAGGAGAGTGGTGGTGGAGGGGAACAGATTAGGTCTGGTGTCCAGAAACAAACTGAGAGCTTAGAGGCCTTTCTGGTGGTGGGGTGGAGGTATATAGGGACTGAACATCCATAATAAAAATGTGATTGGGGCCAGAGAACTTGAAATCGTTGAAGATCCGGAGTATGTTAAATGTCTCAGATACAGGTTGGAAGGGACTGAACTGGGGTGGGGGGGTGTGGGGGAGGAACAGAGTTGAGGTATGCAGATACAAGTTCAGTGGGGTATGAACAAGCTGGAACAATGGGTCTACCTGGACAAGCAGTGTGTGGATCTAGGGATGGAGATAGAAACAGGTGGTGCCAGGTGCGGGAGCTGTGAAGTTGGTGGTAGTTGATTGGAGATCCCCAGAGTTAATAAAGTTGGTGATGGTGTGGAAGACAATGGCCTGGTGCTCCTTAGTGGGGTTCTGTTTGAGGGTTAAGTAAGGGGAAGTGTCCGAGAGTTATCGCCGGGCCTCAGTAAGGTAGAGGTCAGTACGCCAAACTACTACAGCAACCCCTCCCCCCCCCCCCCCCCCCCCCACTTATCTGCAGGATTGCAGGCAAGATCCTGTAGGTTAGCAGTTTTGTACTCTTTGCCTCAGTTTATGCATTCCAGGATCTCGTGTCCTTGACTAATTGTTCACTTGGCCATTTTCAAGGATTTATGAACATTTCTGCCTATCTCCCTGTATCCTGCAGTCATGGTATATGGTCATTGATGGCAATGTTAGCATATTTTTCATCCTAATTGGAAGTTAATTTCTTTGCCATACTTTCTGAGAAAGAAGAGAAAGAAAAAAATATTAGAGGCTGTTGCTTTTAAGCACATACAGAGGCAAGGGAAAGAGAGAAGGCAGGGAAATATTGTGGAAAGTGAGAGGTTAAAAGACAAACATGCCAGGTACAATATAAAAGGGCTAATAAGGAAGAAAAAGATGGGTTGGGACCAGTACACAGATAAATAGAAATAGAATTACTACCAACAGCTGCAGTATTAGTTTTACATCTGATATTATTGAAAATCTTGAGTCAGGAAAATTGTAAAATATCTAATAGATCAAGTTCTCTTTTGCAATTGCATTTATCAAACATAAGCTTAATATTGACTTGCAAAGTAATTAATTTTCTCTTTTTCAATGCTTCTACTGTTTTGGAAACAAGGATTCTAAATATGACATCAAGCTAAACACAGTCAGTCTCAAAGAAGCATGGGAGCAATTTGATCACAGCCATACAATATCTACTTCCTCCAAGAGCTTGAGGAAATCTTCATCACATTCATCAATATCTGATGCAACCTGTAAGTTTCAGGAATGAAAGTATATATATTTAAATTTTACACCACCATTATTGTAAATGAGAATATTCTTGATTTTTGAAAATTCTTACTCAAGCTAGATGTCAAATATGCCATGTTAATACAGATTTGTTTTTCTTTTATCTGCCTTGGTAGGATCCAGATATATTTAGTTCACCAAAAGCAGAATAAATCCAGTCCAGCTAATAATTGCCTAATTTGGGTACCTTCAGGGCAATGTTCTAGGCCAAACCATTTGAAGCTTCTTCAACAATGATTTCCATCCATCATAAGATCAGAAATTGAAAGGTTTGCTTTGTGTTTAATTCCACACAAAGCCCCTCTGTAAATGAAGTTGCCCATACCTACATGCTGCAAGACCCAGACAAAATTCAGGAATGAGTGCTAAGTGTGAAATAGCATTCCTGCCACTAAAGTTCCAGGCAATGACAATCTAACAGCCCTTGACATTCAGGAGCATTTCCACCTCACTATTCCCCATTGATAAGAAATGTAACTGGGTGACTCTTTTTTTTAAAATTGTGGTTACAAGACCATTTCAGAGGCTGGACATCCTGCAGCAAATTGTTTTCCTCTTGATGTTAACAATTTACAGTGCCTTCTGAAATGACAATCTCTTAACACCAAGAAAGAACAGAGCAGCAGTTGCCTTGGAACATCACCAGCTTCATGTTCCCCTTCAAGTTCCACTGGCTTGCAAATAAATCATTGTCATTGGGTCTAAATCCTGAAGCTCCCTACCCAATAGCTGCTGCCTTTATAGCAAATATATTCAGAGTACCCTCACCACAAGGTGGCTGCTGTTCAAGAAAGCAAGACGCTACAATCATTTCACAAGCAATTAGTGACGGGCAATAAATGCGGACTTTGCTAATGATGCCTGGGTCCTAAAAATAAGATGTTAAAAAAACATAAAAGATAAATGCAAAGTAAGGGTTAATGGAATATATAAATAAAAGATTTAAGAGGTGAACTAAATAAGAATTTTAAGATGATTAAAATTCAATTTTAATACCTGCAGTGGGATCATTCAGAAGATGAAGGCATAATGGAGCTAGACAATTCAGGAATGTTATCAGCAAGCACTCTGTTAATCTGTCGGAATCAAAATTTAAAACGTTCCTTCTCTCAAAATTGCTTGAGGCTAGGTCATTTTTGCTGAGTATTGATATTCAGTATATAGAGCAAAAGTGGGTAAAAATGTTTTCTATTGATTCCTTATGAAGGAAAATAATTGTTCATAAATTAAAACATTGAAGATTTATCTTTGTTACACAAAGTGTGTAGCATCTGATCTTATTCCTGTTAATTTTTATGGTAATTATTGTATCTTTTTTAATGCTTTTTAAAGCCATTTTATTAGCAACATACTCAAAACAGCGAACTGATGTAAGGGCACCTCCACAACCAGCAATAACAGATCGTCATGAAGCAACATCCCAGCGAATAGCATCACTGAGCAATGAGGTAAAGTTGGAGTTATACTTCTGTCAATTTTTTGTTGCCCTGAAGCATTCTGTATGAATGACTGAATTATATTGTTGATTCTTTTACATTTTTAACCTACTCTTTACTTAAGTGGGTTTAAAATTAGGCACATCCAAGAATGGTACAGGAATATTATTACATCATTCAAAAACATGAAAGTACAGATTTAAAGTGATTTAATGGACTGATTGTTTGGGAGTTAAAGTATTGTTTCACCTAGTGTTGTGGAAATTTGAACTCCTTAAAGAAGAAATCCCCATTCTAACAGACTCTACATAGTCGCTTGAAGTTTCCAAGATGGCGGTGTGATGCGGCTTGCAGCGGCCACTCCGGAGCTGATTATCTGTTATTTGTGAAGTGGGGTGCTGTGCACAATCATAATTAATTGAAACGTATGTGGGAGCATGGAGGAACATCGGGAAATCTCCAGGAAGGCCGCCTTCATTGCTGCTGCTGCTGTGAGGTCCGGGACTCTGCTGGGAAGAACAGGCCTCCAGTCCTCGGGGTCGCGTTACCGATGGCCGTTGGCGGAGCCGTCTTAATATGCTTGGCAGAGGATGGTGCTCGGAGAAGCTGTGCCGGAGGGGGTGGCCGTCGGCTCGGAGGTTCAACGGACTCGGAGTCTGCTGTGGTCAGGTCACTTTCGGTGTGTGCTGCGTCTGCGAGGCTGAGTCAGGCAGCGCCGTGGAAGTCCATAGTGGAGGTATTCCCTTCTGCCGCTGGCGTGGGATGGCGAGTCTGTCGGGACCCTGGGGACTTGTGGAAACTGTGGTGATTTATTTTGAACTTACAGTCCTTTAACATCTTTGGACTGTTTTTACTGTGCCCATGGTCTGTTTTTTTTTATCAATTATGTTATTGTTTGCACTGTTGTAACTATGTGGTTTTGTGCAGGTCTTGTAGCTTTAGTTCTTGGTCTTGTTTGGTGGATTTGGAGCTCCTTTCCGGGAAACGTGCTAAGACGGTAGTGCAATATTAATACACGGCAGCCTCTCCGGACTCTGGATTAGGGATTGCCAAAGGTTATGTGGATTTTCTGGTGTAGTCTGTTTTGTCATATGCTTTTGTGATATCATTCTGGAGGAACGTTGTCTCATGTTTTTAACTGCATTGCATTTGTGGTTTCTAAATGACAATAAACTGAATCTGAATCTGAAGTTACCCCTCAGCCTGCCTAGATTGTTAGGATTCATACAAAGGTGATGTAATCCACAAACTTTGTTGGACCTTTGATTAATATGCTCTTCCTGCTCCTCATTATCAGAGGACATTTATTGAGAGCAGACTATTCCATTCAGTACATGGCAGGTTGCATTGTTTGCTTCTCAACTGTGTATGCTCCATCGCAGTAATGGCTTAACTAAACAGTTGTTAATGGATGCATGCAAAGCTTTATTTATTCTTAGTGACAATGATCACAATGGAGTTCAATCTGATTAATGTATTGAAGACTTAATATTCAGGAAAAAGAAGTGCAATGGAATATACAAGTTGTTTTTGATGAGGCTTTTGATGGAAGAGTAATGGAAAAAAAATTCAGTGAATCGTGAAGTGATTTCAGAGGACAGACACATAGGATCAACTATGTTGGCAGTCCAGTGAGGTTTATGGGAAGATGTTGTTTCCTGCCTGATATTGCTGCCTGCTGCACCTCCAACAGTGCCCTTTGGTCAGCTGCACAGTCATCAGCCTGGAGCCAACATTGGGCTGAAATTGGGGAGGCAGTATGATGATTCCAAAGATCTGATAATCAATTCCCTTGCTAATTTAATGGTGTTGGACTAGCAGAATTTTCAGACAATTGGATGTTATTCATTACTTCAAAACAAATTCTCCTCCACACCCCCCCCCCGGCTCTTTTTAACATAATATAGAATAGTAAGTTTTCCAGCAAAATGGGAGAATTAAAAGGGAGTGCAAGAAGCAGATCCCCATGAAAGTTTCAGCTTGTCTGTTGCACACCTAGCAACATACCCGACCCTGACTCAGGCCACGTACCTACCTGCTCCACGTGTTATACCTTGCAAATACACTGACCTGCAAATTGTAGGCTTGTTGTTAATGATGATTTACAGTACTAATGACTTCACCAAATACCAAATCATTGGGACTTCTAAACAACTGAATATTGCTTTTTTTTTTACAATATTTTTATTCAGAAGAAGAAAAAAAATTTACAGAGTGCAACACATAGATACATCTCAACATAACTTGTGTACATTCATATATTGTAATAAAATTGATCAAAATGGTATAGTGTAACACATAAAGGTATACCACTCTGTAATCAAAAATTTAACGATAGGTCATACATCATAAAATAAATTTTTTATATTAAAAAAAGTCAACCCCCTACCAACTGCCAAAGAAAAAAGCTGATGGATGACAATGGATAATTAGAAAAAGAAAACATATTCACTTAAGAAGAGAAGATAAAAATGTACATAAAAGTCTGTGCACTGTTAAACTTTATAAATTGGAAAAGTAATTTAGGAAAGGTCCCCAAATATCATAAAAAGATTGTTTTGAATTTAAGACTGAGCAGCGGATCTTTTCTAAATTTAAATATGACATAATATCACGTAGCCATTGAAGATGTGTAGGAGGGGTAGACTCCTTCCATTTAAGCAAGATTGCTCTTCTTGCTAAAAGAGAGGTAAAAACTAAAACCTGTAGGTTAGGAGTATTTAAAGTTATATCTTCATTTGCAATAATACCAAACAAGGCAGTAAGGGGATTTGGGTCAAATTGGATCCTAAAAAGTTGTGAAAAGGTATGGAATACTTCCCACCAAAACTTTTCAATTGTAGGGCAAAACCAAAACATATAAATTAAAGAGGCATCAGCAGAGTTGCATTTATTACAAAGTGGAGAAACATTTGGGTAAAAACTGGAGAGCTTCTGTTTAGAAATATAAGCTCTATGAACCACTTTAAATTGTAGAAGAGAATGATGAGCACAGAAAGATGATTTATTAACCCGTTTAAGAATTTTATTCCATCTATCATCAGAAATCTGACAATTTAGGTCATCCTCCCAAGCTTTTTTTTATTTTATCTAAAAAGTCTTGTCTAGGATCAATCAACAAGTTATAGATACCGGTAATAGAATCATTAACAAAAGGTTTTAAATTTAAAAGATCATCCAGTAAATTTTTATCAGGACCTATAGGAAAAGTAGCTAATTGGAAACATAGAAAATCTCTAATTTGAAGATATCTGTAAAAAATGTGATTTTGGGAGTGCAAATTTATTTGACAATTGGTCAAATGAAGCAAGAGATCCTGAGATAAACAGGTCCCAAAAACACTTAATACCTAATTCATCCCAATCTTTAAAGACTTTTGTCAGTCATGGAAGGGATAAAAAAAAAAATTAAGGAGAATGGGAGACGATAATGAAAAATTCGCTAAACCAAAAAATTTTCTAAATTGAGACCAGATCCTTAAAGTTTGCTTAACAATTATGTTATCTGTTGTTTTATTTGCTGAAAAAGAGTATGATCCAAGAAGTGAGACAATAGAGGAATTATTTTTTTTTTTACAGAATTCACTTCTAAGGAGACCCATGATGGGCAATCTTTACGATAAATATAATAGGACCAGAAAGTAATATTCCTTATATTGGCAGCCCAATAGTAAAACCTAAAATTGGGTAGGGCTAGTCCACCCATCTCTTTATTTCTTTGTAAGTAAACTTTACTTTAACGAGCTTGTTTATTATTCCAAATATAAGAGGTTAAAATTGAATCTAAAGCATCAAAGTACGTCTTAGGAATAAAAATAGGTAAGGCCTGAAAAAGATATAAAAACTTAGGAAGAATCTTCATTTTAATCGAATTAATTCGGCTAATTAGGGATAAAGAAAGAGAGGACCATTTAGAATGCGTCTTTTTCACATAATTCAATAAGGGGTTTAAGTTTTCTTTGAATAAATTCTTGAAGTTTTTAGTAATTGTTACACCTAGATATGTAAATTGACTTGTAACAACTTTGAACGGAAATTTGGCATTTGATGATATTAGGTCATTTAAAAGAAATAGCTCACTTTTTTGTAGGTTCAGCATATTAAAAGAACTAAACTAAACTGGGAGATTAAAGAAAGAACCAAAGGTAAAGGAGTTTCAGTGTTAGAGATAAAAAGTAAAATATTATCAGCGTATAATGAAATTTTATGAGACATACCTTCCCTTAGTATACCAGAAATGTCCTTAGATTCTCGAAGTGCTATTGCTAAGGGTTCTATAGCTAAAGCAAAAAATAAAGGACTAAGAGGACATCCTTGTCTAGTTCCCTGCTGTAATTTAAAGGGCTTAGAAATTTGGGAGTTAGTAACAACCTGAGCGGTAGGAGACAAGTAGATTAATTTAACCCAATGAATAAAATTAGGCCCAAAATTAAACTTTTCTAAGGTCTTAAAAAGATAATTCCACTCAATCCTATCAAAGGCTTTTTCTGCATCTAAGGATAATATACACTCTGATATTTTTTTGGATGGTGAATATATCACGTTCAATAACTGATGTATATTAAAATGTGAGTAATGATTTTTAATAAATCCTGTCTGGTCATTTGATATAATAGATGGTAGAATATTTTCAAGTCTTCCAGCTAAGATTTTGGATAACATTTTTTGCATCAACATTTAATAAAGAAATCGGTCTGTATGAAGAACATTCAGCTGGATTTTTTTTTAAGAATAAGAGAAATAAAAGCTTCATAAAAAGATTGAGGGAGTTTACCTGATTTAAAGGACTCTGGTAAAACAGAGGATAAATAAGGTGTAAGTAACGTAGTGAAAGTTTTATAAAACTCCCCAGGAAAGCCATCAGGTCCTGGGGTCTTACCAGAATGCAAAGCACGTATAGCCTCAGCGACTTCTTCATTGGAAATAGGCTGATCTAACTGTGTTAGACTATCAGCAGACAATGTAGGAATGTTGATATTACTGAAAAAAGCATTCATATAGGTATCATCTGAAGAAGAGTCAGACTGATACAACTTAAGGTAAAAGTCTTTAAATACGTTGTTAATTTCAGAATGGTCGGATGTCTTAGTTCCATTATCTTTAAAAATTTCTGTAGTTTGATGATTAACTGTAAAAGATTTTAAGTGATTCGCTAATAAACTACCAGTTCTATCCCCGTGAATGTAAAATTGAGTTTTATCTCTCAACAGCTGTCATTCAATTGGGTAAGTCAGCACAAGATTATACTTGGATTGGATTTCAATATGCTTATTATATATATTTGGATCTGGAGATAGGGCATACTCTCAATCAAGATCTTTTACTATTGCTGCTAGGTCAGACCTTTTTTTGTCAGCTTTTTTTCTTTATATAGGTAGAGTAAGAGATAATTTCTCCACGAATATATGCTTTAAAAGTATCCCAGACTATATTACCAGCAGTATCTCCTTTAAAATTTTCTTTAAAGAAAGAAGTAATATGATTTTCCAAAAACTTTAGAAAATTTTTATCAGATAACAATAATAAGTTAAAACGCCAACTTCTGTTTGGTACAGAGTAAACAGGTAATCTTAAAGCTAGAAGCACAGGTGCATGATCAGACAAAGCAATCTCCTTATAATCACAGGATCATACCAGTGGAAGCATGTTTCTATCTATAAAAAAATAATCAATCCGAGAGTACATGTGATGAACTTGAGAGAAATATGAATATTTCTTTTCTTGGGGGTGTAAAAAATGCCACACATCAAGAATACCACATTGAGATAAAAAGATTTAAAAAGTAGGACTGATTTATTAGTGACAGGGGTTTTACTTGAAGAGCGGTCTAATATAGGGTCAAGCCAAAAATTACAATCTCCACCCATCACTAAGGAATACCGATTCAAATCAGGCAGAAAGAGAAAAGACGTTCAAAGAACAAGGAGTCATCTGTATTTGGAGCGTATACATTCGCAAATACGATTAGTTTATTCCCAAGACTACCCGAAACAATAACAAAGCACCCATTTGTATCAGAAATTACATTATGTTGAATAAAGGATACATTCCGATCAAACAGGATAGAGACGCCTCTCGATCTAGATTGAGAGGGTGAGTGAAAATGTATACTCTTCCATCCTTTGACAGAGCGTGAAATATCATCTTTACGAATATAGGTTTCTTGGAGAAAGATTATATGAGTTTTAAGTTTCCAGATATAAGAGAAAATCTTATTTCGTTTAACAGGGTTATTTAGACCTTTCACATTAAAACTGAGTATATTTATAAAAGAATCCATCAAGTATCCTTTAGTAATGTATAAAAGGTAATCACAAACATGTAGATAGTGAATAAGTAAAACAGTAAAAACATCCAATCAGCTTTATAGAAGAACCCATTTCCCCCCTCCCTTCCCTCAAAGAGAGAAATCAGCCAAGGGAAGCTGAAGACTAATTTTAACGTTCCCAACCCAGAACTCTGGTGGCTCCATAAAATATATATGTATAGCTGCGCTGAATAAACGATTGTAAATATATATATATATATATATATACACACACACACACACACACACAAAATATACCAAAGTAACTAAGTTTGCTAATTACATAAAAAAAACCATGAGAAAATACAAGTATTAGTCTCGGTAAAAAAGCATAAGACAGATAAGGAAAATCAAATATGGAAAATAATCAATGTAAAACAACAAATACTCACGGGTGCAAAAAAAGAGTAAAGAAACAAATAGAAGATAATTAAAAAGGGAAGCAGTTTAGATAGCTTCCTACATAACACTGAGAGAATATAACGTATTTTTTAAAAAGAGCTGCGAAAAACAGCAAAAGAGAAAATGGATGCAGTCTGCCTGCATGTTTTGCATAGTTTGAAAGATAACCATATAACATATATAACAATCACAGCACAGAAACAGGCCATCTCGGCCCTCCTAGTCCGTGCCGAACTCTTAATCTCACCTAGTCCCACCTACCCGCACTCAGCCCATAACCCTCCACTCCTTTCCTGTCCATATACCTATCCAATTTTACCTTAAATGACACAACTGAACTGATCTCTACTACTTCTACAGGAAGCTCATTCCACACAGCTATCACCCTCTGAGTAAAGAAATACCCCCTCGTGTTTCCCTTAAACTTCTGCCCCAACTCTCAAATCATGTCCTCTTGTTTGAATCTCCCCTACTCTCAATGGAAACAGCCTATTCACGTCAACTCTATCTATCCCTCTCAAAATTTTAAATACCTCGATCAAATCCCCCCTCAACCTTCTACGCTCCAATGAATAGAGACCTAACTTGTTCAACCTTTCTCTGTAACTTAAGTGCTGAAACCCAGGTAACATCCTAGTAAATCGTCTCTGCACTCTCTCTAATTTATTGATATCTTTCCTATAATTCGGTGACCAAAACTGCACACAATATTCTAAATTTGGCCTTACCAATGCCTTGTACAATTTTAACATTACATCCCAACTTCTGTACTCAATGCTTTGATTTATAAAGGCCAGCATTCCAAAAGCCTTCTTCACCACCCTATCTACATGAGACTCCACCCTCAGGGAACTATGCACTGTTATTCCTAGATCTCTCTGTTCCTCTGCATTCCTCAATGCCCTACCATTTACCCTGTATGTTCTATTTGGATTATTCCTGCCAAAATGTAGAACCTCACACTTCTCAGCATTAAACTCCATCTGCCAACGTTCAGCCCATTCTTCTAACTGGCATAAATCTCCCTGCTAGCTTTGAAAACCCACCTCATTATCCACAACACCTCCTACTTTAGTATCATCAGTATACTTACTAATCCAATTTACCACCCCATCATCCAGATCATTTATGTATGTATATTACAAACAAATTTATGTATATTACAAACAATAACAATAACAAGGCGCCAGTTACTTAAACAAACAAATGATTAATACTTCGTAAAACCAAGTAACCTTGTTATCAACAATTATCGCCAATTACTTGATTGAACACGTGAAATTAAAACATTTAACATAAAACAACTCAAAGTTGAATTTAAGGATGGAGACTTTATAAAAGTTTCTTAGCTTCTTCAGGCTTCGTAAACCAAGAAACCTTATTATCAGAAGTAGTAACCTTGAGTTTACATGGATCTCTGAGAGAAAGGTGACAGCCAAGCTTGAAAAGATCAGACATGACCTCTTTAAAAGCCTGTCTAGCTCTTAGAACTTCCAGTGGATAATCTTGAACAATCCAAAACTGTTGATCACAAAACTGTAATATACGTTTCTTCCTTGATTCACGAAGGATCTGTTCTTTAATCTGATAGTCATAAAAGCGAATGATAATAGAGCGAGGTTTGGCAGGATCCCAATTAGGTGGGGTAACTCAGTGAACGTGCTCAAATTTTGGTAGTTCCGATAATATATGAGGGAATAAATCTTTCAACATTTGAGCACAAAAATCGATAGGTTAATTACCCTCCAGTTTTTCAGGAAGTCCAAGAATACTGATATTGCACCTTGGGTTCCTAGTCTCCAAATCTGTAAGTTTCTTCAGTAACGAGTCGTAATTTTAAGTTGTTCCTTAGAAATTTTCTTGAAACCTTTGATATCCTTCTGCAACACCGGCAGAGATTCTTCGTGTAGCTTAATATGAATTTCATGGTCATTCACAGTCTGCTGTATACTTCCAAGTTTCTGATTAAGCATTTTCAGTTCAGGTTTAACCAGGTTGAAGGAATTCTGTAACAAATCAAACTTGGATTCCAAGTCATCCAGTTTATCCAATTTTTCGAGTTTCTCTGACATTTGTTGAAACATTTCAGTCAAAGTCTCTAAAGTAGTCTCTTTTTTTGACAGCTTTCTACTCATGGTGCTCTCACCGAGATAGGTTTAAGCAGCAAAGTAAGCAAGTAATTTTGGAGCACGTAGCTAGTGCAACCTACTCCATTACAACCACTGGAAGTCTCCCGAATATTGCTCTATTAAAGTTTATTTTACCATAATGCTTTTTCATCCATCTCTGGGATCCATGATTGAATCAGTTGTGAAAAAATTTTATAATTCAAATGAACTGTTTGAAGATAGCTTAAACCAAGACTTAATTTTCACAAGTGGTGATATTATGCTTCAAAATTTACAATAAACCACATGGTTCTGAAAGTTGTGTTAATTTTTATAAAGGTGTGCACACTTAAGAATTTCAAACCAGATTCAGTTGATATTATAGCATTTACCTTTATCCCAAAATTCAGTTCTCACTGCAGTTAGGGGCCATGCAACACATAAAGGAACAGTTGGAACAGAGGATGTGCATGCTGGAAGCAAATATTCAGCGACAGCAAGAAGAATTACAGACAATCCAAGAGCAACTTCATCTTGTCCAAGGTCAAGAATCCCAAGTAAGCCAAGAATGGATGATTATTTAAGGATGAATTTTTGGTGCTGACTATGAGCCACTGCAGTGAAGCTAGTGATGGTACATACTGCAATCACAGTGCACTGGTGATGAAGGGAGTGAATATCTAAACAGTAAAGTTAGCCTTCCATATTCATACTCATCACAGTGTGCTCTGATATGAGAATCAGGATGGTGGTGGTAGATGTTATCAATCTTAACTTTTCAACCATTAATCCAGCAAATAAGATCAGTTGATAATATTAAGGTGAAGCAATCCTGGTTAAAGAACAATGTTTATTTGCTTAAAGAATTAAAGTTCTAAGTGAGTGATCTGGTATGAACACTTGAGAACTAAATGATTCATTTCCTAAAACTAGCAAACATTTTAACCTGCAGTTAAGGCAAAGTCGTCAGGATATGTGGAGCACTGAAAGACATCAGGATCTAGAATGCAATCCAAGGTAGTAATGTGTGATGATATTAGGTTTTCTGACTGTAAAGTCCTGAACTCAAATGAAGCTAAGCCCTATCCAGTACAAAAGCTATCGGTACCTTCACTAAAGGGAGGTTATATTGTAACTACCTACTTGTCAAAAACAAGTTTCTGCTGTAGCTCATGGCCCACAGCAACCCATGCATGCTCACTTTAGAGTTGTTTTGAATTCATCTCAACTCTTCAAGAAGGGAGAGAGGCAGAAGAAAGTAAATTATAGATCTGCTGGTCTAATCTGTGGTCAAAAAAATGTTGGAGTCGATTGTTAAGGATGAGGTTTCGGGGTATTTGGAGGAACATGATAAAATAGGTCATGGTCAGCATAGTTTCCTCAAGGGAAAATTTTGCCTGACAAATTTTTTGGAATTCTTTGAAAAATGAGAAGCTGAGAGGTGACCTGATAGAGGTGTACAAGATGATGAGAGGCATTGATCGTGTGAATAGTCAGAGGCTTTTACCCAGGGCTGAAATGGCTAGCATGAGAGGGCACAGTTTTAAGGTGCTTGGAAGTAGGTACAGAGATGTCAGGGTAAGTTTTATATGCAGAGAGTGGTGAGTGCGTGGAATGGGCTGCCGACGACAGTGGTGGAGGCAGATAAGATAGGGTGTTTTAAGAGACTCCTGAATAGGTACGTGGAGCTTAGAAAAATAGAGGGCTATGTGTAAGCCTACGTAATTTCTAAGGTAAGGACATGCTCGGCAAAGCTTTGTGGGCCAAAGGGCCTGAATTGTGCTGTAGATTTTCTATGTTTCTATGCACTTAGCATGATCATAATGTCACAAGACAAAATGGAGAACATTTTTATTCTAAGTACAAGTATTTTACTTTGTAAGAACTATATAGTTATCACTCTTACCAATATTATTATGCGCAGATTCGTCTGTAATAGGTCAATTAGCAAGGATGAGGTCAAGTGATTTTACCTCTCAATTTAGTAAACCCATCACCTACCACAAATCCAGTTTGCTATTTACTTCTGCACATTTGAACTTAAAAGGTCAGACCTGATAAAGAAAAATGGAGCAGCTGGGGCTGAATGAAAGGGCACTTAAATGACTGAGAAATTAGCACTGGGATCAAGAAAGACTAATAGATGTGGTTGAGTTTAAATCACAATGGTTTTAGTTATATAAAGGAAAAAGATGTAGATTAAAAGGGTGTGAAAAACAAATGAAATGCTAGAGTTTAAA
Organism: Hypanus sabinus; assembly: GCF_030144855.1. Lineage (NCBI taxonomy): Eukaryota > Metazoa > Chordata > Chondrichthyes > Myliobatiformes > Dasyatidae > Hypanus > Hypanus sabinus. Next base: position 54,013,464 of record NC_082719.1, on the reverse strand, counting down.
AAATATATATTTTTTTTAGTAACTTGTACTTCACATGTGCAATTTTTAATTTAATCACTATTTAGAGGTTGATTGGCAGTTAGAAACTCATCATTGATATTTCTAAAATATTAGGCCATAAGACCATAAGATATAGGAGCAGAATTAGGCCATTTGGCCCATCGAGTCAGCTCTGCCATTTCATCATAGCTGATCCATTTTCCCTCTCAGACCTAATCTCTTATCTGCTCCCCATAGACCTTCAAGCCCTAACTAATATAGAATCTGCCTTAAAAATACCTGAAGACTTTGCTTCCACAGCCACCTGTGGCAATGAATTTATGACTTAAATTCAACTACATCCGTTGGCCTTTCTTGATCTCCATTCTAAAAGGATGCCCCTCTATTCAGGGGCTGTGTCCCCTGGTCTCCCATCATAGGAAACATCCTCTCCACATCCATTCTATCAAGGCTTTACACCAATCAACAGGTTTCAAGTAGGTCACCCCTCTTTCTTCTGAATTCCTGTAAGTACAGGCCCAGAACCATCAAACATACTTCATACGATAAGCCTTTCAATCCCGGAATCATTTTCATGAAAGTCCTTTGAATCCTCTCCAATGTCAGTGGATCCTTTTTACATAAGAGGCTCTAAACTGATCACAATACCCCAAGTAAGGTCTCATCAGTGCTTTATAAAGCTTCAACATTACATCCTTGCTTTTATGTTCTAGTCCACTCAAAATGAATGCTAACGTTGCAATCCTCATCACGAACTCAACCTGCAAATTAACATTTAGGGAATCCTGCAGAACAACTCCCAAGTCCCTTTGCACTTCAGTTGTTTGTATTTTCTCTCCATTTTGAAAATAGTCTGACACTGTATTTCATCTGCCACTTCCTTGCCCATTCTCCTAATCTGTCTAAGTCCTTCTGTAGGCTCTCTACATCCTCAAAATTACCTGCCCCTCCACCTATTTACATATTGTCTGTAAACTTTGGAACAAGGCCATCAATTCCATCATCCAAGTCATTGAGATATGACATAAAAAGAAGCAGTCCCAACACTGACCCTGGTGGAACATCACTAGTCACTGGCAGCCAACCAGAAAAGGCTCCCTTTATTCCCACTCTTTCTCTCCTGGCAATCAGTTACAGTTTTATCCATGCTAATACCTTTCCTGTAATACCATGGGCTCTCAACTTGTTAAGTAGCCTCATGTGTGGCACTTTGTCAAAGGCCTTTGGAAAAGTACACAACATCCATTGATTCTCCTTTGTCCATCCTGCTTGCTATTTCTTCAAAGAATTTCAAAAGGTTTGTCAGGCAAAATTTTCCCTTGAAATTATGCTGACTATGGCCTATTTTATCTTGTGCCTCCAAATACCCCAAAACCACATCCTTAACAATGGACTCCAACATCTTCTTGACCACTGAGATCAGACTAGCAGATCTATATAATTTCCTTTTTTCTGCCTCTCTCCCTGCTTGGAGTTGAGTGACATCTGCAATTTTCCCATCTTTCAGCACCATTCCAGAATCTAGTGATTCTTGTAAGAATTGAAGAGCATAAAAACAAAGACAAGGAGGATATGTGTTTGAATGTAACAACAGCAATTTTAGTATTGAATATTGCATACTCAACTTCTTGTGCCTTAATTTTGCCCATAAATAAAATCGTGCCATTGTTATTATTGACTGAAAATTCTGACCTAACAACTCTTGTCGTCTTCTACTAAAAGTAGAATTTCGCAAATATCATGAATCAATTCCTCATGATGTCTGTTGTCTAGTTAATTAATAAATTAATCTAACCAAATTTTTTTACTTTGTAAAGATGTTTTTGCAGCAACCAACATCAAGTATAAACTTTAATTTGGTGCAGTTCGCAACATCAAACTCTCCTGCCGTCCAGCAACCTACATTGATTACATTTCAGGGACCATGTGCCCAGGCCAATCAGTTTCAAGGTGCTGTCAAAACTGATCCAAATAGCTCACATCGTAGAGTGCAACAGCAATTTCTGATCGGTGAGGAAAGCTCTACTTCAGCACAGGTAAGTTTGACAGACTATAAATAAGATACAACTTTCCTGTATAATCCTATAAAATTTCTGAATGCAGATTACTCAAAATTCTTAATGGGGAGCATGATAAAAAATCAAATGAACACAGATTAGTAGTGTAAAAATAAATAACTTGGTCACAAATGATACTTAGACTTTCTGAATCATTGCATTACACTACAAATATTTTTACAAATGGCTTGTAAAACAATTCTCTTACCCTGGAAAGCAAAAAGTTAATTGTTTTTAGTTATATTGCTTCATCTGGTACAATGAAAAATGTGGGAATTAACACTAAAATTAAGAATGTAGCATTTGAATAACATGAATATTTTTAGCTGAACAGGAAGCCTGTGATAGCTTGAAGTGGATTTTTTGTAGTGTTGTCTTTGATAAGTGGATGTAAAAATACCTAGTATACAGAAAAAAATCTGTTAATAACCATATAACCATATAACAATCACAGCACGGAAACAGGCCATCTTGGCCCTCCTAGTCCGTGCCGAACCCTTAATCTCACCTAGTCCCACCTACCCGCACTCAGCCCATAACCCTCCACTCCTTTCCTGTCCATATACCTATCCAATTTTACCTTAAATGACACAACTGAACTGGCCTCTACTACTTCTACAGGAAGCTCATTCCACATAGCTATCACTCTTTGAGTAAAGAAATACCCCCTCGTGTTTCCCTTAAACTTCTGCCCCCTAACTCTCAAATCATGTCCTCTAGTTTGAATCTCCAACTCTCAAATCATGTCCTCTAGTTTGAATCTCATTTGAATTAATGGTTTGAGCTTCCTAAGCACTTGGTAAAGTTCATTGTGAGAAACTTCAGTGGTTCATGGTGCAGAGAATATTATTGACCAAGATTTGAATTCCATGGGTTTACAATAAGTAAAGGTATCTAATTTGTAGAATTTCTCAGGTGGTATGACCCATGAATTTTTTTTTTTTTTTTTTAATAATTTTTTATTGCATTGAGTTGGGTTTCAACTGTTCTGAAATGTCTTTATTTCCATGCCTACTAAAGGCTCAGTAGTTTAGATTGTAACCCATACAGAACACACAAAATTCTGGAGGAACTCAGCAAGTCAGACAGCATCTATGGAAAAGAATAAACAGTCAACATTTTGGGCTGAGACACTTAAGTCCTGAAGGTTCTTGGTCTGAAACGTCAATATTTTATTCTTTCCATAGATGCTGTGTGACCTGCTGAGTTGCCCCAGCAGTTTTAGTGTGTTGCTTTGGATTTCCAGCATCTGCAGACTTTCTTGTGTTAGAGTTGTAACCTACAGTATGTGGATAATAGCATTAAATTACATTGAGACAAATATTTCAGTAAAAATGAAAGAATTTTCAACTGGAATGAAAAGTAAGAACAGAATACCTTCTGAAGGGTGAAAAACTAGATAAAGCAGAGGCTTCCAAGAGATTTGGAAATTTATTTACATAAAATATGAGTTAACTAAGGAGAGATACTTTGTGTTCTAGTAGCCTTTCTGATTACACTAAGCTTTGTGTGTAGACTGCAATACAAAGGGGTAAAATATAAGCTGAACTTTCAAAGTCAGTCAGTGTCTCAGGAAGAAAGAAACAGTTAATGTTTCAACTTGATTCTAAAGTGTTTTTGATCTGGTATGTTAACAGCAACTCCATGTTTTTTTTTACTTTATTCAGTTATTGTAGAATTTAAATCTCAAGTTTACAGATGACCTGGTGAATCTTTGAGCAATTCTTTGCACCAAACACATATAGCATTTTGACAATAGAGGATGTGTACCAGAGCAATAGCTAGTATCCAGCGTAGGAAATGCAAAATAAAAGATGCAGATGCTGGAATCTGGAGCAAAAAAAAACTGCTGGAGGAACTCAGCATCCATGGAGGCAAAGGGATGGTTGACATTTTGGGTCAAGACCCTGCATCAGGACTGAGTATAGGGGAAAGATAACAGTTTGAGGTGTAGAATCAGATGATATGTGGGAAGGGAAAGGGGAGCTCAGAGACAACAGGCTAGTGGATGATGAGTAGAAACAAATAGGAAACAGAAAATACAGATGGAGTGAGGTGGGGAAGAACAGGGGTATGTTAGAAATGGAATCTAGAAGGTGATGTTAAACTAGACAAAGGAGGGATAAGGACAGAAATATCTAGTTGGGGCGGTGCAGGAAGGATAGGGGAAGGAAGAGAAACCCAAGTGGACCAGTGTGTGGGTAATGGGCAGATGGAACTGAGAAGAGGTGGTAATAATTCTAGTTAATGTAGGGGTGGGTGGTGGAGGGATGAAAATGTGAATAGAAACACCATGGGAATGGGTTACCTGAACATGAACAGGGAATTTGTTTTCTGGGATTTTAAAGCACTGGTGTGATTTGCTTGTATCTATCAAAGCCAACTCGAGGAGTAGAAAGAAACTCTAATTGTTTGAAATTGGAGGCAGACTTTTTAGAGATAAAGTTCAGAAATACTTGTACATCCAAAGGATAATGTAAATTTAGAACATGTCTTGTATAATCAGTCAGTTGTTAATTTTAAATCTTCATTAGTAATCTACAGTGTTAAGGTTTATTTGCACCTAGCAAAATGCATTTTGGTCATGTATCAGCCACAACACATTGGTCAGATCAGACCACAGACAAAAGATAATTACCCCTATTTCTGTGTGATTTTTTGATGTAGTTACCAAATTTATATTTTTAATTATTTAAAAATAAAGTACTGCAGCTTTCCCTCATTATTCCTCATTATCCCTCATTATTTTGCTATCATTAATTTCCCAATCAAAACTTTGCAATCATGGTTATCTCAAGGATTGCCTTCTATTTTTTTCTGCAAGTATATTCTCATATTCTAACTGCCATTCCTCTTCAACACCTTGATTACTTCATTGCCTACTACTGTGCTAGTCACTTTCACCTTCTGTCTGGTTTCCATCTAGCACATATAACCAAATATTACTAGAGTAAAACTCATTCATGGTATCTTTTGATATTGTGTAGTACATTGTCCATTCTTTTCTCCATAACAGAACCATTTCAAAATTCCTTTTGTAGATCCAACTCATCTCTAGCAATAATATCTCCTCCAATCTAACAATAATCTCTGGTGAGGACTATTTGAATCCACCACCATTGTTCATATGAATGCTCTTTTTGTTAATATATTAATGTTGTCTGTGGATATATTGACATCTCCTATAGGTATTTGAACAACAATAGCCTTTCTACTTTATAGGTTATTGATCTGAACACTGTACTGTAATTAACTATGACCCATTTATCTTTAGACATAATTTTCTGTTTCCTGCTTCTGAGGTATTTTGCTTTCAGACAGCTTTTCTCTTATGTCATCCTCAGTTCAACAGTCACTATTACGTTTTCAGATCACTGATCATAATAAATTTAATCTTTCTTGAATAAGCATAGGAAATGTAATACCATCTTGAATTTTTAAAAAATCTCTAAATTTTTGCAATTCAAGTTCTCATGTTGTTGTTTAGGCTTAACAAGATGTGTGATATGCACTAAGTTTAATGATTAATATCCTATCACTTGCTAGGAGAACATCTTCCATATATGGACCTACTCCAGTGCAAGCCCACTGAAACTTTGAATCCAAGCAATTTTATTGGCTATGCATTTATTAAATTCTTTATCTAATCCACTATAGGCAGTTACTTCCATGTGAATCCCTTGACCTTGGCCCTTAATTGCTTCAAATTCAAAGCACATTGCCCTTGTTTACAAATCGTACTCTGTTCTGTGACTGACTGCAAACCTGTAACTGGTTTAATCAGCAGTTCTGACTGGTTACCTTTGCATTGTTTTTTGCATCATCGATAGCAGAACACTTAGCACCCTTGGCCTTGTTTTTGGCGCTCACTTCTTGTTTATCTACCTCATCACCTTTGAAAAAATTTGCCTGAAGAGATTGTGGTGTCTGGCTCATTTTAATTTCCTTTCATGTATTAATTTTTCCATGCTACAAGACCAGATTGGCTATCCTCATAAATTTTATTGAGATTCCTTGAATTGCATAAATTCTAGGCTCAGATTCAGATTCACTGCTATCACATGTACATCAAAACATACAGTGAAATGTTGTTTGCATTACCATTACAACATAAGAATTTGCTGGGGGCAGGCTGCAAGTGTCATCACGCATTCTGCCACCAACATACAGCATGGCCATAATGTTCTGCAGAACGGCAACAAAACAAGCCCCTTTCCTTCACCCACTCACACACACAGACATTCCTCCAATCACAGGACAACAGCCTCCAACTTCCGGTGGAGTCACAGGGCCACAAAGCTTTATCCATCAGGCTTGGACGTCTGATCAACCACAGGAGTCACCTTTGACAGGACCTAGAGCTCTAGACTCGGCAAAATAGGGACCCGAGCTTAAGGCCTCAACCTCCAAACTCGCAACTTGCATTCTTAGGGGATTACTGCTCCTCATACTTCCTGCCCACATGGACCTCTGATCCCATAGGGATTCATTGACCTGAAGCGCTGGGGTGGGGAGGACACCTGCCCTCATCCTCTTTCATCTGCGGTAATTGCTGTCTCTACATGCATCCACAGATGTCCTTCATTCACATCGTCACTGGCCTTCGATGTGGAACAGAGGCCTGGACTCCACACATCCATGTCCCTAAACCCCATCCTGACCCTTAACTCCCTTCTCTGTCCCCAGAACCATTCCAACAAATGTCTAACACAAGCAAGTCTAAGCCATGACCTCGAGCTTGGCACCATCTTAACTGAACGATTAAGATCATAGCTGCAAGCAGGGAAAAAAAAATTAAAGGCATTAAGGAAAATTACAATTTTGTTTTCTTTGAAAGCTTTCATTTTTGTCAAAAATCATGGAAATTGATCTTGACCGTATGTGTGATGCACCTCCTACCCTCAATCCTATTCACCGAAACTCCTGACCTGATGCTTATATTAGCAGATTTCTTAAAAGACCACTCTCAAGACCAAGGTAACATATCGGAACGATTGGCAAAATAAGCAAATGCTTTGAGAGGCTGGTCAAGAACTACATCTGCAGCATACTACCACCCAAACTGGACCCCCTACAATTCATCTACTGACTCAACCGATCGACAGATGACTCAATAGCCACTGCTCTACACCCCGTCTTTACACACCTGGAGAAGAAGGGTACTTATGTGAGAATGCTGTTCTTGGACTACAGTTCAGCACTCAACACCATAATTCCCTCCAGACTCGGCAAGGAACTCAGAGAACTCAGCCTTCACCCTGTCTTGTGTAGCTGGATCCTGGACTTGCCGTCAGATCGCTGGCAGGTGGTAAGAGTGGGCTCCCTCACCTCTGCCTCTTGGACCCTCAATACAGGTGTCCCTCAGGCTATGTGCTAAGCCTCTCCTTTACTCTCTGTATACCCATGACTGTGTCACTACCCACAGTTCCAATCTGCTAATTAAATTTGCCACACTGATTGGCCTAATCTCAAATAATAATGAGGCAGCCTACAGAGAAGTCATCACCCAGTGGTGTTAAGAGAACAACCTCTCCCTCAATGTTGCAAAAACAAAGGAGCTGGTTACGGATACAAAGGAGACAGGCTAACTTCTATTGGCATTAATGGATCTGGGGTTGAGAGGGTCAACAGCTTTAAGTTCCTTGGCATAAACATCACCAAGGATCCCAAGTGGTCTATGCATACTGGTTGTGTGGTGAAAAAGACACAATAGCGCCACTTTCACCTTGGCTAGCTGAAGAAATTTGGTATGGCCCTCCAAATCCCAAGAACTTTCTATAGGGGAACAATTGAGAGCATCCTGACTGGCTGCATCACTGCCTGGTATAGGAACTGTACTTCCCTCAATCGCAGGTCTCTGCACATCTGTAGATGTGAATTTCCCACTCTGCAGGGCATTTACAAAGACAGGTGTGTAAAAAGGGTCTGAAGGATCATTGGGGACCAGAATCACCCCAACCACAAACTGTTCCAGCTGCTACCATCTGGGAAACAGTACCGCAACATAAAAGCCAGAAACAACAGGCTCCGGGGACAGCTTCTTTTACCAGGTCATCAAACTGCTTTAATTCATGCTGAAGCAACTGTATTTCTGTGTTATATTGACTACCCTGTTGTACCTAATATTTATTATAAATGACTATAAATTGCACATCACATATTTAGATGGAGATATAACAAAAATGTTGACTCATGTATATGAAAGATGTAAATAATAGTCAATTCAATTCAAATTCTATACATTTCAATATCCTTCAGAACTACTAATATTACCAATCTTGATTTTAAAGAAAACACCCTTTAATCCTTTGATCTTTGCAAACCACTGTGTTGTCTCCAACCTGCCTTCTCTGAAGTTCTCAAATTGTCTGTGTGTGGGGGAAGGGGTGGACTGGTGGGAGGGAGGAATGGGGCTTATTGTTCTGTTGAATGTTGTGGACATGCTATATTATTGCCAGAATAGGAGGTGACACTCAGAGGCTGCCCCTAGCCCATACTTAGATTGTGTTGGCTGTTAATGCAAATGACACACTTCACAGTGTGTTTCATTTTATATGTGATAAATAAATGGATCTGGATCTGGATCTGAATCTAGAAAATAATTCCAAACTCTCAGATCAGACAAAAATTTTTGCCTCATCTATCTTATTTTGAAATGATGATCCTTAATTCTGGATTCAGTCACGAGAAAATATCATCTCCATGTTCACTTTGATAAGGCTCTTCACAATATGCTGCTTCAGCATTTCTCATTATTTTTCTAAATTTGAGCATATTAAGGGCCATTCTCCCCTTAAGATTACTGGCCATTTTGAGGTATCAGTCTAATAAACATCTGACCTGCTTCCAACATGTTAAAATCTTTCCTTTAAAGAGGTCAGTAGAGTAATGAAACACAGAAACAAACCTTTTGCTTCAGCTTGTCTATACCAACCAAGACACCCTTCCAAGCTAGTCCCATTTGCCAATGTTTGGGCTCAATCCCTTCAAACCATGTATCTGTCCAAATGTGTTTTAAATATTATGCCTCACTTTCAATACACATTCCATACATGCATCACCCCTCTGCATGAAGAAAATATCACCAATAATATTTCCCCCATCACCTCAAACCAGTGCCTCTAGTTTATGGTTCCCATTCCCAAGGAAAAAGACTGATCATTTACCCTATCTATGCCCCTCATGTTTATATACATCTTTATAAGGTTGCCGCTCATCTCCTATGCTGCAAGGAATAAAGTTCTCTACTGCCCTGTAGCTCATGCTCTTGAGTCCTGATAACTTTCTTAAAAATCTTCTAACTTTCCATCTTAATAACATCTTTCCTCTAAAGATAGGAATGAAAATTATACACGCTCTCAGTCCAGATGTGTGATGGAGTGTATATTGACTGGTTGCATCATAGCCTGGTATGGAAACTCCAATATCCTTGAATGGAAAATCCTGCAAAAAAGTAGTGGCACGGCCCAGTCTATCAGGGATAAAATCCTCCCCACCACTGAGTACATCAACATGAAATGCTATTGCAGAATAACATGGACAAGAAAGTTAATACAATTATGTAACCAAGACAGTTAGCAAAACCACCCCCTTACCCACACCATCTACTGCATCATGTCACAGCACTGTAAACACTTTAAACCACTTGTAATGAATACATGGTGGTATTTGTGTTTAAGCACATTTAATTCCATATCTGTGTTTCTAACTTTATTTTTTTGTAATTCTTCATTCTGTAGAATTGTTACATGATTTTCATTGCACTGACATACCACAGCAATTTTCTAATACATGTAAATGTATATGATGATTAAATCTGATCCATGATAAACATGATAAGCCAGTTACCCATTTTATTTTGAGCCTCATATCCTAAGCTTTACATATTTTCCCACCTCATCTCATTGCTCCTAAGCCTGTCACATGACTTAACCTTGTCTTTTGCCTCCCAATCTGTCTTTTCCTTGTCTCTCTCTCACTTTAAAAGGCTATTAAAAGTTTAGATTTTCACCATAAATTTGACAAATTCTTGTCCTTTGACTTTGATAAAGCATCATGGGAAATTAAATCTATAATAAGGGTTATAGAAAAGAACGGTAATGATCTGTGTGAGATAATTGGATGTCAATTTTGAATACTTTTTCAAAATAGAGTAACTACCAAGTTTACGTGTTTGTTCATACAGGACATTTTACATTTTTACAGGTTCAGCCAAATTTGCAAGCCAACTTCAGCCAGCAGATCTGTTTCCAGTCAGGATACCCAGACATCCTCTCTCTCTAACACTGATGATTTCCCAGCCGGCAGCAGATGCGGGGCAGCTTTCATTTACTTTATCCCAAAATTCCACACAAAGTGCTGCAGTTACTACTTTTACTTGGGACAGGCAGCTGTGGTAAGCATTACATTCACCTCTCTGTTCTTTGTAAAGGGATTGTTCTGAAACATGTTTCACTAATTTGTAAAATATTTAACCTCTCAGAATCTTTTAAAAATGTTAGTACAATATTTTTTTGTTGTTGAGTGAACTTTTTGTAGTGAGTGGAAAGAATAGCTGATAGAAAAAATATCCATTTTTGGATACTACCTTATATTTGGAGTCAATGGAACAACAATGTTAGGGCAATTATCTAATATGAATTAAAATGTTCGTTAAGGTATGGAAAAGTAATTTTGAAGTCACATGACTTGTTCATAGAATATTGCATAGTTGAGAGGAAAAGGTGTGATGAAGAAGTGATAAGAGTGAGAACAAGATCATGCACATCTCTGTGCACCCAGTATGTATACAATGTCACCATGAACCTGTCAACAGGTGAGCCTGGTCTCCAATCAACTTGGAACAAACTGCCATTAAATCAAGACTTTGCTCTGTCAAGTCCATGTGGTATTTGTTGGGCAGTGGGCACAACCATTAAAAGAATTGCAAACTGGATTTGAAGTGGGTACCATAAGGGTTCAATATAGTGCTGGGTATAATGAAAGGATAGCATGGTACTATATAGGGTGCAGTGATCTTTTATTAACATTGTTCTGAGAGTGGAGACATTTAGATTATAATAAAGATGAGCTAAAATAAAACTGAGATAGCTGAGATTTGGTGTAATGGAAATGTACAAAATGACTATTGTCTAAGGTTGCCCTACCAAGGAAAACAGGCTCATAACTTATGGGACATGTATTTTAGAGTGATGGTGGTCTATGTCTGAAAGCTTGAAAGCTTCTGCAACCTCTATTGCAAAAAGAAAGTAGTTGAATAAGAGCCTATAGTTATAGTTGGAAAGTATCATTTGTTGTGAAATGCTACATTTTCCATCCAGAGTGGACTAAGTGGTTTCCTTTTCTGCTGTAAATTTATTTGAAAATATACCTTCACACATAGCAGTAAGTATTTAATGCCATTTTTTCTCTCTCGCTAGCTTCTCTCAAGGCCAACAGCTCATTACAAAGTTGGTAACCGCTCCAGTGAGTTGCAGTGCTGTTATGGTTCCAACAACTATGATAATGGGTCAGGTCATGACAGCTTACCCCACTTTTGCCACTCAGCAACAATCCCAAACATTGTCATCAACACAGGGCCAGTAAGAGCAACACCAGAAGCAGACAACCATAGATCAGCCATAGTTTCAGACACTGACTCAACACTCTCCACAGTGGATACAGGTATGAAAAACTGAAGATCATGTTTCTTAAAGAATAGAACCTCCTGCCCCCCCAATAGATAAATACAAAATAAAGTATAATTCTTAAATAAGAATACAAATAAACTTGCAAGAAACTCATCTGCTTAGTGAGAAAAGTTTTGAAGACTATCTCTAGCACAGCCCAATACTGCCAGATTTAAAAGTTGTTACAATAACATTTGAATGAATAAAGCCTTTCTCTGACACATCACTTTTGACAACGAAATAGCTTAATTGTTTCTTGAACTACAACTTCCAAGTTTTAAAGGCCAGGGATAATTTTTTTTGTACATTTGTAACAAGTCAGGAGCCCACTGGAGAACAGATGCTCACCCATTTGAACTGGAGGCAGGATATGTTTTGTAACATCAAAACATGAAACTAATTCAAAGGAAGACATGGGAGTCCAAAATGTGAATCTGACTCCATGTTTACTTTAAGCGAGGTGCGCACATATCAAGAGGTAGCATGATGACGTATGCAATTCACGGATTTTTTATGTATAACCCATAATGAGTTATTTAAAGAAAAAATGTTTACTCAAACAATATATTTACAATATTACTGAAATATTAAATACACAACACTCCTCCCTGCTTAGCTATAAACTCCAACTCATTAGAAAATAGGTCTTAATTATATACACAGTATATTATATACAGACATTACAACATAGTAAATTTTTAATTTATTCCATTCAAGCCTTAAGATTTAGTCACTGTAGAGAGGATTACTTACTCTTGTGAGATAATGCCTTTCCTGATGAGGGGGATTACTCGGCTTGGCAGACGAAACTTCTGGCTGTGAAACAATCTCAGGTTCTGGGGCCTCCTCCTCAGTGTTTGTAGGATTTGACTCTGGGACTGCAGGAAAACTGACTTTGCTCTCCTCAACTGGTTTAGGTGTTACCTTCAACTGAAATCAGATGCAATATCCACTCTGTAGGAGAGAGATCGAGTTTTGTCTTTAATCTTTCTGAATACCCACTTTTGATCACTTCTGCAATTCTTCGCCAGGCCTGTTTGTCTAGGAATAAAACGTTGTTTGAGGTGCCTTCAATTTGTCTCAGCTGTTTCTTTTGCATATTGTTTCTGAAATTGGGTTTGAAGAGATTCAAGCATGAATGTAAGGGACAACCTAAGAACAGCAAAGCTGCTGAGTTGTTGGTTGTGGAGTGTGCTGCATTGTGATATGCAAAGAGGAAATTGGAGAGCTTCTGATTCAGTGTCAATGTAGTGTATTCTGCTGACATTGATTGCAGTGGGTTCTTTAGATTCTGGACAAATCTTTCCTCCAAGCCATTTGTAGCTGGGTGATATGGTGCTGATGTAATATGTCGTATTCCATCTTAAGATTGGAAGAGCTCAGAGAGTAGAGAGCACCCCTGTGGCCATCCCCCTCAGTAATCATTATCTCATTTGGATGCGGTTGGGGGAGGGGGGGGAGTGACCTGATAATGGAGATAGGGTCTCTGGCACTGAACCTGGTTCCATGGTGCAGAAGGGAGAGAAGAAGATGAAGGATGCGGTAGTCATAGGGGATTCCATAATAAGAGGAACAGACAGGAGGTTCTGTCAGCCTGATAGATACCCACATGGGATGTTGCCTCCCAAGTACCAGGGTACGGTTGGTGTCTCGGATTGGGTGCAGAGTATTCTGAAGGGAGAGGGTGAACAGCCAGAAGTCTTGGTACATATTGGTAACAATGACACAGGTAGAAAAAAGGAGGAGGTCCTGTAAAGAGAATTCATGGAGTTGGGTAGGAAGCTGAATATCAGGACCTCCAGGGTAGTAATCTCAGGATGGCTGCCTGTGCCACATGCTAATGAGTGCAAGAATAGCATGATCAGGCATATTAATGCATGGCTGAGAGACTTGTGCAGAGGGCAGGGCATTGGGTTTCTGGATTATTGGGGCCTTTTCTGGGGGAAGATACAACCTGTACATGAAGGATGGGTTACACCTGAACCCAAAGGGGTCCAATATCCTAGCATACAGGTTTAACAGAGATGTTAGGGAGGGTTTAAACTAATTTGGCAGGGGGATGGGAACCAGAGTGATAGGGCTGAGGAAGGGGAAAACAAATAAATCAACGATAGCATGCAACAGGGATGATAGAAAGAACAGGCAGGAGGTGAGGCATAATCACAGCCTGTGGGATGATTTGCAATGGAAAGCAATAAATACTGGACTGAAAATGTTATATTTGAATGCATGTGGCAGAAGAAATTAAATGGACGATCTTGAAATTCAGCTACAGATTGGCAAGTATGACATTGTGGCCATCTCTGAAACTTGGCTAAAGAATGGCTGCCACTAGGGGCTGAATGTCAAAGGATATACAGTGTATCAGAAAGATAGGTCAGTAGGCAGAGGGAGTGATGTGGCCCTGTGTATAAGAAATAATATTAAATCATTAGAAAGGGATGATGTAGGATCGGAAGTTGTAGGCTCTTATGGGTTGAGTTAAGAAATGGCAAGGGTAAAAGAACCCTAATAGCAGTTGCATACAGGCCTCCAAACAGCAGCCAGGATGTAGATTACAAATTACAGCAGGAGATAGAAAAGGTGTGTCAGAAGGGCAGTGTTATGATAATCATTGGGGATTTTAACATAAAAGTGGTTTGGGGAAAACCAGGCCAGTACTGGACCTCAAGAAAGAAAATTTGTAGAATGTCTAAGGGATGGCTTTTTTTTAGAACAACCTGTTGAACCCACTAGGAGATCAGCTGTACTGGATTGGGTGATAAAAGAGCTTAAGGTTAAAGAGGCCTTAGGGAACAGTGATCACAATATGATCGAGTTCACTTTGAAATTTGGGAAAGAAAAACTAAATTCTAATGTGTCGTTATTTCAGTGGAATAAAGGAAATTACAATGGCATGTGAGAACTGGTCAAAGTTGAAAGGGACATGAGCAGGAAGGACAGCAGAGCAGCAGTGGCTGGAGTTTCTGCAAAAAATGAGGGAATTGCAAGAGATATATATTCCAAATAAGAAGAAATTTTTGAATGGAAGAAGGACACTACTGTGGCTGACAACTGAAGTCAGCCAAAGTAAAAAGCAAAAGAGAGGGCATACAAGGAAGCTAAAGCAAGTGGGAAGAAAGAAGGAAACTAAGAAGGCTATTAGGAAGAAAAATGAATTATGAAAGGAAGCTGGCAATAAATATCAAAGAAGATACTAAAAGCTTTTTTAAGTATATAACGGGGAAAAGAGAGTTGAGGATAGATATTAGACCAATTGAAAATGATGCTGGAGGTATTGTAATGAGAGATGCAGAGATGGCAGAGGAATTGAATGCGTATTTTGCAACAGTCTTCACAATGGAAGACATTTGCAATATACCAGACATTCAAGAGTGTCAGGGAAGTAAAATATATGCAGTGAAAATTATGACTGAGAAGGTGCTCAGAAAGCTTAATGGTCCGAAGGTGGATTAATCTCCTGGACCCGATGGAATGCATCCTCGGGTTCTGAAGAAACTAGCTGGAGAGATTGTGGAGGCATTAACAATGATCTTTAAAGAATCAACAGATTCTGGCATTGTACCTGATGACTGGAAAATTGAAAATGTTACTCCACTATTTAAGAAGGGTGGGAGACAGCAGAAAGGAAACTGTAGACCTGTTAGCCTGACATCAGTGGTTGGGAAGTTGTTGGAATCAAATGTTGGGGATGAGATTACAGAGTACCTGGAGGCACATGACAAGATAGGCCAAAGCCAGTATGGTTTCCTGAAAGGAAAATCCTGCCTAACTAACCTACTCTAATTTTCTGAGGAAATTACAAGCAGGGTAGACAAAGGAGAGGCAGTAGATATGGTGTACTTGGATTTTCAGAAGGCCTTTGACAAAGTGCTGCACATGAGGCTGCTTAGCAAGATAAGAGCCCATGGAATTACAGGGGAGTTACTAGCATGGGTGGAGCATTGGCTGACTGGCAGAAAACAGAGAGTGGGAATAAAAGGATTGCATTCTGGCTGGCCGCCGGTTACCAGTGGAGTTCCACAGGGGTCGGTGTTGGGACCACTGCCTTTTACAATGTATGCCAATGATTTGGACTGTGGGATTAATGGATTTGTAGCTAAATTTGCCAATGATACAAAAATAGGTGGTGGAGTGGGTAGTGTTGAGGAAATAGAGAGCCTGTACAGAGACTTAGATAGTTTAGGGCGGGGGTCGGCAACCTGCGGCTCCCGAGCCATTTGTGGCTCTTTCACCTCTGTGCTGCGGCTCCCTGTGGCTTTGGGAAATAATTGGTCAGTATTTAATTAAAATGTATTTTATGTTAGTTTGTTAGCTTTTGAAATGTAATTCTAAATTTGAAGATTATGGTGATCTTGTACAATCTAAGTGTGGCGACACATTTCCTGGCACATCCGAAATGGCTCACAATTAGCCAGCATTCCGGCTAAGGGAGATAGCCTACGGGGGTTTGTGAGTACGCGTCTTTTGCAGCATCTGCGTCCATGGGGGCTGGGTTGAGGGAGGCTTAAAAGCAAGGCTGTTTAGTTCGAATAAAGCTATCTTTGACTGCAGTTTACTGACACCGCTACAACGTGTTTTTATCGCTGGCTGTCCAGACGGAAGGTGCTGAAACGCTTTGTCGCGTGTCTGGAAGAAGTGAAAACTTTCCTGGGCAGCAAAGGGCTCACCTTTCCTGAGCTGGAACAGCCAGAGTGGCTGGAAAAGCTACACTTCATGGTAGACATGACAGCGCACCTGAACACGCTGAACACAGCTCTTCAGGGGTAAGGACGTACAGCCCTGCACACGTTGGAGGATGTTTTGGCATTCGAGCGCAAGTTGACAGTGCTTGCCAGAGATTTACAGAAAGGCACTTTGTCTCACTTCCCCAATTTGAGAGAGTTCAAACAAGGTCACGACATGATAATTTCGGAGTATTTACATTCTGCAATCATCGCAATGCAAACATCGTTTGGGAAACGCTTCTGTGAGTTCAGAGAGGGAAAAAAACACATTATCCTTCCCGGTCACTCCCTTAAGCATCGATCCTTCCCTACTGAATACGACTGCATTGGCAGGTGTGAGTCAACCTGATCTTGAGATGGAACTGGCCGACATAGCCGACAAAGACATATGGGTGTCCAAGTTTAGACGCTTGACAGCAGACCTTGAAGATGTTGCCCGTCAGAAGGCCGTTCTTGCTCAGAAACACAAATGGAGTGATATTGAAAACCTCACAGATGACAGCTTGCGATCCTGTGTAAAGATGAAGGTGATGTCATACAGCCCTGATGTGCAGACGCTGTGCGCTGAGGTCCAGGAGCAGATATCCCATTAACCAAGTATGATAAATATTTTAATTGCCTATTATTTTATGTATATTCATATTTTTTCATTGTTCAGTGAAATAGTCCTTTTATTTTTCAGGCTGACAGCTGGCTGATGTTATTTTTGGTTTGCTGCTGGCGGAAAATTTAAGATCGGCGTTTTTCATAAATACAAGAAGGACTCAAATAGACATTGAGTATTTTACTTAAAAGTGACTTTCAACCCAACGTCTTTTTTTCGGAGTTCAAAATGTTTTTGTTGCATGCAGAAATGTAATTTCGTTTTCTCTGCAGGAGTTCATCAATTTCATAAATGCAACACATTATAGTTTGTTTATACATAGCATAAAGGCAAAAAAAACGTTGTATGCAGTGTTATTTCATTTTAAATGTCAAACGGGTTTTGCGGCTCCCAGTGTTTTCTTTTCTGTGGGAAACGGGTCCAAGTGGCTCTTTCAGTGGTAAAGGTTGCTGACCCCTGGTTAGGGGAATGGGCAAAGAAGGGGCAAATGAAATACTGTACAATGTTGGAAAGTGTATGGTCATGCACTTTGGTGGAAGAAATAAATGGACAGAGTATTAGTTAGATGGAGAAAGAATTCAAAATGGACTTGGGAATCCTTGTGAAGGATACCCTAAAGGTTAACCTCCAGGTTGAGTCAGTGGTGAGGGCGGTGATTGCAATGTTGGCATTCCTTTCTAGAGGTATAGAATATAAGAGCAGTGATGTGAATGTTGAGGCTCTATAAGGCACTCATGAGCCCATACTTGGAGTAATGTGTGCAGTTTTGGGCTCCTTATTTTAGAAAGGATATGCTGACATTGGAGAGGGTTCAGAGAAGATTCACGAGAATAAATCTAGGAAAGAAAGGGTTACTGTATGAGGAACGTCTGGCAGCTCTTGGGCTGTATTCCCTGGAGTTCAGGAGGGGGGAGGGGGGTTTCTCATAGAAACATTCCAGATGTTAAAAAGCCTGAACAGATTAGATATGGCATAGGGCAGTCTAGGACAAGAGGGCGCGACTTCAAGAGTGAAGGACATCTATATAGAATAGGGATGCGGAGAAATTACTTTAGTTAGAGAGTGGTAAATTTGTGGAATTTGTTGCCACAAGGGGCTGTGGAGGCCAACTCATTGGGTGCATTTAAGGCAGAGATAGATATGCTCTTGATTAGCAGGGCAACAAAGGGTATGGGGAGAAGCCTGGGGAGTGGGGATGACTGGAAGAGTAGGATCAGCCCACGATTGAATGGTGGAGCAGACTCGATGGTCTGAATGGCCTATTTCTGCTCCTATATCTTATGATCTTATTCCATTCATTTTTACTAATCACTGAAACTGCTCCCCCACAAAATGTGGTCTATTGTGACTAAGTGTTCTGGAACACTAGTCCTTGCAAAGAGGCTTCTCAATACATCAACGGGCTATTGGGAACACATCATTGAAGAAATTACCCAGAAACCTGGCAAATTCAACTTGAATCCTCGGCCAGGGCAATGTATGCCATTCCCAGGGATTGAGAACTGTTGCTCTTGGCATCTTCTGGACCTGTTAGCATGGCAGAGGCTCACTCTACTGATCTATCCCAGGCCGCCAAAGCTTTCATTTTAACTGTTCCTACATGACCACCTTGTAGCTCCTCAAACACTTTAGCTCTCAGCTTAGATTATAAATGCTCAATCCGAAAAAAATGCAAACTCTATCCAGAGCAAGTTCATGTCAGCACTTGTAAAAATGAGGGAACTGTTGTTTCTACTGCACCTTCCAACCATTTTGAATGGCCATGTAGACCTGAGACAGTGGGCGATCTTCTCTGGTTTCCCTTGGTATAATCTGTGGTAATATGGAAACTTTCAATTTGCATTAGGGAGAATACATCACGAGAAATGTCTTTTTTTAGTAATTTTTCCAACTATTTCCTTTTTCAAGGGTAAACAAGACAATCTGTTAGTATTTCTATGATTAGTCATCCTCTTGAATTCAATACTGTATTTTAAATGTTCTCTAAGAAACAGAGTCCATCTTTGCATTTGTGCTACTGCTACTAATGGAACACTCTTCTGTGGATTGGAAATGGACTAATGTCAGTAACAAGGGTAAACGATCTCCCATACAAGTACTAGTTAAAACGTTTCACACTCCAAAACCAGACTCAAGGCCTCTCTGTCAATCTGTGTGTAGTTTTTCTCTAAAATTAGATCCATTGCTATTTTTTTTCTTGATCTGTAGTACTTAACTTAGGGATAAAGCACAATAGCCAAGTTTGGAAAGAACCTGCAATAGTAGTTGACAAATTCATAAAAGGACCACAACTGTGACACGCCCTTTGGCCTTGGGGCATTCACTACTGCTTGAATTTTCTCAGCACACTCCTGTAATCCTTCTGCCATCAAATGTGACCACAGTAACTGATTCTTGGTTTAAAGAATTCACATTTGTACTATGCTCTGAGCCCATAATCTTTTTAACATTGTCTTCTGATTTTGGAGATGTTCTTTGCTATCCTTACCAGTAAGTGAGATCATACAGGTTATGCTGAGTGCCTGCACAGCCGTACAGCACCTGGACCATAGCTGCCAGAGAGCAGATGAAGACTCTACTCCAAAAATAAGCCTATTGTAGTGATAAAGCTTTTTGTGGGTGTACCTGGTGAGAAACTCTTTGGACTCTTCTTCCACCTCAATCTGCAGGGAAGCCTCAGCTCTGGCTGCTTTGCTGAATTGTTTTCCTCCAGAAAGGTTTGCAAAGATATTTCTACCCTAGGCAGAGGGTATTGATCTATTAAGGCAACCTTAAAATCACCACTGATCCTGACAGACTCATTCTTCTTAGCTACTGGGGCTACTGGCATTGCCCATGGGCTCCACTAAACCTTGGAAAGATTTCCTTCAGCATCCATGCAATCTACTTCACTGGCTACTTTATTTCAGATGATATAAGGAAAAGGATATGGGGTATGCAGACTCAGGTGCAACATTTTCACTTAACTCTATTTTCCCCTTTATATGTTGTGAGTTTTCCAATGCTATCCTTGCACATTGTTGTGGTATCACTCAGTACCACCTTCATGTACTTTCAGTTGGCTTTATTGCAGGGTATGTGACAGAGTTGGTGAATGGATCTCCAATCAAGTTGTTGTCACACCTCCACAATGCTGGTCCTTCTGTTTTTACCACATACAAGTCCAATGTGGCTTGTTGGTTGTTGTATTCTTCAGTCTAAGTTCTTTGAGTATCTGCAGGCTACAGTTCGGTATCTTTGAATGCCTTGCAAACTCATTTTGTGAAATGGCTGAAACATCTGACCTAGCGTCAATTCAAGTAATTTGCCATTCACGTGGATCATTAAGACCATTATGGAACTATTCTCAGACAAACTCTTCAACTCGGCCACATAAGCTGTATGCTTCCTTTTGGTTCCGCTTATGAAGCCTAAAATATCTGTAAGTCAATAGTTTCAGTTCTAAATGTTCCTATATTACTGTCACAATATCAGCAAAACTTACTCTGGATGGTTTGGTTGGAGCAGTTAAACTTCGAAACAAATTGACTCCCTTAAACCCAACGCACTCAGCAAGATTGGTTCTCGTTTCTCATTGGCCATTTCATTTGCTTCAAAATATTTTTGTTAGCTCAGTATACATGAACCACTTACCCATTGTCCAACCAAATGTGTCAATATTTTTGGTGTAGTCAGCCATGTTTTTCTAATGATTATTAATACCTGATAGTCATTCTTTATGAACCCACAAATAATTCCATTTATTGCCTTTATAAAAAAAACTCGACAGTCTCTGCAAGTGAAGGGCTGTTTTTTTTTAAAAATTGCTGTTCTTTACAAATTTTTATTTAGTTCGAACATCTTGCTGCGCTTCAACAGGTAAGTAGCTGAATCAAGTTCGTTTTAAAAATACCTCATCACCAATGTTCCATTATGCAACTTCAAAACATGAAACTAATTCAAAGGAGGTCATGGGAGTCTGAAATGTGGATGTTTACTTTAAGCAAAGGCATATCACATGATGACTTAAGCAATTCACATTTTTATATATAACCCATAATTATTTACAATATGACTCAAATATTACTTAAGTATTAGGGATCTTGAGGGTTCTAATGACAAGGCCAGGATATTATAACCAACTGCTCTCTCAGAAGATTCAGATGTCATCTAGGCCGTGAGGAATATTGGACTTCATGAAAAATGTACCATCACACATGAAATGGTCAATGTCTTTGATGGTGAACTGAATGCATCAAGTTCCAGCCTTTCATAAGGCAAAATATTCTGAGTGAACTGTTGCTTTGCAAGAATATCTTTAAAATGAAATAATTTTTCATTAATATAACTTTGATGATCTGATGTGTCTGTAAATGGAAGATTCTGCAGGATTAGATCAAATGCAGTTACTGATTTTCAGTTAGGTTTCTATTTGGAAGCTTTTAACACCAATAACAGTATTAGAAGTCAGTGAACTTATTAACTGGGAATAACATTCACTGACCGTTATTCTGAACAGCAGATGGGTAACTTTAGTACTAGTTGTAATCAGCAGAAATTATTTTTGTAATGACTTGTGGAATTCTACTGAATGGAAAGTTTATATGTCAAAGATTCAGGAGGTGAAGATAGTGAATTCTGTATGTGGAAATTATTTCTCCATTCCTTCACATAATTAACATTCTTCCAGGTCAGAGAAATTTGTTGACTAATTAGTAATAGTAAATTACAGTTAATAAATGCACACATATTAAAGTTTCCATAAATTAAGATGAATAATCTTCAGTTTGAACCTGGTTTGCTTTAACTCTATTGATTGTTTTTAAATTTTGGCACCTAGATTTCTCCACAGTAATCAATCAACCCATATTATTCTATCAACTGCTTGCCCTCTACAACAGAATACTTCCACTCATCAGCAGCTTTCCCAGCACAGAACTGACAGTTTATCAGAACCTTCAAAAGCCCAGTCATAGCAGCCTAGCTGATTTTCTTAAAAATGAACAACTAACTGCATTAAGACTTATAACTTTTAATTACGAAGCTGCAAATACTGAAATAAAAGTGGGCTTTCAGGTTAGAATATACACCATACTCACTACTGAGTATTCCAGTGTATTACACAACTATCCTGGAGAAAAGAACATGTATGTGGCTTGTGATGAGAAGTGTAAGCTCTTTGATACTTGTTGCTTCATTATGTAAAGATGCACTGCCAAGTACTAACCAGTATAAACAATTTGGAAATTTGTTTCTAAAAATTGTTTTCGTCAGTTTTACAAGCTGTTCCTCCAGTTTGTAAAATGTTGCAGCTGTAATGGGAAAATTGAAAGTCATTCCACTGTCAAATACTTAAGTCAGAATATTTTTAAAAAGCTTTACAAATGCACCCTTTATTGTATATTCTGTAAAATGTGTAAATAACTGGGTAAGTCAAGTGTAATCTGTGTAAGTTTAAAAATTGCTTTAACTATTATTCTATAAAGATGTACAAACTAATGAATATGTTCACAAAATACATGGGATCTTTTCCATTTATTTTTCTAAGTGTTAACTTGTCAAAATTCATTTACCCTCTGCTTTATGGGATTAAAGATGCATTTAAATTGCATTAGATTTGATAATCTGATCTGTTAAAAGGGTGCTCAAAGTGTTGAGTAAGAATGTTTTAAATTATTCGTCCTAGTTTTACAAGACCCAAGACCATAAGATATACAGCAGAATTAAGCCATTTGACCCATTGCCACTATTACATCATGGCTAATCCATTTTTTTCTCAATTTCAATCTTCTGCCTTCTCCCCACATCCCTTCATGCCCTGACTAATCAAGAATCTATCAACCTTTGCCTTAAATAGACTCAATATATTGGCCTCCACAACTTTCTGTGGCAACGAATTCCATAGATTCACTACTCTCTGGCTAAAGAAATTCTTCCTCATCTGTTCTAAATGGACGTTCCTCTGAGACTGTGTCCTCTAGACTCAGACTCCCACACCATATGAAACATCCTCTCCACATGTACTCTTATCAAGGCCTTTCAACATTTAAGGTTTCAATGAAATCCCTCTCTTTTCTTTTGAATTCCAGTGAGTAAAGTACTGATGAACTGCTCCTCATATGATAAGCCCTTCAATCCCAGAATAATTTCCTTGAACCTCCTTTGAACTCCCTCCAGTGTCAGCACATCCTTTCTTAGGTTAAGGGCCCAAAACTGCTCATAAAACTCCAAGTGAGGCCTCACCAGCATATTCGGAGACCTTCACATTAATTCCTTGCTTTTACATTCTAATCCTCTCCAAATGAATGCTAATATTGCATTTTCCTTCCTCACCACTGACTCAACCTACAAATTAACCTTTAGAATATCCTGCACAAGGACTCCCAACTTCCTTTGTGCCTCAGCTTTTTAAATTTTCTCTTTGTTTAGAAAATAATCTATGATTTTATTTATCCTATCAAAGGGCATGACCATACACTACTTTGCCCATTCTTCTAATCTGTGTAAGTCCTTCTGAAGCTGCCCTGCTTTCTCAAGACTACCTTTTCTAGCACCTCTCTGTGTCATCTGCAAACTTGGCCACAAAGCGACCAATTTCTTCATCCAAATCACTGACTTGTAAAAAGGTCCCAACACAGATCACTGTAGAACACCACTAGTCACCAGCAGGCAACCAAAAAAGGTTCCCTTTATTCCCACTCTTTGCCTCCTGTCAATTAGCCATGCTACTATCCTTCCTGTAATGCCATTGGCTCTTAACTTATTGTGCAGCCTCATGTTTGGTATCTTGTCACATCCACCAATTCTTCCTTTTCTATCCTGGTACTTCTTCAAAGAATTCCCAACAGATTTATCAGGCAAGATTTTTGTTTACCAAACTTTGCTGAATTTGGCCTATTTTGTCATGTGCTTCAAAATACTCCCAAACCACATCCTTAACCATCGACTCTGACATCTTCTCAACCACTGAGATGAGACTAAATGGCCTACAAATACCTTTCTTCTGCCTCTTTCCCTTCTTGAAGAGTGGAATGAAATCTGCAATTTTCCAGTCCTCTGAAACCATGCCAGAATTCACTGATTCTTGAAAGATCATTATTAATGCCTCCACAGTCTCTTCAGCCACCTTACAAAACCCTGGGGTATACACCATCTGGTCCAGGTGACTTATCTACCATCAGACCCAAGCACCTTTTCCCTGGTATTGGTAACTTCAGTCACTTTTGCCCACTCTCGAATGTCTGGCATTATGCTTATTCAGTTCGTCCATTATTTCCTTGTCCACCATTACTGCCTCTCCAGCAGTCCCAAATCTACTCTTGTCTCTTTTACATTTTATTTATCTGAAGAAACCTTAAGTATTTTCTTTAATATTACAGGCTTATTTACCTTCGTATTCCATCTTTTCCTTTTTGACATTTTTTTAGTTACCTTCCGTTGGTTTTTAAAAGCTTCCCACTCCTCTAACTTCCCATTGATTTTTGCTCTATTATATACCCTCTCTTTGGCTTTGAATTCTCACCAGCCACAGTTGCATCATCCTGCCTTTAGAATACTACTACTTTGGGATTGTCTACCCTACACCTTCCAAATTGCTCCTAGAAACTCCAGCCATTGTTGCTAAGCCATCATCTCTGCTAGTGTTAGTTTCCAATCAATTTTGGCCAGCTCTTCTCTCATGCCTCTGCAATTCCCTTTATTATATTGTAATACTGATACATAATGTTAACTTCTCCTTCTCAAATTGCAGGGTGAATTCTAACATATTATGATCACTGCCTTCTTTAAAGCGTTCCTTTACCTTAAGCTCTCTCATCAATTCTAGTTTGTTGCATGACACCCAATCCAAAATAGCTGATCCTCTAGTGGGCTCAACTACCTGCTCTAAAATGCCAGCTCATAGGCAATCTAGAAAATCCCCCTCTTGGGATCCAGTACCAACCAGCATTTTCTACTGCCTGTCTTTATTTGTAAACCACATCTTTGCTACTGTCTAGAGCTCTGTATGTAACTACTTCATGGTCTCACTTACCCTTGCAGTTTCTTAGTCCAACCCACAATGATTTTACTCCTTCCAATCTCTAGCTCATCACTTCCACTTTTTTTTAAACTAGCAGAGCCATCCCAGCTCTTCTGCCTATCCTTTCGATACAATGTGTATGATTAGTTTGCTTGAAATCTCTTGCAATTTCTTTCTCATTCAACTTTAGTTCCAATTAATTGCTGCTGAACTAGGCAAGACTACTTTTGCAGCATTGTTCCATTATTTAAATGTGTACAAAATGTGCATAAGTGAATGTAAGTAAACATTTATTACATTTTTCTAATAAAGATCTCAAACTTACTGATTTCACTTTTATGGTTTTTGATTAACAAAACAATTAATGAACCCATTAAAATTATTTATGTCCAATTAAAACTAAACATGTCCATATTCCTAAAACCTTTTTGTACATTTTTATTCAATTATATGATTAACCAATAGAAACATTCCTAAGTGATAACATTGTTAGAATCTAGACAACTTTAAAAGGAACACACCATTTATAAATGAATAGTATTGATCTCTAACCGCAAATGTTAATAAGGATAACATATTTCAAAGCTATCATATTGAGCATCCTCTTTGACTTTCTACCATTAGGCAGGAGACTCCAATGATTAAAAATAAGCAATAACTGTCAGGATGGGAATCAGTTTCTTGCCCCAGGTCATTAGCTTTCTGAACTGACTGCCACATTGTATTCAAAGTGTTACTGGTTAATCTGTTCTGTACCTTACAATATTTAATTTATGCACTTTAATTTGGTATTTATATGTGACTCATCTGTAGATTTTATCCTTAACTTCATAAGTTATTGTGTGTGATGTGTACTACTGTGCTGTACCCGATTCAGAGAAATGTCATATTTCTATGTAATTATATGGCTTTATGATATGTACATATAGATAGATGACAATAAATTTGACTCGATCAACAATTTTGCCTTGACATTTTGTTTGAAAGAAAAAGTCTATTATTTACTTTTAAACATTGGCCCTTGTTGATAAATACTAAATCTTTGTATATCATTGGCTGGGCCAAACTTGTGATTTTTGGGTTGAACCAGTAGCAATTTGATATTGTATGTTTAAAGCAGGCTTGGAAGCAAGGAAAATGCGATACAAGAGAAAATTACAGATCTTTACTTATATGGAAGACAGCTAAAAATAAATAATAAAATGGGTGAATAACAGAACCACCAAAAATGGGAGCTTAGAAAATGAATAAATAGTGCCTTTTTTTGTCCAAATATGACAACAAAATTTCAAAAACAGGCTCTTCAACATATTATCAAGTACCTATCTTGGACCAGCCTTGTACAATTGCACTGCCCTCATCAATATATTTGGTACCCTCTTCTTAAAAAAGGAACAAACCAACTGGACAGGATTTCTCAATAAATCTGACTGTTAAGGCAGGTACTTCAATATGCAAAGCATTGAAAGTACAGTGGGCAAATGGGATTATAATAAATGGGTGTAAATGCAATCATGGATATGATGGGCTAAAGGGCCAATACCTGCTCCATGCACCAGCTCCTGTCAAGTCAGAAACCACTGCCTAAGAGTGGCAAAGTTAGAAACAGTCTTCACAAATATACATGTGCCCTGCATGAACATAAAGCTGTTGGTGCAAGTTGGGAACGAATAGAGCAGCTCTTTCTTAGCTGTGACTTGGTACAAATTTCAACAGCCTGCAGTTTGGCATTTCCTATGATATATTTTCATATACAATAGTTTATTCATTCATTCATTCTGTTCCATAGTGCCATGACCTAGGGGAGGGGATATGGAGGTCTTGGTCTACACAGGCATCATATCATCCTTCCATTAGGACATGCACAGCATTGTCTGCTTCAATGGAGCAACTTCTGATGCCTTTCCAGTGAGCAATGGAGTGAAACAAGGTTGTGTCCTGGAGTCAACCCTCTTTTGAATCTTCTCCATCCTCCTTTACTATGCTATCGCAGACTGCACTGAAGGCATCTACCTTCGCACAAGAACCAACAGCATACTGTTCAACATCACTCACTTGTGCTCCAAGACCAAAATTAGGTCAGCCCTCATCTGTGAGATGCTGTTTGCATATGATGCTGCATTGACATCAACTCCAACAACTAATTAACCACTTCACCCATGCCTGCAAGGAGTTTGGGTTAACCATCACTTTGAAGGAGACAAATGTCAATAGATTCCATAGGTACATTTAATGTCAGAGAAATGTATACAATATAAATCCTGAAAATTTTTTCTTTGCAAATATCTACAAAAAGATGAATGACATTAAACGTTAAAACCTCAAAACCAGACCAGCAGCAGCAAGGGAACAATGCCCCTCCCCACCAGCAAAAACCATCAGCCCTCAAGCATGCAGCAAAGCATTGATAAAGACACAGCCTTGTTGTACCCCAAAGACTACTCGTTCACCCAGTAACTCGACATACCACAGTCCCTAATACCTCTCTCCCTAATAAAGGAAAAAGGGGTGTCCCTGTTCCACAACGAGAGGGGAGACATAACAACTTGCTGATTTACGGTGTTAAAAGTCTGTTGCAAGCTCTGCACCCAGAGCTCAGACCTCTGGACACACAGCCAGCAGCCAGCCCGTTGCTCCCGATGCTGTGTGTTCTCCCACAATGTCTCAGTCGGGGCACCGGCCTTGAATCAGCCCGTCACCACAGCCAAGAAAATTTGGCACCCGAAGGCACACTAGAATTCTAGGCAGTGTCGTTGGGATATCGAAAAGCGGCCGGTCGCGAGGTCCTGAGAGTGGATCCAATCCCGCAAAGTACGAAAGTCAGAGTGTAACTCCAGGTCAAGGTCTTCAAAATATCATCGAAAAAGAAGAAAAAAAGATATGAAAAATAGAAATAGAGCTGGTCCTGAAGATGCAAGCAAAGGAGTCACCCTTTTAGTGCCATCAGGACTTTGCTCCACCCTCCACTGCCATGGCCCAGGGTGAAGAATTTTCCCCATAACCATTGATGGTTGCTCTCCTTGGGTCAACCATCACCAGCTCACTGTTCCTTGAAGCAGGCATGAATAGCGGGCCTGCCAGAACTGCAGCTGTCATGGCCATATTGAACGAGAGTGTGTGGAACAACAGACAACTGACAAAACTCAAGCCATGTCTACCAGGCATTTGTGCTCAGCACATTCCTCTATGTTAACAAGGCTTGGATGCTATACATCAGCCAAGAAAAGAGGCTAAACTCATTCCACCTACACTGCCTCAGGCATATTTTGCACATCTCCTGGCAGGACAGAATCACCAACACAAAGGTTCTGCAGCAGGCTGACACCTCCAGCATCCACACACTACTCAGCCACAGATGCTTCAAATGGTTGGGCCATGTCAAATGCATGGACCAGGGACACATTCCCAAGGACATTCTGCATGACAAGCTGAATGAGTTTACTATCCACGAGGAAGATCAGCCTCTGCTACAAGGATGTCTGCAATTGTGACATGAAGCTGGCAAGCAACTAACACATGGGAGGAAACAGTTGAAGACCAGACAGCACGGAGGGCTGCAGTCAAAAGCAGTGTACAATATGCTGACATAGGAACACCCAACATGCTCAACAAGACAGCCAGAGCTGCATCACCCAGAGAACCTCAGTCCTTCACCTGGAGCCGCGGTGAAGAAACTGCGGGGATGTACAGCCACAGACCCAAGTCTGCAGCCTCAAGAGCCACCAGGAAAAGTGTCACACCATTGTTTCTTGAGACATGCAGATGCCGAAGACACTATTACAGGGTGTGATTCATATGTTAACTGCACTGATGGGGCAACTGCATCGACAAATTCAAATTCACTCTTACTCCTCTCAACATCTTTACTTCCCAGAAAATACAAAGCTAGCCTGCAAAATCTTGGAACACCCTTGGTAAAAACAAGACACCACAGTTTTGTTACAGAAAATTTAGGCTCAAGTTATAGTACTGTGCAAATTCTTAGGCGCATGTAAACAAATCTGTAAAGCAAAGATGCTTTCAAGAATAATGAAGTTTCTAAATATCAAAAAATTATTATAAAGTGCAGTAAACATTAAAAAAAAACAAATCAATATTTGGTGCGACCATCCTTTGCCTTTAAAACTGCATCAATTTCCTTAGCAACACACACAAAATTCTGGAGGAACTTAGCAGGTTAGGCAGCATTCATGGAAAGGGGTAAACAGATGACGTTTTGGGCCGAGACTCTTCTTCAGGACAGGATACACTGTCATGCGGTTTTATAATAATATCAGCTGGTAGATTGTTCCAAGCATCATGGAGAACTTCCCAGTTTTTTTTGCAGACTTTGGCTGTCTAGCTTGTCTCTCCAGGAAATCCCATACAGCCTTGATTATGTTGAGATCAGGGCTCTGTGGAGGCCATACCATCTGTTGCAGAACTTGTTCTTCTTTTCACTGAAGATAGTTCATCCTGACGTTGCCCATGCATTTGGGGTCATTGTCTTACTGCAGAATGAAGTTGGGACTGAGCAGGCGCCTCCCTGATGGTACTGTAAGATGGATGAGAATCTGCTTGTTCTTCTCAGCATTGAATATTCCATTAATTCTGACCAGATCACCAACATCTGATGAAATACAGCCCCTGTGGGCTGCAGACAATCATCCATGTGACACTCTCCAATGGGCAATATACCTCCTGTTTTAGCCAAAAATTCCAAATTTTGACTCGTTGGTTCAGAGCACTTGCTGCCATTGTTGAACTTTCCAATCCTTATGTTTTTATGTGCAAGTGAGTTTCTTGGCTTTGTTTCCACTTCAGAGGAATGGCTTTTTGACAGCAATTCTTCCAAGACCACTTCTGACAAGTCTACCTCTCTACAATCTCCAGATTGTAGAGGGGTAGACTTGCGTTCCAGTGCTTTCTGAGAGTTCAGAGCTGATAGCAGTGCTGGACTTCTTCCAATTTAGAAAGGACATCAGTTTTATGTGTCTCTTGTCTGCTGCACTCAAGTTCCATGGCTGACCACAGCACATCTTGAAACTCCTGTTTGCCGTTAACTTTCTGCTTGTGAAAGACATTGCTGATGCAGGGTGGCCACCTTGTGTCTTGTTGGTATGCTCACTTTTGCCATGGTGTAAGAATTGATGATTTGAAGGTTCAACTGTCACATCTAACACACCTTCACCATTTAGTTTAGTTATCCCTCACGCAGTTTGATTTCTTCTACACCAGTTTCTGTTTCAGTTAATCAGCTTAGTTCATTCAACTCATTATGTTATTGATTAGCATCCTGTTTGTTATCTTTGTTTAATCATGCACTGGGCTACATACTGTACCCACAAAATAATCAAGTTATTCTTCGAAAATTAGTCCTATTCTGAATAAGCTTTTTTAAACAAAACACAAATAATTTATTTTCTAACATTCAATTTTTTTAAAAGAATGTTTGGAAATCTGTGCTCTTTTCTACCAACACACTAATGCAGAACACAAAAAAAATCGGAAAACAAAATTTAAATAAAAAGTCTAGGGTACCCAAGACATTTGCACAGTACTATATGTTGATAAGCAATGTGGCAAAGTGTTTGAGCATCTTTGTTAGTAGCTTTTCTCCTATGCCATCCTTGGTAGTTAACAAATAGGAATCCCTTTACCTTCAGACTATGAACAGTATTTGAGTATTGACCACCAGTTTATGACAAGACAGTGGGCTGTACTGGAGTCAGAGGATCAGTATGAGTTCCTCAGATTATGGCAGAAATCTGTTGAATTCAATAGTTTACTTGAGGTAAGAGCTGACAGCATGAGCCATTTGACAAACCATTCAGCATAAGTACTTTAAAAACTCCAAATCTTCAGACATTGAAAACAAGACATAATGACTGGACATAATCCACTACATCTTCATTTCATAAACAAACATATAATTCAGCTTCAATGTTTCTTAGTAGAGCTCCCCCATGCTTTCAGCTAAATTTATCCATTATCACTTAACCAGATTATCTAGTCATTACCATAATAGTATTTGGGATACTTTGTACCTTGCCAAATGTTAAAGTACTGTTAAAAAAACTTAATAACACACACACACATATATATATATATATATCACATACATACACACACATACATATATACACACACACATATATATTTATAGTGACAAATAACCAAATGAAATAATGCATCAATAATTCCAACTGCCTTACTATTAAAATCTATTTAATGTAAACATCTTGCTGGTCTGGTCTGGCAGCAAATTACAGAGCACTATTTCCCATTAATACTACTCTGTGTGCATACCTTTTGATATTTAACACAAATCTTAAGCCTCAAGTGAAACAATAAGAAATTAAATTATCAAGCTTTTGCTGCATAGTCACTCATATAGATTGAAAATTTCTAGTTCAGTACCCCTGAAACTTGACTAGTGCTAGATCACAGAAAATCAACCCTGAGCCAAACAGTACTCTAAATTGTGACTTGGAGAATGTCTATACAAGGGTTCAAAGGACTGTCCATATCACAGAAACACCATCCACCGAGATCACAAAAGTTGCACTGTATGTTAACTATAGACTTGCACAGATCCTAATTAAATCTTAGTTATTAGTTAATTAATGTAGATCTGTACTACAGATTAAAAACATGCCAGTTGCCAGACTACAAAAAGCTGGACTTAAGTTTCAGCCTGTAATGCTCCCATAGTTATTGACTTACACTGTTACATGCTAACTTTTACACCAGAAACATTCCATAAATCAAATTATACTAATGTTAAAACTAACCATGCAAATACATCAGTACAAAACAAGCAAATAAAATTTGATGAATTAAAGTGAACTTAATTATTGCACATTTTCTCTTGTTAGATTTAATCCTGTGGTGTAATGATGATTAATTGGGTAGAGGTTCTACCTTAAGTCTCAAGTGCTAAATATATAATAGTTATACAGTACTTTTTCCAATAAACCAAACAAATGGAGACACAAACAATATCTACCTGCATAAATTAAGTCCGCACCCACATTGAAAATAGACTGTTACAATACAACCAGTCACTGAAATACAAATCTGTATGTGGCGAGAGCATGACTGTTAATTATCTCAATTACAATTATAATTAAGTTGAAACCATTCAATTTAGAAATAGATTAAATAAAAGATTACAATGCAAATCCTTATCAGTCAAGATCTGTTTCTTAGAATTCAAAGCACCCTTCACAATCTTAGACAAAAATGGTTAGGTATTACGTAATGTATAACTACTCCAATAGCGCAAACGTAGCAACTCCTGGTATTACTGATTCAGTTTAAGTTAATGCTGGGAGTTTAAACAGTTATAATGTTTAACACAAACTAAACTGAAGGTATGTTGCAATAATGCACAAAGAAAACAAAACAATTGCTACAAATTATGCAACAAGGTGGGTTTTCAGGGAACTTTTTTTTACAGATCAGTTTCTCAATTCATTTAAGAGACTGTCAGTGTTGTTTCCTCCCACATGGGTGGATGGCTACAAAACCAAGAATTCTCTAAGCTCTTAACTCAAAAGACAAGATCTTTAATCATGAGAAAGAGATACCCAGTACAAACGAAGTCATACCTTACATTGTGATATATCTGCTGAGATCTGAACTTTATACCAACAGAAAAACTGCATTAGTTGCACCAGTATAGCAGAGCAATTAAGTTCATGCTTTGGAAACAAAAGAGTTAGTTGTTTTTCCACAGAACAGTCAAGTAAAATGCTGTTCTGGTTCAAGACCTTTGAAATTAAGAAGGGTACCATATTAAAAGTCAGTGATTGTAGTTCAAGGGTAAGTTTATAAATTTCTTCCTCCTAGGATGGAAATTGAGGCGGTTGTTCAGCAACAATACTGTAGTATTGATCCTCTGACAAGCAATCATAATGCAACTGATTAACTTGTTGATGTTAAAATCATTAAAAATCATTTCCCACACTGAGACATTGCATAAATTGTCAAGTAATGATGCTACCCCATCCCCATCATGATTTCTCCACAGGGGGTGAGTAGCAGTATATCAAAAACAACACTTTACAAAAAATGCTTTAACAAACACAGGGAAGATTTCTCTATTAGCACACTAAGGTAAACTCTGCTTTAATTCCCATTTCCTTGCTACTGCTCTTCAATATGCTAATCTGAAGATTTCATACATTATAGACATACACAATTCTTATATTTCCCCTGACAGTATAAAATTGTCTTAGTTACCTGCCAAGACATGTTAATTTGCCACAGGCAAGTGAGATTCAAGGATCCCAGTTTTTAGTTCCAGTTATAGTCATGTCAAAGGGTACTCTATTTAAATTTCTGTAAAAAGTTGAGTAGAAGTAGTTTTTGAATCTTTATAGCAAGACAATCGATAGGGTACACATGCAATATGTTGTGGGTGTTTGCTACTACATTTAGTGGGCTGCATGATATCCTTAACTGTTCACATAATTTTATACGATGAAGATAAATTTAGCTGTTCAAATGATAATTTAAATAGTTGTCACACATCGCAATCACAAAATAAAAGTGCTTATTTAACTCAAGAAGGAATGCCGCAGTGGAATAAATCATGCTTCTGCTATACTTATTCACATTTTTCAAGGCTTGTCTTGCTGCTTTGGAGTTTCAGCATTGAGAAAGCTCCCCCTTCAGAACATTGTAAAAAAGCAGTAAGTAGTTATGCAACTAATTGATTGTTGATCCTATTCCATGTCAAACAGTCTGCACTATCTACACATAAGACAGGCTTAAATGCATTGCAAAAACTGTGTCAATATGAACTTAACAGTTAAAAGACGAAGTTTAAACAACTATGTTGGACGAAGGTGGTATTCACTTACATTTATAGAATGAACATCAAAAGTAAATTGTAGCACAGAACTCTTTATAAAAAAATTCCTTCTGATCTCCTTATAATTTGACAGATTAAGTAAGCAGTACCTGCAGACCTCATAAATCCCTCTGCTTTTAACTTTTAGAAAATGCTAATTGATTATCTATATGTTATTTGATTGAAAACTTAGTGGAAGTGGAAAGTATTTATAAAATTGTACTCATCAGATATTAACAAATGAAACAGGACCAATTGACAGGATCAACATAGAAGTTACAAATTAAATGCTGATCATATCAAAAAGCATCTCAACAACCTAAGTATTCAATTTATGAAACAGAAATCTTCCAACTGGGCCATCTGTTGATTTAAACAATCTCAATATCATCTATTTATTTGACAAAGCATTCCTAGCCATGTCAGCTTATTGTACCGAGTTTTGCATTGCTTGACAAAATGATCCCTTTAAGTAATGCAATGGAGGCCCTTTGGTTGATGGGGGAGGTAGAAGACATTTTCAATTGACTGTTTACATGAATAAATACGGTGTCCAAGAGAAGAAAACAAAAGGAGTGTTTTAAACAGAAGAATAGCTCAGCAATATTTTTCAGAGACCGAGGATTGTAGGAACATTTACTACATTGTTAATGTTCAGATTCCCCTTATGAAAAATCATTTAAAAGAATCCTCTTCCAAGTTAAACTTCCAATGCATCATTAACTATTTGTGTTCTGTGAGCAGCAAGGCATCCACTTACTGACATACTTATACAGGAAAAAGAAGTTGTCCGAATTGGAAAAAACTCAAGAAGTCTGCCTTCTGTAGCTAAAATGTGAACTGTACAGGAAGTACAGGTCCATATCAAGTCTTCTCCAGTGTGTTGATACTTTGTACATATACAAAAATAGTAATCAAGATCAGAAATGGGTAATCTTGGTCAACAATCCGAAAACATGCCATTAAAATCCGCTGTCAGGACTGATGAACAAGGCAGAGAGTGCAAATGCCAAGAAAACTATTCCACCAATGATGGTCACTGAAATAAAAGAAAAGGAGAATTAAATAAAATATTCCTGTACTATATAATTTGTAAAGTAGCAAAAATCCTTGCTTTAAAATCCATGATGCTTGGACAAGCTTCAATCAAACATTCAGTAGTAATGCTGAACATTAAAGATCATTAACTAAACTTGTGAATCCTTACCAGTTCTAACTGAAATTTTCTGAGCAACCATCCTTCCTCCAATTACTGCCAATCCAGTACAAAGGCAGTGTCCTAGTGTCCCACCTACAGCAACACCAAAGGGATCCTACAAGAAGAAATGCAGTACAAGAGGAGCAATTATTGGCATATAGTACAATTTCATGGAATTCCAAAACTAGATTGATCATTCATACAGTAATGCAATTCCAATATAATTCTTTTCTACTGCATTAAAACAATATAGAAAATGGTTGTCAGCTGCTATTTGAAAATGTCAAATGTCACAAAATTGATTGCAATGGGGCAACTTAAGCAGGGTTACAATGTGCGTAACTTGTATAACATTTTACTAAACAATGCTGACAGTTGTAGTAAGTATAATTAGCTTTTTTTAATAAAAGATGTAAATAACCCAAGGTAAAACCCTATTAAATTCCATGTTAAACCACAAAGGCATCTGAGAGGCTCATGAAATTCTAACTTGGAAAGGGTATGATGATAAAAACTGTTGATGCTAGAATCTGGAACAATAGAAGCAGAATGTCAGGAGAACTCAGAAAATCAAGCAACATCCGTCTAAGTAAAAGGGGTAAATTGACATTTCCAGTCACGATAAAGATTAGGACTAGGAACACTGGCTTACACTATTAGCCTCCACAGATGAACTTGAAAAGAATGTAGTTTTAAATTTATTCAGGGGACCTGGTAAATTCACCAGCATGCAAAACAGAATACATGAACTTTTACCTTTTTCCATTACCATTTTTGGCAAAGAGCACACGAAGATCAGGGATCAGAGAACAAACAGTGCATGAAGCTATCCATTAATCAAACCCCTGGTGGGTAACAATGGCTTTCTGTCATGTTGTCAAGGCAGTAATGTAGTGTGCAATGAACACTGAGTGACAATCCAGCAATGCACATGCCCCATGTACAAATCAAGAATTAGGAAACAACTCTAATGATAATAATCTTTTAACAATAAAGGTAAAATGACTATCTGGATAATGCTGACCCAAAATAAATTTTAATTAGATTTGTTTCTTATTCAAACAGCTTCAGGAATTATGATAAAAATGGATCAACATTTAACAAGATTTAAAATTTATAATTTTAAAATCCTTCCTTATACATATTAAAAATAATACATTGTCAATGGAAATTCCATATCAATGTGAAAATTAGTGTTATGTAAGTGGATGTTTCCTTTTCTTTGTTTAGCTAAAATCAAAGTGTGAATCTTTCTGGCAGTTCAGAAATAAAACTAAGAACAGTTCCAACCCTTGCTGAATGACTAATTTAAATCACCATTCACATGGTCAACGAGGTCACTGAAAATTCTTGACTTCCAGATTAGAAAGTATAAAAGTGAAAGATTCTTTTTAATTCTTTAAAATAATTTTAACTCAAAATTTTTAGTTATCATTCCATTTTTTATATAAAAATTCAAAGATATTAAGAAAGCTGTTGCAATCAATTATAGGCCGTAATACAAAGTATAGTTCCAATATGCAACTTTTTCTTGTGTCAAAGAGGGTCAGGGCCTTGGCAAAGTCTGGTCACCACTGGTCTCCAAGCTTAGGCTTCACAGCAGGCCAGATCCACCCTAACTTGTTAATACTGATAACAGCAATTTCAGATTCTACATGCGACCAAGACTGATGATCCAAGACCTTCTTGAAAAGTACAATTATGTTACAGTATATAAAAAATTGCTAGCAAAATATTACACATGCATTAAAAATCTTAACATAAGCCAATTTACTGAGAAATCCCAATGACTGCAGTCTCTTCCTCAGTCCAAGACAAAAGAATTAACTGAAGATATACAAGTTTTAAATTAAGAACCACATCCACATGGATATAAAACTCACTAAAGCCCCACAGTACCACTAAGGTCACTGTAAACAATCATGCACTGACTTACTAATATAAACTGGAGTTAACCAAGAATTCCCATTACTGAGTAATAGTTCTCTCCCCCATTAAACTGCTAGGGCTATCCTTTCAATCAGCAACTGACCCTCCCTCTGAGCACTGTAGGCCACCAGACTTGCTCGTCAGATTTACAATCTAGAAGAATCGATTCACTTCTAATCCTCATTACTATGTATGTTACCAAGGACCAACTAAAACACATACTGCCTATTTTTAAATGCAAGATAATTCCAAGTGTGTCATTAGATAAATTGTAAGCACAAAGGTGCAGTGCAGATTAATGGAATGGTTGTCCTTTACCAATGATATAAAAAGATATTAAATGTAATTAATTTTAATGGTCTCAACTCAACTCCAAATGTAATGAGATTGCTAAGATACCCCATGCAAAACTTATTGACAAAGTAAGGAGGCATGGGATCCAAGGGGATATTGCTTTGTGGATCCAGAACTGGCTTACCCACAGAAGGTAAAAAGTGGTTGTAGATGGTTCATGTTCTTCATGGAGGTCAGTGACCAGTGGTGTGCCTCAGGGATCAATTAACTTTGTGATTTTTATAAATAACCTGGATGAGGAGTGGAGGGATGGGTTAGTAAATCTGTTGATGGCACAAAGGTTGAAGGTGTTGTGAATAGTGAGGAGAGCAGTGAGAGGTTACAGCTGGACATCAATAGGATGCAAAACTGGGCTGAGAAGTGGCAGATGAGGTTCAACCCAGATAAGTGTGAAGTGGTTCATTTTGGTAGGTCAAATATGATGGCAGAATATAATATTAATGGTAAGACTCTTGGCAGCGTGGAGGATCAGAGGGATCTTGGGGTCCAAGACCATAGGACACTCAAAGCTGCTGCCTAGTTGACTCTGGTTAAGAAGGCATACGGTGCATTGGCCTTCATCAATCATGGGATTGAGTTTAAGAGCCAAGAGGTAATGTTGCAGCTATTTAGGACCCTGGTCAGACACAACTTGGAGTACTGTGTTCAGTTCTGGTCACTTCACTACAGGAAGGTTGTGGAAACCATAGGAAGGGTGCACAACAGATTTACAAGGATGTTGCCTGGCTTGGGGAGCATGCCTTATGAAAATAGGTTGAGTGAACTCGGCCTTTTCTCCTTGGAGCAATGGAGGATGAGAGGTGACCTGATAAAAGGTGTATAAAATGATGAGAGGCAATGATCATGTGGATAGTTGGATGCTTTTTCCCAGGGCTGAAATGGCTAGCATGAGAGGGCACAGTTTTAAGGTGCTTGGAAGTAGGTACAGAGGAGATGTATGGGGTAAGTTTTGTTTAAAAACACAGAGGCTGGTGAGAGCGTGGAATGGGCTGCCAGCGACGGTGGTGGAGGTACAAATGATAGATTCTTTTAAGAAACTCCTGGGTAGGTACATGGAGCTTAGAAAATTAGAGGGCTACTTTTACCCTACGTAATTTCTAATGTACGGACATGTTCAGCATAGCTTTGTGGGCCGAAGGGCCTGTATTGTGCTGTAGGTTTTCTATGTTCTATTAATGGCACAAATGTTCCTGGAATTCATCACAATTTGGTGGAGCATTGGCTGCCTCATTTAAAGGCACATATATATTCATGGAATATATGAGATAATGGTAATCTTAGGTTTTAGAAGTTACTTTACACATTTTGGACAGAACAAAGTGAGATTTACCATAAACTGAGTTTACTCTCTATCCAACCTGAATTTTTACCATTCAAATAGGTTGGAAGAATTGTAAACATACAATAATATTAATCATAAGTTCAAAGATTCAAATTCATTTTCTTCCTCCAGAATAACTAATATAGAACTGTATCACAGGAACAGGCCCTTTGGTCCTCAATGATACTAATTAGGTCAATGGTATCTAATAAGCTTAACTACTTCTCCCTGCACAAGGTTTGCATTGCTTTGTATATGATTCCAATGCATGTCAGGTACCCAGCATTTTGTGAAAAAAAACTTTCTCCACATATCTTCTTTGAATTTACCTCCTTTTGCCTTAAATGCAAGCCTTTAGTATTAGATTTTGAGTCTGGGAAAAAGATACTAGCTGTCTACTCTGTCTAGGCCTCCAATAACTCTAACATTATTAATTTTTATAAACAACTGAACTTACCTCCCGAGCAGCTAATACAATGGTAGTTAACTGTGACCGATCTCCCCACTCTGCCAGAAATGTAAGAGTCAATGCCTGAATGAAAACTGGAGAAATACAATGCAATCGCCTCTTTTGTGGTAGATGTGTTGTTGAGCCTGCTTCAATATCCTGTGGACCATTTGCCACTTTTGATCGCTGAAGCTTTTGATGTTTAAAAAAACGAACAAGTTAAGTTAATAATTTTACTTACTGAAATTTTCGAAATAGGTCAGTCCAGCAATTCTGGGCTGATGTTGAAAAACATGAAACAACATGAACAATA
This sequence comes from Hypanus sabinus, assembly GCF_030144855.1. NCBI lineage: Eukaryota > Metazoa > Chordata > Chondrichthyes > Myliobatiformes > Dasyatidae > Hypanus > Hypanus sabinus. Next base: position 53,974,007 of record NC_082719.1, on the reverse strand, counting down.
AAATTTATTAATTGTTCTCAGCTTATATCATTAAACAGGAAAAAAATTACCCGATTTAAAATTTATTCCATATTTTAATCTACTTAATTAGCAACTTAATTGAATATAATGAAATGCTTTAATTTATTTAGAAAACAGGCCAATATACAAACATTTCAAACCTCAACAAACTAGATCCTTCAAAACACCAATTCTGACTCACTGTTCCAATAGCGTTAATACATCAAGCGAGCATTAAATTAAAATTTAATGAACATTAGAAGTTACTTGTTAGAGGCTAGCTTTCCAACCAAACTCACTAGAAATTTACTAGCTATTATAGTATCTATGGATTCTACGACACTTTCAGGAAAGATGTTTTCACAAATGCCCAGAACTAAAGAGAATATCCCTGGCAGGAATTTTCACCTACAAAATACCTCCATATCTATTCTAGTTGTACCTTAAACTATAATTTATTTACTTTCAACTTGATATTTCACTGAAGATCCTTTATTAAACTAGTGTTTTCACTTTAGAAAAATCCTTCAAGATTGAAATTAGGCAAAATTTTAAACTTATTTTCAATGCCACTGTGGTACTACATGAACTACTCTGCACATAAATGAAAAAGGACGTTAATAAAATATGATCTAGTCTAACCCTAAATAGATTTGATGTCTATATGAAACTGAGGTACTTCAGAAAGGATGAGACACAAACAAGAAACCGTCCAAGTTGATTTGTCACTTTCTTTTTAAATAAATACCCTACAATTCCTTCTTAACAGCTCCTTTACACACTTACCCATTAATTCCTGATATTACCACAAATGCATTTGCTTAGTGTTTTTCAATAAACTTGAAACCATTCTCAGAAACTGTAGAGCTGAGGTTAATAACTAATCAACTTTCTATCTTCACCTTTCTCAACTTTACCAGTTCCTTACAGTATTTGGAACTACTGAAAGGTGCTCAAGGAGGAACAACACAAGTTCCAACATTTACACCCACATGCTCTAAGTGCCTGCAAAAGGAATATGCACTTTCAGCTGAATACAAATGAAAAGCTAACGAATGAACTCACCCAAGGCTGTATCTTTGGGAATTCAGCTTTTGAACCCCATGCCCTATATATTAATGTTTAAGATACTTGAGAAATGTCTAAGCCAATGAGCTTGAAAATGTCTTTTGAGGCATTTCAAAAATTGGGACACGTACATCAGTGGAATAGCAACAGAATGCAAGTTAGACTTCAATGTTCAATATTAAATCTAAAATGGTTTTGACGACTAGAGAGGTTGCCTAGCAAAATTCGCAATGAAAGCAGCTCAGCTTCTGAAGTAGCACGTGAGAACCAACCTAATGGTGCTGATACTGGGGAGATGCCACAGACTTATAACAATGTACAAGAGTAAAGGAGCTGAACCAATGCAAGGTCAAGGTTTCAAAAGAAACAAAACCATAAAATGCAAAGTTGAAACATTTGACTTTAGAAGCATTTTTCTTATTATTTAGAAATACAGAACAGGCTCTCTGACCCAACAAGCACCATCCAGCAACAGACCAATTTAACCTAGGCTAATCATCAAGATAATTTGGACTGACCAATTAACCTCTGTGTACCGTGGGAGGAAACCAGAGCACTGGAGGAAAGTCACGCGCTCACGGGAAGGAATGTACAAAGTTCTTTACAGACAGCGCCCAAATTGAATTCCAAACTCCAAAGTTCCTAGCTGCAATAACATCGTGGGAACCACTATACTATTGTGGAATTGATTTATTTTGCTCCATTTTTGTTGTTTTCACATAAAATTTGCCAATTAAGATTTCTGACAATGTTAATTTTAGTTCTAGTTGGTACGAAATAAAAAGTGCCGATTTATAACTGATGTAGGATCCATTTAAAAAAAATTCATTCTCCATTTTAAAAATATACATTAATGTAGGACTTGCAATCAACATTTCTGCAATAATTTCTGAACCTTTTGAACATTGAAGAGACTATTTATTGTGATTTGTTACAATGTGAAAAAGCAGGTTGAATTCTACTTTACCCACTCAACAGTATTTCATAAGGATATATATAAAAAAAAATCAAAGAATTCCATAAAATGTTTTAGCTCGTAATACTTGGCAGCAGGCAGAAAACAAATACACCAAGATACTTCAATAGTCTGCAGAATATAGTACTCCAAATATAGATATATAATAAATATATATATATACACACACACACACACACACACACCCCCTGCTGTTTTTGAATACTCAATGATTTTCAAACCTTTATACTTCTGTGCTTTGTAAATACAGTGGATTCCAGTTAATTAGGACACATTGGTACCAGTACATTTTGGCCCAATTAAGCAGCTACCCAAATTAGCTGAAGTTTCTTGGAAATAGTTACAAGGCATAAAAAAAATGCAGTTCAATTAAGAAAGAAATCATATATTAAAATGAAATACAGAACAAATTAGAACACTGGGTGTTCTATTATGTTCTGCATTTCATTTAAAAGACTCACTCACGTCGGCCAGTGAGTATTAAAAGTCAACGTTTTGTGGGAGTTTTGGCATTTGAACAGTAGTGAATCAGAGATCAGGAGTGAGAGAAGGGGTGACTCACTTGGATCAAATGAGTGAGCATTAAACGGCAGCATTTCGCGGTAGTTTCAGCGGTTGAACAGCAGCCAATCAGAGACAAAGATTCACTAGCAAGTGCAAATTAAAAATAAGGCAAGAACAAGTGGAATGGCCATTGTTGGAGTGGACCATGTTAGAGTAGGATTTTTGAGGCTTTAGCTCCTTGAGGGTTCAGTGAGAGAAGGCAAGAAGCCATAGGTAGATTTTTTTCCAGTTTATTGTTTCCTTCTTTATAATTGTAGTTACAGCAGTAGGATTGCTAGGCAGATAGCTGAATGCTTCTCTTGCGGATGTGGGAAAGCAGGGAGACCTCCAGTGTCTCTGATGACTTCACCTGCAAGAAGTGCAACCAACGCTCTAACACTCCATATGAAAGTGGTGAAACTGGAATTGAACACAGTCTGGATCATTCAGCAAGCCGAGAGTATGATGGACAGTACATATAGAGAGGTAGTTACAGGAAACTGAACAGTTAGGAGGGTGAAAGGGGCTGAAGAGCCAGTGCAACATACCCCCATGGTAATTCCCCTTAACAACAGGTATACAACTTTGGATACCATTGGATAACCTAGCAGAGGAATGTCACAGCGGTCAGTTCTCTGGTACTCAGTCTGGCTCTGTGTCCCAGAAACCGGGCGGAGGGGAGAAGAGAAGAGATGAGCTGTGGTAATTGGGGATTTCTTAGTTAAGGGAACAGAAAGGAGGTTCTGTGGATATGGGGACATCTAGTATTGATTCCTCCGCATCCTTAAGTGGGAGGGTGAGCAGCCAGAGGTTGTGGTCCACCAGAGTGATGAGGTTCTGCAAAGTGAGTTCAGGGAGTTAGATGCTAAGTTAAAGGGCAGGACCTCTGGGGCTGTGATCTCAGGATTGCTACCCATGCCATGTGCTAGTGAGGCCAGAAATAGGAAGATCATACAGTTTAATATGTAGCTAAGGAGTTGGTGTAGGATGCAGGGGTTCAGATTTTTGGATGATAGGGCTCTCTTCCACTGAAACTGTAGGAAGATTAATAATTTGGTGGGAAGGTTTGCTGGGTGGTGGGGGAGAGGTTAAAACTGGAGGTACAAGGGGATGGGCACCAAAATGCCAGAACAGATAGTTGAGAGGCTGTGGGAACAGATGTTGTTTAAGACCTCAAAGTCAGGAATCAAAAGTCATGGTGCGACTAATGTTCAGATTTCAGAATCAGAATCAGGTTTATTATCATGGGAAGTTATATGAAATTTGTTAATTTAGCAGCAGCAATACATGATAATATAGAAAGAAAAATATAAGTAAATCAATTACAGTAAGTATAAGTAAATAGATTTAAAATAGTGCAAAAACAGAAATAATACAAACATTTTTAAAAAAGTGAAGTAGTGTTCATGGGTTCAATGTCCATTTAAGAGTCATATGGCAGAGGGGAAGAAGCTGTTCCTGAAGTGCTGAGTATGTGCCTTCAAGTTTCTGTACCTCTTTCCCGTTGGTAACAATGAGAATAGGGCTTGCCCTCGGGTGGTGGGGGTCCTTAGTAATGGATATCGCCTTTCTGAGGCTCCACTCCTTGAAGATGTCATGGATATTATGAAGACAAAGCTGACTAATTTTACAACTTTCTGTAGCTTCTTTCAATCCTGTGCAGTGGCCCCTCCATCATACCAGATGGTGATGCAGCCTGTCAGAATGCTCTCCACTGTACACCTATAGAAGTTTTCAAGTGTTTTGGGTGACAATCCAAATCTTTGCGTATATTTCAATGCAAGAAGTATTGTAGAAAAAGCAGATGAGCTTAGGGGATGGATCAACACATGGAATTATGATAGTTTTGAGTGTATGAAGCATACATGTACCTGTCAGAATAAAAGGTAAAGATAACAGGTTTAGGGAACGTTGGTTTCCAAGAGATATTGAGGCCCTGGTTAAGAAAAAAAAGAGGAGGTGCCTAGTATGTATAGGCAGGTAGGAACAAATGAGGTACTTGAAGAGTACAAGAACTGCAAGAAAACACTAAAGAAAACAAGATGGCTAAAAGGCACCATGAGGTTGCTCTCGCTGACAAGGTGAAGGAGAGTCCTAAGGACTTCCACAAATAGATTAACAGCAAATAGCAAGGGACAAAATTGGTCTGCTGGAAGATCAAAATGGGAATTTATACATGGAGCCAAAAGAGATGGGAGAGATCTATAATGGATTTTCTTTGCTTCTACATTCACTTGTAAAACAGATTCTATAGCAGTGAGGCAAATTAGTAGTGAGGTCATGGAGATTATATAGACTAGAGAGGAGCAGATGTCTGCTGTCTTAAGACAATTTAGGCCCTAAGGTGAACAAATCCCCCGGGACTTATAAGGTGCTCCCTCAGACCCTTTGGGAGACAACTGTAGAGATATTTAAATTACTTTTAGCGACAGGTGAGTTACCACTGTTTGAGAAAGGCTCTAGAAACAAACCAGGAAATTAAAGGCTGGTGAGCCTGACATCAGTAGGCGGAAAGTTATTGGAAGATATTCTAAGTGACTGAATATATGAGTATTTGAACAGGCAGAGATTGATTAGGGATAGTCAGCATGGCTTTGTGCATGGTATGTCATGTCTAATGAATTTTATAGAGCTTTTTGAAGATGTTACCAGGAAAGTTGATGAATGTTGTCTACATAGACATCCACAAGGTAGTTCATCAATTTCCCCTATGGTCAAGAAGGTTCAGTTGCTTGGCCTTCAAGATGAGGTAGTAAATTGGATTAGACATTCGCTTTGCAGAAGCCAAAGAGTGGTCGTAGAATGTTGCCTCTCTGACTGTGAGCCTAGGACTAGTGGAGACCACAGGGATCAGTGCTGGGTCTGTTGCTGTTTGTCATCTTTATCAATGACCTGGATGATAATGTGCTAAACTGGATCAGCAAATTGTGGAAGACACCAGGATTGGGGGCTGTGGTGGCCAGTGAGGAAAACTATCAAAGCTTGAAGCGGGACCTGGACCAACTGGAAGAATGGGTTGAAAAACAGCAGATGGAATTTAATGCGGACAAGTGTGAAGAATTGACTTCGGATGGACCAACTAGAGTAGGTCTTACACAGTGAGCAGCAGAGCACTAAGTGTGGTAGAACAAAGAGATCTGTGAATACAAGTCCATAATTTGATGAAAGATGTCACAAGTAGATAGGATCATTAAGAAAGCTTTTGACACCCTGGCCTTCATAGATCAAAGGACTGAGTACAGGAGTTGGGATGTTATGTTAAACTTGCACAGGATGCTGGTGAAGCCTCATTTGGAGCATTGTGTGCAGTTTTGGTCACCCACTTACAAGAAAGATGTAAATAGGATTAAAAGTGTATAAAGAAATTTTACAAAGATATTGTCCACACTGGAGGACCTGAGTTACAAGGGAAGGTTAATTAGGTTAGGACTTTATTCCTTAGAACAGAAGATTTAGGGGAGATTTGATAGAGTCATTCAAAGTTATGAGATATATAGATAGGGTAAATGCAAACAGACATTTTCCACTGAGGTTTGGTGAGACTACAACTGGAGATCATGAGTTATGGGTAAAAGGTGAAATGTTTAAGGGGAACATGAGGGGAAATTTCTTCACTCAGAGGGTGGTGAGTGTGGAACGAGCTGCCAGTGCAAGTGGTGCATGGAAGCTTGATTTTAACATTTAAGAGAAGTTTGCAAAGTTACATGGATGTGAGGGTATGAGGGCTATGGTCCAGGTGCAGGTTAATGGCACTTGGCAGTTTAAATGGTTCGTCATGGACTGGATGGGCTGAACAGCCTGATTCAATGCTGTAGTTTTCTTTGACTCTGTGACTACCAATACCTCTGCCGACTATAAATTATTAATTAGCTCCTAATTAATACATAAAAGCGGAGGAATTCATGCGCCCTATTCTTATGATTGACTATAAATGAATAAAATCAGCTCAGACATCTAGTGCAGATAGTGGACTGCCATCAAACAATGTTGTAGGTGACTGCATCCTCTAAACCTTAATTTCCATTGTAACATTTAAGATGTTATATTTTAGAAGAATCAGTTGTATTGCCATTATATCACCAAAAAATAAATGCTAATCCACTGGTGAAATTCTTAAAAATTAGCACACTCTAAAAAATAATACACTTTCCTTTGGAGTTTTGATAACTTATTTGCCTCCTTTAAGTCATGGTTTTTAGGTAATGAAGTTATTCCCTTATTAAAGTTCTAACCAATGGATTGTCATTAACCTAACAAAAATCTTTAGCTTTATAGACAGTTTTGTACTGCATATATATAATACATACATCCTCATCTTTCTTCTTGATTTCTGCTTGCACTTCTTCCAGTTCTTCTTGACCTTCATTAGGACTCATCTTCAAGCCTTCCCAAAGCATTCGGAAGCCAAATATTGCAAATAGTGCAGTTGATACATAGTACGTATACTTCCGGGGTATTATTGTAGTAGCGTAGCCAAAGAGAACTGCGATTAAGCACAAGACCAGTCGTCAAACTTAGTAATGCTGTATTTGATTTCTCCACTTTGCTCAAATGAAGAACATGGACCTCATTTGAATCACACCAGAGAACAAACATGTATAACTTTTAAAAACTCTTTTTCAAATTATATCTGCAATTAACATCCCTGAAACTTAAATCTTTGTATTATTAATAGTTTTGTACAAATAATTAAGAACCAAGGAATATTTTATCATCCTTTTCAGAGCTCAATGCTAACTAAAATTATTTTGATAATTTTATAAGGTCTTTTATAAATCTATACACAGCGGAAACTAACAAGATGAAACATTCAAACACGAGGAAATCTGCAGATGCTGGAAATTCAAACAACACACACAAAATGCTGGTGGAACACAGCAGGCCAGGCAGCATTTATAGGAAGAAGAACAGTCGACACTTCAGGCCATGTCTTGACGAAGGGTCTCGGCCCAAAACGTCGACTGTACTTCTTCCTATAGATGCTGCCCGGCCTGCTGCATTCCACCAGCATTTTATGTAAGATGAAACAAGATTTAACAGTTGTCAGCAGGTATGGTTAAAAATTTGCAGTTATTAATATAATTTACAGCTGTCACACTTGTTATCAAAGATAAAGGATAGTCTATTTGAATACTTTTGTACCTCACGTTCTTGTAATAAAAGCAAAAAGCTGGAAAGAATCTGGTCAGGGAGCATTTGTACAGAGATACTCAGGACTGAACAAGAAAGTTAATGATGCACACCTCCTATTCCCCTTACTGTTCAAATTAGGTTAGTTGGATACCTGTATGGGTCATCTTACATACAGCATCTATACTCAGGTAACACTTCGCTTATAGGCTGCAGACATTTAGTTAAAAATGATAGACCATGTAGATTTAAAAAAGAAATTCATTCTATCACAAGACTTTAAGGATATAATCAGCTGTAGGAAATTAAATAATTTTGAAGAAAGAAGCAATTACTCTATTGGAAGCCTTTTCAAGGTACAAGAGGTAGGAATTAGGACACATAAACAAATTAGAGAAGCATGCCCGGAACAGAGCCACAAGAGCAAGCATTTTTATTCATCAAATGAAGATCAAGTTATCATCATATTATGGATAGTTAGAAGAGAAGTTCAATAATTAGCCCAGGACTGTTTTCTAAAACAGTATTTTAATGAAGTAGATAAAATGCAAGAACAATATTCAAGTTGATGAAAGCAAACTCTATACATGATTAAAAGGTATACAGATATTTGAATATTGTAGACTTTAAAAAAAAGTTACTGAAAATAATTAGCTCCTTAAAATAAACATCCGTAGTTTTACGGCCATATTTATGCATATTTCTATTTACCAATTATTTCATCACCATTCTAGCTTTTATTTTGTAAAACTAAAGAACTTTTGACCTTTATATCCCAATTTATCTTCAGTGTTAGTACTTTAAGACAATTACAAGACAAAAAGGTTTCAACTTTATCTATCTGTGGCTTTATGCCTCAAGTATGGTTAACAGCTCTAATGTTGGACTTGAGGCCAGGAGAGATGCAGATACCTTACAATAACAATGCCCTAAAATCATCCTGATTAGTTCCTTGGCTGGTGTGCAAATTATATGTATCATGCAAGGCTAGCACACTAAATACTGGAGGAGAATCTAAAATTACATGCTAAAATCAATGCCTCAATGGTAAGAATGCATCCATTTAAGGAGCTCAAAAATATAGTCCTAACGTAGAAGCACACTGCAATCCAACCCTTCATATTAACAGCAAACATTTTTATACATTTCCAACAGGAATATTGGGCAGCACTGCTTAAATTCACCACCTTTATTACAGTTACTCTCAACACTTACATAAAGCTAATTAAATCAGTTATCAACAGGTGTGCGCAGATGAGAAACAGAAGGAACCTGTGGCAAGTTCACAGTTAAATGAGAACATTAGGAAACTTTATGCAATATGTCCTTTTCTGCATAATTGGCTTCAAAATGCATGCAATGCAAAGCTCTGGTACTTATTACTGCCCAAGTACACAGAAGTTAGGTCTGGTTACTCAGCTGCAAATGAATGTTTTAATTATTTTGAACCCACTTCTCTCAAATTGAAATTTATACATAAAAATATCATTAGTTTTAAAAAAGTGTATTTTCTTACTTTTCCTCTCTCTTATTCATTCTACTTTCCATTTTATTTTTGTAGAGAATATGTAATTTACTGCAAATTATTTAAATTCTTATTTAAAATTATTATTGTGGGAATCTCTCCATGATTGGTTAAATGTAATATTTTTCTCAACTCAAATAGCCATGAAGTCCTGTCAAGGGCGTGGCTGATAAACATGAAGTTGCAAAAATATCCAAAGCATTGCCAATGAAAGGTTTTGAAATTCTGACTTTATTGCTCTCTCCAAAGAAAGTCCATGACTTGCTGAGTACTTCACCTTATGCTTTTTAAAAATTATTTCTAGCATCTTCAGTATTTGGCTTGTGTTAAAGTATAATTCATCATTTCCATAAGGGTGTTCCTGGGCCCAGAGTTCCCACATGTCACAGCTGATAATAATGCTAGATGAAAGAGAAGAAAATACTAAAAGAGATAGCAATGGTGGAATTTTCTACTTTCAATCAAATATTACTGTACCTACCATAATTTTTTGATCTTATAGAAGCCAATACCAAAAATCTAATGGCTTGAAAATCAGAAATGTGACCAATTTCATGATTGTGATTTAGACTTTGTCACCATACTTGGGAACTAAAGAGTAAGACATAATAGAAGAAAATGGTGGGAGAGATTGATAGAGAAAATAAAGACCAAAAAAAGATGCACAAAGAGAGGAAGTGGATATAATAGACTAATGGGAAAATAAAAGCAGAGGAGAGGGTCCAAATAAAACCAGGAATTTCTAATAAAAAAGGCTGGAAGAGAATTTCAAGAATGTAAACACTAGATTACTTTAATTGCTCATCCACATAGTGAAATACTAGTTAATCGTGTAGTTTTAAGATTGAATATAAAGATTAATTTTGAATAGTGAAATGTGTATCAGTGACTACATATCAACTCACTGACCTGATTCTTAATTTATCAAACAAATAATAATGTATTTTAAAAAGTTACCAACCAGACAAACAGGTCATCAATCCCAAAGCCAGCATTGCCCCAGCAAGCACAGTCAGGCGATTGTAGCGCATGGCCATAATTGCTGCTATGAAGAACGTCTTGTCGCCCAGCTCAGAGACGATAATGACTGATATAGATGCAATGAAGGCATGTATGAAACCCAGGTTTGTTTTGGTAATGGATTCATCACTTACAACATTATCCACAGGATGTGGAGAAGTTATTTTCTGTATTAAGATAAAGTTAAGCATTAGTATAACCAAAATTTCAAAAGCTTAATACACATTCCTAACTTCTGGTTTCCAAACTACAGTCTTAAACTACCATTTATTAATAATAAATTATTACTTTCTAATTAAAATCTAAAGTGTTATATTAACAAAAAAACCTTTGATAAGTTTTCAAAAGGCCCACAGGAAATACTTTTCTTCAACGCACAGCCTTCTTCCCAATTGCTCACAATTGACACAGAAACATAAAACCTTCTGTATCGGAATAAACCTTTAAATATCAAAAGAATATACATTTTCTGAACACAATACATACAGTAGAATCCTACAGAGGACATGCCCTTTCCTTGCTGTCTACAGTACTGATCTTCTCTAATCCTTTCCTGTCAATGCAGTTTAAACATTGTAACTGTATATTCCTCAATTTCTCCTCCAGCAGCTCATTCCAGATAACTATCACCCTGTGTGAAAAACCTACCCACAAACCTTCTCAAAAGACATTTGAGTGAGTACATAGACAGGAAGTGTTTAGGGATATCGGCCAAATGCAGGCAAATGGGACTAGTTTAGTAGGCACCATGGTCAACATGGACAAGTTGGACAAACAGCCAACACAAAGTACACTGCAGATGCTGTGGTCAAATCAACACGTACAAACAAGCTGGATGAACTCAGCAGGTCAGGCAGCATCCATTTCAACAGATGCTTCTTTGGACAAAGCCAGTTTCTGCTACTGCTGCTAAATTTTATAAATTTTATAAACCTCTATAAAGTCACCTCTCAGGCATCATTATGCATAGAGCAAAATTAGTAATGTGCATGCTGTTATAGATTGTAATTTTGGGTTACTTTATCAAAATTTGATGCATCTCAAAATTACCTTTTGCTGAACTTAAAAATAAGCTACCAAACTGAACCATTAATAAAATGGTAAAATGGAAACCCATTGAACATTGGAAGGCCCAAGTGGAGTGGATGTGGAAAAGATGTTTTGAATAGTGGGAGAGTCTAGGACCACAGAGCACAGCCTTAGAATAAAAGGACATCCCTTTAGAACAGAGATGAGGAAGTATTTCTTTAGCCATGGGGTAGTTAATCTGTGGAATTCATTACCACATACAGTTATGGAGGCAGAGTCACTGGGTATATTTAAAACGGACGTTGATAGTAAGGCCGTCAAAGATTACAAAAAGACAGGAGAATGGGGTTGAGAGGGATAATAAGTCAGCCATGATGGAATGGTGGAGCAGATGAGCCAAATAGCATAATTCTGCTCCTATTTATCATGGTCTTAAAAACTGAACGATACTAGTCTCATTTATTTATCAGACTTGATCCAAGATGGCAGCACGATGCAGCTTGCAGCGGCCACTCCTGAACTGATTATCTGTTACTTGTGAAGCGGGGTGCCGTGCACAATCATAATTGATTGAAAACGGACGTGGAAGCACAGAGAAACATTGGGAAATTCCAGGAAGATCTTCTTCGTTGCTGTTGCTGCTGTGAGGTCCGGGACTCTTCTGGGAAGAACAGGCCCCCAGTCCTCGGGGCCGCGTTACCGATGGCTGTCTTAATACGCTCGGCAGAGGATGGTGCTCGGAGAAGCTGAGCCGGAGGGGATGATCGTTGGCTTGGAGGTTCGACGGACTCAGGTCAATTTCGGTGTGTGCTGCACCTGCGAGGCTGGTTTCAACGGAGCTTCCATTGTGTGCTGCATCTATGAGATGAGTCCGGCGGCGCCTTGGAAGTCCATAGCGGGGGCACTCCCTTCTGCCGCCAGCATGGGATGGCGAGCCTGTCGGGACCCTGGGGACTCGTGGCAACGGTGGTGATTTCTTTTGAATTTACAGTCCTTTAACATCTTGGACCATTTTTACTGTGCCCATAGTCTGTTTTTTTTTTATCAATTATGCTATTGTTTGCACTGTTGTAACTATATGTTGTAATTATGTGGTTTTGTGCAGGTCTTGGAGCTTTAGTTTTTGGTCTTGTTTTTGTCTGGTGGATTTGGAGCTCCTTTCCGGGAAACGCGCTAAGACAGTAGTGCGATATTAATACGCAGCAGCCTCTCTGGACACTGGATTGGGGATTGCCAAATGTTATGTGGATTTTCTGGTGTAGTCTGTTTTGTCATATGCATTTGTGATATCATTTTGGGGGAACGTTGTCTCATTTTTTAACTGCATTGCATTTGTGGTTTCTAAATGACAATAAACTGAATCTGAATTTAGAAATGGCAGTATTCTAAAAAAGCTGGCTATTTCTCTCAACAAATCTATGATGGTGCTTATGCTTCATATAAACTTCCCACCAAATTTTATTTCATTTCATTCTGCTTGCATTCCCAATTCTGTTCTTCCCAATACACAGCTGGCATTCTTTTAAAATGTGCCAAATCAACACAACCAGGCCATATTCCATATCAACTATTCTTCACTTAAGGTTCAACTAAACTCCTTTACAGATTTTTAGGATGACTTATTTTTATAGAATCTCCTTTACTCTGTCCGCAACTAAAAATAAAACTTTGTCCACTCGGTTAAACCTTTTCATAGTTTATTAAACACTCCAAATTAAGCCTCAGCCTTTTCTTTCCTGGTTAAATACTAGTATTACTGGAATACGTATGTAATATTCCATCAGCTCTGGTAATATCTTTGTGAATTTCAAATATAATTCGCTAATATTACCACTTAATATTCTGTCTTCTAGAAATGATCCCCAGTGCACAGACTATTTTCCTTCTGCAGTCTGGTTAATATGTGCTACCACTTCCAATGATTTATGAACATAGGATTCCTTTTCTCTTTCCACAATATATCGGCTTATGGTTATCTCTGTTAAAAGTTTAGAAAATCCAATTCACCATTTCCTATGCGATATGTTGCAGCCTTTCTTAGAAGTCGTTTCGATTCCATGGATATAAAATAAAGTAGCTATTTAAATTACTTCTACTTCCAAGCCCATATGTGCCTTGAGTGAGTGTAAGCTGCTCACAGCCTTCTCTTGATATCATGTAGAGTGAATCATACTTGCAGAAGACAGAAGGTATGGGATCTCATGAGGATGCCAACATGGATTGGACTGAATTATTTCACCTGTCTACCAATGTCATTTGGAAATCTTTTACTTCCCATTTATCAGCTTATTTCCAAATTGAATCATCACTGCAAGCCAAAACTATGAAAAGCAGCAGTTGTAAGTACTAAATATTGGTGAAAAAAAAATCACTGGAAACCTTCCTCCAATCTGAAAAATATGAGCTCCCTTTACACACAATTACTTTCCTTAAACCATTTTACATGCCCATCATCACAGTTCATTGCTTTTAATTTTAAAGCATGGAAATTCTGTGTATATATACACACACACACACACACACACACAACAATTAGTAATTGTCATATTGTCATCCACCACAAAATCTTCAACAATATTTCAAACAACTCAACCAAATTTATTAATCTGTATTGGATTTGACCCAATAGCATATAGTTAAACAAATAAAAACTGGTTATTGTCTGAAGCTTCCCTAACTAAATTTGCTAAATTAAATCCCTTGGCAATTCTGAACCAAATGTATTACACTTCAACTAATTTTAACTTAGCTATATCCAAGGATACTCAGAAGAATGTGGTCAAAGTAACTTTAATTTCCACTCTTACTTCTCATTAATCCAAGATGCATCTCATCTGGTGACTGTCAATCTTTTTAGTAACTCTTCATTTATTTTTAATCTTGTGATCAGAAATATCACCTTTCAACACTGAAGAGATTTTGAAGGACCATTTAAAATGTGGACCTTGACCTAACCAAAGACCTTATTTAAATCCAATGTATTTTTTTCCCAATATTGTTAATTTTTCTGGTCACATAAGAAGTTTTAACTTTTATCACAGCAGTTTCTCTCCTATTAATTAACACTCCTCTGCACATCTATTTCTGACATACTGATGACCCAAAAAATATTCACGGACTATCAACAGTGCCATAGCTACAAGTAAACTGCATGTATCTGTGCTATGCTTACATTAAATAAATATTGGGTAATTGTTTCTGAAAGCCAATGACTCCAGTCACAGCAGCCCTTTACTACTTCAGACTAATTCAAGGGGCAGCAGCTCCTTGGGATTCCAGCGACATAACTATTATAATCAATCTGTGTCACCTCCCACCCCACCAGAGAAAAATAATCTTCACCTCACTGCTGTTAATAGGAGCTGTAGAAGCAACGTTTTGCACTTACAATAGTTCAATAGTTACTATACTCCATTTTCAATTGACCAAAATGTAAGTCAGTTTAATCATTTTATTAATTAAATGTTTAAAATTTAAACAGCCTTTTTATTTAAAAAGATAACATTTAAAATAAATGGTTTCTTTTACTGGTCAAGACACAGAAACAAGAGCAGGAAGGTAGCGCTAGAAACATTAACAATAGCTAATGTGACGAACAGTTCCGGTTCACACATTATAGGAAAAACTTTTCTGTATTTGTGAATAAGAAATTTACGAGGATGTCGCCAGACCTACAAATTTTGAACTTTGATGAATGATTGGACAGAATAGGCTGGGTTTGTCTATCTTGGAAAGGAGACGTTTGAAGTGCGTAAGATGATCACTAGCCTAGATAGAATAAATGAGAAGGCTCTATGAACTCGACTGAAGGGTTCAAAAACCCAGTGAGGATAAATTTGGCGTAACTAGTCGTAAAATTAGGACTTCATGAGATGGGGGTGTGGAACTCAGTTTTCAAGAGTAACAGTTTATATAAAGCATACGAACATCCACACCAACATTTGGCAGACCGGAGGGTTTGCCGTTGCATAGCGGGTGATTTAAGAATAATGGAGAAAAGACCGGCAAGTGGAACTGAGTCCACCTTCACATCTACCATGATCTTGTTGAATGGCACAGCAGTCTCAACAGGTCAAATGATCTACTCCTATTTCTTAAGTTTCTTAAGCAACTGGGCTCCCAGCCAAATTCCGACTTGCTGGGCACCGTCCCAGAAACAGAACCCTGCCGGTTCTCGAGGATGAACTGCATTTGAAAAGCTGTAATGTATAGGTCATGGACCAAAGAATGCAATTGGCAGAAGGTTGGGCAGCATTTTTTGAATGGACACGTACACGATGGACTGAACTGAGTATCATCCATTCTACGTCTGACAGACATGATCGAACTGCATTTCAGGTGCCTTTAAACCACGTCATAGACCGGTTCTGTTAAAATAATAAACTTATTTGTAATTTCCTTCCATTTGTCATTGGTCGGGGGGTTAAAGTAAAGATGTTCGGAAAGGGACGAGATCGGGCCATGGCACAGGAACCGTAGTATCTGCAGCCTCGGGAGTTTTCCCCCACCCCCATGCCCAGAGCTTCCCTTCCCAGGCCAGGTTCGGGGCCTTAGCGTTACCCGCACTGCTGGATCCACCTTGGCCGCTTTCTCATCTTGCACGCCAGTTGCCGACGCCACCGTACAGTAGTAACTCAGGAGAACGGCGGCGACGCCCACTGCCAGTGGTAGAGAGGTCGGAGACATGTCCGGGGGATGCGGCCAGACCAAATACAAGTAACCGGAGGCCGAAGGCGCAATTCCAACCGCGCCGCCGCTATAAAACTACATCCGCCATGGCTCAGCCACCGAACCAAAGGATTCTCAACCTAACTCTACTTCTTAGCGCCCCGCCCACTCAGCCTTCGGGAACTGTTCTCACTCTCAATAGGACGACAAGGCAGTCAATCCTCCCCCTTTAACCATCAAGTTTCGTTGTAACTTCCCATGTGACGTCGCTACCGGTTCGGATGAGTCTTCCAACGTAAACGCGATTCCGACACAAGGAAGTGTTATCTCTGCGCTTGCGCGAAAGGTGAATTACGGAACTGATCTTCAATTAACTTCAGTAACAAGTCGAAAATTCAACGCATCTTAATGTAATTTGGGGATGTAGCTTAATATAAATAATTCCCTGCACTTTGAATTCGATATATTTCCTTGACCAGTTCTATTTCTATTGTGTAATTTGTGTTGCTTTCTGTGTAAGAAAAAGCTCAATCCTTTAAGATATGAGTGATTTTATCCAAAGCCCTTTCCATCCATTACTTAAACTCAGCATTATGTTCTTTCTACAATAATAGAACTGATCTATAAAAATCTATTAAAATCATTAGTTTACTGCTAGGCAAAATGGCATTACATCAAGTACCGATACCAAGCAGATATGCACATTGGTAGAAAGTTAGCGATGGAGGCGGTGTTGATATTCTGACATTGCCAGTTTCTATAATGCCAGCTTACAGTGGTGGGTCATCCCCCTCACCTGAAAGGTTTATGATATTGAATACCGTGTATTCAAACAGGATGCTATCGTGGGTGCACAGGAGTATTCGATGATTTCTTTGAGTTGCCCACACAAAAAAAAATTAGTGTGGTTCTTCTCACGGCTGCGTCTGAGGTTCCCATCTACTTCGAAAGGGCAGCAATCATGCATGTTTTAATAAGGTTGGTAACATATTCATTCAGATCCAAAGATGACTCCCTTAATATGATCTAGTCTAGATTCACAATTGTCCTGCAAATGCTCCTCTGCCTCCCTTCACTATATCTTTGTGGTTCTCACTTCTGTTGCTGTGGTCCTCATACATGCCCGAAGGAGGACTATAGCCAGGTGATTGGATTGCCCAATCAAGCACGGGATGACACACTAAAACATTCTTGATGGTGGTGTAACAGTAATCTAAATGAGGTGGCTCCTCTGGTCCTGCAGGTTACATGTTAGTGATGTTTGTCAGACACTTCTTCAAGCTGGTCTGACTGGTTCCCCAAAATTATCAGGAAAGCATCAGGGTGCACTGCTTTGTCCCTGTTGATCACAGTGCTTACCCTCTCCAGGGGCACTTGGAATATCTGTCAGAGTGTTCTGCTATCAGGATGGAAATGGCGAAACTCCTTCAGCAGATTGAATGGATGACTCTTGACCACCAGATGTCCCAGGTGGGGGGAGCAGGTCTGACACAGAACTGCAGTGTCTGTGCACTCTAATGAGTTAATCATGAAGCAAATACCACCATCTTTGCCTTTACCTGGTGCCACCTTCCAGTCCGTTCAGTGGAAGGTGATGCCTTTGGGTTGGTTACTACGTCCAGTGTTGTGGTTGAGCCATGTTTCTGTGAACCAGAGTACACAACAGTCCCTGATTTCTTTTCGTAATGCAACCTTGCTCCGAGCTCTACAACCCACACAAAATACTGGAGGAACTCAGCAAGTCAGACAGCATCTATGGAAGGTAATTTTTAGCCCAAAACATCAACTGTTTATGCCCCTTCACAGATGCTGTCTGACCTGCTGAGTTTCTCCAGTATTTTGTGTGTTGCTCAAGGATCTGTAGAATCTCTTATGTCAGAGGCCTTCAGTGGTAATTAGTAAGGATGATAGAGGGCGGGGGCATTAGGGCCTTGTGCTTCAGTTTTACCTGGAGTCGCTGGCAGCCACGTTTCTGAGACAATGGAGATATTTCCTGAGCCTCCGGCTGCTGCACTCACTCTCTAGGTGGGCTGGAGATCCAGGGTCTGTCGGTTCTGAAAACCATTAGTTCTTTGAAACAATGATATCTCCTGCAATTTCTGTGGCTGGAAATGTTATCTGTAGTAGTTCCAAATGGGAATATTTAATAAATCTATTGGGAGCTGCACATAAAAAGTAGTGTCATTTTTCAGGCTCCTTTAGTACTCATCTACTCTAGAGTATGCAGCAGCCCTCTTTGAGGAATGAGCGCTGGAAAAAGTAAGCAGCTTTAAGTTACTATGTATCAACATCTCAGTGGACCTATCGTGGGCTTACCACACTGATGCGACCATTAAGGAGTTTGAGGAGATTCATACATCACTAAAGACTCTTGCAAACTTCACTCGATGTACGAAGGAGATCATTCTAACCGATGCCCACAGCCTGACATGGAAACCCCAATGCACATGATCGGAAGAGGCTGCAGAGGGTCATAGACTCAGCCAGATCCCTCATGGGCACAAACCTCCCCATCACAGGGGACATCTTCAAGCAGGCGGCATCCACATTCCGGACCCTCCGCATCCTGGGAAGGTTGTTAAAGCAAATGGCGCAGTTCACTGTATGTTTTGATAAATGTACAGGTAATAATAGACTGGAATCTTTAATGCCTTTTGTTACCTCCATTGGGGAGATACATAAACCTAAAGACCAAACACTCAATAATCCAGAAACAGATTCTTCTCTGCCATCAGATTTATGAAAGACCCATAAACATTACCTTAACAGTTTTGCACTATTCATTGTGTAATTTATAGGAATTTTATGTCTTTGCACTGTACTGCTGCTGGAAAATAACAGATTTCAAATCATATTAGACAGTAATAATAAAACTGGTTCTGATTTTCCATCATTCCAATGCTAAATAAGTTTGACAGTAACCTGCCTAAATGACTATTGTCCAATGGCATTAACATCAACCATTATGAAACGGTTTGAGCAGCTGGTCATGGAGCACATTAAAGCCTTTCTCCCAGCTACACTGGACCCTCTCCAGTTCGCTTATCACTCAAATCAATCCACTGATGCTGAAATAGCCTCTGCCCTCCATTTTGTCCTGTCCCACCTGGAAAATGGGGTCTCACATGTTTATAGACTTCATTTCAGTGTTCAGCACCATCATACCCCAGTAACTGGTGGGGAAACTCCTTGCTGGGTTTCAACACCTCCCTTGGCAATTCTTAACAGTAAGACCACAGTCAGTCCATGTGGGCAGCAACATCCCTTGACCCATTATGCTGAGCACTGGCACTCCCCAAGGCTGTGTGCTCAGCCTACTGCTGATGCATGTCTGTGTCACAGGTTTCAGCTCAAATTGTGTCAACAGGTTTGTGGATGTCACAACAGTAGCTGGCCTCATCAAGAACGATGTCGAGAAGGAGTATAGCGAGGAGGTGGAGCGGCTGGTAGATTGGTGTGAGAAGAACAACCTAAGCCTGCACATGGAGAAGACAAAGGAAATTAGAGACTTCAGGAAGGTGCAGACAAACTATCCCCCTCTGGGAATAAATGGCTCCTCTGTAGAGAGTGTTAAGTGCACCAAGTTCACATCGTGGACAACCTCAGCTGTTTCCTTAATATCACCTTCCTGAACAAGAAGGGACAGCAGCACCTTCACTTCCTAAGAAGATTAAGGCAACCAAGGCTCCTTCCCCGCCCCTCCAATCTTAACTGTGTTTTACAGAAGCACCATTGAGAAGGTCCTGATGAGCTACATCTCCATCTGGTACAGGAGCAGTTGAGTATTGGACCAGAAGTCCCTACAAAGGACTGTGAGAACAGCAAAGAGGATCATAGGGGTCGCCCTACCCTTCATCTGGATCACTTATCAGGAGCGCTGTGTACACAGGGCCCTTAGTATTATTAAGGATCCAGCATCCTCTTTGACTTCCTACCATCAGGCAGGAGACTACGATGCATAAAAACAAGAAAGGTCAGGATGAGAAACAGTTTCTTCCCCCAGGCCATTAGGCTTCTGAACTCTCTGCCACATCGTATTCGAAGTGTCACTAGTTAATCTGTTCTGTATGTTATATTTAATATTAATGCACTTCAGTTTGTTATTTATGTGTGATTCATCTACAGATTTTATCCATACCTTCATAAATGATCATGTGTTATGTGTACTACTGTGCTTTCCACCCTGGTTCGAAGAAACATTGTCTCGTTTCTATATACATTACATGTATATGGTTATTTATGTTATATTCATGTATGTAGTTAAATGACAATAAACTTGACGGCTTTTGAACTGAATGCAGCATCTTGGGATGCCATCTGGCAGCTTTATGACATATTGCATCATGTTAGTATTAACATTAGACATTATACAGAAATATGATCTGGAAGATTATATAATTTCTTGATGAACTCAATGGCCTGTTACACATTTTTTTTATTCACAGAACCTCAAGCATTAAATAAGTGTAAGACAAAAGTAGCTTAATGTAGCACATAAATTCAGAGTCAGAAATTATGACTATCCCAAGCTATCTTATTATATATTCAAACATATGAAAAAATCCAAAATCCAAAACACTTCTGGTCCCAATCATTTTGGATAAGGGGTACTGAACCTATATAATACACATTGAAGATAACTTCAGTGAATTTTATAGGATTAGCTATAATTTTTTAAAAACTCACGACACTGAGTATAAAAAATATTCTGTATTTTATGAAAATTTAAAAAATGTAAGGTATTAAAGCTTTTCGTGTTTTGGGATAATTGTCAAATTTTTTGACATAGAATTCATGGGATTGAGTTGCCATCAATGCATGGCTGCATAATACATACAAGACTAAAAACCACCATGTAAGGTGCTGTCCTTTAAAGGTTACACTTAAAGCAAGGTAGATCAGCAGTTCAGCAAAATAGTGTGGACAAGAAACAAATTCAAACCAGTCACCATATGGGATGCTATGCCTGTAGTTGATCACTTCACCTATATAGGAACAGAAACAGTTAATTTACTAAAAGAGAAAATAGCATCATTTCTTGCATACAAATTTTCAATAATATTTAAATAAAATGGTGTAATTGCTTAATTACTATCCCACATTAGAAGTAATGGCATGGAGGAAAGATTGGGGGAAAGTGATAGAGGAGCTGAGATGAAACATACATTGAAACATGGATTTTGGAAGGAAAATATTTTCAAGGATTTATCTGGCAATATGAAAATTAACCAATATGCACCTAGTTAATTATGAATCTTACCCACATGCAGTCCTCAGAATGAATATTGGAAAGAAAAGCACACCGAAAAAAAAATTGCAACAAAATTGAATTACAACAGCAGGTGGGCATTATTTTCAAAAATCCCATCTGTGAGCCAGTACGTATTCTATTAAATTGGAATGCACTGTAAGAGAAAATACCATTTAATCTGGGAATATTGAAATCACATCAGAAGACCAGAATCCATTGACCCGCACTGCTGAATTAACAGATCCCAGCGAGAAGGGTAGGGTGAGCAGTGTGATTGATCCATGTTGCAAGAGTGCTTGGGCTTCCAATGCAGGTAGTCATAGACTGAAGGAGCTGGAAACTGTCTTTGCATGAATATTGAAGATTGTTTAGCTGTGATGCTCTTAACATGATAACAATATCAATGTAGAATGTTTATGTTTACAACTTAAGTATAATACCTAGATAATATCCTGAAGGAAGCCTATTAAACCATGCTGAATTAAAGAAAAAAAGATACAGAGAGTATGAAGAATTGCATCCCACATCTTAATAGATGAAAGGAGATGCAAAAAAGTCAGTACAGAATTGCTGCTTGATTACGAAACAGAAGAGGAACCTAATTCTTAAGAGGCAAACCATCCCATAGCAGCTACAATCCATTTGCCATTGGAGGCAGAAATCCATCCTGTATCCTGACTCACCTTCAGTTAAAAAAACAAGCTCCCTTTAAACCTTCTGCTCTAATGAGGTCAAATGAATAATTATCTGAAGACCACCAGCAGAAATGACCATTTTTTTCAATTGAAAGAGCAATCTGAATAATATATACTGTAATTGCAAATAACACAATAGACAATAGGTGCAGAAGTAGACCATTCGGCCCCTTGAGTCTGCACCGCCATTCTGAGATCATGGCTGATCATTCACTATCAATACCCAGTTCCTGCCTTGTCCCCATATCCCTTGATTCCCCTATCCATCAGATATCTATCTAGCTCCTTCTTGAAAGCATCCAGAGAATTGGCCTCCACCGTCTTCCGAGGCAGTGCATTCCACACCTCCACGACTCTCTGGCAGAAGAAGCTCTTCCTCAACTCTGTTTTAAATAACTGACCTCTTATTCTCAATCCATGCCCTCTGGTACTGGACACTCCCAACATCTGGAACATATTTCCTGCCTCAATCCTATCAAATCCTTTAATTATCTTAAACATTTCAATCAGATCCCCTCTCAATCTCCTCAATTCCAGCGTGTACAAGCCCAATCTCTCCAATCTCTCTGCGTAAGACAGCCCTGCCATCCCAGGAATCAACCTACTGAATCTACGCTGCACTTCCTCAATTGCCAGAATGTCCTTCCTTAAACCTGGAGACCAAAACTGCACACAATATTCCAGATGTGGTCTCACCAGGGCCCTGTACAAATGCGAAAGGACATCCTTGCTCTTGTACTCAATTCCCCTTGTAATAAAGGCCAACATTCCATTTGCCCTCTTCACTGCCTGTTGCACTTGCTCATTCACCTTCATTGACTGATGAACTAGGACTCCTAGGTCTCTTTGCATTTCCCCCTTACCTAACTCTACACCGTTCAGACAATACTCTGCCCTCTTGTTCCAGCTTCCAAAGTGGATAACTTCACATTTATTCATATTGAATGATATCTGCCAAGTATCTGCCAACTCACCCAGCCTATCCAAGTCTCCCTGTATTCTCCTAACGTCCTCTTCGCATGTCACACTGCGACCCAGTTTAGTATCGTCAGCAAACTTGCTGATATAGTTTTCAATGCCCTCATCTAAATCGTTGACATAAATCGTAAAGAGCTGTGGTCCCAATACAGAGCCCTGTGGTACCCCACTAGTCACATCCAGCCAGTCCGAGAAACACCCATTCACTGCTACCCTTTGCTTTCTATCTGCCAACCAGTTTTCTATCCATGTTGAAACCCTGCCCCCAATGCCATGAGCTCTGATTTTACTCACCAATCTCCAATGTGGCACCTTATCGAATGCCTTCTGAAAATCTAGGTACACAACATCCACTGGCTTACCCTCGTCTAACATCCTTGTTACACCCTCAAAAAACTCCAACAGATTAGTCAGGCATGATTTGCCCTTGGTAAATCCATGCTGGCTCGGCCTAATCCTATTCCTGCCATCAAGATGTGCCACTATTTCGTCCTTAATAATGGACTCAAGCATCTTCCCCACGACTGACGTTAGGCTAACAGGGCGATAGTTCTCCATTTTCTCCTTCCCTCCCTTCTTGAAAAGTGCGATAACATTAGCCACTTTCCAATCTTCAGGAACTGATCCTGAATCTAAGGAACATTGGAAAATGATTACCAATGCATCCGCAATTTCCTGAGCCACCTCTTTTAGAACCCTCGGATGCAGACCATCTGGACCCGGGGATTTATTAGCCTTCAGTCCTACCAGTCTACTCATCACAGTTTCTTTCCTAATGTCAATCTGTCTCAATTCCTCTGATATCTTATGACCCTGGCCCATCCATACATCTGGGAGATTGCTTGTGTCCTCCCTGGTGAAGACAGATCTAAAGTACGCATTAAATTCTGTTGCCATTTCCCTGTTTCCCATAACAATTTCTCCCAATTCATTCTTCAAGGGGCCAACATTGTTCTTAACTATCTTCTTTCTCTTCACATAGCTAAAAAAGCTTTTGCTATCCCCTTTTATATTCCTGGCTAGACTGAGCTCATACCTGATCTTTTCTCTCCGTATTGCTTTTTTAGTTAAGATCTGCTGTTCCTTAAAACTTTCCCAATCATCTGTATTCCCACTCATCTTAGCTCTGTCATACTTCTTTTTCTTTAATGCTATACAATCTCTGACTTCCTTTGTCAACCACTGTGGCCCCTTCCCCCTCTTTGAATCCTTCCTTCTCATTGGAATGAACTACTTTTGCATCCTTTGTATTATCCCCAAGAATCCCTGCCACTGCTGATCCACTGTCTTTCCTGCCAGGGCATCCGCCCATTTAACTTTGGCCAGCTCTTCCCTCATGGCTCCGTAGTCTCCTTTATTTAATTGCAACACTGACACCTCTAATCTGCCCTTATCCCTCTCAAATTGTAGATAAAAACTTATCATGTTATGATCACTACTTCCTAATGGCTCCTTTACTTCAAGATCACTTATCAATTCCTGTTCATTACACATCACCAAGTCCAAAATAGCCTCGTTCCTGGTTGGCTCAAGCACAAGCTGTTCCAAAAATACATCTCTTAGACACTCCACAAACTCCCTATCCTGGGGTCCAGCACCTACCTGATTCTTCCAGTTCACCTGCATGTTGAAATCTCCCATAATGACTGCATTACCTTTAGCACATGCCAATGTTAACTCCCTAATCAACTTGTACCCAATATCCACGCTACTGTTTGGGGGCCTGTACACAACACCCATTAGGGTCTTTTTACCCTTACTGTTCCTCAGCTCAATCCACACAGACTCTACTTCCCCTGTTCCCAAGTCACCTCTTGCTAAGGACTGAATCTCATTCCTCACCAACAGGGCCACTCCACCCCCTCTTCCCATATTTCTGTCTCTACGATAGCACTTATACCCTGGTACACTCAATTCCCAGGCCTGATCCCCTTGCAGCCATGTCTCCATTATCCCAACAATATCGTAGTTCCCCATTTTCATCTGAGCTTCAAGCTCATCTGTCTTATTTCTGACACTACGCGCATTCAAGTATAGAATTCTTAGCCCATTCCTCCTTTCTTTGCTTAAAAGACTGTCTATTGTACCTAACCCAGCTCCTTGAACTTCCATCGGGCTAATTGCACCTTGAATTTTGATGACCTTCTCAAGATCACCCAAACCTTCTACACATTTAACCCCATGCTCCTTCTGACCAACCCTCTGGATCTGGATCCCTGCCCCCTGCACATCTAGTTTAAACCCCCCCGAGCAGCACTGGCAAACATTCCTGCAAGAATGTTAGTACCCCTCCGGTTCAGATGTAGACCATCCCTTCGAAACAGATCCCAATGTCCCTGGAACAACGACCAATTATCCAATAACCTGAACCCTTCCTTCCTGCACCATGCTCTCAGCCTCATATTAATGTGCATAATCATTCTATTCTTCGCCTCACTCGCACGTGGCACAGGTAGCAATCCCGAGATTGTCACCCTGGAGTTCCTGCTGGTCAGCTTCACTCCTAACTCCCTGAACTCTCTAAGCAGGACCCCCTCACTCACCTTACCTATATCGTTGGACCACTACATCTGGGTTCATGCCCTCGTTCTCAAGAATAGCCTGCACCCGATCTAAGATATCCCGGACCCTGGCACCAGGGAGGCAACATACCATCCGAGACTCTCGATCTGCCCCACAAAATCTCCTATCTGCCCCCCTGACTATAGAATCCCCTAAAACTATCGCTCTCTTCTCTTCCCTCCTCCCCTTTCTAGTTGAGGGTTCAACCTCAACACTTTTCAAGATATTAAATAGCAGGTTTTCATATGCTAAATTTTGTCCTCCTTGTCAATCATTATTTGCTAAACCTTTGTTACGCATCAGCTAGTACGTTTGTGCACCATTAACTTACTTGCACAAATAATGTGTCATGGAAAAAATCTCTTACCTGATTTGTTTTTCCTCAAGTTTGCAAGGATCAAATGACTCTTGTGGTGATGAATTGTTGCCCACAAAAACAGCGCTATTCCAGTTATATGGTACCACTGTCCTTGTGCGATCAGATCATGCATGGTGAATACTACACAATAAGGCAAAAAGTTAAGAAAAAGTTTCCAAACATTTTACGTGCATACATTAAACATAGAACCAGATTGCCTTAGCTCAGTGAAACTGTTCCGCTGTCCAAGAAGAGTTAGGTCTCTAATATTAAATTGTTGAGTAACATATCTGTTCAAATGGACATTTTTTTTAAATAAAGCAAATTGGTGGAAACTCAAGGCTGTGCATATTGACTTCCTTATTGCAGAGTGCTGTTGGAGGTGTTCTATTAGTGAGACAGCAGAGCACAGCTAATCAGATGTCTTTTATCCCCCCAAATAAAAGCACAATGGATTACCTACACATGTGTTTGGACTCCAGAACCATGAATGATAATGGGGAACTAGGGTGGATATTACTTTCTGTCTCTTATATAATTTTTCATCATTGTTGGCATTGCTTTTCAATCCATGGACTACTGTTTTGTAAAGAGGTACTTCTAGAAAGCCTTTTGAAAGTCTGCATAAATGCTCCACTTTCTTCAACCTTCTTTATTACATTATTTAAGAGATAAAATGTATTGTTGCAATAAAAGTAAAAGTTTCAGGATACACAATTATGAAACATTCCTGAGAAATTATATTAAAATGGCAATATCCATCATCTAAACAACCGTGTCCAATAAAGTGCTATTTGATAAAGATTGTATGGTAGACAAACTGCAGGTTTACAATATTTCCAAATAAATAAATGTTCATTTAAGGCTGAAGAACAGACATGAAGCATTTTGAATTCAAAGTGAGATTTTTGAAGCTAGGATACAGCTGAATCAATAATTGAGCATAGGCTTTCTTGATAAAATTTACTTAAGTTATAATAGAGGCAGCAGAGTTTTAGATAAACTAAACCTTAACGAGGGGGGACTTGGGAAGCCAATAAGAGTATCAACACTTACTTCTAGGGATAACAAAAGCAGTAATGCCCAAGTGGAAAAGCACAGCCAATGAAGGCTTAAGGTATTTGCTCTTCATTCTCACAAGTTTCATAACTCTTATAACTTCTGGTATTAACTGGTCAATTAAATAGATCAGGCCTCTGTATTTAAATTATGCAAATAAAAAACTACCTTTTGATCCAGGATGGAGTCCTTCACAATGCACTGTTAAACCCACAAGGATGTAATAAACCAGACCCCAACAATACTGTACTGGATGAATGCTACCATGTGAAAACACAGAGACAACGGTGCACTCTATGAGGCGTCGAGCACCTTGCACAAACAACATTATTTGAACCAGAAGGACGGACAATTCATTACCTGTAAAAGAAATATTAAAGCTTTAAAATAATGCTTATTTTAATATTCAATAATAACTGCTCTTGCCAATATTTATATTTTCCAACAGTAGTAAAAACAATAAAAACGAGGCATACTCAACAGATCATTCAGCACAGATGGCTGGAGAAATACAGTTAGCATTTCAGATTGATAACCTTTCACTAGTATTTTAGATCTTCCTATTTTTGAAGAATATCACATGGAATGTTAATTCAAAATCACAAGATCAAATCTTGTGGGATATTACTTCCTGATATTACAACAGCCTGCTCTTGAAATGTATTTCATAAAAGACACACTATAATTTTTTTTCTATTCTTATAAGATTGTCATTGTCAAACTTCAGGAACACTGACTTTTGATTTATTCTGTAAGAATTAGTCTTAATATTTATTTACCTAAAATTCTATGGAAATTGTTTCATAAGGGTAAACTTGTTTATTAAGTGTTGGAAGATTATAATATCAAATGATCAACTTTATGTTTCACTACTTTTATTTAAATTCTTTTAAACTTTTAATTTTATTTAAATTCATGGAAGCTTGTTTTAAAAGGGTACAGCTCCATGAGAACAATTATTTCTTCTCACCTGGGGTTGCACTAATTGAGAAATAATTATTCCCATTCATACACAATTCAGTAATTTGCTCTTATCTTGTGTAGAAAGTGAAAACTAATTCTCACCAGGTTTTAAGTGGACACTTCCAGAAAGAAAACTAAGCAGTCTTTGAAGCCATAATGGGAAAGGTTGACCAAAAAACAGATTTTGACAAGTAATTATAAGTAGAAAACTATTCCACATCACTGAAACCACATAGAAATGAGAAAACCACCTGCAAAAAAAAGAAAAAAAATGTCATCCTATTAACCATAACTGTTTTCAAAAACATTCTTTCTTTAGAATAATTACTGTGTTCAAGAGCTGATATAAAGTGCATTGGGGCATTGTCTGATTTTTGCACCTAGTCTCAGAGGCCACCTCATCTTACAACTTTGTTTTAACCTGGAACAGTGTATTATACTCTAAGGTTACAAACTGACTCAGATAAAATTTTATATTGTTAAGTTAGATTTATTTACTTATTTCCACAGTGATCATTCATTTCCAAGTTGTGGACATAATTGGCAAGACCAGCATTCATTGTCCATCCTAATTGCCCTTGAGTAAGCAGCAGTGGACCACCTTCTTGTATCACTTTACACAAGACTGCCTCAGAAATTGTCAATTCCAATTCAATGCCAAGAAATGCAACGCTGATCAGTTTTGTACCTTATCATGCTTTTAACCTACCATATTTTAGGAAGACTTGTGCTGCTTTGTTATGGCATCAATCATGTTAAAGTTAAAAGGGAGAAAATCATACTTTAAATTGAGATTAAAAGTTATTCAAAATGCTTGAAAAAAATTTTGACTAACTTTTCACCTCAATGCTTTCAGTTCAGGAGCAGCACAGGCAAGAATCAGAATTAAATCCTAATTTTAAAACTATATCAGGCAGACAGAATGCATGGTGGAAACTCACATCAACGAGCACAGGAAGTGTATCTTTTTGGGCTACTCGGAGAAATCGGCAGTAGCAGAACACCGAATTTGCAATGGCCATAGGATTGACTTTGACGGCACAAAACTACTGTGCCACACCAATGGCTTATGGGACCGCTTGAGAAAGGAAGACATTGAAATAAAACTAGAGGAAAACAATTTTAATAAAGACAAAGGTCTCACTCTAAATAAGAACTGAAATTCAATTGTAAACAAGGTAGGAGAGTGGAAACCTGATTGGATAAGGACTAATCAATCAGGAGGGATGGACTACAGGGGTACAAATACCACCAGACTAGACATTCCCAGGCATCATCCCTGAAGATGACAGGGTTTGCCATCGAAAAGGTTATAATCGACACCTACACCCTGCTGGAAGCCCGAGAAATTTATATATCAAATCCTAATTATTTTGCAAAATACACAATACATTTCTATATTAGCACTTCATCTCAATCTTTGGAAATTGTATGCTTACACAGTCTATATAAACAAATCATTATAACTTATTCTAAAGTTAAAACCACACTGAGTGAGGCCATTTGACTCAACTGGCCAAGATGGATCTCCAGACAACAATCTTGTTAGTTCCATTACCTCTCTCCAAAGTTCTATGCTCTTGCTTAACTTGCTCTCGGTCGAATATGCTCACAAATCCCTTTTGATTATTTTTTTGCTCTGAACATAAGTTAACAGCTAAGTTACAGTCACTAATTAGAAACCAGATCATTCTGCATTCATGCATACAATACACACAAAATGCTGGAGGAACTCAGCAGGTCAGGCAGCATCAACTGAAAAGAGTGAATGGTCAGGATGAGGCCCAAAATGTCTACTGTTTACCCTTTTCCACCGATGCTGCCTGGCCTGCTGAGTTCCTCCAGCACTCAACTCCTCTGCAATTGAAATTGCTTTATTATGCTCTTTGCATTCCTCCATACAAATCAGCTACAATTAAGAACCTCTTCAAAACTGTACCAACAGCATTTGTCATTAACGGTCCAGGTTTCTATCCCAACATAGTCATTTCCTTTGTTCTCTCAAAAATTCCAACCATTCCTCATAAAACACTTTTACAGATTCATAATTATTAACCTGAAATGTTAATTCTACTTCTCCTCTCTCCACAGATGCTGCCTGTCCTGAGTATCTCCAGAATTCTGATTTTAAAAAGCGCCTTTAATTGTCTAACAAAGTATCTACTGCTCTTAAAAATAACAAATGGCTAAGTAAAAAACCAAGGCTGTGATTCCCCACTAGGAGCTAGAGTTTCAGGTGCATTTTCCACTTTGACTCATTGCAGCACTGTGCTACTGGTAAGGTTGGATGATTGACTTCCCAGAAGTGAACTGCGGCCCTTAATGCACATTTCTAAGTATGAACCAAGCTTCCATTTAATCTTGCCCCCCCCCCCAAAGAATGCATTTAGGCATTTCGTTATAGCAGCACTCTACACTCCCCAAGACTTTAACAGCGATTGTCCTGTGGCAATGCTTCTGTTGACATCGATGTTCTAACTCTAGGCTGACAAGAGATAACGGAGCAGATTAGGATGTGGTCAGTCCAGCAGACGCCAATGCCTACTGTGGGACAGATGAGACTGAAAATCGAGGTGAATGCGGAAGATGAGCACTGGCTACCTGCTTTCGATCGCTGGTGGGATCACTCCGCCGCCGGAGAGAGAAGACTCCTGCGGCTGTGTCAGGAGAATGTTACTGAGGTTTTCTGCATTTATGGATATGGATTTGGACTACGGACTTTTTTGAGTCATCATTTTTTATATTGTGTTTTTTTGCCCGATCTTTCACGTTTTTTTGTGCGGTGGGGGGCAGTTCGGAGATGATGATTGTGCTGCCATTCTTTTTTCCTTGATTTTTTTGGCTATCAGATGAAGAAGAATTTCAGAGTTGTATGTTTTGATAATAAATTAACCTTTGAGATGTTATAAACAGGCTTGTGATCCCTTGCTTGAACAATTATATTTCCTAACATACTCTTTGTAGTATATGGCTCAAGCATTTTGACAAGGAAGAAATTGGGCAGACTAATTCCAACATTGTCCTGATGCAGGGAATCAGCAAAAAATATCAACGTTTCCTTGGCATCCACTGATGTTGTTTGAACCACTGAGTTTTTCCAGCAATTTGTCCTTATTTTGGTGTGCTGATGAACTAAGTTCAAAGTCAAAATAAATGTATTTTCAAAGTACATACAGTATATGTCACCATATGTAACCCTGTTGTGAGTTAGTCTGCCCTGGTCAATCTTCGCTGATCACTGGAGGGTTGCACCCCTTCACACCCTGGCACAGAAATCACCCTGGGGTTTGTTTCCCTCTGACATGCAGACTGAAATTATTTCATATTTGAAGTATGCCTTCTCTGGCCTCATCCAAGGGTTCCTGGTTGCAGTACAAGCATTGAGACCAAAGTACAACCCCGCAAGGATAGCCAAACATTACCGTCCTCTTTCAGGCCAACTTCCGCAACATAAAGGGAGGGCCTGCTTGCTCACTGTTAACTACATTCGTCAGGATACATTGACGTAATGCTTAATACTACCTAACACCAGGTTTCCTGGGCATCTTGAACTCCCAATCATATCATAAAAGGGAACACAAAGACTTTGTGAGCTGCTGCTCTTACCTCTTCGGGAGATCTTGGCGCTGAAGCCAGGGCGGTCGCTGGAAGAAATACTGTTTGCTTTTACCGTAACACATGGCGTCTTTAAGTACAACGCGCCAGATAGCCGAACCGGAACATAGATCGGGAAAAACAACACAGATCAGAAAAATCGCCGCGAAAAATAGCCAGGCGGTGGCCAAAATCCCCAAGTCAGATGGGACGACCATGTTGCAATGGTGAGGAGGAGGGGAGAGAGGCGAGGCTGAACTAATCGCCGGCGGCCCCAGAGGCGGATACAACCCGCAGCAAGGCGGCTTTGGTTTCGGGCTGTGAGCTGCTGGGTAGTCACAGCCTTGAACGCGGGCTGGCCTCACAAATGCAGAGGTCGTTTGGAAGGGGAACTGGGGGCTTGAGTGGGGGGAGACGAGCGAAAAAAGTGGAGAAGTGACAGCTGATACAAGTTCATGAAATCATCAGAATCCCGTTTATCCCGCCGACGTATGTCTTGAAATTGGTTTTGTGGCAAGACGCAAAAAAATGGTATTTTATAAACATAAATAGTGCAAAAGACAATTAATAAGGTCGTGGAATGGGTTCATAAATTTGATAGAGAAGGGGAATTAGCTGTTCTTCTGTGTAAGAGAGGCATAGACGGTATTGGGTAGGGAGAAAAAAATAATTTCCCGCAGAGTAGAAATTTCAGGTGGAGATACAAGTGAAACTGCAGACGCTTGGGAATCTGGAGCAGCAGCTCAGTCGTGGAGAGGGGTCTTCACCCATAACATCGACTTTCATATATGTCATATATGCTGCCAGGCCCACTGAGTTCGTCCAGCATTTGTGTGTGGCACTAGAAACGATTGTGCTAGAGTAGGGGTCCACTGACCCCTCGATTAAGGGTGGGGGCCATAGCATATAAAAGGTTGGGAACCCCTGTGCTAGAGGGTATAACTTTAAGAGAACCAACAAGTTTAAGGAGTTATGTGGGACAAGCTTTCTTTCACACAGAGAATAGTGGTGCTTCAAATGCACTGTCTGGGATGGTAGTGGAAGCAGAGACAATAACATTCAACAGCTCAGGGCATTGGAATTCAATTCCAGCATCTGCTAAGCAAGTTTGTATGTTCCTTCCTGTACGCGTGTAGTTTCCTCCAGATGCTCCAGTTTCCTCCCAGAGTCCCAAGATGTACCCGTTAGTATGTTAATTGGTTATTGTAAATTGACCTGTGAGTAGACTAGGGTTAAATCAGTGAGTTGCTGGTTGGTGCAACTTGAAGGGCTGGAAGGACCGTAACAGGGTGTGCTATTTATAATGGCACACCTGCGAAAGTAAATAAATTTAGATGGGCATATGAACATGCAGAGGATTGAGGGATATGTATGGATTAGTTTAACTCGGCTGAAATGCCTGTTCCCTGTGCTGTTTTAAGTTTCAGATTTCTATCATCAAGAGCAGTGGTTCTCAAACTTCTTTGGGTTACAGCCCCTTGCCTCCCAGACCACAGCGCTGGTGGCCTCATCGCTCCTCCTGCACTTTACTGAATAAAAACACAGACTTCATTTATGATGCACAGTGAAGGAAAATAGGAACTGCAAATGCAAATCAGTGGCAAATAATTGCAAATATATAAAGCTACAAATTTTTTTTATTTAAATAAAAACAATTTTCATCAACAATTTTAGAGTGTGCAGTAGTAGTCCAACTATTCACTACTTTATTCCTTTTTCACCTTTCAATGAGATGGATGAGCTTTGTGCAGTGATATCAGCTTTTCAACATCAGACCGAATGTCGGTCAGAAGTCCCAGATCCCCATGTTCAATAATCTGCAATCGGCTTCGTTGCTTAGAATGAAGTTGGCGGACTGCTCTGAAAGCGCGCTCCAGTAAATATGATGTTAGAAAGGTAATAAAGAACTTCTTGAACCTTTCCACAGTGCAGGATAGCTTTCACAGAATTCTTTCTGCAAACAAAAGTCTTGATATGAATTTTTTGAACCTTGGCTCCACCTCAAAATCATTTTGTAGCAAGATCAGTTCTTCCTCTATCCGTCCTGGTAGTTCCTCATTACAAGGGCTCAAGAACGGATTATTTCCCAATCTGGAATTTAGATCGAGAAAAGATCCTGAAATCTCCCTGATATTTGAGTAATATTGTAAATATATTGATTATATAATTCATAAGGGATGGCAAAGGGGACAAGCTCCCACTACCTATTAAATGCTCCCGATGGCATGAGCTTCAAATATCCTGTGACAACCGAATTGAGCTCCTGGCCTTCATGTGCAGCTTAGCTAGTAAGCCCGATGAGACTCTTTCTACCGACAGGAGAAGGGGCAAAGATGGGTTACTGGTGCCTTAAACAGAAAGGCCGTGGTTGACAGCTCATCTAGGAGAAGGAAAACTCTGATTTCAAACCACTGCCTTGCAGCTATACCCACTCATGGGAAGGCTTTGGGAGTAAACCCCGAGGGAAAAGTCCTGAGTGAGAGTCCCTAAGGCAGTCCTACATTGAGTTCAATGCTGACTGGCAACAACTCCTGTGACCCTGCTGGTACCAAACTGTATCGGTCTCTGCCGTTCCTTTGGGTTCATCAGTTGAGTGAAGAGGGAGAGCTTGCTACACGGGCAACAGCGGAGAAACGTTCAAGATACAAAAAGCCAGAAAACAGACAAAATTGACAAACAACATAATTAGCCATGTGTTCACAAACAGTAAGTACTGGGTGATGATACTATTACATTTTACAAAAAACATGATTGGCTGACTACATTAGAAAGACAGAGGTGTTTGATTGCATAACAAGTAACTGGATGCATATTAAATGAATTGAGCATTATTTTGAAGCAAACGAAATAGCCAATGGCAAAGTGGTGCCAGTGTTGCTGACTGCAATAGGTGGAAAAACATGCAATTTGCTCAGAAGCTTAACTATACCAACCAAACCAGCCGAATTGGCTTTGCTGAAATTGTGAATGTAATGCAGGAACATTTAGAAACAGAACCATTGTTGATTGCAGAACACTTTAGCTTTCATACATGGATTCAAAAGGAAGGGGTCTCCATTTCAACTTATGTGGTAAATTTTCAGTTCAGTGATGGGCTTAGTGATTCATTGAAAGATTGTTTAGTTTGTGGAGTCTTACAAAAAGGCATTTGATAAGAAGCTCCTAACTGAAGCATTACTGACATTTAAAAGAACAGTTGAAATTGCTGTATCAATGGAAACAGCAGCCAGAGACACATTTGAGTAGCAGTCAGGAATGAAAGTGAACATGAACAACATTGTAACATCTAAGCAGAGTCTGGCTTGGCCAAATAAATTATGTTACTGTTGTGGCTGGGGCCCACATACACCTGACCAATGCAGGTTTAAAGGCAAAACTTGGAAAAAATGTTACAAAATAGGACACATACAAAGATAAATGAACTGCACAGGGAAGAGAAAAAGATAAAAAGTCAAGTTGCACTTTCAAAATGAGCACTAATCTGCATGTTGTAGATGAAAACTGATAATGATGAGAGTGACACAGAACCAGGTAGCCTTGGAGTTTGACAATGTGAAAACTAGCAAGAGACAAGCAATATGGCTTACATCAGAAGTGAACAACAAATTAATTAAACTGGAATTTGACACTGGCTTGGCTATTTCAGTCATTCCACAAAATGAAATTGAAAGCATTTCAAAGATACTAAACTGAAGCCTGCAGATATCCGACTAAAAACTTTTACTGGAGAAAAGATAATGTCTGGAGGAATGGCATTCATAGCGCGAAATACAACAACCAACAAACCAAAATTGTGCTTGTATGTGGTAAAAATAAGAGGACCAATATTTCAAGGCCACAATTGGTTGAGACAACAACTTGACCTGCAATCCATCCACCATTTGCATCCCCTGTAACAGAGTCAATGGAGAGAAAATTAAGAAAAATATAGGATGATGTCACAACAGTGTTTAAGAATGCCATTGGAAAACTTGAACATATCAAGGGTAAAATAGTGTTAAATGAAAATGCCACACCCAGATTTTACAAAGCCTATCCAGTTTCTTATACCATCCATGATAAAGTAACCAGTGATTTAGATCACACTGAGGCTGAAGGAATTCTTTCCAAGGTTGAATGGAACCCTTGTGCAATGTCAGTGGAAACGTGCACTTGGAGTTGGAGGAGGTGGCGGAAGTACTTAATGAATACTTTTCTTGAGTATTCACTGGGGAGACAGAATTTGGTAATTGTGAGGATGACTTACAGTGGACTGAAACACTTGAGCATATAGACATTAAAAAAGGTGTGCTGGAGCTTTTGAAAAACATCAAGTTAGATAGGTTACCTGGACTGGATGAGTTATACCCCAGGCTACTCTGTGAAATGAGGGAGGAGATTGCTGAGCCTCTGGTGATGATCTTTGCATCATCAATGGAGACGGGAGAAGTTCTGGAGGATTGGAGGGTTATAAATGTTGTTTCCTTGTTCAAGAAAGGGAGTAGAGATAACCCAGGAAATTATAGACCAGTGAGTCTTCTTCAGTGGTGGGTAAGTTGTTGGAGAAGATCCTGAGAAGCAGGATTTATGAGCATTTGGAGAGACATAATCTTATTAGGGATAGTCAGCATGGTTTTGTTAAGGGCAGGTCGTACCTCATGAGCATATTTGAATTCTTTGAGGATGTAACAAAACTCATTGATGATGGTACAGCAGTGGATGTAGTGTATATGGATTTCAGTAAGGTATTTGATAAGGTTCCCCATGCAAGGCTCCTTCAAAAAGTAAGGAGGCATGGGAGACCTTGCTTTGTGGATCCGGAACTGGCTTGCCCATAGAAGATAGTTTGTATTCTGCATTGAGGTCAGTGGCCAGTGGTGTTCTGCAGGGATCTGTTCTGGGACCCTTCCTCTTTGTGATTTTTATAAAAGACCTGGATGAAGAAATCAAAGGGTGGGTTAGTAACCTTGCTGATGACACAATGGTGTTGTGGATAGTCTGGAGGGTTGTCAGAGGTTACAGTGGGACATCGATAAGATGCAGAACTGGGCTGAGAAGTGGCATATGGAGTTCAACGCAGGTAAGTGTGAAGTGGTTCATTTTGGTAAGTCCAGTTTGAAGACAATATAGTATTAATGGTAAGACTCTTGGCACTGTGAGGATCAGAGAAATCATGGGGACCGTGTCAATAGGGCACTCAAAGCTGCTATGTATGTTATTAACAACGCATACGGTGTGTTGGCATTTATCAGCTATGGGATTGAGTTCAGGAGTTGTGAGGTTACAGCTATATGAGACCTTGGTCAGACCCCACTTGGAGTACTGTGCTCAGTTCTGGTCACCTCATTACGGGGAAGATGTGGATACTATAGACAGAGTGTAGAGGAGATTTACAAGGACGTTGCCTGGATTGGGGAGCATGCCTTATGCGAATAGGTTGAGTGAACTTGGCTTTTTCTCCTTGGGGTGATGGAGGATGAAAGGTGACCTGATAGAGCTGTATAAGATGATGAGAGGCATTGATCGTGTAGATAGCCAGGGCTGAAATGGCTAACATGAGGGGCATAGTTTTAAAGTGCTTGGAAATAGGTACAGAGGGGATATTAGGGTAAGTTTTTCACACAGAGAGTGCTGGATGCAGACTAAAATGAGGAGGTTTTTTTCACTCTGAGAGAGGGTCATGAACCATTGAGTTTCTACACTGTACATACAAAGCTGGATTTCTTTCAGTGGCTTTGGGCAAGAATATTGGGGCTGGACTTCCAGAGCCACCTCGAAAGAGTGACTCTGGCATATGACTGGCCCCTTCCGCCACTCACTGTCAGGAATCCTCAGTTTTGTGGGACTTCATCACTACTGACCACACACACACACACCGACCCACACATCCCACCCAACACCATGCTAACCGCCGCGCTACTGACACCACTTGCAGCCTCTCCACCCTCAAGATCCCTCCCCCACCACTGTTCGCCAACCTGACCCCCGAATGTAAACCTGTGGCAACTAAAAGCAGGAGGTACAGTGCGGGGGACAGGGCCTTCATTCAGTCGGATGTGCAGCAGCTCCTCAGGGAGGGGATCGTTGAGCCAAGCTCAAGCCCTTGGAGGGCCCAGGTGGTTGTTGTTCGGACCGGGCAGAAAAATAGGATGGTCGTGGACTATAGCCAGACCATCAATAGGTTCACGCAGCTTGACGTGTACCCCCTACCCCACATCGCGGATATGGTCAACCAGATTGCTCAGTACAAGGTGCACTCGACCATAGATCTGAAATCCGCTTATCACCAGCTCCCCATCTGCCCAGAGGACCGCCCCTACACTGCCTTCGAGGCGAGCGGTAGGCTCTATCACTTCCTGCGCGTCCCCTTCGGTGTCACAAATGGTGTCTCAGTCTTCCAGAGGGAAATGGACCAGATGGTGGACCAGTGCCAACTGAAGGCCACATTTCCCTATCTGGATAACATCACCATCTGTGGTCACGACTGGCAGGATCACAACGCCAACCTCCAATGATTTTTCCAAGTGGCTAAAGCCCTGAACCTTACTTATAACAGGGAACCACCCTGTTCAGAACCACCCGACTCGCTATCCTTGGGTATGTCGTGGAGAACGGGGTCATTGGCCCTGATCCCGACCGTATGCGCCCCCTGTTAGAACTCCCTCTTCCCATCACCCTCAGAGCCCTCAGACAGTGCCTGGGCTTTTTTTTCCTATTACGCCCAATGGGTCCCCTATTACACAGACAAGGCCCACCCCCTGGTCAAGTCTACCACATTTCCCCTCTCTGCCGAGGCCCGCGTGGCCTTCAGCGGATTAAAGGGGGCATTGCCAAAGCTACGATGCATGCGGTGGACGAGACCATTCCCTTCCAAGTAGAGAGTGATGCCTCCGATTTCGTGCTGGCTGCTACCCTCAATCAGGCAGGCAGGCCAGTAGCATTCTTTTCTTGTACCCTTCAAAGCCCTGAAATTCGGCATTCCGCTGTGGAGAAAGAAGCCCAGGCCATAGTGGAAGCTATTAGGCACTGGAGGCACTATCTCGCCGGCAAAAGGTTCACCTTGCTGACCGACCAGCGCTCAGTTGCGTTCATGTTCAGCAACCAACAGCAGGGCAAAATCAAAAATGATAAAATTTTGCGGTAGAGAATAGAACTCTCCACCTACAACTACGATATCCTGTACCAGCCTGGAAGGCTCAATGAGCCCCCTGATGCCCTTTCACGGGGAGTGTGTGCCAGTGCACAGCTCGACCAGCTATACGCCCTCCATGCAGATCTTTGCCACCCTGGGGTCACCCGATTTTACCATTTTGTGAAAGCCCGGAACCTGCCTTACTCCCTTGAGGACATCAGGACGATGACCAGGGACTGCCAAGTCTGCGCTGAGTGCAAACCGCACTTCTACCGTCCTGAAAAGGTGCAATTTATCAAGGCCACCCGCCCCTTTGAGCAACTGAGTGTTGACTTTAAGGGCCCCCTTCCCTCCACCGACCACAATGTCTATTTTCTCAACATTATCGACGAGTACTCATGGTTCCCCTTTGCCATCCCCTGCCCCGACACCACTGCCACGTCCATCATAAAAGCCCTGCGCCAGCTCTTCACTCTGTTCGGATATCCCTGCTATATCCACAGTGATAGAGGGTCCTCCTTTATGAGTGACGAGCTGCGCCAGTACCTGCTAGCTAGGTGCATTGCTACTAGTAGGACCACGAGCTATAATTCCAGGGGTAATGGACAGGTGGAGAGGGAGAATGCCACAGTGTGGAAGGCCACACTTTTAGCCCTTAAGTCAAAAGGGTTGCCAGTCTATCGATGGTAGGAGGTCCTCCCCGAGGCATTCCACTCTATCCGCTCCCTGTTATGTACATCCACCAATGCCACCCCTCATGAGTGCCTATTCTCTTTTCCCAGGAAGTCTGCCACTGGGACCACCCTACCGGTTTGGCTGACATCCCCAGGGCCAGTGCTGCTCCAGAAACATGTGAGGAGCAATAAGTACTCCCCGTTGGTTGAGAGGGTTCACCTACTACATGCGAACCCCCAGTATGCTTACGTGGTCTTACCTGATGGGCGGGAGGACACGGTCTCCGTCCGCGACCTGGCGCCCACAGGAGCAGCAGACCACTATCCCGAACACTCCACGGTAACTATGAACCCTGTACCCGAGGTGACACTGCGCACACCAAGCCCTACACAGACTCCTCACAACACTCCTATATCGGGCGTCTCGCACACGCATATACCAGGCGTCTTACACACGCATGAGGGATCACTGACGCCTAGTGGGCTGACACCTCCAGTCAGGCCGGAACCAGCAGAACCACCATCTCCGGTGCAATCACCACTGGCACCTGTGCAATCACAGCCGGTGCTACGTAGATCGCAGCGACAGATTCGACCACCTGATAGACTTAACCTGTAAATATACTTGTAAGAAACTTCGCCCCATGGGGACTCTCTTTTAAAACAAAGGGGGGGGGGTGAATGTGGTGAACTACATATACCTGTCTGGACATGCCCCCTCTGCTGACTGCTGCTGTGGCCCCTCCCACTGATATTGGCTCCTCCCACGGACCCCGGTATAAAGGCGATTGGGGACTCCGCCCCGGCCTCAGTCTCCAGGATGTAGTGTGGTGGTCAATTGCTGTTTGTTCTTTCTTCCAGCCAATAAAAGCCTATATCTCACCTCACGTCTCCAAGAGTTATTGATGGTGCATCATTTCATCACTTTTCTTTTTAAATTCCAGGAAGTATAGGGCCAACTGGCTCAATATTTCTGCATGGTACGAACTCCTTATTCCAGGAATTATTCAAGATTTCTTTTGCTCCACTGCCTCCAAGGCAGATTTATCCTTCCTTTAATGGAGACTAAAACTCTATGTAGCTCTGTAAATAAGATTTTAGCATATGTCTGTAAATCACAGAAATCTTCCTTACTTTTGTGCAATTGTTCTCCAGCAACAAAAGCCATAATTCAATTTGCCTTCTTAATTACTTGCTAAATTGACATATTCCTTGCTTGAAGGCTCTAAGTACCAACCTTTCATGGCTTTGCACCATTCAGTTAATGTTTTGCTGGTCTCTTCTTCAAAGATGGATAGTATCAAAATAAATATAGAAAAGTAAGAAATGATAAATATTGATTAAGTATCAGAGTTCTAGAGAATGTACATGATTAGAGGAACGTGATGTCCCTGCATATAAATCCTTGAAAGTTAAAAGATATAGTGAGAGAGAAGTTATGCAGGGTCTGGACATTCACACACAAAAGCTGGTAAATTATGCTTAATCTGTGTAATGTTGCATCTAGTTCTGATCACCACACTTTAGCTCTAAAGACAGCATAAAAAACAATTTACCAGCATGGCTTCCGGAATAAAGAGTCCTGATGAAGGATCGTAGCCCGAAATGTTGACTGTTTATTTCCCTTCATAGATGCTGCCACGTTGCTGAGTTCCTCCAGCATTTTGTGTGTGTGTTGCTCCAGAAATGTTATTTTCTTTCATGCAAAAGTTGACAGGAGAGTTTATAGAGATGCACTAGCTCAAGACTGCAATAAGAAATCTTGGCTCTTGGACTCAAATCTAAGTGCCCTGTTATTACATCTTTTGTTATAGATCCAGTATTATCGCTGTCAAATGAACAGGTCTAGCAGGTCTAGTTCAATGAGTTCATACTCCCTCCTTACTTAAGTAGTGGGGTCATGTTCATTATCCTCCAATTTGCGAGAACCATTCCAGAATCTATAAAGGACTCACCATAATAGTTCTATAATCCTATAGTTTCCTCACATTATACACCATCTGCCATCTTTTTGCCTGCTCAGTGTGTAATGGAAAATCTTTTGAAGTCTCTATTACAGCTTAGTTTCCTATTTACATTACAAGGCAACTACAACTATGTTGAATATTTGGGCAAGCTGTATCACTTGGCTACTGCTGTAATGAATTAGAATCAGAATCAGGTTTATTTTCACTGTCGACTGTATTCCTTCCCTAAATGCTGCCCAGCCTGCTGAGTTCCTCCAGCATCACACGGATTTACAGCATCTCCAGATTTTCTCTTGTTTATTTTCACTGACCTAAATCATGAAATTTGTTGTTTTGTGAACGTAGTCTTGTAAGAATTTAAAAATGATTTGGAATGCTCACTGAGAATAAAGGAATATATTTCAAAATAGGGAAAGTGTTTTCATTTCAAAACGTTGGTAACGAGGATATATAACATGAACTGATTAGTTCAAGAACTCTGTTATAATTTCCATTTAAATGTCTGATGTCTACAATCAAACTAATGGTAGATAATGAATGCAGACTTTATTAGACTTGGCTGATGATGGGGCCAATGTCACTAAATCACAAAAACAAACAAAAAATGTAGAATGTGAAGTTAAAGAAACATGAATCAAGCAATGTAACTCGTGACCAATCCAACTTAGGTTCCATTTTATAAGAGCATAAGAACGTCAAAGGTAGAGCAAGGGTAGAGGAAATAGTCATCGACTAAACTGAATTTTGCAGCCTCCTCCATGTACCTATCCAAATGTTTCATTTATGATGCTGTTGTACCTACTTCAATATCTCAGGGTTTCATTTTCTAATCTGTTGACCTGTTTCTGATTTCTCATTTGGAAAGTTCAGTCAACAATCTCTCAATCTCACTCAGTCATGACCTTTTACAGTTTGTGTGGGTTTTCTCACTGTTGGGATAATCCTTGCCATTTCTACAACATAACTTTAAAGTCTCTGCATTAACATTAAATTCAGTTGGAAGTGGAGCAGGTTTGCGACAACTACTTAATGAGAAAAGAAAGGGGTGGTGCACATGGCACTGGACCATGTATAATTCTGTCCCTGTCTAACTGGGTGATTTTCTGAAGATGGGGGAAATCGAGAAGGTTATGCCTTCTGTAAAACTACCCCAATTTCATGCGTATTTATCACCTCCACGCACTCTAAGCACCAGTCCTTCCACTCATAAATTTCATGTGACACAAAAAGTAAAATTTCTGGTATTTCTTGTAACTTGGGAATAGTTGTAGGCATATCGTTCCTCAATTCATCTTTGTCATTCTATTAGATCACATTAGATCTGTATCTCACCTTCTTGTGGTAGCCCTCAATGGCTGATGCATTAATAATTTTACCCAACCCGAATTGATCACATTCTTTTTTGAAATTTGCAACTGATGCAGATTTCACATACTTCTGAAGAAAATATGCTTCTTCATTTCTCTTCCAAATAGCCTGCATCTGTTCTTGATTTTGGAAGCAAAAGAAATTATCTTTGTGTGTCTCATTTATAACATCTCTTTAATATATTAAGGGTTGATGTGCA
Source organism: Hypanus sabinus (assembly GCF_030144855.1). Lineage (NCBI taxonomy): Eukaryota > Metazoa > Chordata > Chondrichthyes > Myliobatiformes > Dasyatidae > Hypanus > Hypanus sabinus. Next base: position 53,931,269 of record NC_082719.1, on the reverse strand, counting down.
GGTGTTTATGTAAGAATAGTTGACATTTTATTCAAAGATTACTATGTTTAGTGTAAAGTTGTTACTACGTCTGAAATTTATAGTTGTATCACCAAGGATGCAGGTTACTGATTTCTCATTTTATTATCCTTTTTGTTATGTTATTGTTTTAGGATTCCCTTTGCTGTCTTAAAACACTCAGAGGATTCTCAAAATGTTTTAACAGGTTGTCAAAACAAAGCTGAACCTGATCCTGATAGATTGCATTCCAAAACAGGAAAATGGGAATGTTTTGGAAACTTTACTAATGACATTGTTACTATTCTTTTTAAAAACAAATGTTTCTTTCCAGTTCACTAGGTTGATGGATCCATACCACTTGCAGCCAGGAAAGGATCCCTTTGAGATTAAAGTCGGTTTCCCATAACTCGTGATGGTTATAGCTTTGCAGATAATCGAACCAGCTCTCATGGAAAAACACATTTTGGCATAGTTGTTGTTTACATGTATAATTGCCATATGTTGTCTGTTCCAAAGGAGGACTGTGCAATGGGATCAAGTATGTCACTAGAAGGTGAAAGCAGCAAATCAAATATCTGGGAAAACCCATGCCCAACTGGAACTTTAGAAGGAGACTGCTGCTGTTTAACAATATATGTACATCCACAGAGTTTGGAGTTGCTCAAAAAATGCACTTGACTTACTTTAGCTAGTAGCTGCCAGAATTGTAGGCAGGATCTAAAGGTGTCTGTTGAGATCTGTTGCCTTGGAATTATAGGGTGGGAAGCAATGAGCAACGCTACTTCTCCAACCAACTGGGTTTAGCTTAAGAGTAGCTGTATGGCTACTTCATTTGCTTCAGACAGACCGACCAGCAGACAGATTTACACATAAAGCTGATTCAGCATCTGACTTTTTCTAATCTGTGCACTTGAGCATTTGCAAAATGTCTTCCATAGATGTACCAAATGGAATATAGAGCCATTATTCAATTATATCAATTCCATGATGTTTCATTGAGTATACGGAAGGAATTCCGGGAGAATGGTTGGTTTTCCATGAAACTTTGCAAGAATCCGTCCTAAGATTCTAGCAGTTACTCGACACTATGCAGGTACAGTACTCGACTTCCACAGTTACGATGCAGACACTGGGTCCCATTGGTAACTCTCCAATCCTTTATCAGAGTCACCTGATACTTTTGTGATCCGAAGTCTCTCTGGAGATCAAGAATGAAGCTTAAAACTTATTGCTTTCAGTCATTTTATTAAATTTTGCAAGAGTGGACAATGAACAAGAGAAAGGAGATGAGAGGGAAAACAAAAGAAGAAAAAAGACTAGAGAGAACTAAAATTCCAGTGGTAACAATTAGCTTATAAAACAGGCAGATTCAAGCGGCCTGACTAAGAAGTTTCTAGAAAAGTACTGAATCAAATATACTGTAATTACTGGAAAATTTACTAAACAATTTCATGTACACAGGATATTATATAAAAGTACAAGCAAGCCTAGGAGTTAAACTACAAGGAAAATAATGATTTTACACCAGAATCCAAACAAAAGCTAACCAGTAGGGACAATGAGAAACAGCCGAAGAGTGGGACTAAATGCTTAGCTCTTTCAATTTACTCAACAAGTTCAATGGGACAAATGGTATCCCTCTGCACTGTTCAATGTATGGTGGGGGGGGGGAAGAAATTAGCCTTTGGTTGCCTCTTCTAAATGCATATGCCAAAAAAAAACTACATGTTGCAAAGACCTTTCCCTTCATGCAGTTCCATATTGCAGAGGTGAATGTAAGTTCAGGTTCATAAATGTTTATATTGAGTTTTGAAGACTTCAAATATCAAATATCTTTAGACAGACAGACATACTTTATTGATCCTGAGGGGAAATTGGGTTTTGTTACAGCCGCACCAACCAAGAATAGTGAAGAAATATAGTAATATAAAACCATAAATAATTAAATAAAGATAAGTTAATCATGCCAAGTGGAAATAAATCCAGGACTAGCCTACTGGCTCAGGGTGTCTGACACTCCGAGGGAGGACTTGTTAATTTTGATGACCACAGGCAGGAATGACTTCCTATGACGCTCAGTGTTGTATCTCAGTGGAATGAGTCTCTGGCTAAATGTACTCCTGTGCCTAACCAGTACATTATGGAGTGAGTGGGGACATTGTCCAAGATGGCATGCAACTTGGACAGCATCCTCTTTTCAGACACCACCGTCAGAGAGTCCAGATCCACCCCCACAACATCACTGGCCTTATGAATGAGTTTGTTGATTCTGTTGGTGTCTCCTACCCTCAGCCTGCTGCCCCAGCACACAACTGCAAATACGATAGCATTGGCCACCACAGCCTCATAGAACATCCTCAGCATCGTCTGGCAGATGTTAAAGGACCTCAGTCTCCTCAGGAAATAGAGACGGTTCTGACCCTTCTTGTAGACAGCCTCAGTGTTCTTTGACCAGTCCAGTTTATTGTCCATTTGTATCCCCAGGTATTTGTAATCCTCCACTATGTGCACACTGACCCCTTGGATGGAAACAGGGGTCAGTGTGGACACTGAATCAGATGATTCTGCTCGCACCATGTGACAAAGTTTCCCACCGTAGCCCTGTACTCAGTGCAAAATAAAATTATGCACTGGCATTACAAGACATCTTGGTATTTAATGCTTCTAAATGTCTCTAATTAAAAACATTTAAATAGATTAAAGTAAAATCAATAACTAAAACTTTTAAAGATTATTCTCTCTAAAACAAATAAAATCACTTCTAGCATAAAACATTTAAAAACATAAAGAACCTGGTGATAATTACAAGAATCAGGGAATATTCTGAACATTCCCCCTGCCACATGCACAAACTCAAGTAAATTGAATGATCTCACTGGCGCTATGCAAGTTCCAAACTGACTATATATTCCCTAAAATGATCTTTGGGAAATCTCAGCACAATCTGCACAGCCATTGGGCTCCAGCAGCAAAATGCAGTGTTAGGTCAGCAAATTTAGCATTTCCACATTTTCTTTGGAATTTTGAACGTTGCCAATATTTATGCTGAGAAGTTCCAACAATTCTTCGAGGGGTGATTGGTAAGTTCGTGGCCTACAGTAGAAGGAGTCAATTTTAGAAAACATAGCACATTTATTTTTCAGCACAGTCCCCTCCTACATTTACACACTTAGTCCAGCGGTCGTGGAGCATAGGGATCTTGGACCTCCAGAAAGTGTCCACAGCACGAGTGATGGATAAGCTTGTGGCCTAAGGTAGAAGGAGATGAGTTATACAGCTCTTGTTACATGCACATGCTGGTCAACTCTTTGAGTAATTATGCAGAAAGTTTGAAGTTAATAACTCACCTCCTTCTAATTTAGGCCACAAACTTATCCATCACCCCTGATGAGTTATTAACTGTTGAGATTAACTCAGGTTTAATACCACTGGCATATATATAGAGAAAAATTTGTTGTTTTACAGCAGCAGTATATAGCAATGCATAATCATAAAAAACTACAAAATACAATAAGTATATATATGTGTGTGTGTGTATATAAAATTAAATTAAATAATTATTGAAAAGAGAGATGAAAAATTACTGAGTTAATGTTCACGTGTTTATTGTTCATTCATAAATCTGCTGGCAGAGGGGAAGAAGCTGTTTGTTAAAACGTTGAGTGTATGTCTTCTGGCTCCTGTACCTCATTCTTCGTTGTAGCAATGAGAAGAGAGTGTGTCCTGGGTGACAGGGGTCTTTAATGAAAGATTCCACCTTTTTGAGGCATCGCCATTTGATCATCTTGCCTATGCTACATTTCTGAAGAACTGTCTACTTAATTCTATTCCCTTGTATTTACCTCAAATCTCTGCAAAGTTTTCCTTTTCAAGTACTTCCATAATTCTTTGAAAGTTATTATCACATGTCTTCCTATTGTCTTATCAATGCCTTTAAGATCCCTATGAAGTGCTATCAAAAGTTTACTTCCTCTTTTTTCCTCTGGTTCTTTTGCTAATCCTACTCTTCTGCAATTGGATTTCTCCATTGGTACTCTGTCTCCTCCTACTCAATCTTTTTAAAATCTCTTCTGATTTTTCTTTGCATGATAGAAAACAACTCTAGTTTGTCCATCATTTGCCTTTAAGAGTCTGAATGGCTTGACATCAACAATATTATTATATTTGAAGACAAAAGAATTTGCAGATGCTTGAATCTAGAACAAGATCAGATTGCCTGAAGCCATCAGCAGTTCAAGCAGTGTCTGTAGAGACAAAACATGTAAATCAATAATTCCCATTGAGATCCTGCATCAGGACTGAGGAGGAAAAAGTAAGCTTGCCAGAATCCAGGGAAAGGGGGTGCAGTGGATGCTGGTAGGTGATAGGTGGAACCAGATTAGAAAAGAAATGATAGTTCTTTCTCCCCTTTTGATCTAATTAACTTTTTAGTGAATTCCTCCCCTTGTCACATTAGCATCCTCTTGTTTTTACTGAAATGTCATCAGTAAAATATTCATTTACTTACTCCACTTTACCAATTGGACTCTGATCAAAATACAAATTTCAAAAGGCATTTATTATCAAAGTATGTACACTATAGATTCATCTCCTTACAGGTCACCACAAAACAAAGAAACCCATTAAAAAAAGAAAGGCCTCAAAACACCCAATGTGTGGAGGGAAAAACAAATCGGCACAATAAAAGCAAGCAAATAGTTAACAGAGCTGAAATTCATGAAAATGAATCCACAGCCGAGCCGATTAGTTGTAGGCCACAACCTCACTTCAGCACTGAGAAGAGTAAACCTTGTGGAGCTGTGAGCTCACCCCTCACCTCCAGTTCTGATACCCTGACTTGTTCAATCTGGCCCAGTGCCTAAATCTGCCAGACCTTGGGTCATTCCTCGCCCGTGGACCCAGGCCCGGCCACTTTGATACACTCTCAAGCCTGGCCCTGTCATCTCGATTCGGCCTATAGCCAACCTCTCCAACCTGGTCTGGTGCTTAAATTGGCCAAAGAGCGAATCATTCCTTACTCTCAGGCTCTGGACCAGGTCTCCTGGCCTCAATTTGGCCAATACCTGCCACGATGTAACTATCCTGCACCTTCAAGACTTCAGTTCAGACCGCAAAACATACCAGGTTGCACAGGTGGATCAAAAGCTCTACTCCAAAAGGGAAGTTACAGGCTATTGATTGCGGTGATTGTTTTTGAGAAAGTACATGAGTAATAAAGTAATTAATAGTTGTGTTTGCTGCCAGCTAATTATTACAGTTCTTTACCAGAGCCATCTTAAACCGGAACATCCATTGACACCTTTCTATTATTTTCAGATTCATAAAATATGTTCACGTTCCCTTGCAAATGATTCCCCAATCTACTCTCGAAGCCATTTGTTACCCTCATTTCCTTTTTCAGTTTCCCACTGTAATTTTCCATTCATTTTGATCCCCTGCAGAAATGTGAAGCCTACATTTATTCTAACACAGTTTTCTGTTGTTATTTAATCTGTAAACCATTAGCTATCAACAGGATCCCACCACCAAGCACATTCCCCCCCCCCCCCCCACCTTCTGCTTTCCGTAGGGATTGTTCCCTATGTGACTCCTTTGTCTACTCGCGCCTCGCCACTGATCTCCCTCCTGGTACTTATCCTTGCGAGCGTAGCAAGTACTACACCTGCTCCTGCACCTCCTCCCTCAATACCATTCAGGCCCTGGAACAGTCCTTCCAGGTGAGGTGACACTTCACCTGTGAGACTGCTGGGGTCATCTCCCGCATCTGGTGCTCCCAGTGTGGCCTCTGGTGTAGTGGTGAGACCCAACATAGATTGGGAGACCACTTCACCGATCACCTATACTCCGCCAAAAAAAGGTAGGATCTCCCCATGGCCTCTCATTTCAATTCCCCTTCCCATTCCCATTCCAACACGTCAGTCCATGCCCTCCTCTACTTGCCTGCTGATTTCTTCCTCCCCTCTCCCAACTTTCTCACTTCTCAACACCTTTTCTCTTGTCCCGATGAAGGGTCTCAACCCGAAATGTTTACTCTTTTCCGCAGATGCTGCCTGGCCTGCTGAGTTCCTCCAGCATTCTGTGTGTGTTGAATCGAGAACAAGAACAATAAGTGTGGCTTGGATTTCCAGCATCTGCAGAGTTACTCATGTTTGAGTTATCTGGGGAGCTCTCTTCCTTTCCCTCATGAGCTAGCACCTCCTTACAAGCCTCCTGTAGCTCTCATTTTTTGACCAATATTAATGCTAATCCATTTGGGTCAGATCCCTTTTCAATGAACTTGATAACTCCCTGAACTCACAGTGATAGTTTCACATTTGACTTTATCCTGCTTTTAGTTTAGAACTACTATTAAACCAGTTGCATCATGACCAGATGCATTCTCCTTGAATCATATTTCACTTGTCTCACTGCGTTTCCTGAATTAGAGTATTATACATAAACACTGACCTATTTACTAATTGGGCTGCATTAGGACCATATCCTTTTGTATCTTGCCTATTGTGTAACTGTCTTGTGAAGCCAAGCCTTGTACCTGATTTCACTCAATACACACAACATGCTGAAGGAGCTCAGCAAGTCGGGCATCGCCTTTGGAGCGAAATGAACAGTCAACATTTCAGGCTGAGACTCTTCATCAACACGGAAAGGACCAGAATAAAAGCACATGGGGGGGGGGGCAGGGAGGAATGTAACTGGCCGGTGATAGGTGAATCCAGGTGAGAGGGGAGGAAAGACCAGGCAGATTGGAAGGTGGAAGTTTTAAGTGGGAATAATGTGAGAAGTTGGGAGATAATTGGTGCAAGAGGCAAAGTGCTCTTCTTTGTATCTCATAGGAGGGGACAGTAGAGCATGGAATAAAGGGAAGGAGTTGGGGGAGGTGGGGAACAAGAGGGAAGAAGATGTGGGTGATGGGCAGGTCATGAGGATAGAGAAGAGAAGGGATAAAAGAGGCCAGAGAAATAAGAGGAAACATTCAGGCAGGAGTATTGGGTACAGAGGAGAGTGGCTACTGGAATTTGGAGAAATTAATGACGATGCCATCAAGTTGGAGACTACCAACATGAATACCAAGGTGTAATTCCTCAAATATGCATTTAGCCTCAACCTGGTAGTAGTGACGGCCATGGACAGACATGTCAGGGCAGGACTGGGAAATATCTCTTCCTGCTAATCCCTTTCAAGACACTTTTCCCGCAACCATGCAAAGTAGTAGATCTGCCCTGACACTTTCTCCCTCTCCACCATTCATGGCTGTTCCAGGTGTGACAGTCAGAATCAGAAACAGAATCAGGTTTATTATCATCAGCTTGTGACATGAAATTCGTTAACTTAGCAGCAGCAGTTCAATGCAATACATAATCTAGCAGAGAAAAAAAAATAATAGATTAACAAGTAAATCAATTGCATATATTGAATAGATTACAAAATCGTGCAAAAACAGAAATATTGTATACTAAAAATATATATACAGTATTTCTGTTTTTGCACATTTTTTGTAATCTATTCAATATACATAATTGATTCACACATGTCAATCACACTATCAGTGTCAATTGTTGCTCCTGGAGCAGCCACCTCTATATTGGTGAGACCCGGTAGAAATTGAGGAATTGCTTCGTTGAAAATCTTAGCTCGATCTGCTGTAACAGCCAGGAACTCAAGGTGGCCAGTCCTTTTAATTGCATTTGACTTGCCCACATTAACATGTCTTCCATGGCCTCCTCTATTGTCAGCATGAAGCTATATGCATATTAGAGGAATAACACTTCATATTCGACTTGGTAGTCTCCAACATCAGTTTCTTCCAGTAACCAAACCCACTTGTTCCTCCACACCTGTTTACCATTATTCCACTTGCTCCATCACCCTTCTCTTTCTTTCCCCCCACCCTCATGACCAACCCATGACCCACACCTCCTTGTTTCCCACCTCCTTCCCTTTATTTCATGATCTGTTGTCTTCTCCTGTCAGATTCTGTCTTGTTTAGCCCTTTGCATCTTTCACCGATTACCTTCCAGCTGATGACATCGTTCCCAATTTCTTTCCTCTCCCATATAACTACCTCTGCCTTTTCACTCAGATTCAGCGATTACCTGCCAGCTCATGCTCCTCCCCCCCACCGCACTCCATCAACCCTTTTATTCTGGCTTTCTCCTCTTAATTTACAGTCCTGATGAAGGATCTCAGCCCAAGACATTGACTGTTCATTTTTCTCCATGGATGTTTCCTGACTTGCTGAGTTCCTCCAGCATTTTGTGTGTAATGTTCCAGATCTTCAGCAACTGCAAAATACATTGACTCCTTGTACCTAATTCCACCGCCTGTCTGGCACCATACTCAAGATATTAAAATGGTTAAAAATTTAGCATAAAATATTTATGTGTGCCTCTTCATTGTGTTTTAAATATACTGATCAGAAAGTTCTTTGTTTTACATTTTAGAGATTCCATCTCCTTTACGAGGGGTGATTGATAAGTTTGTGGCCTAAGGTAGGAGTCAATTTTAGAAAACCTAGCACATTTATTTTTCAACATAGTCCCCTCCTACATTCACACACTTAGTCCAGCAGTCGTGGAGCCTTCTTTGTAGAAGTTGGTGTCTTGGACCTCCAGAAAGTGATCCGCAGCAGGGGTGTTTGATAAGTGTATGGCCTAAGGTAGAAGGAGATGAGTTATACAGCCCTTGTTACATGCACATGCAGTTCAACTCTTTGAGTGGTTATGCAGAAAGTTTTAAGTTAATAACTTTTGTGGTATTTCTGTTTCAGATAATTGAAAATTGCAAGTAAGCACTGTCTGAGAAAATGGACGACATCGGCCTTTTAGCAGTCATCCACTACCTCGGTCTCAAGGGCTTATCACCCAAGGTGGTCCACGAGGACATGGTGGCAACACTAGGGGAGGGTGAAAAATAAATGTGCTAGGTTTTCTAAAATTGATGCCTTCTACCTTAGGCTACGAACTTATCAATCATCCCTTGTATGCTCATTATATGCAGTTCCCTAATCAACTTTATGATACATCTATGTTAAAGTCTCACACTATCACTGCGTCAAATTTCTTTTTTTTTGCAATTTATCCAAAATATTATTGCCATTCCCAGTATCTGGAGGCTCTTAATTTTACATTGAACAACATCATGCATCCTCTAGATTCTTAAATTTTATCATATAACTTATCTTAAAGTTCTCAAGTATGGCCTCCTTCTCTAGAGCATTATCAGTATCTCCAGTTTGATCAGTTCTGTTACCCAGACTCCCGTTCTTCCTTGTGTGAATACACTGTAATCAGGGATACAATGTAGTCATTTCTTACTTCAAAATTAGATTTACTATTGCTAACACGTGTTGTGAAATTTGTTGTCTTGCAGCAGCAGTACAGTAAAAAATACCATAAGACAATAAGAAATATAAAAATAGTTCAAAACAGAGCAAAAAGTGAGATAATGAGGTGGATTTTATTTATTTCATGGATTTTTTGTTATTCCTACTCCATCATAATCTTATGGGTTTGCATTTCACCGTGCATATTTACCATTTCTGGCCATTTACGCATCTGCTCTCTATTTTCTCAATGGCTGATCTTTCTTATACCATTGTAAGACAAAGACAGCATTCCATTCAGCCAATTTAATCACCAACTTTTATCAAAAGTGAAAATAAAATGATTTCCAGAACTAGGTAACTTTTAAAACAAAATTTTGTTTTTCTAAAGTGACATTGTAACTTTTTTCTAGATGGTTTAAATGGAAAATTAATTTTTTTATAATTCTCTATTCATTATAATTAAAAAGCTTGGTACTTAAGTCAGACAACTTGTAAGAAAAGATCACTATGAAATGTCACTTTGCAATGGTAACTTTATCCACTGGCATCTGCAGTTCATTTACTGGGTGCCTGAGTGCTGAGTTTTCCAAGACTTATAAAAAAAACTGAAGGAGGAACTGACACAGCGTTCTGACATCTTCTAACACCTCATGCGGGTCAGAAGGGTTAGATAAATAACTTCCTGCAGCTGCCAGTACATCTGGCACACGACTAGTGGAGATTGAGAGCGTGTAGCCACAAGATAAACACAATCTGTTGTCTTCAGAGAAGCACCAAGAACTGATGAGTTCAGTTTGAACTTGACCTGTCAAAAACATAAATAAAATGGTAAGTACAACATTATGGGTAAAAATATCTGTCAAGCAAATCTTCTTTGGAGTTCTTAGTATCATGACACAACAGAATTTTCTATCAGATTAACCACAGTTTGCTTCCTAAGTATTCCCATCTGCATGTCCAATTTCATGATTGATAAATTAAGTAGATTGTAGTACAGAAAATCTTCATGTCTATTTGATTCCTCATAGATAAATACTACTGGCGAGCAGACTTCTCTGAATTCAAAGAAACTCTTTAATCAACAATTACTTTCCGTACTCATTAGTTGTCAAATCAAGGCAAATTGAAATCATTCATTACAGGTGACTGAAAAAAACATGCACTATTACTGCTATGCATATTGATATCATTCTAATGACCGTCATGCTCTCAGGGATTTATTCATAGTCTTTATTTCCATTGTGTGTTTTCTTTTAACCTTTTGAGTTCACACTCATCAACATGGAAGTTTTCAGCAAAGCAATGAGGAACCGCAGGGTAGAATTTCTATCTGAATAGGAAAACACACATAAATAGGCAAACAGCTGTGTTAAAGACTTTTCTCAGGTTAAGGCTGTTTTATTAATACAAGTTGTGGTCTCCAGGGCTCAATGCAGGAGAGCCCAGTGTAAATTATTGTGGTATGTGCTGTACAGAAAATCCTTTCAGCAGGATATTTAAGATGAAAGAATTAATATACAAGGAATCAAACAGGTAAGGACATTGTAATCCAACAAAAATTTCAATTATTAAAATTGACTCAGCAACCAATATGGTTCTTTTAAACCAAATGTAAAGAGATGCCTATCAGAATCAGAAACAGGTTTAATATCACTGGCATATGCTATAAAATATGATGCTTTGCAGCAATACTTGCAATACAAAATAAAAAACTATGAATTTATATATATATAATTAAATAAGTTGTGCACAAACAGAGCAAAAAAAGAAAAAATGAGTTAGTGTATGTGGGTTCATTGTCCATTCAGAAATCAGAAATCTGATGGCAGTGATGAAGAAGCTGTTCCTAAAGTGTTCAGGCTCTTGTGCCTCCTCCTTGAAGGTAGTAATGAGAAGAGGGGATGTTCTGGGTCATGGAGGTCCTTAATGATAGATGCTGCACCAATGCTCCTCCATTTCTGGCTTATCGAACATCTTATTTTAACTATATGGTGATTACATCCATGCTTTTGAAAGTCAGAGAGTCAAGGTTTGCAATTAATTTCATAAATCATTCCATGATCTCTTTCCTCCTTATACCTACTAAGCCTATGGTTCTTTGCCATGGTTCAATATCAGGGCACTTTACTAATTCCTAATTCCTAATTCCTCCCATGGTGTGGCTCATTATTCTGGGTTCTATCAATCGAAGCACATTAGAAATGGACAAGAAAAGTCTTATAACAATGCATCCTGGCAACAGAATGGATTTGAGAGACTGGGATTGTTTTTTCTTTGAAGAAGGCTCAGGTGAGATTTGGTGGAGGTACATAAGATGATGGGCCCTGCACAGACTGGATAATTAGTGGCTGTTTCCTTTGGTGAAGGGATTGAGGGTTAGAGATCATCAGAGTGAAATAAAGGTGAATAGATTCAAGAGTGACATGAAAAAAAACTTCTTAATGTAAGGTGGAATGCACCACCTGCAAACGTGATGGGCCATTGTGGTTTTCAGGAGGGAACTGGGTAAATGTAAGATGGAGAAAAAAGAAATACTAGACAATGGAGAAATTGCCAGTGGGTGAAACTGGACAGTTGCTCTGGTCTTCTGCTGGTGTTAGTTGATATGCTGAATGGTTTCCTTTGACCTGCAACATTCAGTGTTTCTAAATATTTGCAGTTCAAAATCTTAAATTTACTAAACACAAGCTCAAATTTGCATTCTGTTAAGTCATGGTGCAGATTGGAGCACAATGTATTCTTCTCAATATTTCATTACTATTTTATTTTTGAAAGTGCAGATATAGTCTCAATAAAACATAAGTAAAGTGGTACAAATCTTACTTTGTATTGCAGCAAAGAATTTTCCTCGGGTGGGCGATGGGGAATAAATGTGGAAATAATGCTGATGATAATGTTATCGTTGTCACTGTATTTTCTACCAGTTCTCATTGAAGTATTTCTCTTAATCGCAGTGCAAATTTGGTGAGATTCTGTGAGTGAAATACTATTGGGAATTGTCCTTTGATATGTTCCTGGGAAGTTTGAGCCAGTGGTCAAGCTTAAGTTGAGCCTGTCGTCAGTCAAGCCTGAAACATACCCCACCAACATACAATTGCAAGACCCTTTTCCTATACAAGCACTTTGAGCTTATTCTGTTTCATAAACGCTTTTAGAAGTTACAACAGTTCGTCTTTGGAAAACAGCATTCATTGACCTCTTTCAAACTGTCCATTTACTATGCCTTTCCAGGCACCCGAAAATTTCAAGGAGCGATTATTTCTCCGGCATATAGTACTGGCCTCTAGGGGGCACTTGCAGTCTATATGCAGAATATGTATTACTTCCTTTATGTTCTGTATCTGAATCTGTCAATCCTCTTTGTAGCTGCTCATAAAATTATAAACACTCTGTGAATTGTAACTAATTTCTTTATAATGGAACAAATAACTGAACATAATTTCCTGTGATCTTGCAATACATTTGAGTTTTATTCTTGATGAGTGTCCGGTGGGTGAGCAATTTCAAGTTCCTAGGTGTCAAAATCTCAGAGAATATACCTTCGGGCCCAACATATCGATGCAGTTACAAGGAAAGCACAACAGCAGCTATATTTCATTAGAAGTTTGTGGAGATTTGGTATGCCACCAAAGACATTTGCAAATTTCTACAGATGTTCTGTGGAGAGCGTTCTAACTGGCTGGATCACCACACTGGTAAGTGGGGTGGGGGGGGGGGTGCACTGCTCAAGTGCTCAAGATTGAAATAAGCTGAAGGAAGTTGTAAACTCAGGCAGCTCCATCATGGGTACTAGCCACCCCAGCATTGAGTACATCTTCAAGGCCTGAAAATGGTGGCATCCGTCATTAAGGACTCCCATCACCCAGGACGTGGCCCCTTCTCCATCATCAGAGAGGAGGTATAGAAGCTTGAAGGCACACACTCAATGATTCAGAAATAGCTTCTTCCTCTCTGCCATCAGATTTCTCAATGGACATTGAACCAATGAAAACTACCACCAGTGTTTCATTTTCACTCCTCTTGCACTACTTATTTAACTAACTTTTTAAACATTTATTTCTTCTTACTGTAATTTATTGTTATGTAATGCTCTAGCATAACAAATATCACAATGTAGGCCACTGTTATTAAACCTGATTCTGAATATTTTACCCTGTCCAAGCTTGCCATGGTGCTAAGATCTTCTGATAAATTGAAAACCTTTCCATTACTTCTAAGATGTCAAAACACAAACTGATTTCATATTTCTCACTCAATTAGATTATAGCCCAGATTGGCAAGGCTCCATACCCATTTACAGCTTATGTGACAGACAAAAGAGAACTTACCAGCCGGATATAATGAAGAGGAAACAGAGCAACTGAATGCGAACATAAACAATATTGAAAAATTAGGCATGTTTGAATCTGTTCCAAATTTGTAATTTTTTCCTGTACATTAATGGGAAGGGACCCCTTATGGACAAGTTCCAGCTCAGCTTTGAAACTTGTGCAGCTCTCAGTTTATTATTTTCACTTTACAGAATTTGTTGAATCTGATTCCAGTCTGTGTTACTATGTAAAAAAACGATCAATAGAGATCTGTCAATTACACCAAAGAAGTTTTTTACTGTTCATCCTATTCATACGTTTACAAATTGGTATTGTCATAATATACGGTTACAATATTCAAAGCTTGATGATTTAATTGTCATTGCAAAAACATTTATTTTCATATATGGTTCAAAAATTTAAATTTACAATCAAAGCATTACTGTGTAATGGTGGATGGAAAGATTGTGAAATGTGATTTTGTCTGCAAGGAAATACATTGAAAGCTAGGTTATCCACACTTCTGGCTAACAAGGTGTCAACCCGGATAGTCCCCCAAAGTTGTCCCGGTGCTGGCTTGTGTATTTCCTCAGGGCTGCCTCAGTCAGCACAGATTTTCCTTCAGTGCTGCTCTGATATTGGTTAGGCTGATCCTTCAACAGTGCACTGCAGAAGTGCTCAGCCTGAACTACAAGTCACCAGTGAGTGAATTGTCAGATAACTGCACTTTTGTGGCACCTATAATCTAATCTGTCTGTTCATTGCTTTGTGCTCAAGCCTGCTTTCTAAATATATTTTACCAAAATGAGAACTTGGAATCAAATCTTGTGTCATGTTTTAAGATGTTGCTGTATCTGCACTGTGATATTATATTTAATGCTAACTCTAATTTTGGCATAATTCGACCCCAGTTAAGTTAGTTACGTGCCCAAGGATTGAAATATTAATTCAGATATTATTAGCAGAAAAGTTAACCAAGTTAATCAATTTTGATATGCTTTTCTATGAATTAAAAATACTTCCAACTGAAGAAAATTTTAAAATAGTAAATTTATTGTGCTGTAATTACAATTGTATTTAATGTCACATCAACTAAGAAGGATAACATATTCTGTTTCACATTAAATTATATTCAATTACAGAGTTAAAGAAACAATATTATAATTATGAAAGAATTCCAATGGTGAATTTTCATGTTGAGTATTGGTTTTGTTTCTGGAAGGTTGTTTAAATTGGCAAAGGTATGTCTGTCTGGAAACTGACAGAGACACACACTTTTGGGTTCTTCAGAATGTGTTTCATTGTATGTTGACTTTCCAGATAATGGGTAGCTGACAGAGTCCCATTGAAGATTCTGGCCTGCTCCACTAATTGGCAGTCATATTTTGGTATCAAGGTTTGGATATTTAAAGAGCACCTGAACTCAGCTTCGGTGTTCAGTCATTGCTTAACTTTGATTCAGTCTGTCTCATTTGGATTCTTGTCCAGTCTAGTCAGGTTCTTGTCTAAGATCTAGTCAAGAACTCAGTTCTTATCTCCGTCTTTTAATCATGTCTTGATTCTACTCATGGATTCGCCGGCATTGGGTCATTTCCATACTTGCCCAGGCTTCTTGTCACTGGAAGCAAAACAGATATGGCTCACAAGCAATTTTTGACTTTACCATTGGGAAATGGAGCATGGAAAATACTTGAGTAAAATAAAGATCAAGTTGGTTGGCATAAAGGTTGCCTTGGACTGGACCTCAGTTGAAAATAAAATATTTGCGAGATATAATGATAGCTCTGGTGAGGAATGCATCGAAGGGGAAGCAGCTGAGAGTGGAGAAAGTGCAGACTGAGAGTGTGATAGAGCATGGAGCAGTGGCAGACGGGAAAGGCAAGAGAGAGAAAAAACTGCAGACTGGGGAGCTGTATTACAGCATAGAGCAGTGGCAGAGAGAGGACAGGTAGAAGAGAAGGCAAGGATAAGTTTACTGAGCTCAGACAAGCATTATCTGACAAATAGGGTGAAAATGGAGCATAGAACATACAAATCTACAGCACATTACAGGCCCTTCAGCCCACAATGTTGTGCTGGCCATGTAACCCACACTAGAAGCTGCCTGGAATCTCCCTAGTGCATAGCCCTCTATTTTTCTAAGCTTTGTGTACCTATCTAAGAGGCTCTTAGAAGTCCCTATTGTATCCGCTTCCACTGCTGCCACAGCAGAACATTCCACACACCCACCGCTCTCTGTGTGAAAAACTTACCCCTGACATCTCCTTGATACCTATTCCCAAGCACCTCAAAACTATGCCTCCTTGCGTGAGCCATTTCAGCCCTGGGAAAAAGCCTCTGACTATCCACACGATCAATGCCCCTTATCATGTTATACACTTCTATCAGGCCTCCTCTCAGCCTCCGTTGCTCCGAGGAGAAAAGGCCAAGTTCACGCAACCTATTCCAATTAAGTACACTCTACAATCCAGGTAACATCCTTGTAAATCTCCTCTGCACTGTCTAGAGTATCCTTATCCTTCCTGTAGTGAGGTGACCAGAACTGAACACAGTACTCTAGGAAGGGTCTGACCAAGGTTTTATGTAGCTGTAAAATTATCTCACGGCTCTTGAACTCAATCCCATGGTTGATGAATGCCAACATACCATACGTCTTCTTAACAACACTGTCAACCTCTGCAGCAGCTTTGAGTGTCCTATTGACATGGACCACAAGATCTCTTAGATGCTCCACACTGCCAGAAGTTTTGCCATTAATATTATATGCTATCTTCAAATTTGACATACCAAAATAAACCATTTCACACTTATCTGGGTTGAAGTCCATCTGCCACTTCTCAGCCCAGTTTTGCATCCTATTGATGTCCTGCTGTAATATCTTAACAACCCTCCAGATTAACCACAACACCCGCAACCTTTGTATCATCAGCAAACTTACTAACTCACCCTTCTACTTCTTCATCCAGATCATTCATAAAAATTACAAAGAGGAATGATCCCAGAATAGATCCCTGTGGGACACCACTGTGGTAAACTATGTGTATACCTGTCTGTACACGCCCCTCTGCTGACTGCTCCTGTGGCTCCTCCCACAGACCCCTGTATAAAGGCAATTGGAGGCATTGCTCCTCCCTCAGTCTCCAAGATGTCATGGTCATGTTTGCAGCTAATAAAAGCCTATCTTTTGCCTCCCATCTCCGAGAGTTATTGATAGTGCATCAACCACTGGTCACTGACTCCCATCCAGAATACGAACCATCTACAACCTTCTGTGGGCAAGCCAATTCTGGATCCACAAAGCAAGGTCTCCTTGGATCCCAAGCCTCCTTACATTCTGAAAGAGTCTTGCTTGGGGAACCTTATTAAATACCTTACTGAAATCCATATACACTACATCCACTGCTCTACCTTCATCAATGTGTTCTGAATCTTCTTTATATTGTTATGTTCTAAACAAACATGTGCAAACGTCTAGATCTACTGCTGCTGAATCTGGTGCCTTGGAAAGTTGCCCAGAGGCATCATTTTGTTTGTCTGCAGATACTTCCAGGATGCTATTGATCATCTACTTGCTCATAAGTGCATAAGGCGGAAAGATTTTGTCATGATCTGAGTCCTTCGAGATCAGGGGTATCTGCTAACTATTCCACACTCTGTGTACGATTTTTGTTTTGAAAATTTAATTCCTCTCGCACTAAGCAGTGAGTACCCGGGCGTCAACCAGGACCGTTATTTCCCTTACTCATTCATTTAAGGCACCAAGTTTTTTTGCACAGAGAGTGGCAGGTGCATGGAAAGCCCCACCAGGGGTGGTGGTAGAGGCAGATACATGCGGGAGATTTAGGAAACTCTTAGATAGGCACATAGGTGATAGAAAAATGGATGACTTTGCAGGAGAGAAGAGTTAGATTGATTTTAGAATAGTTAAAAGGTCGTCACAATATTGTAGGCTGAAGGGCTTGTACTGTGCTGTGATATTCTCTATTCCATTTGATCAACACGTAACTGATAATGAGTCTTCATACACAGGGTTTTGCATGTGTATACCTCCTGGAGAAGAGCTATTATCATGTTTAATTCTTGCAGCACTCCAGGCTCTCTGATCTGTTTGGAACTGCAAGCGGATTATAAAACTAGCTAAAATAACCCCAGTCTTATCCTCTTTAAATATGACTCTCATATCCTATGAGGTACATCAGCAATAATACCTAGAAGCTGTATAATATGACTAGTGTAAACACACTTACGCTGGATCTGCAAAGAAGTACTGAGATATAAAGTACTGGCATCTTTTAGGTGAGTATATTAAACATGTTTGCCCCCTCAAGTGGATGGTCCCTGGGGCATTATTTCAAAGAGGGGCAGTGATATTGCCCACAGGTTCCCTGACCAATGTATTGTTGCTCCTAGGAATCAGCTTCTACATTATAGCAGAGACTGGATTTCAAAAGTACTGCAGAGTAGTCTTGAAGTGATGAATGACACTTAAAAATGCAAAGCTTTCTTTCAGGTACTTGGCGGAAAAGGATGTTATCATCAGTGTGTGAGTTACTAGAAAGATCACAATGTTCACATGATATAGAGCTGCAAATGTTATGACACACACCCAAAAGCACCAGGCTCCAGGGTTTAGATGCTCTAACTCGCCTGAATATGGATAACTGGCACAGCGCCTTGAAGGATTCAGGCCAACTCTGCTAATCAACGGCCATGTTTTGGCGCCGTGATTTTAATATTTGAAGAGCACCTGAACTAAGGTTCAGTTCTCAATTTTCAGCCCTACCTCGGATTCTCATCTTGCGTCTATTTAGAACCCTGTCTTCATTTCAGTTTCGCATTGTGTCTTGATACTAGTCTCGGATACTCCAACACTTGGGGCCTAACCATCCTTGCCTTGGTTTCTCATCACAGTACGGCTGAGCCTGAAATGGACACAGTGGGGTATCGGAGCCTCTCATCAGCTGTGGCCTGTCACAGTGAGAAAATTTCTAGACACAGTCTGAAGATACACAACCTCCAGGTTTCCATGTAGCAAGGAGGAACCCAGAGTCACTCCGGAGAGGCAATTGATCACTCTGCAAAGTCAGTCCATCTTCTAACCCCGGAGAGGGATTTGGGAGTGACCCAGGCGGGTTTTTGCCTCAGCTTCCTCACTCAGTGTTCATTGGTGTTTGAACTCCAGCTGTCCCGGTCCCTACAGAGTACGGAAAGGCCATCTTCATGATCTCTCTCCTGACCGGGAGAGATTGGCCTAGGCCACCGTACATTGGGAGCAGAAGTCAGAGATTTGCTCGGGTTTGGAGGAATTCGTTATCCCACCGGAACAAGCAGAGCCTCAGACCATCTGATGAAAGTGTATCTGGGTAGTCGGTTAGCAGTCGACAATGCTATTGAATTTTGGACTTTGGCTGAGGAGAGTGGCTGGTAGGGGGAGGTTTTGGCCACTCTGTACTGCCATGCCCTCTGAGGTGAGCTAAAGGATGTCCTTGCCTTGGGAGAGCTGGTATAGGACTTAAAGGCTCTGATTGATCAGTCCATCTGCCTCAATGTTGTCTGGCAGTGAGAGAGTGTGACTACCTCAAGAGGTTGAAGAGGGCTGGCCCGAGCCTCAACTCAACACATCGCAGTTCCACTTCCCGATCTCAGACAATGACAATGTCTCCTGCTCAAGATCCTGTAGAGCCCTTGCAAATCGGCTGCACATGAGTCTGCCAGCGTCAGAGTCCCGGCTGCTGCGGTTACAGTGGGGAAGTGGGCAAAGTGTCCGAACCTGGTGGCTGTCACTGCTGAGACTGTCCAGTGTTGGGAGGACAGCCACTTCTCCTAACCCTGTTGATTCTGGTGTCATGCTGAAAGCGAGGTTCTCCTGGTGTAAGAATGCCTTTGCAGACCCTGGGGCAGCCGGTAACTTCCTGGACTTGGAGACCACCTGTCAGCTCAGGATACCTCTGCAGGAGTCGAGTCAGCCCATGCCTGCGACAGTCCTGAATGGTCGTGGGTAGATCCTGCGGCAGACGCTGGTTTTGCAGATGGGGACAGAGGCACTTGCAGAGGATATTTGTTCCTATGTCATCGATTCTCTTCACACACCCCTGATCCTCGGGCACCGTTGGCTGTTTCAGCATCACCTTTCCGTGAGCTGGAAGGAAGGGAGGATTGTTGCTTGGCCCAGTCGTTGCAAGAGAGAATGTTTTCGGCTTGGTGTTCCGACCCCCAGGCTCTCCTGAGATGAGCCGCCGACGAGGAGGCAGACTTTTGGTTCTGGTAACCTGGAGCCTTCAGGAGACCCAGTCTTGCCTCCAAAAGCGAACAAGCTAGCTCCCGCCAACAGGACCATGCGAGTCCTGACCCTGTCTAGTCAGAGGTGTACTGAAACTCTAGTACAGGAGCAAACCAAGGTGAAGGTGATGCCAAATCAGTCTGGAGCTCTAGCAGCCAGCCCGAATGGATCCGGTCACCAGATCCCATCTTAGGGACAGGCTCCTGAACATAGAGCCTTGGAACCTAGTCCCAGGAGCACCTTAGTGCCATTGTCCGATGATACTGATGAAGAATTAGACTCCGATTTGATCTCTATTTCAAATAAGGACTCCAGTGAATCCATGGAGGAGACTTGGAGGTCTGTCAAATCACCGTCACTACCTAAGGAGCCTCAGGATGAGGGAGGTTCAGGGATAGTTGCAACACCCCAACTGGTCAAATTGCCTTCCATCTACAAGGATTTGGAAGAGGTCTTCAGCAATGGAAAGACCTTGACTCTTCCACTGCACTAGTCCAACGACAATGCCACAGATCTACAGCCTGGTATTTGTCCACCGCGTGGCCGGTTATACACTCTCTTGGGCCTGCAGAGAAGAGCTATGGAGGAGGACATAAAGCAGGCTCTTTCCATGGGATTCTTTTGGACCTCCACCTCACCAGCCAGCACAGACTTCTTCTTCGTACGGAAAAGGATTGGGAGCCTGTGGCCCTGCATTAGCCCTCCATAGAGGGCAGAATCACATAACGGCCAAAAATTGTTACCTCCCCCCTTCAAGATTCTCCAAGGGCCAAGAGTGTTCTCGAAGCTAGACTTGGGGAATGTGTACAGTCTGGTCTGCATAAAGGAGAGGGATGAGTGGAAGACGGCATTCAACACACTGACAGGGCACTATGAGTATCTGGCCCTGTCCTTCAGCATCGGAATGCGCCAGCAGTTTTCCAGGTCTTTATAAACAACATGCTCTGTAAGTACACCTTCATCTACCTGGATGATATCCTATTCTTCTCGAAGACCATGGAGGGGCATGTTGCTCACGTCAGAGATATCTTAAAGAGGCTTCTAGATGGCGGACTTTATGTCATTCTGGAGAAATCTGAACTTCACATAACCAATGTTTAATTTTGGGTTTTTATCATCTCTAATGGTAATCTCAGGATGGATCAGCAGTCAGAGATTGGCCACATCCATCCAATATGAAATAAGTCCAACGATTCCTGGGATTTGCCAACTTTTAAAGAAAGTTCATCAGCTCAGTGGCTTTTCTGCAGACAGCACTAAAAGATCCAACGACCCTTCCGTTTGAACTACCAAAGCAGAGGCTGCTTTTGCAGAGCTCAAACAGTGGTTCATGACAGTTCCCATTTGGGTTTCACCTAACCCGGACCTTCCCTTCATCGTGAAGGTTGATGCCTTGGATGTCGGAATGGGTGCAGTGTTGTCTCAGTGGACTCCTTCAGAAAATAAACTGTACCCATGCACATTCTCCTCCAGGCAGCTATCTCCGGCAGAGATGAATTATGACATCGTAAATAGACATGGTCAAGTTGGTATTGAGGAATGGCATTACTGGCTTGAGGGGACCAAAATCCCTTCTATTGTTTGGACAGACCACAAGATCCTGGCTTATGTTCAGCAGGCCAAAAAACAGAACTTCAGGCAGACCAGGTGTCTCTTTTCTTTAACCACTTCAATTTTGTCCTGACCTATTGACCAGGGTCAAAGAAACAAAAATTGGATTCCTGTCACATCAGTTCAAACAACCCAAAAGAGAGGAGCAGCCTAGCACCATTTTGCCCCAAGCTATGATGATAATCTAAGCACTTGTTCTCAAGCCCAGGCGCAAGAGGAGATTCCCAAAAACTGTCCTTCGGTTCTCAAGAAAGTAAACCCCTTGGCCCACACCTTGCAACTCCCCAAGACCCTCAAGCTCAAACCCACTTTCCACATTTCCAACACCTGCAAGTACCAGTCCTTTAGACCCGCCATCAACAGCCTCGGCACCACCCAGGTTTGTGGGTGGGGAACAGGTCTTCACTGTAAAAAGAATTCTGGATTCACAAACTGCTTGGGGCGTTCAGCAGTTCCTCGTGGACTGGGAAGGATTTGGATCAAGGAATGGAGCTGGGTTCCTGAAAGGGACACCTTGGATCAATCTCTCACCTATGTCTACCATTATCATCTCTCTGAGCAGCCAGGGCCATCAGGAATCATCTGTAGGGGAGGGGGTCCTGTTATGACATACACCCAACTGCACCATCCTCCAGGGTTTCAACACTCAAACTCTCCGGAAAATGGATAGTTGGAGTGGCTCCTTTAATTGGCAGCCATGTTTTGGCACAAGAATTTTAATAATGTTAGAGCACTTGTACTGAGATTCACAGCTCAGCTGTCAACTCTATGTTGGATTCTTGTCAAGCATCTGGTTTGGAACCCCGTCTTCATTTCAGTCTCATATTGTGTCTCGATTCTAGTCTTGGATATTCCAGCACTTCGGTCCTCACCATCCTCACCTAGGTCTCATCACAACAATGATGAATGAGGTGCTGAGTCCCTGTTTCCACAGGTGAATCAAGTGGAAGCAGATGGAAGATTTAAGATAACAAACATTCTAGCAGCACAGGATGCTCATATTGGCACTAAAATACTCCAGATTCTCCAAAAGATGAAAGCTTTCATGAATCTCTTCCTAACAGCCACTTTCCCTCTGCCAAACTTAAACTAGTCTGGTAACTAACTGTCCACCCATTTCACCTTCACTGCCTGACATTGACCGCTTTCCATTCAAGTTTCCCCATTTATCAATATAGAGGTCGGAAAGGATTCATGGTATTTAGCAACAAAGAATGGACAACAGGAAACTGAAACAAAATATCAGCTTTAGTGACTCCAATCATCATTGCAACATTACCAACATCAGATTTATTAAACACCGACGTTGATGTCATGATTTAACTACAGATCATAGCTTTGTGTTTACATATCATTTGCTCAGATCCAACTGCTATTGAGCTCTATGAACACAGCCTTAAGACTGCTCTGTCTGCTCCTAGACAAGCCACTGGAACACTGGGCATTCTCTGTAAGGGGATGAAATACATGAAGTCCTTGTGAGTACTCTTAGTTGAAATCCCAGTCTCCTGACCTCTTTTACCAACGTCCCTCTCACCAACCAGCCGCACTTCAAAACGAAAGTTCATATAGCATGTTTTGATTCCTTTTTAGGATGCCCAAAAGCCAATGAAGTATTCTTAGAGCAGAGTCACATTTGTAATGTTGGAGCCAGTTTGTACACAACATCCTCACCGACCAGCAACGTGGTCACCAGCAGTTAAACCGCTCTGGTTGCAGGCTAAATAAACGGAAATATTGCAATGATAAATCTGCAGCTCTTCTTCAATATGATGTCATGGGATCTTGATTTAATGCTTTATTGGAAAGCTGGCACATACGTCAGTATAACACTGCCTCAATTTGGCAGTTTAGTGTTGAAATATCTAGAAAAGGAGCGCTATAAAGTGAACCATAACTAGCTCATCACCCTCTGCCAGAGAGCTGCTCCTAATCCAACTTAAGTTATTCAACATATTTCCATCCATCTCTGGACTGACTTGTCCAAGGCTTGTGGATTCATTGATGTTACAAAGAATCTGCCTGTGCATCTATTGAACTGAACATCCTTGCAATGCCCTGTGACTCAGCACATTCAAGCAAGGGGAGGACATCCATTAGTGTCTCTGCAATGGTGGATTCTGCACATGGAAAACATACCAGTATATCACAAAGCTATTTTGTTGTCTTTCAATGATTGACCTTTTAACATATTTTTATACAATGCTGATGCAATAGATTTGTAGAGTATGTTGAGGAGATTGGAAAGATGTTGTGGATATCAGGAAAATGAGGATGCTCTTTTAAGGTAAATAGTCATGTTAAATTAGGAGTCAGAATAAGCTTGACAAGACATTATGATGCGGTAGGCTTTGTGATGGGGACTAGTGTAAATTGGTGCACAGCATGATGAAGATGAATGTCCAAAAGCATGCAAACTAAATTAGGATGTTTCCTGTAATTCCAGGAACGTCCAAGAACACTCCTGCTATTGATCATTTTGGCCACCTTTAAGTCATACCATACCTTCGCAGCAGCAAGCTTGAGCTCAGGCTGATTTTTATTCTACAACTATCAACGTACCCTGCTATGTATTAAGGGCTGCTTCACAATATCTTTCAGCATCCATATCCCTATCATGAATTTACCAGAAAATGCTTTGTTAGAACTCTGATCCCTTGTCTACAGAAAATCTTTTGGTTAAGTGAGTCACAGAATAGATTGTCCTATTGTCCTAGTGAAGATTTTTGAGAACTAAAAGAGCTACTAAGTAACATGCAAGTATAAGTGAAGTTGCATGGTTAATGATGCAGAGTCAAGCTAGCAAATTATCAAATTATTATGAAATGTCCTAACCCTGCTCCTAACCAGAAATTTCCTTCAGCCTGCTGTGAGTCAAAGAGGAGAGAGAGTGAGTGGTGTCTTCCCTCATGTTCTCTTTGAGACAGAGAAAGAGGTTGTTTGGCTCAATGAATCCATGATGGTTCCCAGCTAAGTAATCAGAATCAGACTTTAATCGCCAAGTATCTGTACACATACAAGGAATTTACTTCCGGCAGATGTTGTCTCTCTGCTCATAACAATAATAATATAAATATAAATGAAAATATAGATTATACATACAGGTAGTGCAATCCAAGTAATAGTTAGCCAACAGTTAACTGGCAGATAACTGTTCAGCAAAGTGACCGCAGTAGGGAAAAAACTTCTCCAGTGCCTATTAGTCTTAGTCTGGAGGGATCTGAAGCGCCTACCAGACGGAAGCAGTTCAAACAGTCCGTGCGCAGGATGGAAGGAGTCCTTTATGATGTTCCCCGCCCTCTTCTTCAACCTGGAAGAGTACAGGTCCACAATAGAGGGCAGGGAGGCTCCAACGATGCGCTCGGCAGTCCTCACTGTGTGCTGTAGTCTGGTTCTATCCTGCTTGGTGGCGGCTCCAAACCACACAGTGATGGAGGTGCACAGGACAGACTCAATGACTGCAGTGTAGAACTGCAGCAGCAATTCCTGAGGCAGACCATATTTCCGCAAGAGCCGCAGGAAGTACATCCGCTGCTGGGCCTTCTTCAGGATGGAGCTGATGTTCTGCTCCCACTTCAGATCCTGAGAGATGATGGTTCCCAGGAACCTGAAGTTCTCCACGGTGGACACAGGGCTGCTGAGGACTGTGAGGGGGGACATAACGGGGGGATGTCTCCTGAAATCCACTATCATCTCCTTTGTCTTGAGCGTGTTCAGCTCCAGATTGTTCCGACTGCACCAGAGCGCCAGTTGGTCCACCTGCTGTCGATATGCAGACTCATCACTGTTCTGGATGAGTCCGATGACGGTGGTGTCATATGCAAACTTCAAAAGCTTCACATAGGGGTTGGAGGAGGTGCAGTCATTGGTGTAGAGGGAGAACAGCAGTGGAGAGAGGACACACCCCTGAGGGGCGCCGGTGTTGGTGATTCGAGTATCCGAGGTGACCTGTCCCATCCTTACCTGCTGACTTCTGTTGGTCAGGAAGCTGTAAATCCAATCGCAGAGGTCAGGTGGCACAGTGAGGTGAGACAATTTGGAGCAGAGGGTATGAGGGACAATGGTGTTAAACGCCGAACTGAAATCCACAAACAGCATCTGAGCATAGGTCCCAGGACGATCCAGATGTTGCAGGATATAGTGCAGTCCCAGGTTGACTGCATCGTCTACTGACCTATTTGCCCGGTAGGCAAACAGCAGGGGATCCAGCAGGCTGCTGGTGAGGGTCTTCAGGTGGTTCAATACCAAGTGTTCAAAGGATTTCACGACCACAGATGTCAGTGCGACAGGTCTGTAGTCATTCAGTCCTGTGATGGTGGGTTTCTTGGGGACAGGGATGATGGTAGAGCGCTTGAAGCAAGTCGGAACCTCACTCAGCTCCAGAGATCTGTTAAAGAGCTGAGTGAAGATGGGAGCCAGCTGATCAGCACAGGCTCGTAGACAGGAGGGGGAGACCCCATCTGGGCCTGGAGATTTTCGGGTCTTAAGTCGCTGGAACAGTCGACATACTTCTCCTTCACTGATTCTAAGCTGTGATCTGGGGGGGGGGGTGTGCTGGGCAGAGATGGTGGGGAGGTGATTGCAGTGACTGGGGTATGAGTGCCAGTGAGTGATGGTCACACTAGCTCCATCAGTAGCTGGTAATCACACTATCTCCATTCCCTCTCTCTTTATTTTCCTGTGGATTTACAACTTGCTGCTACCCTCTGAGTTGTGTTTGGGAGGGATTAAATGAAAATGGCAGAGACAGAGACCTATGTGAGGAGACAGAGGAAGAGATGTGAGGGCATAGACACAAGATGGGGAAAATCAAAAATGGAAGGAAATAAATCAAAGGTGAAGACAAATAGCGCTACAGTGCAAAGTAATTCTAAGGGGATTACAAATGTTAAAATTCAAGTCTGATGGCTTTATAAGACCATAAGATATAGGGACAGAATTGGTTTATTCAGCCCATTGGATCTGCTGGACCATTCCATCATGGTTGGTTCATTATTCCTCTCAAATCCATTCTCCTACCTTTTCCCCAGAACCTTTTACGTCTTTACTAATCAAGAACCTATCGACCTCTGCCTTAAATACATCCATGACTTGGCCTCCACAGCCAACTAAAGTAATGAATTCCACAAACTCACCACACTCTGGCTATAAAAAAATCCTCCTCATCTCTGTCACAAGGGACATCCTAGTTATCAGTGGCTTTATCCTCTAGTCCGAGACTGCCCCACCAAATTAAACATCCTCTCCAAGTTCACTCTGTCTAGGCCTTTCAATATTCAATAGGTTTCAATGAGATCCTCTCTAATTTATGTTTTTCTTGTGATTGCTGCTTATATGATGCCATGTGCCTGTGATGCTGCTACAAGTAAGTTTTTCATTGCATGTGTTCATACATGTACTTCTGCATATGACAATCAATTCTGCTCTACTAAACTCAACTATAGAAATGTAGTGAGAAAACAATTTGAAGAAGACAGATGAAATCCCCTGATGGTCAGGAACAGGGGAAATTATAATGGATAACAAGGAAATGACAAACCAATAGAACAGCTATTTTGTGTGTGACTTCACAAAGGAAAATACAAGTAATCTTGTAGAAATGTTAGGGAGTGTATGAAACAGTCAGGCGGGAGAATGGAAGAATTCTGAATTAGTAGAGTGCTGGTTTTATGGAAATTAATGGGTCTGAAGGCTGTTGAATCTCCAGGACCTGAAAGTTCACATCCAACGGTGCTTAAGGAAGTGGCCTGAGAAATAGCTAATGCACTGGACGTGTCTTTCCAACATACTTTGGATCAGTTCCTATGGATTGCATGCCATCAATGCAGTAAGAATGCACAATAACACCATTTATTTAAAAAAGAAGGGAGAGAGAAAACACTTTGTGTGATTTCAGTGATGGCCACAATGTTAGAGTCCATTATTATGGATACAATAGCACCAAATTTGAAAAATAATAACAGGAAAATGTCAGTCAAAGTCAGCATGGATTTCCAAAAAAAAAATCATACTTTATAAGTTTAGTGGAATTATTTGAGAGTTTACATGTAGAGTGGATAAATATGTGCTTAGTCATTTTGGTTGCAAAAGTAGGAAAGCACACTTTAATCTGAACAGCAAAAGTATGAAAGGGTAAGCTGAAACAAGACTGAGGTGACACTGAATATCAGACCATTAAAATGGACATGCAGGTGTAGCGGTTGTTTAAGAAGGCAAACAATATGCTGATCTCTGTTGTGAGAGGATTTGAATGTAGGAGCAGGGATCTCTTGTTGCCACTTCACATGTTCTTGAGGAGAACACACACAGAATATTATGTCCATTCTTATTCTCCTCACCTAAGAAGGAATGTTCTTGCTACGGAGTAAGTGCAGAAGATATTCACCAGACTGATTGTTGGGAGAACAGGACTCTATGCAAAGAGACTAGGACCATGAATTTTCATTAGAGTTTAGAAGAATGAGAAGGAATTTCATAGAATAATATAAAATATTGAAAAAACTGCACAGAGTAAAGATGTTCCAAATGGTAGGAAAGTGCAGAACTAGGGATTAGAGCTAAAGAATGGAGATGAGTCATTTGGTACTGACATGGAATCTTTTCATCCCAGAAGCGATGAACCTGTGGAATTCTTCAGCAGGGAGTTGAGCCCAGTGGTTTTCATTAGAGTTTAGAAGAATGAGAAGGAATTTCATAGAATAATATAAAATATTGAAAAAACTGCACAGAGTAAAGATGTTCCAAATGGTAGGAAAGTGCAGAACTAGGGATTAGAGCTAAAGAATGGAGATGAGTCATTTGGTACTGACATGGAATCTTTTCATCCCAGAAGCGATGAACCTGTGGAATTCTTCAGCAGGGAGTTGAGCCCAGTGGTTAAGTACGTTAAAGGATCAAATATAGTTCTGAAGGCTAAAGAGATCAAGGACTATGGAATTAAAGCAGAAACTGAGTATTTGATAGCCATGATCTTACTGAATGGTAGAGCAGGTTTGATTGTTTAAATGGCCTACTCATGTTTTCTATGTAACTCCCCTATGTAACTTGAACATTGGTACTTGAGTCACTTACCAACAGGGATTACTTACAGTTTAGCTACCAGCACATCTCTTAGACATGGGGAAACTCAGAATCGGAATCAGGTTTATTATCACCGGCAGGTGACATGAAATTTTTTTAACTTAACAGCAGCAGTTCAATGCAATACATAATCTAGCAGAGAGAAGAAAAAAAACAAAAAACATAATAATCATAAATAAACAAGTAAATCAATAATGTATATTGAATAAATTTATTTAAAAATGTGCAAAAATAGAAATACTGTATATTAAAAAAAAGGAAGGTAGTATTCAAAGCTTCAATGTCCATTTAGGAATCGGATGGCAGAGGGGAAGAAGCTGTTCCTGAATCGCTGAGTGTGTGCCTTCAGGCTTCTGTACCTCCTACCTGATGGTAACAGTGAGAAAAGGGCATGCCCTGGGTGCTGGAGGTCCCTAATAATGGACGCTGACTTTCTGAGACACTGCTCCCTGAAGATGTCCTGGGTACTTTGTAGACTAGTGCCCAAGATGGAGCTGACTAGATTTACAACCCTCTGCAGCTTCTTTCGGTCCTGTGCAGTAGCCCCTCCATACCAGACAGCGATGCAGCTTATCAGAATGCTCTCCACAGTACAACTCTAAAAGTTTTTGAGTGTATTTGTTGACATGACAAATCTCTTCAAACTCCTAATAAAGTATAGCTGCTGTCTTGCCTTCTTTATAATTGCATCGATATGTTGGGACCAGGTTAGATCCTTAGAGATCTTGACACCCAGGAACTTGAAACTGCTCACTCTCTCCACTTCTGATCTCTCTATGAGGATCAGCATGTGTCCCTTCATCTTATCCTTCTTGAAGTCCACAATCAGCTCTTTCATCTTACTGATACTGAGTGCAGGTTGTTGCTGTGACACCACTCCACTGGTTGGCATATCTCACTCCTGTACACCCTCTCGTCACCACCTGAGGTTCTACCAACAACGTTTGTATCGTCAGCAAATTTATAGATGGTATTTGAGCTGGGTCCATTGTTCTTGGTCAGCTATATTAATAATTTGAATGATTATGTGTAAACTGGATCAGCAAATTTACCAATGACACCAAGATTAAGGACATAGTGGACAACAAAGAAAGCTATCAAAACTAGCAGCTGGATCTAGTTAAACTGGAAAAGTTAGCTGAGGAACGGTAGATGAGATTTCATGCAGCCAATCGTGAGGTGTTGCACTTTGGGAGAACAAACCGGGTTAGGTCTTATGCAATGAACAGTAATGCACTAAGGAGTGTGGTAGAACAAAGGGATCCAGGAATACAGATCCATTATTCCTTGAAAGTGACATCACAGGTAGATAAATTTGTAAAGACAGCTTTTGGCACATTGGCCTACATATATCAGAATATTGAGTACAGGAGTTGGGCTGTTAAGTTGAAGTTGTACAAGACAACATTGAGGCCAAATTAAGAGCATTGTGTGCCTATCTACAAGAAAGATGTCAAAACGTTTGGAAGTGTACAGAGAGAATTTACAAGCATGTTGCAGGAATTTGAGGACCTGAGTTATAGGGGAAGATTGAGTAGGTTAGGACTTTATTCCCTGGAGCATAGGAGAATAGGGTGATATTTCATAGAGGTATACAAAATTATAACGGGTATAGATAGGGCAAATGCAGGGTTGTTCCACTGATTAAGGGTGAAAAGTGAGATATTTAAGGGCTGTAAAATGAATTCCATCTCAAATTATGAATGTAGAATTTCTGTACAGCCCACATATAAAAGCCAGCATGAGTGGGATGAACTTTCTGGCTGCTGCAGGGCGGTGTCATCTTCTGCCAATTGTGAACTTGGTTTGTGACTGCGTTTCCGAATAATGAACTGTCTAGTTTATGAGCAGTTTACAGTTCACAGGGGCAGAGAGGACATGCGGATGAAATAATTGAGAGTGGTATAAGAGGAAAGGAAAAGTGGGAAAATGCACAAATGAGGAATGCTGATGGAAGGAATAGAGAGAAAAAATTTATTAATAAAGATTTAGAATATGGGAAAATGCTGCCAGTGTTTCTGCCTAAGAAGATGATGTTATTGGGAACCTATAATTCTACATGTGGTGATTTCCCAATGTTGACTATTTTATGAAGAATAAGGTAAATAGATATCACTTTTTACTCATATAGATGAAAAACTTAGAAGCAATTTGCTGCATGCATCCCAAACAGTTCATTTTCATATCTAATTTTCCATTATCTTTAGCTTCCAAAGCCAAAGTCACCATGCACTTCTATCCCATGCTATTTTAATGCTTTTAGATACATATATTAATGTAGCTGTTTATTGCACTATGAAGGAAATTCAAGCCCACTCTGGCAACAAAAGTGTGAAGGCAACATGATTTATTGTCATCAAAAAATGAGGGTAGTGACAAATCTGATTTATGATTGAGTTTTATTGAAGCCATAAATCATCTGAGTGTTTTGAAACCAAATGAAACCCTTTGCTCAATAGAGCAGAAAGATTTATATCATATATTGAACTGATGTCATATCAGCCTTCCATATGGTTTAAGGAGATAATTTAGATGTCTGTAAATAGAATGACTGCCTGACCTTAGGCTTAATCTCACTTCATGCTCCTTTTGTTTGTCAACATATACTTGAAAGGAACAGCAGGAATCTGAGCTTCAGAATTACTGTAGATATTGAAGAAATGATAAGCATATCACAGTGTATTATGATCTTCATTTTATGCAAAGCTTAAAAGTGGCATGATAAAAAGCAAAGTGATACAGATGCTGGAAATTGAAACAGTAATAAAAAATACAGATAAAACTCAATGGCTTAGTGGAGAAAACAGGCAAGTCAATATTTTTGGTGCAGACTTTTTGTTAATTAAGCATTTACACCTAAATCATTAACTTTTCCATTTTCTTCATGGCTGCTGAATGACCTGCTGTATTTTTCGAGATTTGTCTGATGTAGCTCACTGCAGTGTTGTGTTTGCATACATATTTTTGAAGCAAAGCTATGGCCCATTCTTCATATTTCTTGGTTTCACAAATGGTGTGACTACCAATTATTGTCAGAATGAGGGTCCATGGACTAATAGGTCAAACAATTCAAATTAATTCTCTACAAGATAGGAACAAATAGCCTCCCTATTGTAGTAAGCAGTATTATTTATTATATTTAGTTTAACTTGTGTTAATCTAGCAACTGACAAAGAGACGTGGCCCTCCGTATAGCTGTCAATGAAATGTGTAAGGCAGGAAAGGGCCTTCCAACACCTGATAACAGAGGATCTTGATGTATAACTATTCACTGAGAATGAATCAGTTCTGATAAACTTTAAGGATTTACAGTGCTTGCTGGCATGGAATAATCTCCAAGTTTCCAAATTATCTCTTCAAAACATCAAAAGAGTGTAGCAGACTACTACTGTTTTGTAAGTGGCTTGGATCTTTCAGATCTGGTGAGTTAAAAAGCTTTATTTATGGGAGGCACAGCTGGATGAAGTCAGATTACTGATACACCACATGATACATTGGTGGTGGTCCCATCACCTTGAGCACTTGATAAACAGGATAACTGTTTCATGATTGGTTTGTTTCTGAAAAGAAAAATGAAAAATCTGAAGATTACAAATTTCAAATTGGCTTAGAGTCTTATTAAAGCCCTAAAAGAACTGAAATTATGATTAAGTGACTGATTGAAAGCTTCTTATTTAATTCTACCTGTCAAAGACTCTTTCATGTGATGTCAACTAAATCCATATACAGTTTAAACTCAGGACAAATCCTAATGTGGAAAACAATGAAACCTAATCTAAGTGCAAACCTTTCCTGTTTGATTTCTATCTGGGTCTCATTTCAGCACTCTGGCACATATGTGACTAGCAAAATATTGATAGAAGACTGGATAGGCCAGGGCAGGGAGACCAAGAGCAGCAATCAAACACATCCAAAAGCAAGGGATCAGGTATCTTAAGACTAACACTCGCACATACAGAGGTTTTGCGCTGCCTGGCCGTACTGATCCTATTGTTTTCTTTAGATGCCCTTTTGAACCAGGATATAATTCCATGAGGTATTTTACCAGATTGTGTGAGTTTGCCAGATCTTGTGTCACTTTCATTACAACTTAACTTGCCAAAAGACATATATAGATGTTTCCCCGAAGGAGTAATCTAACACTAAGTTTTGACTGCTTTGCATAACTCAAGCTAACATTTTTTCCAGAACTCATTTTGATTATATTTTATTTTAAGGTAAGATTTTGTCTCAAAATATGCCAATAATGTGGCATTTCACTTGACTTAATTATATAACTATATGTCAGATAATCAAACCACTTATCAAAAATGCCCTGGGATTTCCCTCATAAATCTTCCAAAATGTGGAAAAATGTGCCAAGTTGCTTCATAACTATGAACAAAGTGAACATAAAAAAGATTGAAAGTAAGGAGTTGGATAGGTAGAGGGAGGGAAAGGAATTCCAGCAAGTACTTTCATTGAAAACCAAAAGTTTATTTGTGGCAAGAAAGGGAAGTCGGTCAGTGTGATATGATAGTGCCAATGGATATATAACTCTGCTGGAGGTTTTGTAGTTTGGAGAGTATTGGAGACCAATGAAGACCAATAATGGGAGAAATGGAGAAAGGAGGTCCGGAACAGGTTCGAGCATGAATGTAGATTTCAGAGTAAATCAGCCCTAATGGGCAGAGTGGGTGATATACCAGAAGTGAAGTTACTTTTTAAGCTGTGGATATAAGGTCAAAGCTCAGTATTAAATCAAATGGGATGTTATGATTGTGAACAGTCTGGTTCATGCTGAGGCACTATCAAAGCACAGATTGTGTTAAGAGGACCAGAAACAAGAGCAACATGGAACTGTAAGATTACCCACTGATACCTCATTAAAGAAGGAGTCTGACCTTATTCTTTCTTGAGCTGCTTATTTAGTGGAATGGTTCAACTACTCTTTAGTTGAATTCACACGTCTGCTTCTCCTATGAATTTTACTGTGAAAAATAAGATTGAGAGCACTGGGATACAGCGAGCACCCTGGAGATGACAATATCCCAGCTGTATTGCTTAAGACTTGCACACCTGTACTATCCTGCCTCTGGCCAAATATTTAAGAAAATAAGGAATAAAAGATATGGTAGTCTATTTTGCCTTTCCTGCTTGATCTAGCATTTATGTCTGATCTTTTACCTCAGTAACATTTTCCTGCACTAACCCCATATCCCTTAATTCCCTTACTATCTAAAACTCAATGAATAAAGACTCCACAGGTTTTTGATGGAGAGTTCCAAAAATTCAGTCTTCTTTGTCTGAATGCTTATTCTGAAATGCAGAAGCTAGATAATCTAACCAGGGGAATTTCAACCCTGCATCGAACCTATCCAGTCCCATAAGAATGCTGCATGTTTCCTATAAAAGACATTGACATAAATCCAATAATGTGAAAAATTCCATCCATGAAAACAAGACTGATTCAACCCAATCAACTACCACCAATGTAGCCTACTCTCTATCATCAAATATTGATGGAAATTCTAACAAATGGTTCACAAGTTTATGTTCAAAGATGCTCAATTGATGTTTTGTCATATCCATTCAACAGCAGACAGTCTTGCGGTCATTGTCCAAAATTGAATCAGTGAGCATGGAAATCTATTGTTGTTCCTAGGTGATGGCTGGGTCTACATCTTGGAAACCTCAAGTTAATGTTGCATTATTTTGCTATCTAATCTCCCTTCTTAGTGAGTACTAAAAAGAACAATTCCAGTGTCTCCAACCTCTCAAGGTACATGAAGGGTGTCGCTTCTGGCAGCATACTAGTAAAATGATTCTATAGCTTTCCTAACCCTTGACTCTTTCCGTGATTGGTGCTTAGATTTGAATATGTTCTTCTGCTGCTCACCCAGTGCTGTGTAAAAATTTGGTACACCATTAAAGAAAATTCTGGAAGCACCTCACATGTCAAGCAGCATCAGTGAGGAGAGAAAATGAGTCAATGATTAGGGTCAAGGACTTCTTATCAGAACTGGAAAGGTGAGGAAATGAGCGTGTAAAATTTAAGAGAGAAGAAGGAGTGGAGAAAACAGGGAGATGGGTTGGCAGGTAACAGGTGTCCAAGCATTCTCTGGTTTCTGCATTTGTAGTTTTAAAAAAAAATTATTTTAGCAGCAAAATAGACATGGAGTTAGGAGCAAAATTGTGAAAATGGATGTTGAACATTTGGCAAGAACTAGCAAGAAATGCAGGGTTGATTGTAGATGTTTTTTGAGGAGATTGAAATGGAGCTGAGGAAGAGACATCAGTTTAGAAAATAATTTAGCAGGGATCCTATAGGTTTAGAAATTTGGTGGGAAATAGTATTGAAGGACCAAAATGTAGGCATAATGGACAAGTCACATTTGGTGTGTGTGTGTGTGTGTGTGTGTGTGTGTGTGTGTGTGTGTGTGTGTGTGTGTGTGTGTGTGTGTGTGTGTGTGTGTGTGTGTGTGTGTGTGTGTGTGTGTGGTGGGGGTCATACGGGATGGGTGAGAAACTAGGAAGCTTTTCAGTAGTAGAGTGCAAGAAAAACAAACTGCTATTTAGTTTTTTGAAGGAGGAGAAGGGAAACAGCAGAGTCAGCTCTGAGCTTGGTATTTGTCCTGGCAGTGAAGGAGATAAGGAATATCTTAAGTATGAGAGGTGAAGGAAAAGGGGCCAGAGATATATGGAATGGCTTAATTACCTCTGTAGCTTGCTGTGATCAAGGCAGACAGTTGATATCTTACAGCATTTATGGCTGCACTAAGGAAATAAAGAGACAATGAAGTGTTTGAGAATGTGGTTGTGAACTACTTGGGTGGAAAGTTTCCTCCAGGAATGAAGAGAGGCTGATGTCATAATAACCATCATTTTCAGAACAGACACAACACGATATCAGCAGGTATTACAGTCACAGCAGACCCTACAGTTCTGACAGCCCTTACATAATCAATTGACATCACAGTTAAAACAGATACTCAAGATGGGAAAAACTTCACTGTTACAGACAACATTGCAGTTACAACTGGCACTAAAATCACAATACTAATGTCTTAAAATCTAGGCATAATGGTGCACTACCAGCTGAAACTTCACAGTTTCTCACCCAGATTCCACAATCAAAATGGATACAAGGATCCCAAATACAATAGATTTCAGCCAAAACAGTCAATAGAGTCACAATCATCAGATTTGATAGAGACAGCTAGAGGTCTGAAATTCCTTCAGGTGAAAATGTATTTCTTCCACCAAGTGTGACCATAATTTCCAGATGAAGTGAAACCCAGAGATGCTTGTCTGGATACAGATAATCAACCATTGTTTTGATCTCAAAGGACAGTATTGTCCTAATATTAATTGATTAATTAATTAAAATAAAAAATCCCATATTGGACCAATATACTGACTTTTACTTTCAAGCTCCATTATCTGGTATCACATTACAGGTCCTCATGATCATTCCCATTTTCACATACTCTCTGGTTTTTGGAGATAAGGTAGAGCAACAGGAAATAACCTGCTGAGGTCACCTTCCAGATGTTGTTGCAATTGCCATCAGGTTTCCATTAAATAGTTTGTTGTCTTTGCTTGTATGTATCCATTTTGAATGGAAGAAGAAATGATTACCTTTTTGCTGTACTATACCACCCATTTGCTCTCTTGACTGAATGCAATAACTTCAGATACATCTTAAGTGAAGAACTGAAAAGCAAGCTTACAATTTGCATTTTATGTGATCTTTAAATTAGTAAAATATCCCAAGGCAGTTGCTGGAGATATAATCAGATTTAGTTTATTCATTGTGATTGAATGAAAGAATAAAGAAGTTAGTGGGAGTGTTGACCAGGAACTTAATCAGAGACGTACTTTAAATGAGGAAGCAGATACTCATCCTGATTAGTTGTACTTATTCCATAGATGTGTGTTGTTGTCCAAAATTAATTTCTCTTAATAATGTTAATATTGTACGATTAGTACAAACTATTGAAGATAAATTTCAATTGTTGGATATTAGTGGGAGGGATAGAGGTGGAGAGGTGAACAGTTCAGTGTGATGTTAAATTGTGAATGACCTAGCAGTCAAAGGTGAAAAGAAGGTGGCAGGGTGGGATCCAAAACAGGTCAGAGTAGAGGAGTTGAGACTTCAGTGAGGGCCACAGGCCTAAAGAGATTATTTGTGGGTGGTTGAGAAAGCAATATCACTAACAGATTTAAACAAGGTGATGACATTTAAATTGTAGACATTTGTGTGCAAGGTACAGATAATCAAAGATAGAGGTAAACGAATTGTGAAATCTTGCTTAGGATGTGATATTTTCGGCTAGAACTAATAGCTAATCATTACTGAAATAAAGCAACACGCTAGAAATATTCGGTATGTCGGGCAGCATTCGTGGAAAGAAGAACTGCCATCATTTGAGGTCTGGGATCCTTCATTAGGACTGAGAAGGAGAGAATTCTGGTTCTGGTAGTAGAGAAGATAGGGTAGGGAGATGTGTGGAGCAATGAGGAAATTTCTGATGGGTGATACCAGATGACCTAATGTGGAGATGAAAGGGCATTGAACTGAGCAGAAGTATGAGAAAGAGAGCTACCTTTTCACTTAGATTCGCACTTAGAATTAAAAAAGCAGAATTTCACAGCAGCTTTTCGGAGTTGGCCAGTGACCAGTCACAGGCAGGTTTCTTTAGAAAGGATGAATAAAAATAAGGCAGGCGCAAGTGGAGCAGCCATTGTTGTGAATAGTCCAGTGTTGGAGTGGCTTTGGTTCATCAGGCAAGGTAAGTTTCTCTTTTCTTTTTTTCTACTTAATTCTTCATTCGTCATCTGTTAGGGCACAGTTAATGCAGTGAGAATGCTTCTAGGGACAAAGTTTTGTTCTTTGTGTAGCCTTCATAAATCGAAGTAGTGTGTACAGGAGATGGGATAATATGTTGAAGTTGGAGAAGATGTTGGTGAGGCCTAATTTGGAGTATTGTGTGCAGTTTTGGTCACCTACCTACAGGAAAGCTGTAAACAAGTTTGAAAGAATACAGAGAAAACTTACAAGGATGTTAGCGGGTCTGAAGGACCTGAGTTATAAGGAAAGACTGAACAGGTTAGTACTTTATTCTTTAGAATGTAGAAGATTGAGTGGAGATTTGATCGAGGTATAGAAAATTATGAGGGATATAGATAGGGTAAATGCAAGCAAGCTTTTTCCACTGAGGTTGGGTGCAACTACAACTAGAGGTCATGGGTAAGGGGTGCAGTGATAAGCTTAAGAGGAACTTGAGGGAAAACTTCTTCAATCGGAGAGTTATGAGAGAGTTGGATGAGCTGCCAGCACAAGTGATGCATGTGACCTTGATTTCAATGTTTAAGCAAAGTTTAGATAGGTACACGGATGGTAGAGGTATGGAGGTTTAAATGGTGCAGTTTAAATGGTTTTGGCAAGGATGAGATGGGCTGAAGGGCCTATTTCTGAGCTGTACCTCTCTGTCTCTATGTGGGATTTCTGGGAGACCTCCAACCTCTCAAATAACCACATCTGCACCAGGTGCACAGAGCTGCAGCCTCTCAGAGAATGTCTTAAGGAAATGGAGCTACAACTAGATGACCTTTGGCTCATATGGGAGAATGAGGAGATGATTGATATGAACTACTTGAAGATAGTCATCCCTAGGTTGCAGGAGGCAGGTATCTGGGTGACTGTTAGGAGAAGGAAGGGAAATGGGCTGCCAGTACAGACACCTCCTGTGTAATAAGTATACCACTTTGATGCCTACTGGGTCTCTGGTGTTGGGGCTTGGAAGAGAAGAGAGGTGGAGAGGATTGTACTGGTGATAGGAGATTCCATAGTCAG
Organism: Hypanus sabinus; assembly: GCF_030144855.1. Taxonomy (NCBI): domain Eukaryota; kingdom Metazoa; phylum Chordata; class Chondrichthyes; order Myliobatiformes; family Dasyatidae; genus Hypanus; species Hypanus sabinus. The sequence goes on along the minus strand of NC_082719.1, from coordinate 53,892,825 downwards.
AGGAAGAGAGGTGAGAATCTGTGGGTGTGATGGAGATACCCAGATGGTATGTTGCTCCCTCTTGGGTGCCAGAGTCAGGGATGTGTCAGATTGGGTCAACGGCATTCTAAAGGGGGAAGGTGAGCATTCTAAAGGGGGAAGGTACGTATTGGCAGCAATGACATAGGTAGGAAAGTTGAGGAGGTCATGAAGAGAGATTTTAAGGAGCTAGGTAGAAAGCTGAATGACAGGGCCTCCAGGGTAGTAATCTTGCCAGTGAGGGTAAGAATAGGATGATTTGTCAGATGAATGCATGGCTGAGGAACTGGTGCAACGGGAAGGGTTTCAGATTTATAGATCATTGGGATCTCTTCTGGGAAAAGCACAACCTGTACAAAAAGGACAGGTTACACCTGAACCCAAGGGGAACTGGTATCTTTGCAGGCAGGTTAGCTAGAGTTGTTCAGGAGGGTTGAAACTAATTTGACAGGGGGATGGGAACCAGAGTAATAGTGCTGAGGATGAGGTAGTTGGTTTACAAACAGAGGCAATATGTAGTGAGACTCCTAGCAAAGAAAGGCTGATGATAGGGCAGAATTGTAGTCAATAGGACGAGTTAAAATGTAAAAGGCCGACAAAATCAGGAAGTGTGAATACAGGACTAAAGGTGTTATATTTGAATACGCGCATTGTATGGAATAAGATAGATAATGGTTACAGGTTGACATGTATGATATTGTGGGCATCACTGAATTGAGGTGGAAAGATTTTGGCTGGGATCTTAACATCCAAGGACACACAGACCCTCCAAACAATAGTAAAGACGTGGTCTACAAATTACAATGAGAGGTAGAAAATGCATGTTAAAAGGGCAATGGTGCAATAGTCATGGGGGATTTCAATATGCATGTAGATTGGGAAGATCAGGTTGCTGCTGGATCCTAAGAAGGGGAATTTTTGGAATGCCTATGAGGTAGCTTTTTAGAGCAGCTCATGGCTGCACCCACTAGTGGATCAACTATTCTGGATTGGGTGTTGTGCAATGAACCGGAATTGATTAGAGAGCTTAGGGTAAAGGAACCCTTAGGAGCCGGTGATCATAATATGATAGAATTCACCCTGCAGTTTGAGAAGGAGATGCTAAAGTCAAATGTATCAATACTACAGTGGAGTAAAGGGAATTACATATGAATGAAAGAGGAGCTGGCCAAAACTGATAGGAAAAGAACACTGGCAGGCCGTATAATAGATCAAAAATTAGTGGGAAGTTAGAGGATTGGGTAGCTTTTAAAAACCAACAGAAGGCAACTAAGAAGGTCATGATGAAAGAAAAGATGGAATACAAAAGTAATTTAGCCAATAATATTAAAGAGGATACCAAAAGTTACTTCAGATACATAAAAGGTAACAGAGAGGTACGAGTAGTTATTGGAGCACTGGAAAATGTTGCTGGAGAGGTCATAATGGGAGACAAGGAAATGGCAGATGAACTGAATAAGTATTTTGTATCTGTCTTCACTGTGAAAGACACTAGCGGTACACTTGAATTTTGAGCGTCAGGGGCACAGAATTGTGTGAAGTCACCTTTACCAGGGAAAAGGTTCTTGAAAAACTGAAAGGTCTGAAGGTTGATAAGTCATGTGGACCAGATGATATACCAGAGTTCTGAAAGAGGGGCCTGAAGAGATTGCAGAGGCATTAGTAAAGATCTTTCAAGAATCAATTAATTCTGGCATGGTTCCAGAGAACTGGAAAATTGCAAATCTCAGCCCACTATTCAAGAAGGGAGAGAAGCGGAAAAAAGGAAATTATAGGCCAGTTACTCTGACCTCATTGGTTGGGAAGATGTTGGAGTCAATTGTTAATGATGTGGTTTCAGGATACTTTGAGGCACGTGATAAAATAGACTGTAGTCAACATGGTTTCTTAAAAGGAAAATTTTGCCTGACAAGTCTGTTGGAATTCTTTGAAGAAGTAACAAGCAGGATAGACAAAGGAGTTGAATTCAGTGGATCTTGTGCACTTAGATTTTCAGAAGGTGACACACGAGTCTGCTTAACAAGTTGAGAGCCCATCGTATTACAGGAAAGATGGAAAAAGCATTAGCTGATTGGCGGGGGCAAAGAGTGAGAATAATGGGAACCTTTTCTGGTTGGCTTCCGGTTACTATTAGTGATCCACAGGGTCCCAGTTCTTTTATATATATAGGTCAATAACTTGGATAATGAAAACGATGGCTTTGTGGCCACGTTTGCAGATACGAAAGGTGGTGGGGCAGGTGGTTTTGAGGAAGCAGAGAGGCTACAGAAGGACAGAAATATTAAGAGAATGGACAAAGATGTGGCAGATAGAATACAGAGTTAGGAAATGTATGGTCATACACTTTGGTATAAAAAAAGTGTAAACTATTTTCTAAATGGAGAGAAAATTCAAAAATCTGAGGTGCGAAGGGACTTGGGAGTCCTCATGCAGGACTCCCTACAGATCTATTTGAAAGTTGAGTTGGTGATGAGGAAAGTAAATGCGATGTTAGCATTAATCTTGAGAGGACTGGAATATAAAAGCAAATGTTGAGGCTTTATAAAGCACTGGTGAGGCTTCATTGGATTTTTGTGAGCAGCTTTGGGCCCTTTATTTAAGAAAGGATGTGCTAATATTTGAGAGGGTTGAAATGATTCTAGGATTGAAATACCTTGTCATATGAGGAGCATTTGAGGGCTCTGGACCTGTATTTGCTAGAATTCAGAAGAGTGAGGGGAGGGCGATCTAATTGATACCTATCAGATGTTGAAAAGCTTCGATAGAGAAGATGTGGAAAGGATGTTTTCTATGGTAGGAGGATCTAGAACCAGAGGACACATAGTCAGAATAGAGGGGCGTCCTTTTAGAAAGGAGATGGGAAGGTATTTCCTTAGCAAGAGTGTGGTGAATTTGTGGAATTTGTTGCCACAATTACCTTTGGTGTCCAAGCCATTTATTATATTTGAGGCAGAGGTTGGTAGATTCTTGAGTAGACAGGGCATAAATGAATACAGGGAGAAGGCAAGAAACCGAGGCTGGGAGGAAAAATGGATCAACCAGAATGAAATGGCAGAGCAGACTTGATGGGCCAAATAGCCTAATTCTGCTCCTATATCTTATGATCTTATTCTTTCATCTTCTCTCTGTAACCATTGACACCCTTATTAATCAAGAGTCTAGCAATCTCCACTTTAAATAAACCCAATGGCTTTGCCTCTACAACTATCTGTGGCAATGGTTTCCACCCTCTAGCTAAAGAAATTCCTTCTCATCTCTTTTCTAAAGGGATATTCTTCAATTCTGAGGCTATGCTTTCTGGTCCTAGACTCTACCTCTATTGAAAACATCCTCTCCATTTCCACTTTATTCAGGCCTTTCAATGTTTGGTAGGTTTCAATGTGATCCCTCCTCATTCTTTTAAACTCCAGTAGGTACAGGCCATCAATGCAGCTTATGCATTAACCCTTTAATTCCTGAAGTCAATCTCATGAACTTCTGGACCCTCTCCAATGACAGCATGTCCCTTATTGATTTTATTTTTATTTATTGAGATGACGTGTAGAGTAGGCTCTTCCCGCCCTTTGAGCCATGCCACCCGGCAACCCCTGATTTAGCCCTAGCCCAATCACTGGACAATTCATGATGACCTACCAAACAGTACAACTTTGGAAGAAAATCCACTCCATCACAGGGAGAATGTACAAACTCCTTACAGACAGTGGCGAGACAGCTTTTCTTAGATACGAAGTCTAAAGCTGCTCATAATACTTGAAATGTGGTCTGACCAATATCTTAGAAAGTCTCATTTTTTCACTGAATAATAAGATTATTTTTTCAGCAGTCTGCAATAAATATAGAAGTGACCCTGCTCCACAAATTACACTTAGTAGAACTTACTTCCTGTCATATCTCTGAATGACTAAGACATTTGAAACCTATTAAAAATCCATAACAGCTTTTATAACTGACAGAGAAAGTTATACGGCTTGGCCGGCTGTCAAAGTGTTCAGGGTGCATTGGGAAGATCTTCGGATCTTCGTTAGTATTCTGTTGGTGTCCTTTTGACATTCAGGCCTCGTCACGTTTAGTCAGCGAGATAGGCCAGCAGGATCAGTATCTGGCAAGTAAGTATGTGAAAAGATCAGAGAAGACAAATTCAAAGCTGGATCAAAACCAGCAATGTCCAGTTCACAGAGAAGCTCCTTAATAAATCTACCCTTAGGCTGCATCAACAATAGACACTTCCTGGAGGAACACAGCAAGCCAAGCAGCACCTCTGGCAGGGAATAAACAATTGATGTTTTGGCCTCAAATATCAACTTCTTTTTCCCTTCCATAGTTGCTGCCTGACTTGTCGAGTTCCTTCACTGTTTTGTGTATGTTGCTCAAGACTTACAGTATTTTCAGAATTTCATGTATTTAGACACTTTCAGACCACTTTGCCTGAGTTATAGAATGATTTTTTTCCTTTACCACCACACTTATATTTATTTTCATATTTTACTGCCGCTTGAAATGACTCCCTCCTTAGTTAAGGTCACAAAAGCAGGAAGACATAACCCATGAACACTGAGTAGTTGGCGACTATTCAGGAGCTCTTTGTGACACAAGAAGGCATCCTTCAATTGGCCACAGGATGAGATTGAGAAGCCAGTGGAAAGAGATGAAAATATAAGATCTTGCCCCATCTCCTGCTGAACTTAAAATAGATTTTAGCTTCTAATTTTATTGGATGGATCAAACGAGATTTAAATATATTTTTTCCTGTTCAGGCTATTCAGTCACAGATGGGTAAACCTTGTATGCCTATTTTCTCAGCAGTGAAGGAAACACAAAGCAAGAAGTCACTTGGTTAAAAGGTTTTTTCTCTTGATCTTTACATAAATTCTTACATTTTCGCTGCTACATTTGATTACTAATTCCACATGATTTTGGGCATATATTTTAATATTTTCATTTCATGGGAAGACTGGATACTTATTAATTGCGTTTATGAGTTAACCAAGATGACAGCAGGACAAATCATAGTTTAAAATTCATGTTAATTAATAATTAGGAAAACATTGTAGCCTTGCTCAAATACAATTATTATTTGATTGGATAAATGCTAATAACATAATGGCTGCTTCTCCTTTTCTGGCTCTTGACTATCTAATGAGTACTTAACTGTGAATAAACAATAAACAGTGTCTGCTTTAGTACTGTCACCAAGTCAAGCACCATCACTTCCTCAGCAGGAGTTGAAATGCCACCCTCTTGGTTGTGTTTCTAGTTCAGATGTTTGCTTACGCTCACCTTCCTCGTGGACACTTTGCAAACAGGAACTTGAAATTTGCCTTTGTTCCAAACGTACAGCTGCTCTGAGTTAAAATGTGGTCTGCAAGATAAATAGATTTTTTTACTCCAATGTTATTTTGGAGTAGGAATATTCACTGTTTGACACTTGGTGGTAAATCAAAGCTCATTAGGACAGACAATGAGAATCTTGTCACTGGGGTAGAAACAGCAAACACCAGAGAAAATACTTTTAAGGTTGGAGCAGGGAAGTTTAAAGGCAATGTGAGGGGCAAGTTTTTTTTTATATACACAGAGTGATTGATAGGTGCCTGAAATAGGATACCGTGTGTAGTAGTGGAATCAGTGGAGTCTGAGAGACTTTTAAATAGATACATGAATATGAGGAAATAGACGGATGTTGATGATGTACAGGAAGAGGACAATTAGTATAAGTTGACATCAATATCACTACAACATCATGGGCTGATTGGCCTATCCATGCTCTACTGCCATGTGCTATTAGTTCGAATAAAGTTCGTTGGCAGAAGTGCGTTGACTTAAACCTGAATGAACATGAAATAGAATAATGGATGCACTGGAAAAGGTAAGGAAATGAAATTTGCCTTTGCACCTAATCATTTTACCTGAACCAAAATTCAAGTTCTATATCATTCACCAAATATACTCTAGACTTCCTGACTGGCCAATAAAGACACAATAATTAACAAAGTCTAGCAGACTGAACATCCCAAAGCTCAGAGCCTGCAAAGTCTAACTTTGCTAAAGCTTCAATAGTATTGCCTTCTTTCATTGTTCTCATCCTGTGGCCAATTGAAGGATGCCTTCTTGTGTCACAAAGAGCTCCTGAACAGTCGCCAACTACTCAGTATTCATGGGCTATGTCTTCTTTCATTTAATGTCTAAGCCTTAACTGCAGCTCTTGTGGCAGTCACACACTGTGGCAAAGTGTTCTAGTGCATTAAGCAGGAGGCTACAGAGATGGAAAGAGGTGAAGCATTAAACAATTGTGTGAGAACCTTCAGTGGAAACTATAGAATGTTTCCATTAAATACAGTGTATTCTGGTTGGGCAATTGGTTAATCAGGGCAGCTGCTTATTTGGGACAACTCTTAAAGAACAAAAACTAATCAAGAACATAGTCGGGATACCCTTAATTTATTTGGGACACTATGCTGCTTAATTGGGATCAGAACAGGAGACTGTTGCCAAATGGTTTTTACCTAGCGTCAGGTGCGTACACTTGTGTGGCCCAACACCAGGCCTAAAGAGGACCATTTTCAAATAGCACCAGTTATAACATAGAAAGCCTACAGCATAATACAGGCCCTTCAGCCCACAATGCTGTGCTGAACATGTACTTACTTTAGAAATTACCTAGGGTTACCCATAGCCCTTCATTTTTCTAAGCTTCATGTACCTATCCAAGAGTCTCTTAAAAGACCCTATTGTATATGCCTCCATCACAATCACTGGCAGCCCATTCTACTTTTGGGTGAAAAAACGTACCCCTAACATCCCCTCTGTACCTACTTCCAAGCACCTTAAAACTATGTCCTCTCATGTTAGCCATTTCAGCCCTGGAAAAGGCCTCTGACTATCCACACGATCAATGCCTCTCATCATCTTATATATCTCTATCAGGTTACTTCTCATCCTCCGTCCGTCCAAGGAGAAAAGTCCAAGTTCAGAATCAGAATCAGAATTAGGTTCATTATCATTGGCATGTGACGTAAAATTTGTTATCTTAGCAGCAACAGTTCAATGAAATGCATAATTTAGCAGAGAGGAAAAAATAGTAATAATAAATAAAATAAAACACAATAAATAAATAACCAGATAGACAAATAAATAAATAAATAAATAAATAAATAAATAACTTACATTGGATAGATTTTTTAAAATGTGCAAAACCAGAAATATGGTATATTAAAAAAAGTGAGGCAGTGTCCAAAGCTTCAACGCCCATTTAGGAATCGGATGGCAGAGGGGAAGAAGCTGTTCCTGAATCGCTGAGAGTGTGCCTTCAGGCTTCTGTACCTCCTACCTGATGGTAACAGTGAGATAAGGGCATGCCCTGGGTGCTGGAGTTCGCTCAACCTATTCTGGTAAGAAACGCTCCCGAATCCAGGCAACATCCTTGTAAATCTCCTCTGTCCCCTTTCTATAGTTTCCACATCCTTCTCATAGTGACGAGACCAAAACTGAGCTCAGTAGTCCAAGTGGGGTCTGACCAGGGTCTTATTCAGATGTAACATTTCCTCTTGGCTCTTGAACTCAGTCCCTCAGTTGATGAAGGCCAATGCACCTTCAGCATTCTTAACCACACAGTCAACCTGCGCAACAGCTTTGAGTATCCTCTGGACTCAGACCCCAAGATCACTCTGATCCTCCACACTCCAAGAGTCTTGCGATTTATACTATATTCTGCCATCATATTTGACCTATCAAAATGAAACACTCCACACTTATCTGGGTTGAACTCCATCTGCCAGTTCTCAGCCCAGTTTTGCATCTTATCAATGTCCCTCTGTAACCTTTGACAACCCTCCACACTATTCACAAAACCCCCAAGCTTTGCGTTATCAACGAATTTACTAACCCATCCCTCCACTTCCTCGTCCAGGTCATTCATAAAAATCACAAAGAGAAGGGGTCTCAGAACAGATCCCTGAGGTACACCACTGGTCACCAACCTCCATGCAGAATGACCCATCTACAACCACTCTTTGCCTTCTGTGGGCAAGCCAATTCTGGATCCACAAAGCAATGTCCCCTTGGATCCCATGCCTCCTTACTTTCTCAATAAGCCTTGCATGGGATATCTTGTCAAATGCCTTGCTGAAATCCATATACACTACATCTTTTGTGTGAATTAATGTTCAAAAAGTAGTGATTTTTGTCACTGATAGTTGGCAAAAAATAAAGAGTAGGACAATTCAGAACTGTTTTGCTCACTGCAATTTCAAGCATTCAGGCCTGGAGTTGACAGAAATAGCGGGAGTGAAAATGAAACAATTTCACTGCTTCAACAACTTAGGAACTTTGAGGAATTTGTAGTTATCTACAATAATCTTAAATGTTACAATGAAAATGAGTATTTTGAAGATGCAATTGTCAATATATTGTAAGAAGGCAGTCCTTTATCTGCTCTAGATATCTGCACTGATTTTGTTCATTTACAGTCTATTAAAGAATGTGGCAGTGTACACTAGATGAATTCTTCTATCAATAATTATTAACAACTAATTCACAGTTTTATTGTCCTGTAATATTTTTGTAGTGTTCTGATTTGTTCTGCATTTCATTTAAATACAGTACATAATTTGTTACTCAATTTGTCCTTTTTTTTAATACCTTTTTGACTATATCTATGAAACTTGGGCTATTTGGGGCAGCCACTTAATTGGGCCAAAATGGACTGTTCCCGACGTACCCCAGTTAGTTGGAATCCACTGTAACTGTAAATGCTGCAGCCTCAAAAAGTTGAAGGAAGGGGATTATGGGGTAAGCTCTGTAAAGCAGGAATATTTGAATCCCTAATCTTGTGAACCTTTAGAAGTAGGCATTGGACCCATCATTGCAAGACTTTGTTGCTGAAGTCATCAGTCATAATGTACATGAAGCAGCTCTGATAGAGCCAATTACCCCTTTTATAAATAGGGGTTCAAGGAAATTTCACTAACTTAAACCATCACTTAAATTTGACATTTTCCATAAAAGGAATGAAATTATGGGGAACTCCTTGCTTCCGTTAGTTTGTACCCTGAGGTTTCTGTGCATCCTAGACCTAATAAACCTGTACCATAGAAGTGAAGAAGCCAAAGATATTGCTGGACCTTACACTATGATTATATAAACTGCTTGAATGTGCTGAAAGCTAAGCTAGGCATACTGTTGTCTATGTTGACTTACATAGAAGTCCTTATTAAATTACAACCTCTCCACACGAATTCTTAGTCCACTGAGCACCGACTGGCATTGAGCTTTACTACCTATCGTGCCACTTTCGTAAATGTGCAACATTTTTTCTCCTGTGCTTATGATAGGAATTATTTATCATTTTTTCTCATCTTACTTGGTGGTTTAGTACACTAATTCCAGTGGGAGTCTGAGGAATTGGCCTGAACAGCTTTGGACATGATATGCTGGGCTCTAATTTCAGTTTGAAATCCCTGGGTTGGAATGCAACCTTCATCTTGCAGTTGCAAAGCCAGTTTATCAGCGGGAGGTGCCATGGGGTGAGGACTCCCGTGTTGTTAGTTTCTGGTTCTCTAACCTATAAGAGATGTAGGTTTATGCTGGAAAAAGTTGTGCCAATCCAGAAGTGGCTGAAGGTTGAAAGGAACGAACTGGATCTTTGGGAAGGATTGCCCTGAAAATCCTCCCCCTCCCCCCAGTTTTTAGCAAACATTGTTCTTCTATGTTCTTGAGTCCATGGGGTGGATGACTGAACAAGTTGTACATACATGGGTTGGGTTTATTTTAACCCCCACCACAAATTCCACATGGATTTGAAAACCTATATTTACCTTGGAATATTGTGAGGAGCGGAATATGCGGTCAAATGAACCACTTCATCCTTTGACTCCATTTTGGAAAAACTGATGATTAGGCTGTCCTCCTGCATACAGACAGAGGCCAAAGGGCCAGGATCCAGAGATAAGCACAGCAAAGTGGTGGCCGTGGGAGGCAGAGGAGCAGATACAGGATTGCTTCGACTTGGTGGACTGGGCTATATTCAAGGAGTCATCAGAGGATTTGAATGAATATGCTATTGTTGTCATGGACTTTATAAATTCTCACAAAATCATTCAGTGTCATACCCAACCAGAAGCTTTGGATGAACCACGATCTGCTGAGGGCCGGGTCAGTGACATTCACGGTAGGCCACCAAGTAAAATACAAGAGGTCTAGGTACAATCTCCAGAAAACCATCTCACTTCCAGACTGAACTTGAATCACAGAAGTGGCAGGGGTTGAATGCTATCACCTCCTACAAAGCAAAGCACAAGCAACATATGTGAAAACATGGTTTGTCTCCCAGATGGCTCAGTGCCTTTTACGCTCACTATGACAAAACATGGAAACTTCTACACCTCCCCTGTGATTTCAGTCTCTGAGGTGCATCCTTCAGGAGCGTGAACCCAGGGAAAATATCCGACTCATGTGGGTACCTGGCTGAGTATAGCAGAGCTGTGCTATTCAACTGGCTGGACTATCCACTAATATCTTTAACATCATGCTTTAGCAGTCTGAGGTACCTATCTATTTCAAGCAGGTTTCAATTATACTAGTGCCCAAGAAGAACGTGGTAATCTGCCTCAATGACTACCATCCAATGTGATGAAATATGTTGAGAGTTTGGTGATGAACTCCTGTCTGACGAACAAATTGGATCCACTTTGTTTTGCCTACCATCACAACAGGCCAACAGCAGATACCATTTGATTGGCTTTTCACTCAACTCTGGGACATCTGGACAGTGAAGGTGTATACACCACGATGTTCTTCATTGACTACAGCTCAGCATTTAACACTATCATCCCCTCAAAACTAATCAATATGCTCCAAGACATAGGTCTCAATACCCCCTTGTTCAACTGGATCCTCAATTTTGTCACTTGGAGGCCCCAGCTAGTACAGATTGGCAACGCCATTTCCTCCACAATTAAGATTAGCACAGGTGCACCATAAGGCCCCTGCTCTACTCACTTTATATTTATGACTGTGGAGCTTAGTACAACTCCAATATCTTATTTAAGTTTGCTGACAACACCACTGTTGTTAGCTGAATCAAAGATGGTGATGAATCAGCATATAGGAGGGAGATTGAAAATCTGACTGTATAGTGCCACAACAACAACCTGTCACCCCATATCAGCAAAACTGAATTATTGAATATATGAGGAGTAAACCGGAGGTCCATGAACCAGTCCTCATGGAGGTTGAGAGAGTCAGCAACATTAAATTACTCACTGTTATCATTTCAGAGGATCATTCGTGGTGCCAGCTTGTAAGCGCCATCACAAAGGGAGTATGCAGCACCTCTACTTTCTTAGAAGTTTGTGAAGATTCAGAATGTCATCTAAAACTTTGAAAAGCTTCTATAGACAATGAATCTCTAGGTTATATGGTGACATATAGGCACTTTGATAATAAATTTACTTTGAACTTTGAAGCTCAGAAGATTGATTCTCCTGTTCTTAGGGAGACTGTTCCCTGGTTGTGTTTTCCACCACAACTCCCTTGTCGAGCCTCTTCTGAATCATACATGTTTCATGAATGTATTCATACTTTTGTCTTCACTTCCATGTGATTTTTACTCACATTCTTAAGATATCAGTAAAAACAATTCTCTCATGGTAAACCACTTAATCTATCTTTACTGCACTTAATACCGCCTGCACCTTGTCTCTCACGACTTACTGTAATCCACCTTGATAGCAGCAACTTTGTTCACAATTCTACAGGGGACACCAACCCAAAACAACTTTTGGTGGTCTTCATAATTTCAGATCTTTCATCTCATGAAGCAGAACAACATCTGATTTATAGGAAGTAAGGTAACAGAGGCTTTTAGAGACTGGAAGTAGACTAGAAGGCACCAGTCCAGGGTTCAGTAACAAATTCCATAGCCCCCTTTATCTCTCATTAATTAACTACTAGCAAACAATCTGTCATTCCTCTTTCTCTTTTGAAAGGTGTATGTTAAGGCTAACTCATCGGGGCACTTTTACAATCTGTCTTTCTCTTCTGTCTCTGTAGATGTGCCAGGATCCAGTGTCTCCAGCACATAGCAAACTACTCTCCACCTCTTAAACATCACATCACTCAGATACACTTTGCAAATGAGCTGGAAACTATTGATCGAGACATTGAGAGTCAATGGGAGCAGCCACTGATGTTACAGGCAAAGCTGGACCCTCATCCACACAGCAGGCCTGGATATAATGGATTGAGTTTATCTAGGAGAATAGAGCCTTAGGAATCATGTGAACAAAGTTGGGCAGCTTGCGTTTGGTGTCAAAAGAATCCGCCTCTGACTATCTAGTAACAAAAAAGGAGGGCCTGCCACACATAATATCGAATAAAGTTGAGTGTGGTGTATCTAATTAAATTATTGATTGCTATATGATGTAATATCATCATATGACAAAGCATCACTCTGTTTTGAAACTTCTGCTCTCCTGTAGATGTGAATGTCACCAGCCCAGCATGCCCAATATAATCCAAGCTGCATCCTAAAGTATATCACAGCGTGATTAGAGAAACATTTGCAATTTTCATGCTGAAACCTCTTCCCTTGATGCTTAATTTGTCACTGAGACGCCACCAGAGAACAATCTAATTGTTCTAACCTGAACTGCCTCGTGAATATTTGGAATGAATCTGAGATTATGAATTTACTGTTGGAGTTATTAAACGGAGTTCACCATGGTCGTTGTGCATGGTACGACAGTTCACTGCAGGAAGAACCAGCTGGGTGGGTACAAATGACAATAGTGTCTCACAAGTTCTATTACATATAATCATCCTTACAGTCTCCTTCCCGTCTCTGTCGAGGCTCAAGCAAGCGCACATAGTCAAACTGCCCGCATAGAAACAGAGTGTGTTATAGTTCATAACAGCTCAATCTCAGGTTTCAGCTTTGATCCCGGAAGCCGGCTATTGACAGGGTAGCCTTGTGTGCCTGCTACTGCACTGGCAGCTAAATGAAGCATAAGATTTAGGTCACAACGTTATATTTCATATACTTTCATATACAAATGACAGTCATGCACAAATGAAGCCATATATACATAGACATCCTCACACAAACATATTCCCACCTGCATGAGGAGACCACAGATACTTAAGGAAGGTTTTGCTGAATAAATATGATGATCTAGGACTTTGTGAAAGTGCAGCCAAGTAAGCAGAGTGTAAAATAAAGTCGCCACAGTGGTGCAGCTAATAAAGCCATTGTCTTGCAGCAGCAGATGCCCGAATTCTTTCTTGACCCTGGGGTGCTGTCTGTGTAGATTTTGCATGTTCCCCTGTAACGGCATGCATTTTCTCTGGGTCCTGCAGTATCCTCTCACATCTCAATGGTGTGAGGGATGGTAGGCTAATTGTCCCGGGTGAGTGGTAGAATCTGGGCACCTTGATGAGTATGCACCACATAGAACACAGAGAAAAGGATCCAGTGCTTTCTCGGCATATATGATGAATAAACCATTCTCAGGCTTCCGGCCAAGTACGCGTATTGATTTTAACCAATATTTCAATAACAAACTCTGCCGTCTTCATCAGGGATGATGCCTTATCATGTCTAGTCCGGTGGTATATATACCCACGACATCTGTCCCTCTTAATTGGTTAGTCTTCAACTTTTTTCTGTTTCTGTGTTTCTGATTAGGTTTCTGCTATACCATCTTGTTTACAATAGAAAATGGAACATGGAGCATTATGGCACAGTATAGGGGATTGGCCCACAATGTTGTGCTGACCTTTGAACCTACTCTAAGATCAATCTAACCTTAGCATTCCATTTTTCTATCATCCAGCTGCCTGTTTAAGACTTTCTTAAATGGTCATAATGTATCTGTCTCTCCCACCTCCCCGCCAGGAAGTTCCACAGACTTACCATTTTCTTTACATCCCCCATATTTTCTTCCAATCAACTAAAATTATGCCCCTGGTATCGGTCATTTCCACTATGGGGAAAAAGTCTCTGGCTATTCACTCAATCTATGTCTATATCATCTTGTACAGATGGAGTCTCTACTGGACTACAGTAATTAGAAGTATAGCAGGTCTACTGCATCGGTGAGCTGCTTGTTGTTCAGAGTAGCTGACCAGGGTGTCGTAGGAGCTGGCTGGCTGTTCAGAGAAGGGGAGGCCTGCTGTCAGGCCGCAGGATGAGAGTTGGTCCTCCAGGCTGTGATGGGAGAGCCCAAGCCGCTGGGCTGTGATGAGAGTCAGGCTGCCGGGCTGTGATGGGAGAGTTGGGCCATTGGGTTGATGGGAGAACTGGGCCACCAGTTCAGATGAGAGGAGAGTTTGGTGGGTGGGCCATGGGAGGAGCCAGATTGGGTGCTGCTGCCTGCTACTCAGAGGCCCCAGAGTTGGTGGGTGAAGGTGGCATGTTTGACTGTCTTGGACGCTTCTTTTGCACCTTGTCTCCAGAGGAAAACTTTCTCATTCAGCTGCATGGTTAGAACGATATTAAACTTGAATTGATTTTGATTTGATTGACCGCTATCAAGTCTCCACTCATCTCCTTCATTCCAAAGGGAAAAACCTTAGCATGCCCAAACTATCCTCATAAGATCCTGTGGTCTCACAACATCACAAGTTATAGAAACAATCAATAAAACATTTTTAATAATGACAATAATTGACCAATAAAGGACATAACTATTTTCTTATGTCTGAGGTCCACAAATATTGGAAGATATCCCATTGCACTTTATGTTAAGTAAGGAGAGAAGATAAATAATTTACTCATTAATTACAAAGGATATGCCAAATAATAACTTGATGCCCTTCTTTGGCTAATGAAAATCATTAAAAACAGGGCTTTCTGGAGATTTCAAGAATCCTTTTAAGATCACTAACTTGAATGACACGTACATGTGGATTTCTGTTTCGTCACATGGAATCCCAAACTACACGAGAAGATCAGAACAAATCTCACCCTACAGAATTGTCCACTTCTGTAAAACTATACCTGTCAATTGTATCTGTTATTTATGAGTTATGCATCTCCTATATCATATGGAATGATAGCTATCTGGGCTGGAAGGAGATCTCCTTGTTGGAGGAGGGGAGAAAAAGACTGATTAACAGAAAGTTGGTGGAAGAGATTCTGCTGAACAGATTTATCTGATCACTTGGTCTTTCAGAAGATAATATCTGTTCTTTCAAAGCAGCCACTGGATTGCTATTCTCATTCTCAGATGGCATTTTCGAATCTGCTGATCACTACTTGAACCAGTTAGGTTGCACACCAGCTAATAATGTAGCCATTTCCACCCATGACCATGATCCATTATAGAGTCATAGAGTTATAAAGCATGGAAACAAGCCCATCATCCCAGCCAACTAAGATGTCCCATCCAAGCTAGTTCCATAGGCCATGTTTGATCCATAATTTTCTGAACCTTTCTAATCCATGTACCTATCCAACAGTCTTTTAAAATTTGTTATTGTATCCACCTCAACTGCTTCTTCTGGGAGCTTATACCACCTATATAACCACCATTAGTGTAAAAAATGTTGCCCCTCAAGTTCTTATCAAATCCCTCCTCTCTCACTTTAAACCTATGTCCTTTATTCTTGGTTCCCAAGTCTGGCAAAAAGGCAAAGTGCATTCACCCTATTTATGCCCCCTGTGATTTTATACATTTTTACTGCATAAGATCATTTCTCAGTATCTTACACTCTAAATAATAAAGTCCTACCCTCTCCAACCTTTCCCTATAACTTAGTTCCTCAAGTGCTGGTAACATCTTTGTTAACCTACTTTGCACTCTTTCCAGTTTAACAGCTAGAGCAGGATGACCAAAACTGGACACAATATTTTAAGTATGGTCTCACCAGCATCCTGTACAACTACATCCTAACATTCCAACTTTTATACTCAACAAGCCAAAACTCTTCTTATCCACCCTGTCAATCCATAACTCACCTTTCAGTGAACCATGTACCCTGTCAAAGTCCCCTTGTTCTACAACACTACCCAGGACCTTACCATTCACTGTGAAAGATCTACCTGGATCTGATTTTCCAAGATGCAACGCCTCACACTTATTCAAATGAATCTCCATTTGCCATTACTCAGCTGACTTACTAAGCTGGCCAAGAACCCCCCCCCCCCACACCCCCATAATTTTTTATAACCTTCTCCATGGTCCTCCTTTTTGGCTTTATCAGCAAATTACTAACTATGCCTTATATGTTGTTATTTGATTCGTTGATTTAGATGACAAAGTACAATGAGCCCAGCACCAACCCGTGAAGGACAAAAAAAAAGAGTGACACCATGAGAATCAGGCCTCCAATCTGAGATACAGTCTTCCACCATAACTCTCCACTTTCTACCATCTAGCCAAATCCCTTGTTCTCCCTGGATTCCATGTGATCTAGACTTTCTCAGCAGCCTACCATGGCCCTATTGAAGTCCATATAAAACACTACTACCACCCTGCCCTCATGGACTTTCTTGGTCAGATTGTCACTATTGCCAAGTTATTGATCCTAGTCTTGTGTACCTTGGGCCAGGACATCATAGGAAATCATCTAAATCTGAATAATCCCACTTGTGCCCATGCAAAAATAGAACAGGTGGATTGATAATAGAATAATGCTTTAATTTGTAGTCTAAGGATTTTTGAAGGAAAATATGGCTATGTGATTATTATGTGAAAGATGGAATTTGCCTTAATTATCAGCACTACTTGTCAACCAAGTATTCTCTGCTAATCATTACCTCTTTTTCTCTCCTCTGACAATTGTAGATCTACAGTAAGCTCAGGTGACTGTCATTCCATATTTCCTTATGAAATTGGAAACCATTTTGGTCCATGCGAACTATGTTAGTTCACATTGCGATCGTATTCTGCCACCAAATTTTTCCATAATCTATTGTCCCACTGTTCCATCTTTCCCTCAGATGCTACCGCTCAGCAACACACTACAGGCAATTTGTAACAGCCAGCTAACCCACCAATATGCATGACTTTGGGATGAGGCAGGAAACCATAGCAACCAGATACAAAGTAAGTATCACAGGGTCAGTCTGCAAACTCTACCCTGATAGCACCAGATACAGGAATCAACCTGGCTCACCGTAGCTGTTCCTCAGCACTGCTGTGCCACACACAACCCCTCTTGTGACTGGCACCTTCTAGATCCAATTTTTCCTTCCAAGTGTTTTCAGCTGGGGTTCCTGCCATTGACTCAGGCAGGAAACAGAAGGAAGAAATGCCTCACCATTATATCCATCACTGCTGCTTTGTCATATAGTGTTTGGATACACTGCTCCGCTCGCCTTCATGCATTTCTGTAAATGTCAGGACCACTCTTTGAGGTAATTTGTCAGCATCACAACTTTAGTGTACTATCATTGCTCAGAAGTATGTGCTGGAGTTTTCCTGCTGCATAAGCAATTGAGCATAAACAAAAATATTTCACTAATTCTACAAAATTATTGCAAAACATAAAGAAGATTCAAGAGATTCTGCAGATGCTGGAAATCTTGAGGAACACCTACAAAATGCTAAGGGAACTCAGAAAGTCAGGAAGCATCTATGGAGGGAAATCACGTTGGACCAAGACGCTTCATCAGGACTGTCAACTGTTTATTTCTCTCTGTAGATGCTGCCTGACATCATGTGTGTTGCACAAAACATAAAGGACTTCATTTTACAAACAAGAGAAACTCTGCAGATGCTGGAAATCCAAGCAACACACACAAAATGCTGGAGGAACTCAGCAGGCCAGGCAGCATCTATGGAAAGCAGTACAGTCGACGTTTCTGGCTGAGACCCTTCAGCCGGAATTTATTTCATTATGACAGACTGATAAGAGAACAGCTGAAACAGCTCTTCTATCTGCATAACTAATTACCTCCATATGGAGTTTCCAGTCAAGAGGATTACCTTGTGTGTTTACAGTAGCAGCATTCTGCATGTTCAGTATTTGAGATTTTCTAGAAATTAGTTTCACCCAACAAGATAGACATGATTTTCACCAGAGATGTTACAATTTACATCTGGGTTTTCAGTCAGTCTGTAACTATATATGGGACTGGAAATATTCATGGATGCAATTTCCATTCATATAGTCTGTGTTTTGTAAAATAAAATAAATCCCAAATAAAATAAAGCACTGGTCTTCATCATTTAGGTGTGATATTGTAAATTAAAAAATGACTTAATTCTAAGTTAACATTTTATTGATTTAATACTGTCATGGGCATTTATTCCTCAGATACATACAGATTAAACTGGGAATATGGACATATATAGGGTCACACTGGTTTAACATTAAAATCAAATTTCACTCCCTTTTGCACAGATCCAAGGATCAGCTGTTATATGCGAATCTATTTCTTGTTTCTGATTTTTCAAGCATTTCAGTTTAAGAGGTAAAAAAAAATTGGACAGGAAGGATTTACCATTTTCCTCCTATAATGCTCACCTCTTTGGCCATATCTGCAGTCAATCCTTTGAACATTTTCTGTGTCTTCTATGCCCTCTATGCATGTGAGGCTCACTCATGAAAATTGATTAGTCGCTTGCTAATGTCTTCCATGAGGTGTATAAGGGGCATGCTAATTGCCTGCCAAACTTCACTGAAAACGAATATTGAACATAAGGCCTAAATGATATAAACATGCAAAATTAAATGATTGCTCTATGGTGTTAACAGACTGATGGGAAGTATCTTGGAGATTGTTCATTAATATCCCTCTAATACCCATTCCTTTGATAACAAATAAGGTAAAGGAGGTTTGATAAAATCCATGCTAAAACATGGAATTGAAAAATATATTTTTTAGCTCTTAAATAATGATCTACTTGCTTTAGTCAGAGTCAATCAAAGTGTAATCTCCTCAAAAATGGTGAAACCTGCTCCTGAGGTTTCAAAGATCTGATTGAGATAGCATTGTACATGAGAGCATCTCTGAAGTTTTCATTTTATTAAGACAGGACCAAAGGAATATGGAAATTCATTGATTTTATTTTTCTGGAAGCAGATTTTTATTTTTATTTTTATTTCTCTTTAAGTCCCTTCGGATACTGCTAATTTAGGCAGTTACTACTGTGCCTTGCGCATTGACTGTCCAAATCATTTCGCAACAATATTTTTGTAGTTCAGAAATAGATTGTGGTCAATTTACATATGAAAAGCTCTTACACTGATAGACATCATTGGGTTATCTTTTTATATGTTATTGTTTAAAAGATAAATTTTAATCGGGACACTAAAAGAATTTCCTGACCCTTTGCCAAATACTGATAGGATCTCAGACCTATCTGTGAAGGCAGATTGGGCTACTCACTCAGAAATATTTCACTCCCATTGTCAGCCTAGATAATGGGTGCAATCCTTAAAATGGGATTTGTATTTATAATTTCAAGGCTCTAAAGTAAGAACACTATTGCTAATCACAAACGAGGGAAAATCTCATATGCTGGAAAAAAATCCAAGCAACATACACACAATGCTGGAGGAGCTCGGCAGGTCAGGTGAACACTATTGCTAAGCTAAGACTGACTGCTATAATAGAGTTCATTAATTTTTGTCTCTTTCAGGTTTGCTGAGCTAATATTGCTTATATGGAAACAGACTAAGGATCTTGAAAGATTAGCTTTATTTGTCATTTATACATTGAAACATACAGTGAAAAGCATCATTTGTGTCAATGAACAATACAGCACAAGGATTTTCTGGGGAAAGCTTGCAAGAGTCACCATATTTCCAGCGCCACACAGCATGCCTACAACTGACCAACCTTTTACTAATCTGTACATCTTTGGAATGTGGGAGAAAACCTATGCAGTCACTGGGAGCTTGTACAAACTTCTTACCTACAGAGGTGGGAATTGAACTTTAATCATGAGTGCTGTAAAGCGTTTTATATTGATAAATTCAGTGTGGAGGTAACTTTCTCAATTTGCACCTTGAATGATCCGTTCAAACTGTGGAATATAATGTTGTATTAACCCTGAATCAGGCACACAGAGGGGGGAAAGACAGCATTCCTGAAACTCCTCTCACGTTGCCTTGACATCTCAAAAGACTTGAGAAAAAAAGTTGTTCTTAATATAATCATGCTATTTCCATTTGCAAAGAACTCATAAAGGCAATTATCCTTGAACACGTTTTCTTTTTTCACCATTATTGCACAAATAATTACAAAAACTATACACTAGCTGAAGGAAAAGGAGTATGAAAAATTACATTGAATGTTAGCATGATGTTGAGTCAAATTAATAACAAAACTCATAGCATTAAGAAACGTCAGTAATGGAACTGTAATAAAAAGGGGATGTTTAATTTAACATACGTGAATTATTATTACTTTCCATGTTTAATCAGACAGAAACTAACTTTCACAGTTATCTAAACTAAAACAACTCTTTGCATTTTACAGCTAACATGATTTCTGCTGACTTAGCTGTCATTGACACTGTACTGATATACAGGAGAAGATTATTAATGGGAGTTTGGAAGGAATAAAATAATATATTGATATTTAAAACTACAATCTGAAACCATAAAATACCATATACAGATATTTATTATTTTAAGTGTTGCAGAAAACACCAAATGTCAAAACATTTGGGCATCAAAATTACATAATTGTACATTTTCTTAACTCAAAGAAGTTTAGTCTGTCATCTATTAGATTTAGTATGAGTCATACAAGCTGCTCATAATTGTAACTTTACATAACATAGTTTATTGACACAGTTTATCAGCATCCAGTCCTGAGGATGAATATGCATTTTAAACTCCTCTTTATTTCTTTCCAAAACAAATTTAAACTGATAATATGAATGGGAAGGAGGTGGAGAGAGAAATCAGTGGGAGGAATGGGTAGGTGTCACACCGATGGAAAATAGAGGACACAGAGGTATAGAAGCAATCAGCTCAGATACAAGTCATTCAGCTCAACCAATCCATATTGACTATGGTGCCAACCAGCTCATCCCAATTTTTCTTTTCTATTTCTGTTTGAACCTTCTCCAACTTGCATACAGGCAGAGGCTAAAGAAAAAAGCTCCAGAGATTAGAACAATAAAGAGGTGGTCATGGAGGCAGAAGAACAGCAAAGATGCATACCTCAAGATGCTCTTTATTGACTGCAGCTCAGCATTCAATATCATCCCCCCTCAAAACTAATCAATAATTTCCTAGACCTTGGCCTCAATATCTCTTCGTGCAATCAGATCCTCAATTTCCTCAATTGCAGATCCCAGTCAGTCTGGATTGGCAACATCTCCTGAACAATCTCCAGGAGCACAGGTACACCACAAGGCTGTGAGCCTAGACCCCTGTTCTACCCATTTTACACTTACGATAAGCACAGCTCCAATGACATGTTCATGTTTGCTGATGACACCACTCTCGTAGACTAAATCAAAGCTGATGAGAAATCAGCATATAGGAAAGAGATTGAGAATCTGACTGAGCGGTACTATAACAACAAGCTCTCACTCAATGCCAGCAAGACCAAGGAGCTGATTGTTGACATTGGGAGGAAGAAACTAGGGTCCATGAACTGGACATTATTGGTGGATCAGAGGCAGAGAAGGTGAGCAACTTCAAATTCCTCAGTATCATTTCGCAGGACCTGTCCTGGGCCCTGCAAGTAAATGCAACCATGAAAAAAGCATGGCAGCCCCTCTACTTCTTTAGGAGTTTGCGAAGATTCAGAATGACATCTAAACTTTGACGAACTTTCATAGATCTGTAGTGGAAAGTATGCTGACTGGCTGCATCACAGCCTGGTATGGAAACAACAAAGCCCTTGAACAAAAAAACCTACAAAAAGCAGTGGAAACATTTGGCCCATGTCAGGTGAAACCCTCCGCACTATTGAAAGCAACTACACAATACCATGCCGCAGGAAGGCAGTATTCATCGCCAGGGACACCCACCCACACCCCTCCCCCCACCAAGGACATGCTCTCTTTTTGCTACTTACAGAGCCCTCCATTTTTATATTAAGTATGTGCCTAAAAGTTTCAATATTCAGATATTGAAAGGACATTTATTATCAAAGTATATATGCAGTATACAACTCTGAGATTTGTCTTCCCACACGCAGCCACAAAACAAAGAAAATCATGGAACCCATTCAATGAAAATGTCAAATGGCCAACATGTGAGAAAAAGAACAAATTGCCCAAATGGTGAAAATTGAGTAAAGAACGCAGGATAGAAAACACCAAACCACAAAATCATTGAAAGAGTACAAGTATATTCTGTTCAGCCTCAGTTCAGTTCAATCTAGCACTGTGTTGTTCGTTATCTGCAGGCAGCCCCAATCAAAACTGCACAAAATGGCAACAAGATAAAGGAGTGATCCGAAACCAGAAACATATCACAATGTGAACTAGAGAGTCAAATTTACAAACTGCGTTGATTAAACTTTGCCCAGGACTCTGGAGCATCGAGTGACAGGGACAGAGAGCCTCCGGACTTCAGTCAGCACACTAACCTCACGGAACCCCCTCAGAGACAGCAATGTGCCAGCTCAGCCAAGTGGCCCGAAAACACACCACCAAAACGTAGATCACAGGCTCCAACAGTAGCAGGTTCTCTGCCCAGTGAAGCAGTGGAGGCTACCTCATTATACATATTTAAGACAAGACTGGATAGATTTTGGCATAGTAGGGGAATTAAGGGTTATAGGGAAAAGGCAGGTAGGTGGAGGTGAGCCATGGTCAGACCAGTCATGGTCTTATTGAATGGTGGAGCAGGCTCAGTTGGCCAAATGGCTTACTCCTACTCCTATTTCTTACAATTTCTGAAATCCCTCTGTACTTTTACTCCAATCACCTTAAAATTCTGCACTCTCACATTAGCCATTTCTGCAGTGGAAAATGGTCTTAGGCTATTCAGCTGATCTTTGCCTTTTATCATCATCTTGTACACCTCCACCAAGTCACCTCTCATCCCCCCTTCGCTCTAAAGAGAAATTACTTAGCTAACTCAACCTATCCTCATGAGGCATGCTTTCTAATTCAGGCGGCAGCCTCGTAAATCCGCCCTGCACTCTCTAAAGCTTCAGCTTTCTTCAGGCAACCAGAACAGAACATCATATTCCAGGTGTGGTCTAACCAGGGTTTTATAGATCTGTAACATTACCTCTCAGCTCTCGAACTCATTTGCCTGACTGGCCAACAGCTCTTGCATCTTCTTAACAACCCTATCAATGTGTGGCTACTGTGGGGAATCTAAGGCTGTGGATCCCCAAGAACCCTCTGTTCATCCACACTGCTAAGAATACTGCCACTTACCCTGCAATCTGCCTTCAAATTTGACCTTCCAAAATGCATCACCTCAAACCTTTCCAGGCTAAATGCTATATCTACCCCTATACTTCCTCTCTCACCACCCTCAACAGTCCTTTTAGGTGATGCATCACCTCAAACATACAACCATTTATTGATCTGATTTGCCTTCCTGCCGCAGATTGGGCACTTGCTTCATTGAGCATCTTCACTCCATCACCGTACCAGCCGGTCTGCAGGCTACTGAGGTGGGGGAGAGGTTTATTTTATACCACCCTCCTCAGCATGACTCCAAACTTTGCTATTCCATTCTATCAGAAGGCTTGAGGCAAAAGCAGAGCAATGGAGGTAATTTAGTAGTAAATGATATTTTACTAATAGACTCCAAAAATAACAAGCCACAAGGGTCCAATAAACAAGGGAAAACAGATAAGTAACTCACCAAAGCAACAAGGTAACTGAAGGCTACAGGCAACTGTTTGAGGCCAACTGGTTCAAAGGCTGAACAAGTGAGTGAATAAGACCAGAAGTGACTGGTTTAAATAGGCTGTAAGTGATGAGTTGGAAATAAGTGGCAGGTGACTTCTTATAAAGTGGCTGGGTACCTGTGCACAGCCTGACAGGACCCTTCTCCTACGACTGTCACTGACACCCCAGGATGATCCAGATGGGTGTAGTGGAACTCCTCGATGAGTGATGGCTGCAAGATGAAACTGACTGGCACGCAAGACCTCTTCCCTGGACTGTACCATTCCCAGCCGACCTGGTACCACACACCCTGTCCATGATGTGAATCTATCAACTGGCGAGCTGAGCATCCAGGACCATCTTCCGTCCTCCGAGGTTCCTGAGGTGCAGACTGGTGGGTTGAGTGGTCCATGGACAAGGGGCTTGAGGCAGGACACATGGAAAGTAGGTGTGATCCTGAGGGATGGTGGCAGCTGGAGACAGTAAGTGACTGGGTTGAGGCAATGAGTAATCTTAAAAGGACCAATGAACTGGGATGAGAGTTTGTGGAAGCCAGTCTAGACTGGACATCCAGACACAGTCCCTAGGTCCGAGAACTCTGGTTGGGCACCGATGGCGTTTAGCTTGGTGGTAGTAGATGCGGTTGGTAGATAGCATGACCCTCCTTGCCCTCCATGCATTCTAGTATCGGCAAACTAGTGCCCTGATGAATGGAACCTTCACCGTTGGTTAATCTGTGGTGAACAACATCAGTCGGTAGCCATGAAGCATTTCAAGGTGTGACATACCTTTGGCAGAGGTGGCTTATGGGTCTGTTTGGCCCAGAGCAGATACTTCTTCCATGTGGAAGGGTTAGAGGCGGGGAAGCATCACAGAAATATTGGACCATAGGCATCAGGGGATAAGTAAGGGCCATGGGGTCATTGGGTTGGAGGAATTAGACTGGGCACATCGAGGGCAGGCAGTGATGAGCTGACACACATCTGCAATCATGGTTGTACACCAGAACCGGCATCACAGATAATCCAGAGTCCGTCGTGTGGCTGGATGGCTGGAGAAGAGTGAGGAGTGGGCCCACTGGAGTGCCTCAGACTGGTAATGAAGCTTCACTTGAGCCCTTCAAAGGCTTGGTCCACAGCAGAAGACTGTGAGTTATCTGTGAGTTAAGTGCTTTGGTAAGGGAGGTGAGCGGAGCAGCAATTTGGCCGTAGTTCCTGTTGGCAGAAGTTGGGAAAGCCCAAGAAGCACTGTAGCTGTTTCAGGGAGCATGGAGAGGGGCCAGTCGTGTGCACGTTCTCTGGGTCCATGGTTATACTTTGGGATGAAAGGACGTAACCCAAGAAGAAATGACTGGGGTGGGAACTGGCAATTTTCTAACTTGCTGTACAGCTGGTTTTCAAGGAGATGCTGAAGGACTGAATGGATGTGACAGATGTGGTTTTGAGGGTCCTTGGAGAAAATGAGGATGTCATCAAGATAGATTAACACGTATCTTCCACATGGCCCTGGCAGATTTGGATCAGGTTGTATGCACTCCGTAGATCCAGTTTGGTGAAGATCTGGCCTCTGCAGACAGTTTAGAATGTGCTATCCATTAAGAATTGTTATGATTCTTGATGTTGATTTTGTTGAGTCCACAGTAGTTGATACAAGGATGAAGACCCCCCATCTTCATTTTTGAAAAAGAAGAATCCTGCACTGGCTGGGGACTAGGATGGTTAAATGAAGCCGTGCTGTAGCACTTCAGTGATGTAGTCATTCATGGCTTGGGTCTCAGGAAGGGAGAGGGAGACTACATGATTTCTGGGAAGGGTGGTGACAGGGATGCACAGGCATGAGGTGGCAGGGTGCTGGCTTTCATTTTATTAAAGGCAATGGCTAAGTCATGCTGTTACTGTGGAAGCTGCGTGAGGCCAAGAGTTTCCTCTGTCTCCACAGATCTACGGGGTGAAGTCAGCCAAGGTTGCAGATAGGAGGTCTGGCAAGTGGGTCGCCAACTCAGCAGTGAATCAGATGACCAGGTGAAGTGAGGGTAATGAGTGGAGAGCCAGGCATAACCCAAAATGAGAGGAGTGTTGGTGAGTCAATAAGGAGGAATTGGATGGAGTCATGTGCACACATGCCGTGTCAGTGTTCTGATCATCCCAGACTCCAAGGGACATCAATAGTTGTTTTGCAGAAGGGCTGACAGATAGGCTCGGTAGGGAGTCCAAGCTGCACACAGACAATCTAGGCCAGACAGTTTCCTGCTGCGCCAGAATCCACCAGAACCTCAAGTGTGTAGATTCATCAGGCTGTGGAGGAGGACAGAGAGAGCGAGTTGGAGTCTGGTGCTGAAATGAGAGGCTGGTGTTATTTTATCAGACAAAAGGCCCTTCATCTCTTCCTGGTGGTGGCATTCCCCATATGTCTTGGGCATTTGATGCATGTGTGATCGGTGGCTCCCCAGTAAGTGCACAAGTTGTTTCTCTACCAAGGCTCATGCTTTTGGGAGTTTTAAGGAAGCTCTTCCTACCTGCATCAGTTCTAGAGGCACTGATGATCAGGGTCCTGCAGCCTAAAATGGTTCTGGGAACAGAAATGGGTTCTGTTTGATCATCTGGAGGGCAGTTGCATAAAATGCTTGTCAATTCGGAAGGCCAGAGTGATGAAGCTTTCAAGGTCAGTGGGTATCTCCATGGAAGACTGCTTGTCTTTCAAGTGTTCTGAAAGGCAATGGTGGTAATGGGCCAGCAGTGCTTTCTCATTCCACTGTTAGGATCTCAAATTCCATGGTGTAACCCAGCACTGAGCAGGACTTTGGCACAGACGAGGTGTCCGATCTGCCGCCCCCTTTCACTTCTCAGTTGTTTGAAAACCTTGCATATCTCAGCAGTGAATTCCTCATATTTATTGCAAATGGTGGTCTTATTGTCCCTGTTAGTGGCAGCCCAAGTCACAATTCACCCAGTCAGAAGAGAGATAACAACAGTAATTTTGGCTCATTTCATGCAGAGTTGGCTGGACATTGAAGTGTAGGGTGCACTGCAATAGCAAGTTATGGCAACAGGTTGGAGGTCCGAAGTGTTAGGACACTCTGAGTGAGGAGGTTGACTGCCATGGGGTTGCTGTATCAAGATGGAGAGCTGGTTGAGATTGGTGAGCAGATGGTCAATTATTGCCTGCTGCTTCGGGATTGTGTGCTTCTGTCAATGAATGACTTCTCTTCGGTGAGCAAACTCTGCTGGGTCAACCGTGGGTTTATCAGGAGGTATAGAGCAGGCTTGACACAAAAGGAGAGCAATGAAGAAAATTCAGCAGTAGACCATATTTTACTAATAATCTGCAAAATAACAACCCACAAGGAGCCTCAAAACAAAGGAGAATAGATACTTAACACAACAAGGCAACTGAAGGCTAGGAGCAACTGGTTGAGGGTGGCTGGTTCAATGAGCGAATGAAGGACTGTGAATGAGAGCTGAGTTTAAAATAGGCTGTGGGTGTTGTGTTGGAAATGAGTGGCAGGTGACTCCTTTTAGCTGATTGGCGACTGAGAGGTGCCTGCCTGTGCAGGCCTAACAACTTCACTTGGATTGGCTCACTAGCCTTCATTTAAAAGACAAGCTTAAGTAAGATTTTTATTTGGTGTCCTTATTTTGCAGAATACTTATGTTTTTAACCAATTCAATAGCAGATTCCTTTGTTCACTCTACTGTCACAATCAACACTTGCTTATTGAAGGGAACATGCTGGACTGGGGAAGGAAGGGATAAGGGAGCCACCTGATGAAATTAGAACACAGGTCCATGTCTGTGCTGAACATTACAAACAGCAAGGTACAAGTAGACATTTGGCTGTGGGAGCCAAATGATACCACAGCCATTGTATGGTCAAAGCTCTGCAGTTGGAGTGGTTACAGAGGCTCCATCTCTGCCCTCACTGAAGGTGAGGCTTAACAGCTAAGTTCAAAAGTTGGAGGATGAAGGAAAACAACCATTTCAGTAAAGTTAGATAATTTCCCTTGAATTCTTCCTTATCACAGAAGCTAGAATTTAGCTTGGTCAATTCTTTCTCGGTGATTTCAACAAAAACTGATTGGGAAACTACATGCCACAAAACTTAATGAATCTGAAGCCACCAAAACTGGCGATGACCAGGTCTTCAAAATTAATGATATCAGGTTGTTCCTCTACAGATGAAAAAAGGAACCCCTTAACCAGGTGAAAATTACTCTGATATGCAAACTCAATCTGGCTAATTATCATGTCATCAGTATATTTTTAACCCTTAGCAAAATGCTACAAAGCATAATTGACAGCACTTTGACAAGTACCAATAATCTTGTCTCTGAAATTCTGGAGATGTAAGAGGCTGCAAATGCTAGAATCTGAACAATTAACCATCAGCTGGAGGAACTCAACAGGTTGGGCAGCATCTGTGGGAAGTAAAAAATGCCACAGCCCTAATGCAGGGGTTCGATCCAAAACATCAACAATTCCTTTCCTCCGATGGAACTGTGTTCCTCCAGCAGATTGTCTGTTAAACTCTGATGTTCTGGGTTCGTCAAGAGCCATTCAGTCCCAGATCTCATAATAGCTTTGGTCTAAAAATGAACTCTACACGTCATGAAGTGATGTTATAGCAGCTCTTGATTGAGAATAGCATCAAGATTTTGAGGTTGATATTCAGGGGATAACTCTCCACTGTCTAGTGTCCTATCCAGAACTGGTATTTGTATCTATGGGAGTTTGATTATTTCTGATGCAATATCACAGCAGAAGGTCCTCAGTTTAGTACGTCCTCAGTTGATTCATTAAGTTTGGAATACACTGAGCAGTGAGGATCTTTGGGGAGTCTTTAATTCCATTTCAAGCTTCAATTATGAAAAAAAGCATTCTGTGCTCACATTGATGAAATTCTCCAGGCTTTGGTAATAAGTGGTTAATGATACTTTTGTTACCCTCACAATGAGATCCAATATGACAGGACCCACTCACCTCATCCTGAATGTCCATGCTCCCTGCAAATTCTTCATCTGCTATATTTGTTCTGTCATTTAGTAATCAATGGGGTAAACTCCTTTTAATGATATCAGAACCCCATTGTCCTCTTTTGCCCAGAAAGTGAAAAATTGCATATGTCATTATTATTCTTTCTCTTCACTTAGCAATTAAAAAAAATTACAAATTCTATTTATTTTATAAAGCAAGACATTAGAAATCTGAATTTAAATAGAAAATGCCAGAAACTCAGAACTCATTTGGCAGAATTATGGAGTTAGGAATGAAAGCATTTTTATAGTTGGTATCTTTGCTTCATTTGGTAACTATGCTTTCCTCACAAATACTCCCTGCCTCACTGAGTATTTTGAGCATTTTCTGTTGGTACGTTGGGTATTTTAAAATATCTCTTCCCTCTCTTTCCATTTATACAACATAATTTCCTATTTCTCTATCGTGTCCAATTCACCCTCTTTCTCAGTCCATATCTTTATTTCTTAGTTCTTTAATCTACTTGGTTAGTTTAAAATTTGTCAGGGGTTCACCATGTTCCAGTCCTCTTACTGTGGCATGAGCAGCTTGCATGAACCAAAATATTATATGTGAAATGTTTTAAAACTTGGACTTCCAGCAAATCTTGTATGATGCCCCGTACCTACATAATTGGAGATAACATAAGTAAGCTGTTGCTGCTTAATTCAAGATCATTTTATTCACTGAACATTAAATCTCATGTACCCGTCTGGCTAGTGACGCCTTGCTCTTTGCTCAGAGAAATAAATATATTGTAAGAATCGTACATGTTAAAAATTTTAAAATAAAGTAAAATAATGTGAAAGAGTAAACAGTTATGTGTCTTTGCTACTTATGAAAGATATGTTATGTAAACCCCTTAAGAAATATAAAATTCCTTACTGAAATTAAATGAAGGTCGAAAAATGATTTTGTCTTTTTGACATTTTATTGCCAACTTTATCACTATGAAGAGAGGCAAGCAGCATGAGGCTAGTTTAGGTGCCAAGACTGTGTGTTTATGGATGTATTAATGGCCCATTGCATGACTTCCTGCCAGCCACATTGTGGTGATAACTACAACCACTTCTTCTGCACCTCCTACACTCTGTGTCATCACAGCCAGCAGTAATTAAAACTCAAACTCCCAATTACACTTACACAGTACAATGAAAGGAAATTTGATTGTATTTCATGTCCTCCCTGGAGTTCAGTACAGGATAACATAATAAAACTGAGAAATGTGCAATGATATCTCGACAGGATATTGCAAAGTCAAAGCTCTAGTCTGGCAATTTTGCAAGAAAAAAATAAATTCAATTGTAAAAGAGAAACAGCATTTTACTAATATTCCTTTGGACAGGATCAAGCACGTGCTACTCCAGACATCTTTATCAGACAGTGTATGATGTGTAACATTTGAAAAGATTTTTGAATTACTTTGCAGATTGCATCTCTTTAGTGTGGACCAAGCTTTCTTTAACTATAATGCAAAAATAAACATATTGTGAATCCAAAGTGTTTCCGTTCAACCCTATTAACAATATATTTTGGTTCCCATCCAGTAAATGTCTATGAAATGTGTGACAAAAGGGCACCTATAGTGTTGATGCTAAGTTGATGAAAATAAGGGGAAAGTGGTAAGAAATAATAGGATCAATGGTTTAAAGATTCTAAGTGGTCCAGCTTTCCCTTTCATATACTAATTATTTTGATGAAACCAAGGTATCTCAAAATGGTGTTTGGCTTTGTGTGTGTTACTTTCACACATTTATTGTCAGTCGCACTCAACCTGTACACACCAATCTCCCCGTATGTGATGCTGGCTGAAGGATTAATATAACACTGTGAACAATCTTATATTTTTCTTCAAATCAGTTTGGGTCTGTATGAGAAAACACTTCGGTTTTAGGATTAACATTTCTTCTGAAGCCCAGCACCTCTCATAGAATTGCCGTCCCTCCACGCAGCACTGGAGTGCCCACACTCAAGTTTCTGGATTACATCGTGAATCCACAAGCAAACGTGCTAAAAAGTGAAGCTGATGGCCTACCTCATTTTAACAGATGAATGCAGTCTGTTAGACAATCATAGACTCTGTTGTGACACACCACATAAGGCTCTATTTCCACTTTTTAGCTAAATTAGTACTTTAGCTGGATTCACAGACTGTCATCGATGATAATATCCCAATAACTGATCAATTCTAATGCATTGTTTTGCCTGCTGCTAATCCAAGGAAAACTGCCAGTTTCTCCCTGAAGTGATGATCTGCCATTTACTCAGATACTTTAAGTTCAAGTTCCATCCAAGGACTTAAGTAATCAGGGTCGCACTTGAATGAATACTTAGTGAGCTGAGAGCATGGATTACTCAATAGCAGGCCCTGTGGCTTTATCCAAAAGTAAACATGGAACTTAGCTTAGTCTTCATTTACCCAATATCTCCAGGTTAGTCACTACTCTCCTTGCTATCTCTGGAGCTTGCTGTGTAGATTAGCTTGAGATTTGAGTCTAAAATAACAGCAAAAAGGCTGCAAGAAGGATTCATTGATTGTGAAGCACATACGGAGGGATGAGAATCTTATAAAGGCATAGTACCTTTATTACAGATGCTACCTTACTGATTTTAGGAAGTCATGATCTGGAGTATTACTGTAGATGCACTGTATCAAGAATATATTAATAAATCTCATTAAAGTGGTCAACATATTTAATTGTGGCATTGCCTGTTTTGCTGGGAGAGCATTCCACTGACCCTGGGCCATTCCTTGTGTCAGGATAGGCAGATAACAATTTTACAGGAAGCTAAAGAAGAAAATGAGTGTTAAACAAATGAAAGCACAGTGGATTCCAGTTAAATGGGACATTGGGACAAGTATTTCTTGGGTCAGTTAAGCGGCTGTCCCAGTTAGCTGAAGTTTCATGGAAATATTTTAATAAGTATAAAAATACTGTTAAACTGAGGAACAAATTATGTATTTAAATGAAATGCAAAACAAATTAGAACACTATCAATACGACTGCAATGCTATAAAACTGTATATTAGTTCTGAATAGTTATTGATAGAGAGATTTTGTGTACGTCGCTGCATTCTTTTGATTGACTGTAAATGAACAAAATCAGCGCATGTTGCATTTGACTGTGTTCATGGCATAGTCATGTATGGTTGAATAACAATTAAGCTTTAACTTGAACTTGAGCATTCTCCAGCCCCAATTAATCAGTATAATGAACCAAGTAAAAGAAGGGAG
Source organism: Hypanus sabinus (assembly GCF_030144855.1). Lineage (NCBI taxonomy): Eukaryota > Metazoa > Chordata > Chondrichthyes > Myliobatiformes > Dasyatidae > Hypanus > Hypanus sabinus. The sequence goes on along the minus strand of NC_082719.1, from coordinate 53,860,800 downwards.
ACCCAGTTATTTTCTCAATTAGTGTTAGTTTTTTAAAAGTTTTCCCAAATAAGTGGCTGTCCTAATTATCTGATGATCCAATTAACCAGAATCCAATGTATATGTTGTTTAGTTGATATTAAGTGAATGGGGATGAAGATTTATGTGGAGTGGCTATTTGGCTATTTGGATTGGCTATTTGGGCTGAATAACCTATTTCTGTGGTGAAAGTCATAAAAACCATGTCACAAGCTGTAATTTGATGGTTCTATTCCATTCAGAGTTCTTTCAGTTAACAACATGCTGTTAAGTGCAAACTGAATATTCAAAAATATGATATAAATCCTAGTCATTCACAGGCTTGTTCCAGCCAGTATAGAACATAATTAAGCTAAAGATTGTTGGTGAAAGCCTGGATTTAAACATGGTGTCCAATTCTAAAACAGCTGCACTTGATCTTTGAGGTTGTCAGAATTTGCCCAACTTTGGTTGGTTTAATTATCGATTTAGGAATAAATAATTTTTCATGTTTGGTCAAAAAATATAACATTTCTTATGCTCTACATTTCTGGAGTAGCCTTCAAATCCAAGATAAAAATTTTAGAATTATTTTGATGAATAATTAAAATATTCTTGTTTAAAAACATGCTTCCATATAACTTCCTTGCTCTTAAATGTTTTCAGAACAAGATCAGGGTTTTAATCCAAGCTTAAAACTATTGATCAGCAGATGCTGACAAGCTGTGCTAATGTGGTACTCGCCTGTAGTACACTTTGTGGCACTTATTTGCTGTTTACAACCAACTGTGACATGGAAAACGTAATGTATACCAAGAAGGATTTGTGTCCATTAAAAGGATTGTGATCCTCTAACATAATGACCACAAAACTGACCTTTGCCATCCTGAAGAACATGTGATTAAAAGCCCATGAACCTCCTTTAGATGATTAATATTGTAAAAGCAAAATGTGGGCAGAGGTTGTCAATCAAATGAGTCTTCCCAGCAGTTTAATGTACTTCATTGCATCCACTCTTGGGATTGATGCTTTGTTGGAGTTGAGAGTTAAATTAGCCAGAGTGAACTCACATCTGCTACTTGATCACCTGGAGATTTCATTTCTGCATTTTTGGCAAAGCAGCACCAGAAGCAATATTCTGGTTGAGAAGACTTCCACCAAAATCAGATGTCATTCACACCAAGCACTGAGGGTATGTGGTCCAGGTAATTCAAGAGAGGATGATGACAGGAGAAGAGTTAACAAATATCAAAGCTGTAGTGAGCCTTAGCTTCAGCAAATAATGAATAGTGATGAGACCATTTTAGTCTTTGACTTGCATTCTCTTCTAGCTTTACATGTTGAGATACTGTAATATGTTATCAATGAGTAAAGATACATTTAATAGATAGTAGTGGTGATGCAGTTAACATTATACTCAAACTACCAGTGAACACGGATGTATAATCACCATGATGATAATCTTGGGATTGGAAGTGTGCTGCTAGATGACAGGGATTTTGAATCCTCTTGGCCACCTCCATCAGCAAAAGTGGAAGTGTACATAGTGGAGCATTAGTATTCAAACTCATGTTCTTCAAAACCAACTGTAACCATAATATTGCCCATCAAAATATCTCCCTAATCACTGTGGCAAAATCTTCTTGCTTATTGTGGACTTTCAATCCTCCCAACAGTACGACTGGGAAAATAAATATAAATAGGGCTGCATAATGAAACAGAGCTGCATAACGAAATAGGGCTGCATTATAAAACAGTTGCACAATTAAACGTGATCTATAATACAAAAATTCCAAGTACTGCATATTGTGTAATAGAGGCTTGAAATAATGATAAGGCTGTTGTTGATTTTAAATCATATGCTGGAGTATCTCATTCAAAACTATAAACACTGGAATAAAAGTTAATTTCAGTAACAATTTGAATATAGCCTCTGTATTCTTTCAAAAGCCCATCTGCTTTGTAAATATTGTTTAGGGAAGGATTTTTGCCATCTTTGCTCAGCTAAGTTTCTTTGAATTGACACCCATTATTAACTGGTTATCTCCTTACTGCCTTCTGAACTGGTTAGGCAAGGACCATTAAGGATGGGCAATTAATGATAGTCCTTCCAGTTACAGCCACATCCTGTACAGGAGTACAGAATAACCACCCTCCTTCAGTGTCCCAGTGTGATTTACTTTGATGCAAGAAACCGCCTGCTAATCAGAAGCAGCAAGCCATTTGGACAATTAGCTTTTAGTGCTTTCTTGGACCTCTTTTAGATAAGTATGTAAGTCCACTCAGACAGAGATATTTGGCACCCGTTTCATTCCCATTATTTAACTTTTCTGACAGGCAATTTCTATCAACATCACTTGGAAAATGTAAAATGTCATTTGGATGGAAAAACTGCCACAGTACTAAAATTAGAAGTTTCCACATTATTATAGAAAGCTCAGTAAAAGTGGATTTGCACAATTCCCTTTTTCTTTGTAATTTAGGTCGAGTCGCAAAACAAATGTAAACAACTAGAAAAAAAGACAGCAAAATGGAAGGAACAGTCAGGCATTTTGAATGATGACATAGAACTTGGAGGGGCCAGAAGAGAGAGTATGGCCAATGAAAGTATATACCCACCTCAACTTCACACAAGACTGTATGTAATGATGTCAAATTCAGGACAAGGAACAGTGGAACTTATCACATTTCTGTACTGTTAACAAAACAAAGTAAATATATTTCAACTCAACTAGCTGTGATTCATGTAAGAATTCTACAATTATATCAGAGGATATAGCATTAAGAAGATATAATTTCTAACACATAATTCTCGCTTGGATTTTTGTTTGTTGCAGTAGCTATCTAGCAAAAGATAAAAAGAATTAACTTGGAACAGAAAAGGAAGGCATAAATTAAAGCTGTAATTTTATAAATGTAATAAAGGTGATAGCCCAGAAAATTGAGGAGTAACCATAAAAAAACTGAGAAGTCAGGAGCAGGCCTAATGTAAAACAAATAGTTAAATTTTCATGTTACATTAAAGAATGTGAATTATATTACACCTCTTAACTTACTTTTGAGCATGAAATCATAATTACATGAATATTTCAGCACAAAACATACAGAATTAGTGAAGTATTCTTGGCTTTAGTTCCTGAAACAATTTAAAAAATAACATTGGATTCCGGTTAATTGAGCTATTGGTTAATCGAGGCAGCTACTTATATGGGACAATTCTTACAGAACAAATAAAGAAAATAGCTGTGATTCCCTACGTTTATTTGTGACACAATGTCGCTGAATTGAGGCAGGAGACTTGCTGACTTACTAGCATTGGTTGTGTGAACTTGTGTGGCTGTTTGACACTACACTGTGCTTAGATTGGACAGTTTTTAAATAACGTTATTTGCGTGCATTTGCGTTCAAAGAGCAGTGTTTTTTGTCACTGACAGTTAGCGAGAAATAAGCTGTGGTTTCAACCATTCAGGCTTGGAGGTGCTTGAAATGGCTGATTTTACTACTTCAACAAGTTAGAAAATACAAAGTATTTGAAGGTATCATATTCTTCATAGTTTCTGTTTATTTATTTTTTGCGAAACAGCGTGGAATAGGCCCTTCCCATCCTTTGAGCTGCTTTGCCTAGCCACCCCCGATTTAACCCTAGCCTAATCACAGGACAATTTACAATGACCAATTAACCTACCAGCTGGTTCGTCTTTCGACTGCGGGAGAAAACCAGAGCACCTGGAGGAAACCCATGCAGTCACGGGGAGAGTGTACAATCTCCTTCCAGGACAGCAGCAGGAATTGAACCCGGGTCACTGGTACTGTAAAGCATTGTGCTGCCCCATTGAAGTAATATTCAAGATGTTACTTTGAAGGTAACATCTTGAATATGAAAATTTGGAAGATGCCGTTGTCAATAGCATTATATAAAGGCAGTCCATTATCTACACTAGGTGCTTGTGCTGATTCTGTTCATTTAAAATCAAAAGAACACGACACAGATGAAGTCCTCTGTTGATAAGTATTCAGGACTAATACACAGTTTTATAGCACTGCTGTATTTTTAGTAGTGTTCTAATTTGTTTTGTATTTAATTTAAATACATAATCACACTTTGTCTTTATTATTCCTTTTTAACTATTTTCATAAAACTTCAGTTAATTGGGGCAGCCACTTAATTGGCCCAAAATATTCTGGTCCCACTGTGTCCCAGTTAACTGGAAACCATTGTATATTACTCAAAACTGATGTCTTCTGGTTAATTTTAAGAAAGTTTATGTATGACATATGGGAATTTTTTTCTGTATGGGATTAGATATTTCTGCAGGCTAGCCACTCTTTCACTTCACCAAAACATACCTTCAACAGTCACTTATCTACATTCAACCTCAACACAAGACTGTCTGCCCTCTCCACATTCAGAGATCACGCATCACCAATTAGAATGAAACAAAACAGAATGTATCAGCATCCTGTTGTTTAAATGTTGCAACAATTCTCAAAGCATGCACTTGCACTGTTAAATGTAGGAGAGTAGTCAAACTGTCTTGCTGCCGTTATCAGATATTATTTAAGTTTCTATTTGATGGTGTAAAGTGCAATATGTTCTTGAAAGTAATTGTCAGTTTTTTCACTTCACTTGAAAACATGTTATTTCTTATTCTAATTCCATCATGTCACCTGTGAATACTATGATGGACGAAATAACGTATAGCTCTATTTCCAAAATAAATAATGCTTAAAGATATTGGATTAAAATAATACCGTTTTCATATTTTAAAATTTATTCATGCAGAGAAAAACCGATTTAACTTATGTTCATACTTATTCTAGCCCATCCATGTTTTTTATCCAGGCCAGAATAAAAAGGTTAAAAGAACATCATGGTTATGATTGTTTTAAATGGTGAAAAAAATAACAGGATCAAATCAAATCTATAAAAGAATTGACAAAAGGGAGATAAAATTTAAATGAAGGGATATTCGTGAATGCAAGTGCCTGTAACAGATGTTATATTCTATCAGTCATCTGATAGTGTGGAAAATATAAGCAAACACTCCGTTCCTTAAGCAAGGTAAATTTTATTGGTCTTTCTCCTTGCCAAAAGTTAATACCAAGCAATAGTGATTTGGAATTGTTATGTGTCTGGAGTATATCAAGGCCATGGTTTGTACCCTGTCTGGAGCTTAACTTATCATTTTAATATTTTTTGGCTCAAAACTAGCTCAGGGGAGAAATACAATGGCAAACACTGAATTTAAGCTGAACTATCAAAGAACAAGTAATGCTAGCTTCAATCTTTAAGGAACCACAAAATTAAGAGGTCAGAAACAATGAGCAATTATTCAAATTTACAACTTTTCTGTTGAGGGTATATATCTCAAATTATTGTACAATCAAAAAGAGATCTGAACTTCAGACAATGACAGTTAACACTGAAGGAACATCTCTTGGGAATCTTTGGCTCAAAATGGGTTAGTGGTTAGCGTTTGTTTTGTTTTGCTTGGGGAATTTTTTTTCTTCTTTTTCTGTTTTTTTCTCGTTGTTACACCTAGTTTTCTTGTCTTGTAAACATTATATTTGTATCATGTATGAGTTTGGGAGACTTAATTCTTTTGTACCTATTGTTTATATATCCATCTATGTTAACTTCTAATTTTGTAATCCCAATAATTATGTATCATTTTTGTTATCTTAATAGGTTGATATTAATAAAAAGATTGAAAAAGAAACAAAAATGGGCACATAATATTCAGGATGTAATTGAGAACCAGGAGGGAATGTATTGAGACTACACAAAGGCCCTGCATTAGTGTTGGAAGGAGTGCACCACTTCAAAAATTATCTATCAGCCTGAATTCCCATTAACCATACTTCTTTATTTCAATTTATTATTTATCTTGTTATGAAATCTGCATTCATCCAGATAAAGAGCTGTCAGATTTGTTTTTTAACTCCTTTTCCCTAGTCTGCCTACTTTATCACAGAACTTGCCTTCTTTCCTCCAATTTTCTTTATGCTGGACCTTAAAATGGGTTTATCTCCAACTTTGCATGGTAACGTTTGGTGAGTGAATACACAGCATTGTATGATGTAATTCTACCTCATGGTCAGCCCTAAACAAGATCCACCTTTAAACATTTGTGAACAAATTCAAAAGCTATTCAAAATACATTAAACAATTATAAAGGTACTAGAAATATGAAACAAAAGCAGATCAAGCACTGTCAATGTCCTGTATGGTGCAATCCACCTGGATAGAAGACAAAACAAAAGCTTTTCACTGTACCCTGGTACATATGGCAGTAAAACACTAATACCAGTTCCCAAGTCAATTAGATACTAGAGTGTGTAATATGTTGCTGGCATCACACTGGAAGCAAAGTCAATGATGGAAGAGGACCTATTGAATATGTAAGCTGGTGGGATGGAAGGTGAGAACACTGTTATTCTGGAGAGGTGGGAAGGGGGTGATAGTAAGGAAATGGGATCAAGAAGCCTGTGAGCTATGATGGAGAGTATTTTCCATATCAGGAAATGAAAAGAAACATATCAGAAACATCGGTGTGGAATATTGTTCTATGCATTCTGACTGACTGACAACACAATATCAACAGCTGAACAGTTGTGGTGAGAAAAAGCAGCTAATTTGCTAACAGGAACCACAGGAACTCTATGACTGGAGCATCTCAAGAGTCTTAATAATTTGTCAGGAGACAAATTGTTGAAGGGCTTTGGCACTTTTTGAACTGGCGTACAGGCATACGTATCAGGCAGTAATGTGAAATGAGTTTTGTCCGTAATGCTCAGACCCTGGGTGGCTTTTGCTTGCATTTCAATGGAAATTGAGACATCAGTCATCAAATATGTGACGATGGCTGGGTCTGAGCTTGTCGAAATGGAGACAGTCACCTCTTTCATTTCCCTGACTTCTCATTACCTCTGCTCCATGCATCATTATTGCTCTATGCTAGCCTCCTAACTCCCTCTTCTAACCTCTAAGCTGGCCTGCAGCAGCCAGTGTCAGTGTCTTCTCTACCAAGAGTGAGGGGAATGTCTGTGTGTGTGTGTGTGTGTGTGTGTGTGTGTGTGTGTGTGTGTGTGTGTGTGTGTGTGTGTGTGTGTGTGTGTGTGTGTGTATATGTGTTGGTATGTGACTGTGAGTTTGGACATATGAATGATTCAGTCCATACCTATTTGTTATGACAGGATGTATTGTATTCTATGAAACTGTATGGGAAGCTCTCTGAATTGCAGTGCAAGATAGGATTTGATATTAAATCCATCAAATTTGATTGGGTATGAAATGATTAATCTTCTATTTTAATGTATCTCTGCCTTAGGACTTTACTCCTAGAACTTGTGTCCTCCTCTTTCTACCATTTAACTATCTGCCTTGGGGGCTTCCTGGCCCTCTAGAGTAGGAGGATCTCTCTTTTTCTTTCTCTCTCCTTGAATAAGGCCATACTGGAATAATATGTCAATGATCAACCATGCTTTCAACAAGCTACCAAATGATGTGGAAGTATTTTCACCCCCAGTTACAGCCATAAAGCACTTCACAATAAAAAAAAAGTCATTCCCCATTCAAAATAATGGGAGCATGTAATGATTCCTTTAAGGCTACTTTCTAATCAAATGGCTTGCATTGTGATGAGTTAAATCTGGCCTTACCATGGTACAAGCTATTATTCTTTTAAATCATGCTTAAGACAGAAACATCTACTCAACACCTGCACCGGGAAGGTTACAAGTCAACTTTGTTTATTGTGTAAGATTAATGCTTGTTGAGTATATATAAGTTGAATTTTAAGATAACATCACACTGGAGGTAAAGCTGCTAACTTTCCGCACTTTAACAGTAAGATAGAAAGAAAGGTGGTCACTAAAATTATGGCACAGAATCAAGAACTGCCGAGGATAAAGACATTATCGTATAGGCATGTAAGATGTTGTAATAAACTTGGTCTAATTTTTTTTCCCTGAAATCGCTCTCACAATTGTTTCTACCTGGACAGATTTCTTCAATTAGCTATAATTGAATGTGCTGTGCATCTGATCTGATAATGAAAAGAGTAAGATGAAATTACAACTGTTTCCTATATAACATGGTTTAAACAACCAAATCACTGGTATCTGTCATTTTATAAATTCTGGCTTAATCTGTAACCATGACATGCTGTTTTGCACATTTTGCGAAAGTCTTACTGGACAATTCTGAAACTAGATTGTGATGTTTCTATGCTTATTGTTATCACTCATCGGTGTGTTCCAACAAAATCCTGCTCTTCAAATTGCTGGGTGTCAAAATCTTACCTGGTCTATATGGGCCCAACATATTGATGAAATCATAAAAAGGACATGCCAAAAGTTATACTTCATTAGGAGTTTGAGGAGATTTGGTGTTATCTAAGGATTAAATTTGGTTTGGAATGCTGTGACTCACTTCTATGGTCAAGCGGAACCACTTCTTGTTTTCTTGATTAATGTTTTTTTTCCTGTCTGGGCACATTGGGTGTTGGCCTTTCTTTTTTTAATAGGGTTCTTTTGGGTTTCTTGCTTTGAGGCTGCCTGTAAGCAGACAAATCTCAAGGTTGTATAATTTATACATACTTTGATAATAAATGTACTTTTGAACCAATAACAGGCAAATTTGTACAGATGTACACGGGGAGCATTCTGACTGGTTGTATTATGGTCTAGTACAGGCTCCAATGCAAAAGTTTGAAAGAGGCTGCAGACCATTGGAGACTCCTCCAGCTCCATCACAGGTACAAGCCTCCCCACTATTGAGGACATCTTCATACACCATGCCTTAAGAGAGCTGCACCCATCATTAAGGATCCTTACCATCCATGGCATACCCTTTTCTCATGACTAATTTCAGGGGAGGAGGTACAGGAGTCTAAAGTCACACACGCAACATTTTATGAGCTAAATTTCTGAATGGTCCATGATCCCATGAATGCTATCTCACTAATCTTCCTCTACACTGTTCATTTATTATTTTTTATTGTAAATTATAGTAATTTTTAATATATTACATTGTACTGCTGCCATGAAAACAACAAGTTCATGGCATATATCAGTGATAATATTGTGCATTGTCTGCTAACTGAGGATGCCTGGACTAGGGACTAGATTCAAAATTCAGGATTGTTTATTACCATTCTTCATTGTAAAGTAGAACAAAATGATTGTTACTCCAGATTTAATGCAGCATAAAAAACACAATAAATATAAAAAACACAATAATAAACAAAAAACAATAAAAACACATATAAATATAAAAGCAATCCTATAATGCACAATGTACAAGTAACTGTCAGATACAGAGACTGATTGTAAGTGATGTCAGGTGATACATATGCAGTGGTGATGTTGGCTGGTGGGGTGGGTTAGTGAGTGGAGGTGTCGATCAGTCTGATAGCTTGGGGATGTAACTGTTTTTGAGTCTACTGGTCCTGTTGAGGATGACGTGCAGCCTCTTCCCTGATGGGAGTGGGATAAACAGGGTGGGTGCGATCCTTCATGGTATTACTGATATGATATGATCTAAACCTTGTGGCTCAAAGGCAAGTTTATTACCTCCTACTGAGGTCATGGATGACATTTCCACTCTGGCTTTGTGGGCTCTGCGGTGACCAATGTGAAACCTCTAGATACTGCCATGGATTGGGCAGGAAGCCAGGGGAGGAATTTTCCACTGGTCGTTTAGTAACATATATGACAGAGGATAACTGGGAAATGGCAAATATCTACCCAGTTTTTATACATTCCCCTTGCCATTTACTGCCTTCACGTTAGAAAATTGGGCAAATAATTATGAATATCTGTTAAATTGAGCTACATGTACATAAAATAGATTTAGAAGCACAGGTAGCATATAGAAATTAATAACTTTTTTAGAATTCTGAACTTTTTCTGAAAATTTTTATAGCTGTATTGTTTCCTGTAAACTTTTGTTAACTGGTCAGTCTGTCTTTGAATATTGTAGTACTTTGGTGGATTTAAGATGATGGCAATAAATGTCAGAAAAATACAGGAACATCGAAATATTAAACATCAAGTTCAAAATTTCCCTTCTCTCAAATATGTATTCAGAGATGCGCAGGTGTTCAAATGTATAACTTAGCATTGTGTTTCGAAGGTAAAAATATTTCCTGAAATAAATTCCTGGAATAAACACTCAAAATAATTTACCATAAATGTAAATAAGAAGATATTCCCAGATGTAAAACTGATCAGAACAGATGATGCATTTTTGCAGACGATTAGTGGAAAGTATGATAATATGGCTTGTTAGTCTGCAAGGATTCAGGAAGAATTTCTGTTGAAACTGGTTGCTGTTTGTTTTACATTTTATTATCTCATCCTGCACTTGGCTCATCAGATTATTTAAAAAGGCCTAACACTGAACAATAGCTATAAATAGCAAGGATCGCATCCTTTACATGTGAGGCTGTTTTTACATTGGTGTATCAAAATTTGTTTATTATTAGTTCTCATCTCTTAGCATTGTTGCAAAGGAGGGTGTTACCTTAAATCAAACTAGAACTTAGCATTCGAACACAAGGGTTAATTGGGCCAAGGTTAGGGCTGATGTAATGTGGCCAGAATTTCAGAGCCTTATAGTCAGTATTGATTCTTATATTTCTATATAAATCCCAATGTGTGATGGAAACAGGCTCTGCAAGCATGCAACACCACACAATTGTGGTTCAATGGATCAGGGTCCAACTTTTGGCATATGTTGTTTATGGGGTGGAGGGTGCTTTGGAGATGGAACATACCAATATATTGGCAGAGGAGCAAAGAAAAAGATAATTAATTCAATTTCCCTCTTCACGCCAGTTTTGCATCTTCAATGATAGCTAATGGAATCAATGTGAGAATAACAGACTCTTTCACAGAAGAGGCAGAAGTTGCCTGTGTGGTAGGTGAGTGGGTAGGTGTGAGATGATAGACTCTTTCCACTGCTTATATATACTGACACATAGAGCCATGAAGCCCTTCAGCCCATTGAGACAGTGCTAATCAACAAGCACTCACTTACAGAAATCCTATACTAGTCCTGTTCTTTTCTCCCACATTCCTTTCAGCTTCCCCTGGATTCTACCACTCACTTACACATTAGGGACAAATTCTAGTGGCCATTTAATCTGATAAACTACACGTCTTTAGAATGTGGAAAGGAACTGGAGTAACTGGCAGAACCACCGGCAGTCACAGGGAAAACATCAAATTTCACACAGACACAGCATCAAAGGCCAGAATTAGAATCAGATCACTAGAATGTGAGGCTGCAGCTCAACTAGCTGCCAAGTGCTTCTGTCTGCCACCAATTCATGACATTAAGGTTGTCAATACTGTACCAAAGGTTCCTTCTGCACATGGAACGGTCAGAGATTTAAAGAATCAGTGGCGATGTTGCATTTCTTCAAGGAGATATTGAACACAACCTCTGTCAGCCTAGAAATCTTTTTTTGTGTGACAGAGCTTAGACTAAAGTGACAGTTTAAGAAGTCTGATAACAGACATACAAAAGATATGAGATTGTTCCACTTAGCTGACTGACTGATGGCAACCTTGTGACCAACCATCCGACAGGTCAGTGGAGAAACTCTTCTAGTGTCCAGTTGAAAATCATCAACTCAGGTTTGCCCCTGTGTCAAATAAGAATGCTACAGAAGGCAGCAGAGACTGATCAGACATTGCACAGTAGCTTTCACTTAGTGGGAAGGGAATAGAGCACCATCGTACAGGGCAATACCAGCATGAACTACCATACTTGTATTTCAGGGAAACCAGCAATGTGATAACAGAAACTCCTTATTATATTTTTTCTGCTTTGTAATCCTGCTAAATAACATGAATCTTCCAGCTCTAATAATAATACCTTTCAGCATATGATTGATGTTTGATTGATCAGCAAGATCTTGGAGCTTTGCTCGCATTAAGACTAAGACCATAAGACATGTGTAAGATTAGGTCATTCAGCCCATCGAATCTGCTCCACCATCTCATCATGACTGAACCATTTCTCTTTCAACCTCATTCTCCTGCCTTCTTCTCATAACTTTTCACACCCTGACTAATCAAAAACTTATCAAACTCTGCCTTAAGTACACCCAATTTCTCTGGCTAAAGAAATTCCTCCTCATCTCCATTCAAAATGGATGTCGCTCTATTCTGTAGGCTGGGCCCTCTAGTCCGAGACAGTCTGACCATAGGAAACGTCCTCTCCACATCCACTCTACTGAAGCTGTTCAACATTCGGTAGGTTTCAATGAGCACCCCACCCCGTCTTTCTAGACTCCATCAAGTAAGTGCCCAGAACTATCAATCACTCCTCATATTTACCTTTCATTCCTGGAATCATTCTTGTAAACCTCCTCTGAACCCTATCCAATGTCAGCACATCCCTTCTCTAATAAGGGCCTAAAAATCTCACAATACTCCTAGAGAGGCCTTCTAAATGCCTTCTAAAGCCTCAACATTACATCCTTGCTGTAGTATAACAACCAAGTATGATGGTTTGCCCTGACACTTGGGTCTCTAGTGCACTGCTTTTAGCGATTCCTTTCTGATCTTTATTATAAAAATATGTATTAAAATGAAACCTGAGTAACATCAACACAATTAACATGACAGTCTTCTAGACTCAAAAAAAAACAATTGGAACAAGGCGGAGGCAGAGTGCTGCTTAATTTTTACATCTCAAAAGATTCATGCAATAATATTAATCAACTAGGACCAATGCTTCTAAAAACATATAGAACAATTGCTAAATGGACACAATTCTAGGATGTTCTTAACACTTCATTCAAAATGCATAACATCCTCAGCAGTTCATGGGAATCCTTGGCTCACGGTGATTCAAAGTTGAGAAGGAACATTCCAGGTCGCATCAATATCCTTAAGTACCTTCACTGGGGGCAGCTGGAAGCCTCAGCCAATGCAGCAGGAAGATGTCACTGCCTCCCAAAGCCCCACATACTTGCCTGTCAAGCACCTTCTACTCCACCTCTGTTGTTGTCTTTGGGTCCCGAATTGGCCTTGGAACCAACAAAACTGGAGTGAAAGCAAATCGTCCACAACTACTGAAGGAGAAGTCAGGGCAGAATCAAGGGCACAAAAGACAATTGAGTGGTGACCTATTATGATTGTTGCTTGCTTTTGCAGATTTTTGAGGGACACTGGATTGCTGGACTCCAGCCAACTCCAGGTGTACATGGAACTGGTCTACTGGGCAGGAGAAGTTTAAAAACTGTGCCAAGAGTCCACTTCTTTTTTTTTTTTTTTTTAATAATTTTTTATTGCATTTTTAAATGATTACAAAGTATGAAAAAACAATGTATATAACCCATACCCCCTCCCCTTAACCCCTCCCCCCTAACTGCCCCATAGAAAAAAAAGAAAGAAAGAAAGAAAGAAAGAATGCCTGGTGGTTGGAAGATCTCCACATGCTCCATGGAGTTCGTAATAATTTTAATATGTATATTTATTTCTTTCCCCTAATAACCAATTGTTTCATCTTAAAAGCATCTATATATTTAATCCTGTCTTTTGTAAATAAGGGCTCCAAATTTTCAAAAATGTTTCATATTTATCTCTTAAATTATAAGTAATTTTTTCTAATGGAATACAACCATAGATTTCTTTCTTCCAAGAATCTATACTTAAATGTGTATCCGATTTCCAAGTAACTGCAATAGCTTTTTTGGCTATTTTTTGGCTCTCCAAAAAAGAGTCCACTTCTTAATTTGATCTTGGTATTTGAACAGTTTGACAAGAGAGTTGTATCTGGAAGTTTGTACAGAGTGCTGGACTGACTGGGTAAAAGCTCTGAAAGAGCAATGGTCTTGAGTTCACCCTACGTTGGTTGCCAGAACACCGTGACAGCCTGTCTTTTGAAGCCTGGTGTTGTTGCGGGGGTGGTGAAGGATCCAAAGCACCAACTAATGCCTTTTGCCTTCATAGATGCTGTTTATCCTGCGTCTGATGTTGTTCCAGTGTTGTCCCTCGATATGTACTCATGGCTGATGTGGAACTTCGAGCTCATCTAAACTCTTCCATTTGGGTCTTGTGTGAATTCTGTTGGTGGCTGTCGACAGTGAGCACTCATGCCATGTGGTCTGATATCTCTACTCCAGTGTTGCTGATGAGGCATTAATGCCCTGGTTTCCTGCAGTTTTACTATCTGGATAATGGTAGAGATGTAGGATACTCTTTCCCAACATGGGCAGTATAATTTTGAATGCTCATGGGGACTTTGCTTACGGGAATTCAGTATGATCCAAGATTTTGGCTCTGTGGTGTTCATACATCCATTGTGAATGAGGTAGTGGAGGCTCCCAGCTCTATATACATCAAAGCCTGGAGTGAGTCACCGTCTCAAGGACAGAAAGGTCAAAGAAAGACTGAAAGGAGAAATGAATTCTTGGATGCAAATTTATAAATTAAATAAACAGGAGCTTTAAATAATCCCTTGCACATTGAAGTTAGCATTCAAAATTTTTAGTTAATCCTCTATACAGAAGTAATTTTAGAGTAGACCATGGATTTACTTCAATTGTACCTCACTTTCGTTATTTCTCTCTATTCTACATGACCTTTGCAAATAAGAAAATTCACAATTCTTCTGCAAGTTGAACTTTCATCACTTGATAAGTTCACTTCTTCTAGGTGACCCAGGACAGAGAACAGGGTGGCAGACACTAAGGTGCCAAACAAAACAGGTATGGTTCCAATATTTTAAAATTACAGCAGCAACTAACAATAGTGCATTAAAATTATTATCCCTGAGGTGAACTGGATGCAGCTTAGTGCTGGTGTTGGGCTGTTTTCATTTGAGGAAACGAGACCAAACTTCCTTTGACAGGATACAAGAGAATTACACCAAGCATCCTGTCTTCATTCATAGATTTGGCTTCAATTGTTTTAGTTCACGGATTAATATTAACTTTCAACCATATTTACATATTTTGATGACTAATATAATATTTGTCCATTACATTTCATTGATGTTTGAAATGGCTTTGATGTTTTGAAATTTTTTTCAGTTCACTGGTTTAAACTCAAATTGTTTTTTAAGGCATGAACACTAGTGTGATTTTCCTGTACAGATGTTCCAGGGCCGCATTTATTTTGCAAATGTCAAAATCTACACATAATGGAAATATGCAAACTAATATACATTAATATACAGGCTCTGAGCAATGCAAGAATCATATGCCATTGTGTTGAGTTACCAGATGCCGCATTATCCAGAAAATGATTAACCTGTGATGAAGTATTCTCATGTTTTGCCTTACACCAATATACCAGGGTGCTGCAATATTTCAAGCATTCTGTTGTTCTGATGATAATATACAAACACACTTGATTAAATATTTTGCCTATCAGTGTATTTTATTGCATTGTTTGACTCCTGATACTGCAGGATAGGCCTGCTAAGTCTACAGCCAACTAAAAAACCTCTGTTCTACATATCCAGTCATATCCTAGCAAAACATTTCTAAATCCAAAGATGTGGATATCTTGCACAACCTCTCATGGTCCCAGAACACATTTTACATATTCAGGAAAGCTCACCAACACTTCTACTTTGTGAGGAGGTTGAAGAAAGCTGGACTTTGCATATCCATACTCATGTCAATCTGCAGATGCAAGTAGACAGCAGCCTGACAAGCTACATCATTGTGTGGTACAGAAATGGCTCTGGCAGATAGAAAGGCTCTACAACTGATAGTCAATTTGCCCAAAGCATCACTAGCGCCAGCCTACCCACCATCAAGGATATATAAATACAGAAAGGTTCCGGAAAAGGGCCAGTAACATCATGAAGGATCCCACCCCCACTCTGCTAATGGACTGCTTGTCCCACTCCCATCAGGGAGGAGGCTATGTAACATCAGACTCAAAAACAGTTAATTTCCTCAAGCAGTAAGGCTGATCAATACCTCCAACCACTAACCCACCCTTCAAAATGCCCAACCACCACTACTTCATCATTTCCTGTCAGGCACCTTAAGTACAGACAGACTTTGCCTAGCATCACTTTGTGGACATATATCTATGTATTTAAGCTATCTTATGCTATATTTCTTGTGTTTTAAAAAAATATTTTATCATCTTTATCTTATTGTGTTTGCTTATGCTGCATCTGAGCTGACTTAATGATATTGTTCTCCTTTACACCTGGGTATGAGAAATGGCATTAAATAGTCTTGAACTTGAATTTCAACTTGAATTTAAACATCTGCAATTAGAAAAAGTGAAGAAACAATAATCACTATTTCAAGTGCAATATGGTCACAGAATTTATTTGCAGAAAGATGAGTGTTAATTTGGTGGATCATTTCAGCAAGCTATATAAATGTCTATGTCAGTGGTGTTGAGGATGAGTGGAATGACAGCTTCAAGCTTCTACAAGTGAACGTCACCAATAGCCTGTCCTGCTCCAACCATGTAGATGCCACAACCAAGAAGGTTCATCAGTACCTCTATTTCTGCGAGAGACTGAAGAACTTTGGCATGTCCCTGTGAGCCCCTACAGTTGGTGGAATTCCATGCACAGGCATAACGTACAGTACTTCAACAGGAACACAGTCAACAGTCAACATAGAGTAGTAACACAATTCTAAAGGAAGTATAGAACAGAGAAATAGGGCAGGATGTCAAATTAGAAAAGCATATGGGAACAAGAGAATCATAAGTAAGGATATGTAGTACAAAAGCAAGAATTCTATATGGAACCTTTACAAAACACTGATAAGGCCACAACTAGGCATGCCATCTAGGGAGCACATTTCTAGAAGGATGTAAATGAACTAAACATGGTGCAGAAACAGTTGCCAGAATAGTTTCAGGGAAATAAGATTTAAGTTATGAGGATAGACTAAAGGATCTGGAATTATTCTCTTTAACAAGGATGGATAGATTAAATAGGGAGAATCTTTTGTTAGTATACTCTACAGGTCAATGACCAGAAAGTAATTACAAAAAAACTCAGGGGCATTGTGAGGAGAAACTTAGAAATACTTTCCTGCAAATACAATGGATGCAGGCTAAAATAAGTGTTACTTTCAAAAGGGGAATTAGATAAACACAACGTGTTAAATATATACGGATGGAGAAGGAGTTGGAGGAGTGGGCTGACTGGATTACTACAAATTGCTGGCATGAACTCAGTGGGCCAGATATAACTTTTCAGTGTTACAATGACCCTATCATTCTGATCTTGTGTCGCTGCAAACCCTTACAGAGGTGGAATTTCATGCACTGGCATGACAGGAAGACTGGCAAAAGACAACTTGGAGTAAATAGTGTAATTCTAAAGGCTGTAACGGAACAGAGAAATAGGGCAGCTTGACAAAAAATGTGGTTCTACAAAATGTAACTCAAAATGATGTCCATTCAGAAGAGAGAAAGCACAATGGATATAACACATAAAGTCTTGATGATTGGAAAATAGAAGAATAATGTGAATTCCATGTTAAATAGGAATATACCTAGGATATTGAAACAGGACAGATATCTTGATGTTTTAGTGGGCAGGTCATTCAAGCTTTTAGCGCAATGCTCCCTTGAGTTTAAAACAGTAAACAGAATGCCGAGATGTATAGTAAGGCATGGGATACAAATTCTAAGAATGCACATTTTAAAACTAAATTTAAATTGGATACTGTGTACAAGCTAGGCCCTGTTCATTTAAACATTACGTTTATGGATACTTGGAATATTCGTTGATTGACTTCAGTTTGTCTGCCCAGTTTATGGCCAGGATTTGCTGCAAGGATTGCCAATGAAGGCATCTCACATTTGTGGATGGGCTGTATCGATCTATGCATTCCTCACGTAATACATTTGTGTAGCCAGGTGCATTTTGTTAATGGGGGAAGAAGTAAGACCCACATTGTGGGTTTAAAGCTTGCACTCTTCTACCACCCCAAATAAGGAGTGTTTTATTCATCTCTTATTTCAATGAGGCCCTTTCTTCTGGAGGTGCATATTATTTAGTCTATCAGTTTAATGGGTATACTGAAAGCATTCATAATGCAAAATGGCAGCTGATATATCTCCTTACACAGTTGTTATAATTCCCTAGACCAATACCTGTTACTTGATAGATGTATCTTACATAATCCTTTTTTCCTTCTACCCTGTAACACCTACTACTTCAGTGATACCCCACTTGAGTAACTTGCATGATTTAAGATGGAAAATGGACCAGTATTTATACAGAGCCTGTCATAACATAAGGGCAGCCCAAAGCGTTTTATAGGCAATGAAGTAGTTTACAGCAACATATTTACTGTTATAAAATAGTGGAAGAGCCAATCTGTGCAAGTCAACTAGCAATGAGTCAGTTGAGCTTCAACGACATTGATTGGAGGATAATGATTTGCCAAGGCATTGGTGAGAATCTCTATGGTAGTCTTGGAATTCTTGGCAACAGACAAATGCTAAGGTTAAAATCTCTTCTTACTGGTAGCGCAATTAACAGTACTGTACATTGGAGAATGCCACCCTAGGTCTTATCCTAAATCAATGCACCAGGACTTAAGCCCACAATAAAAAAATATTAAAAAATAGTAAACAATGAGCACTTTAGACAGCATTTGTGTAGAGAGAAACATAATTAACACTTCAGGTCAATAACCTTTGATGAGAACTGAGAAAAGTTTGAAATGAATTATGTTTTAAGTCAAAGGGAGGGAGAGGGCTGTGAGAAAACCGAGGGAAATGTGAGATAGTATGGAGACCTTTCCTTTTGCTCCCTCTTCTCCATTTTCTCTGAACTTTCTCCACAATTGCACCAAAACATATTAAATATTGACAGTATGTTCTGTTTTTGTTTTAGCTTTTCAGTGTCTGACATACTCTGGACTGCATGAGCCCATAATTTTCATGCACTAAGATGAGAGTCTCTGGCCTGGCTGCTGCTGTGCCCTGATAGGTCATCCCCTCCAATAGTATCTAAAGGGGTATACTAGTTGCTGAAGGGAATGACCACAGGCTAACCCTGCACTGACGGCTTATTCCCCTTACTTCTCCTGGTGTTCACTCATCTACTACCTGAAGCCTGCACTCTGAGTGCAGCCACCTCAGTAAAAGCCTCATCTAGGAGGTTTTCAGCCTCCCAGGTGGTCCTGAGTGAATCCAGCTCCAGATCCCGTTCCCTGACCTTGACAGACAAGAGCTGAAGCTGTGTGCACTTCCTGCAGATGTTGTCATCAGGGCGACCATTTGGTACTATGCAATCCCACATATTCCAGGAGGAGCATTCCAGTGCCTTAACTATCAAGCCTAAGCTTGTTATACTTCTAACTTCTCAAGCTTAAGTTCCAGCCTGTGTCTGTACTCACCAAAACCTGGCCACTCTAGCACCATCCACTCCACTTTCACCTCACTTGTTTTTATTAGTTGCTGCTGATGTCTAAGAGATCATTATGATTGCAGCTCCCCAAAATGGTTGAATGGCCCTGAGCTCTTTTTAAACCTCACTAGCAAACGACTTCTCATGATGATTGCAATCTGCCCAATACTTAATGCAAATACATAATTCTGAATCCATATGAAAATTGTATATGCTAAATGCTAATGCATAGTGAATATTACAAACTTTTTTAGATGATAGTATGCTGTAGGGAGTTACATGGAGTGCAAATTAAATCATGTATCTACATGAGAATGTAGCTCTTTCAATCAATGAAACAAAAGGTTTACTTAAGAAACATGCTGAGATGGTGGGTGGATGCAAATGATTTCTTTCATGTTGAAGAGGTTCTGTCATACACTTACTTTGTCTTCTGTAGGAAAATAACAGCCATTCTTATGAAAACACTCCTTGTGATATTCAGTTTTGTTACATTTTTATTATTAATGTGCCATTCCAAATTCTCAGAGAGAGTTGGAGATTGACTACTGAAATCTGGACACCACCTCACACCAGTTTTCCATTTTCTGACATTTGTGAATGAAGTGAGTGCATTTTTAATGACAAATTGCAGGTTCATTGTTAAACGTTTTATTTAAGTTAGATTTCAAAATGCCTGTGCGAAATTTGAACATACCTCACAGTATCATTGGGTAAGTCCAATTCATTACTGTTATGCTTTGTGACTCCAGAAACTAATTGAAAGAAAAACACAGGAGCCTGGATTTTGCCTATTTAGTTTTTCTTTTGTGGGCACTTACATATGACATGGTGGCAAATAAGATACGCTAATCACATACTTCTTACCTATAACCCATAACGATAAATATCCATGGCATAGTAAAATTTAAATTGTCCCATCCAGGCCTGAAGATTTAATAGCTGTGGAAGATTTCTTACTCTTGAGGTATAAAGCCTTTCCTGATGTGGCGGTGGTGAGGGAGGTCACTCTACTTGTGGCTGTGAAACAATCTCAGGGTCCGGGGCCTCCTCTGTGTAGGAATTGATTCTGGGACTGTGGGAAATGGTTCTGACAGTTCTGGACACATTTCTTCTGTAACAATTCACTCTACCCTCCTCAATTGATTGACGTGCCGGCTCCAGGTGACATCAGACACAATCTCCACTGTGTAGGAGAATGGTCCAGTTCTGTCCTTCATTCTTCCAAGAACCTACTTTTGATCATCTCTGGAGTTCCTCACAAGGACTGCTTGTCCAGGAGTGAAACATCAAACCTCCTTGTTTGAGGAGCCCTCAGTTTGTCTTAGTTGCTTGCCCTGAATACTCCTTCTGAGAGTGGGTTTGAAGAGATTCAAGTGTGAGTGCAAGGAACAGCACAGCTAGTGAGCTGTTGTTTGTGCAGTGTGCTGCATTGTGATATGCAAAGTGGAAAATGGCAAAACCTTCTACCAAGCCACTTGTAGTTGGGGGTGTAATATGTCATATTCCATTCATTTTCAGGAATGACTGAGACTGTTATGTAACAAACTGTGGACCATTGCCACTGATTAAGTGTTCTGGAACACCAGTCCTTGAGAAAAGACTTCACAACACATCAACAGTGTGCAAGGCTGGAGTGGAGGCTGTTGAGAACTTGTGGCCATTTTGTAGCTGCATCCACTACTACCAAATAATTTGTACCCATGAATCCAGGCAATCCAGGCTATTCCCAGAGATGGAGAGGCACTGCTCTTGGCATCTTCAGGATGTGTTGGTATCTTGAACAACGCTCTATCTGTTAATCTATCCCAGGCTACCAGACAAAGTTGAAGCCATTGCTTTCATTTTGACAATGCCTAGACGACTGGCATGTGGCTCCTTCAACACCTTCGCTCTCAGCTTGGATGGTACAACAATGATCAATCCCCACATAAGGCAAACTCGTCAAGGGAACTTCATCCCAGCGCTGGTAAAAGTGGGGGAACTGGAATTTCAACTACACATTCCAGTCATTTTGGTGGCCATTCGCCCTGAGACAGTGTGCAGTGTTTTCAGGTTTCAGTTTAGATCATCTTTGCAGTAATAGGGAGACTTTCAATTGGTATTAGGGAGAACACATCAAGAGGAGTGTCTTCTTTTGTGATTTTTTTTTAGGTACAGTATTTCCTTTCCCAAGAATAAACAGGACAATTCACCAGCATTTCCATGATTAGTTATCCTCTCAAATTCAATCTTGTAATTGTGTCCTCCAAGAAACAGAGCCCAATTCTGCATTCATGCTGCCGCTGTTGGTTGAACACTCTTCTGTGGTTGATCATCAATAATGAGGGAAAATTCTCTCCCATACAGGTACTGGTTGAAATGTTTTAGACCCTAGACCAGACTCAAGGCCTCTCTATCTATCTATGTGTAATTTTTCTTTGCAGTGGTAAAGGAACTTAATGCAAAGGCTATGGAGTGTTCACTCCCATCACTTATGACTATGCCTAAACCATAAAGCAAGGCATCACAGGGTAAGCTTTACTGGATGACATGGATCATAATGTGTGAGTGCAGTGTCTGGCATCACCATTTCCTTTGCTTTTTGGAAATCAACCTCACATTATTTTGTCCATTGCTGTTTCTTCCCAATCTGTAGTAATCTGTTCAAGGGATGGAGCACAGTAGCCAGATTTGGCAGGAACTTGTTACAGTAATTGACAAATCCTAAAAGGGACCATAAATGTGACATGTCCTTTGTCCTTGAGGCATTCACCACTGCTTAAATTTTCTCAGCACCCTTGTCTAATACTTGTGCATCAATGATGTGACCACAGTATGTGGTGCTTGGCTTAAAGAACGCACATTCGTCAGGTCGTGCACTGAGCCCATACTTTCTAATATTTTTAACAATATGTGAGATTTTGGAGACGTTCCTTGTCATTGTTACCAGTAACAATGATGTCATCCAGGTAACACTGAGTGCCTGAACACTTGGTCCATGGTTTTCTGCCAGAGTGCAGGTGCAGGTGCTACTCCAAGATAAGCCTATTATAGTGATAAAGTCCTTTGTGAGTGTTTATGGTGAGAAACACTTTGGACTCTTCTTCCCTCTTACTCTGTAGGTAGGCCTCAGTTAAATGCACTTCACTGAAGTGTTTTCCTCCATAAAAGGTTGTAAATATATCCTCTATCCTGGGCAGAGTGTATTGATCTAGTTTCAGTACTGGGTTAATGGTCACCTTAACATCACCTCAGATCCTGACAGACCCATCTTTCTTGGCTACCAGGACCACTGGTGTTGCTGATGGGCTCCATTCAAACCTGGAAAGAATTTGCCCCCATGCAATCTAGCTCACTAGCTACTTTATAATGGATGCTACAAGGAACTGGATAAGTTTGTAAAACATGTGTGTGGCATTTACCCTTGATATGTTTGAGTTCTCCAATGCCATCCTTGAACACTGCTGTGGCATCACCAATTACATTTCATAACTTACTTTCAGTTGACTATTTCAGGGGATGTAAGGTGCCTACAGTGGATGGACCGCCAATCAAGTTGTAGAGGTCTCAACCAATCGTGGCCCAACAATGCTAGCTTTCCTTTTTTCGTAACCCCTTACAAGTCCAATGTCATTCCTGGAGAAGTTATTTTTCCTCCATTATAAGTTATTAATTGGATATCTGCAGGCTCACATTCAATATTTTGAAAGGCTGTTGAAACTCATTTTCTGGGATGATTGAAATAGCTGAGCTATTCATTTTAACTAACTTTAATTAATTTGTCATTCACTTCTTGGGTGACAGTGTTGAGATACGTCTCTGCCAGAGGAGGTGTAAGGTGCTCCTTCCCTCTGGTAGACTGCAGATCACCCTTGGGCAAGGTGTAGCACCCACTTAGCCCCTCAATCAGGGTCCCACAAAGCCATGGGAGCAGGTTGTAGATGGTCTCATGAGCAGCTGGTATATATCGCAAGTCCTGGTTATGCAAACAATGATGCCAGGTAGTCAATCACTGAAGAGTTTTCAGAATGGTTGGGGGGGGCACGTATGTTGGAAAGACAGCCCAGTGGAAGGCAATGGCAAGCCACTTCTGTAGATAAAATTGCCAAGAACAATCAATGTCATATAAAGACCATGATCGCCTGTGCCATATGACATGGCACATAACAAATGAACTATTCACTGCTGGTGTAAGCCATATTTCTTGTCTCTTGTTAATTTTGACACTTAAATCTCAAGGCTACTCAGTCCTGTGTCTCTCTCATCAGTATCAAGTTTGTCATCATGAGCCTGCTGATTAATGCTCTTTTTGAAACTGCAAGCTGACTTTCTTAAAAAAATCTTTTTCTCTTCCCTGTGCAGTCAATTTAATTTGTCTGTCCAACAGGCTCTTTGTGTGTGTCCTACTTTTTTTGCACTTTCTGCAAGTTTTGCCTTCAAATCTGCACTGGTCTGGTCTATGCGAGCTCCTACCACAATGGTAACCCAATTTGTTCAGCCAGACAACATTCTGTTTAGAGTTGCAATTTTGTTCACTCTCAGTTTTATTCCTGACCGTGACTCTATTGCTTCCATCGATGCAGTGATTTCAACTGCTCTTTTACATGTGAGTTGTGCTTCAGTTAGGAGGCAGTTTTGAATGCTTTCTTGTAACATTCCACAAACTGAACAATCTCTCAGGGCATCATTAAGCCCATCACTGAACTGACAATGCTTAGACAGCATCTTCAATTCAGCCACTTAAGTGAAGTACTTCCCCTTTCTTTTGATTCTGCATATAAAATTTAAATTGTCTGCAATCAGCAATGATTCTAAGTGTTCCTGGAGTATGTTCATGATATCAGCAAAGCTCACTTTGGCTGGTTTGGTCGGAGCAGTTAAGCTTCTAAGCATATTTTATTCTTTTCTACCCATTGCACTCAACAACGCTGGCATTTGTTTTTCATCAGCTACTTCATTTGCTTCAAAATACTGCTCAATTCACTTGATGTACACCATCCAGTTATCTGTTGAGCAATCTAACACACCAATCTTTCCAATGTCTCTAGCCATTTCTGCTTTTTCTTTTTATTTTTTTATTACTATCACCCTGTACTCATTGTTCATGAACACTTGGCTGTACACATTGCTTGTTAGTTTTGTCCATTTTCTGCCTTTTCTAAACTCGAATATTTCTCTCTCCCCTTCTGAAGAAACACATGTTGCACTTCAACAGGTAGGTAGTCATCTTGGATTTGTTTTAAAACTTCCTTGTAGCACAGTTATGTTTTGTGACTCCAAAAACTAACTGGAAAAAAAACAGGAACTGAGATATTTTTCATATTTAGTTTTTCTTCAGTGCGGCACATAATTACATAATGAAATGTGTGAACATAGAATGCTTAATCAAACAATGTATTTGCAATATTACTCAAATATTACTGAAATATTAAATACACTACAATTACTATTTCAGCAAATTAACTACGCTACCATTTCCAGCTTTGGCTTAACTTGACTCAACAATGCTGTCATAAGAATTGTGGTTATTTTGTTACAGTAATTATAAAAAAGAATGTAGAGCAACAAGCATTCTACTGGAAGAAGTCAGCGGCTGAACTGCATTGGTGGGAGGAAGAGAGTTGTTGATATTTCAGATCCAAATCCTGCATCACCATCACTGACAATTCCTTTTCTCCCACAGAAGCTGCTCGACCCATCAAGTTTTTTGAGCAGTTTGTTTGTTGCTCCAGCATCTGTAGTCTCCATAAACAAGAATGTGTCAATTCAACGTGATGCAAATGCTATTTACAAACAACCACAATATCAGTATGCACATTTGGCTAAAAAGGTGGAGGTCATGGTGATCAGTGTTAGTCCCAGGTTGGCTTCTAGATAAGAAAGTTTATTTTAGGGAAATTTCAATGGTTTGCAATAGTTGAGTAGTCTATCATTTGACTGCTGGATACAATTGAAGTTTCACTTGAAGCTAACTAACTTTCATGGGAACATCTTCTGTGATTCATGAATGATAGCAGGAATCTTTTGGTGGATGTAGCAGTTATGTCAATTTAAGCTCTGTTCATCACAGTTGTTCCATTGTTTGCTTCCTGCTTTAATGATCTACAGTATCTACTGACAGCCAGCTGTTAATTGATGGATCATCCTTCCATGGATACATCCCAATCATTACGGAGTCATGTCCTCCAACTGTTTGACCTCTCTAAACAACAACAGGAAATAAGGTGTAAGCTAATATGTTGAGTTAGTTGTGGAAAGAATGATAATGAGACTGTTGACAATTTTTGACTCCTGTTTCAGTAGTTCTAAAGTCCAAGACCTTGATTTAATAATTTGTAATAACTTAAAAATAAATGTTTGAAAGTACAATAGATATAACATGAATGATTAATGAAAATGCAAAAGCTGACTGACCATTACAAAAATCAAATATGTGAAAGTAAAACTAATTTATCTACAACTGCAAATTGAATACCAATCTGAAATTAGATTTAAAATATCCTTTTGAACTAAAAATGTTTGTCGGGATATGTGCTAAATAAGTGTGGATCTGTGCTATTGATGTCAGCTCTGGGTGAAAATGATGGCTAGTTCAAGTCTATAGAATTGGAAAAAAAACTTCTGGACTGCAAGATTGACTTGGTCTTTTGCTGCAAGTTAATTGGATAAAATTTGCTAGTTAATACTATTTTTCAGGGCCCAAGAATGAAACTGATGCAAAAATCCTAAGAAAGGATGTGTAGTTCTTCGACCTTCACACAATAATTGTGTTTCAAAATAAAAGCAGAAAGCATTGATATCCTGATGGGTGAATTATGAACCTAGAAACACCTAAAAGGAATCTATATTTGTTAAATATTTAACTTCTCTGTTAAAATGTGCTCCCATATTTTTCCTCAGCGGTCTAACATCTTACTAAGCAATCTACTCTGACCCTTGCCTTTACTGTGTCAGCACTGTTTACATGACAATGATCTTTGGCAGTCAGAGATTTGTGGTAACCTTTCACCTCTGAGTTTAAAAAGTTCCATTCCAGAAATCTGAAAGTAAAATCCAGACTGAAGCTTCAGTGTATTACTGAGGTGTCAAAATGGTTGTCATGATGTGTCTAGTGTGGGACTGTAGTGTGTAGACCTTGTTGCTCTCTCTTTCAGTTTCCACTGTTAGCTAGCAGTCTTGCGAAAAGGAGAGCTGAATGTGCAGTTTTCTCCCTGCCAGTACACAGCCTCTCCAACAGCAAGCCTCGTGTAGTGCCTCCTTGCTGGCAACACACAGAAACTGAACTCCATTCGAACTCAGACTGAACTACAGAGGACAGGGAGGAGGTCTGGCATCTGCCCTCAGGCCTACTAGCGTGTGGACACGCCTTGGTGCTCTTGAACCAGATCCCCAGATCAAGAACACTCAAATGGTCCTTAAATGAAAAGTCCTTCCAAGTTATAAACACAAGAGATTCTGCACTGGAAAGAACCTAACGAAGGGTCTTGCCCAAAACATCAAATGTTTATTCCTTCAATAGATGATGTCTGGCCTACTGAGTTTGTCTAACATTTTGTGTGTGTTGGTCCTGAAAATTGTTTTGCAGAGTCCATTACAGAAGATGAAGGTAGATATTTGATTCAATAATGGATCATTTTCTCATAACCTTATAGTCAAGGTCTTCTACCTTTTAAGAGGATGGGGTGCCCCAGCTCCATTCTTCCATGTCTCCACCTCTGCTACCATAGTATTTAGTTGAGCATTAGAAAAGTGGCTGCTTCTGTACTATTCTTTGTATCAACTTAACCACTGAACCCACACCTTCAACCAACAGTTCCATTTGAGAGCTATCTTTGCAAGAACCTTATTCTTCAAGAGACATCATATAGGGAAGATCACACATTGCATGTGACTTCCAGAATTAATGTATATGACTCATGAAATGGTCAAATACTTTTTCATATGTTTTGATTCATTAATAATATTTATTAATATTTGTAAACAATAGACTCCTCTAAATGTATGCAATTCCAATCTAAGGTGAACAGACTGTGAATCTGTGAGTTGGACCTGAGTTAGGTATGTTAAGATTTGAGTCACAAAGGAAAGAGGTGCAACATCAACAAAAATTCGAAGTAAATGGTCACTCATACAAACTATGGAAGACTGGAAGCTATCTGAAGGCCCATCATAAACAGTGATACTTTGTGTATTGCAATGTATAAACTCCCCCCATACCCAAAATCAACGACGTTCTGCTGGATGTGACATTCAGGGAGAAACCAAGAAGAAGGTTGCCAAAAGCAACTCTCAGTTTACAGAGTTTGGTATATAAGCATCTATTTGTATACTTCAAAATTCAAAGCTGAAGGTAAATTTATTATCGAAGTATACATATCTCACCATATACTATCCTGAGATTCATTTTCTTACCAGCATTCACAGTTGAATAAAGAAATACATGACCTATGCATGACTGTCTTTATACAGTTCGTGACAACCATGGCATATTCATTTAGAACATCTGATGAGTCCTTGAACATGGCCCAGTCTATTGGATCAAAGTAATCCTATAGCCACTCCTCTGTCTCCTATTACCGCTTCTGGTATCTCTCTCTAACCTCTGCCTGTATGCAGGTTGGAAGAGGGCAGCTAGATGATCAGATTTCCCAAAATCTGGTCTAAGGATGGAACAGTAGGCATTCTTGATGGTGGTGTGGCAAAGATTAAGTGTGTTGGGTCATTTGGTGCTTGGGTGATGTCCTTTCTTCAATAACTGAATAAAACTCACGTAAATTATGCCAATAGCTACCCTTCACCAAAGCTCATTAAAGTTTCATACTTATGCTTCATACTGGGACTGAGTCATGCGACCATCCTCCTGCCCGATTATTGATTGATTTTAAAGGAAAGTGGAAGCTTTGGAGAAGGTGCAGAAGAGATTTACTGGGATGCTCTTGGTTTCCCGATTATGACTTATAACCGTGGACAAACAGCAGTCATAGTCTAAAATACTTCTAAGGGGTGGCTTGGTCCTGTAGTGGTTAGTGCAATGCTTTACAGTGCCAGTCACCTGGGTTCAATTCCTGCTGCTGTCTGTAAGGAGTTTGCATGCTCCCCCAGTGCATTTCCCCTGGTGTTCCGGTTTCCTCCCACGTTCTACAGGAGATGTGTTTTTTATGCAGAGGGTAGTTGGTACCTCGAACAGGCTGCTGTTGTAGTGGTGGAAGCAGATACAATGGCAGCATTTAGGAGGCTGGTTAGATAGACACATGAAAGTACAGGGAATGGCGGGATCATGTACAGACAAAAGAGCTATAATTTAATTTGGCATCATGTTTAGCATAGACTATGTGGGCAGAAGACCTGTCTCTGTTCTGTGTTGTTCTATGTTCTCTCCTTCCCATAAATATAATAAGTACCAGATCAGCACATGACATTTTAAATGCAGTCTTGCCAATGTCTTGTACAGTTACAACATAACTTTCCAATTCTTGTACTTAATGCCCTGAGTGATAAAGCAAATATGCCAAGTGCCTTCTTTATCAACGATGAAGGCAACAAGCCAAGTGCCTTCAGCACCGGATCCGATCAACTGTCATTCTGATAAATTAGAGTTAGTATACGTTTATTCTCTTGGACAGCCCCATCAACTCAGAACTCAATGAGTAAATCTACACTGAACTGCTTTCAAGGGTGTATTATCATTTTTTAGATGTAAAGACAGAGTGATACACAGCTTCACACAGAGTATTGCAACAAAAGGCTTATTTGATTTTAAGCATACTTTCTATTTTTACTTATTCAATGCTATAACATTGAATATTTGTGAAATTATGTTACTTTGTTCTCTTAACCAAGCTGAACATCCTTGTATTTCCCCACATTATACATAATTTTACCTGTATGCGGATTCAATTGCTTAAAAACGGAATGGCATTGTTAAACTTGTGATTTCAGTCCTGCAAAATCCTAGCAGATGTTACAGATCACAAGATTTAGCTGCTTTTAAATTCCAATAGTCCTTTGGAATTTCCTCCCCTTCACATTCCTCTGACCCTTTATCTCCCCGTTTCACTCACTACCGTGTTTTCAGAAAGCATTTTGCTCTTTCCCTCTCCAATGCAGAGTGGTCAGTTCCGAGTAGAACCATCAGCTTTATCCCCTGCAGCCTTGTGTTAGACGAATTCCCAGTCCTGAATGTTGTTGAACATTTCTTCAACCTCTTCAGCCTTCATATCCATTTATTTAGTCATTGGTTTTTATTCTAGACTATGGAGTCTTGTCCCGTCTCCAGTATTCCAAATTATTCTGATGGAACATTGACTGCCTCGATTTTTCCTTTCCTCTTACTCATGCTAACCTATCTCCCACTGAACATGGAGCTTCTGCTCAGGGAGGAATAACCCACCAGCAAGGGTGATGCTGTTATGGGTTGATAAACTTAGTTTAATTGTACAGAGGACAGTGTCAACTTTTAGCCACTTTATCATACCTCCCTCTGAAACATAACTCCATCACTTGAACATCAGGCTATTGTGTCCTTGTCACCAATGGACCTAACTCCATGAGGAAATATTAACTCTACATTCTCCACCCTTATAGTCTCCCTATTCTTAATGGTTTGCTTTTTATCACTTGGCTAAGATCCAAAAGTAAAACTGTTCAGGTAGTCCCATTGTTTCAGCCTGCCCTTGTGTCATTAAAATTATCCCTTCCAACTTGATTTCATCTTTGCTCCCTTGGCCAAGTACCTTTCCACTTAAATGCATACTGTGCCTGATGTCCACTTCCGTTTTGACACAGTCTCTAGTTTCTTGCTTCTGTCTGGCTCATCTTTATCATGGGTACACAATCTCTGGAGATCTCCTTCCCAAACCAGGACGGATTTGAGGACACTCTGTGTCATGAGCAAAGCCCCCATCATCCTCTCCCTACCAATACTCTCATTTACCCAGCTACAATCTTTGCCACATAAAGCAGCTTCTTCAATTGCACTCACATCTCTAGATCATAATGCAGCAATGTGAACTCACATGGCCCCAAGCTGTGCCCATCTTTCTACAGAATATGTGGAACAGTCCTGGTTTCAGTCTAATTTGGAAACCTCTGCCAAGCTTTTTCTCCTAAAGCCAATGACAGAATTGGTACTGCTTCCTGGAGTCAGAGTCAATTTGAAAAAAATGTTTTTCATCTGCAGAGTTCAGTGGGGTTGAGATCTCCTTTTTTTACTGAAGAGGCCTTGAACAATCAAAAGCATTGCCTTTCATTGTAGAAAGAGTAAAGGTAAAAGGGGAATCTGGAGAATAAGGATGTGAAATTGGGAAATTGGATGGGAATTGTCTGGGGACTGGGAAGTATGTTGATATCTAGGGATCACAAGAACACAAGAAATGGTAACAGAAATACTCCTTTCAGTCCTTATATTGCTCACCATTTAACAGATTATGCTTAATTGTTTACCTCAGCTCCACCTTCCTACACTAAGCCTACATCACTGGATTTCCTTCAACAGGGAGATTCAACCAGTAAGCCCGTATGTAAGTTGACAGACATCAGATGAGGAATAGGAAGAGCACTAACTGATCAGTAGTTGGTCAGCAATGAGAGAAGAATGTGTAACTATTTCTAGTGAAGGGTTAACGTGAATATTTACACATGAATGAATGGCAGAGAAATGTTGTTTCTGCAGATGTTGCAATTTCCTATTTCTAATTTACTCTAGATCGGATTCATGCTAATTCCAAGATCCAGGTTAGATAAGAGGTAATGCTATGTTAATGATCTTTTACTGCTCAGTAGAATTGAACAATTTCTCATGTCCAAGCTTTCAGTGGAGAGTTTTTTTTCTTGGTGCTTAATTGAGTAAACTACCGTTCTGACTCACTCAGTCTTTCTTTGCTCTCAAATAATATTTCACTCTCTTGGGGCCTCTATTGTAAATCACAGCTCCAGCTGATACAACATCAGGACTCGTGCAGATGTAGAAATTACTGAATCTATTATAGCAAGGCTGAATGATACATTTTCCCCATGGACTTTTTGTCGACATCCTACTGATGATGAATCAACTAATTAACTGTCATTGACTTTAATCATTTATTAAGTCTAGAAACAACACATGAAGCTGTAATAGTTCCAAAAAAAAAATTCCATTGCTCAACCAAAGAATTTCTTTTTCTTTGGATCATTTAATTGCAACCTGCATCCTATTCAAATGAAATTTCTTGATTCTAAGATTAGTCTGTTTAAGAGCTAATTGAGGTAAGAGTTGAACAATATATTATAACAATATTGTTACGCAGGCATTTTCCTTGTGTATCTGCTTAAAAAAAGAGCATTCAATCTTACCTGTTTGGGATTTCAGGAGTTACATTGCAAACTTTCTTGCCCTTCCAAACCCACAAATGTTATTGATCTTTCAATTCTTAAACCAATTGGTAATGTCTGAAAAATACCATTCTTATTCATGATTTAGCTCTAGTTACAATAATTATTTCCCAACTGCTACTTAGCTGCTGTTTAGAGACTCCAGCTCTTTTTGGTTTCCAGTCGCGTAACACCTGTCTTGCCTGAATGATTGTCTCACTGTCTATCATGGTTGCAGGCTACTTTTTCCAAAGTTTGATTACTTCTCTTTGTTGCCTCCATGGCTTTCCAATAAATCTCCTCCTTCAGCATCGCCTTTCACGTCTCAGTTTCCTGTGCCCTCTAGGAGTATTTCTCATTGCTTCAGCCCTCTTTCTGACACACCTTTGAACATACCTGAATCAGAAGATAACATGTCCAACCACTTTGGACATGGAGTACAAAAATCTAGGCTGATGCTTCAGTAAACTACTACTGTTTTATTTGTATATACTTTGATGTGGTATTTTATTAGTTTAATAAAGATACAAAGGTTTTAGAAAAAGTTATTAAGTTGTTAATGGGAATTATGGGGACATATTGCATGCCACTGGTAATGAGTAATAGGTAGTAAAGTAATAGAACAGGAAAAGTGAAAAGAAATTTCATAGAAGGCCTGAAAATAATAAAAGAATCAGTAGTGAAAGATTATTTCCCTTTTCTGAAGAATAAATATTGAGTGTTCACCAATGGTAAATTGTATTAAAAATGGAAAAAGAGGATGATTATTGTGGACTGTTTTGCCACAAGCAAAAATGTCTTTGAGGATTACCAACTTCCTCATAGAAGAGGATGGCACTATCTGCTTGAACATGATATTCCAGCTGTTGCATATTAACCTGGAAGGCTATTCATCCCAAGGACACACCAATGCTGAACTCAGATCTTACTTAATCATTACATTTATACAAATGATCTGCCAGTGAATCATCTCCACTGCTCTGCTTTTGGATGAAGCCTCCTCTACATTTCCTGCCAAGGGTTCACTCATCCGTCAGGAAATGAAGAGGAGGTTTGACCCAAAAGCAGAGCATTGGGGGCGATTCAGTGATGAACAATAACTTTAATAAGAGACCACAAAATAACAAACCAAGAGGGGCCACAAAACAAGAGAGGACGGAAACGAAACATGACAGGCAACAAGGTAAAATTTAGGCTGGGAGAGTGAAAGCTAAGAGAAACTGGTTGAGGCTGACTGGTTCGATGAATGAACAAGGACGTGGATAACTGGGGCTAAATAGGCTGCAAGTGATGGGTCTGGAATGAGCATCTTGTGAATCCTATTTGTGGTAACTTCTATTTTACAAAAAGACCACTCGACAACTTGATGACCAAAAGAGCATCTTTATCTGGGACGGCAAATGATATTTACAGTACAGAGGCTTCCAGGTACCTCGTGCAGCCTGGGTAGAGGAACTATATACAATGCATACTGGGAGTAAAATGAGCGGAAGTAAAGACCCCGCCAACCCTGGATCCTGCCTCTTGCTACCAACAGCTTCCAGATTAGTATTAACTTACTTTCAATAATACTCACATTACAACACTTCTCCACCTTTAAAATCCAACATCCAACATTTCAAATATAGAAGAACTGGGAAATAAAAACAATGGTATCATTAGCAACAGGTTACCAATACAAAAACACCTAAAAAAAACATGGCAAATTCAACATTCAATCTAACAACAAAAGAAACTATCCAATCAAAGATTCAGTCTGTCAGGAGGTTTGCGAGGGCACTGTGATCTATGCACTACCCCCGGTGACCCAGCAGGCACAGCTGGTGAGGATGTTTTGGGTGGATCTAGTGTTGGGGTCATGAGAGGGGTCTGTGTGTCCGCGTGAGAATGTCCATCCTCTTCAGGGGACTCTGCCCCCTCTGCCAGTGTCACTCCCTCTAGCAAAGTCACTGGTGGACAAGTTTCCCCTGTAGTCTGTCTCACCATTGGAAACTCCATGGAACTGTCTACCTCTGAGCCGGAATCATGACGCAGGCGCACATGGTCCTGATGTCTGCAGAAAACACGCCCATCAGTCAGCTTAACAACGTAGGAGACTGGACCACTCTATTCAAGAGTAACCCCAGGTAGCCATTGCTGATTGTTTCTCACATAGACATTGTCATCCGGTTCTAACTGTCTGTCTCGCGCATGTTGATCATGTCCCTCCTTCTGCTTTTCCTGCTTTCTCTCCACTTTTGCCTTCATGTCCGGGTGCAGCAGGTCCAATCTTGACTTAGGCCTACGCCCCAACAGCATCTCTGCTGGAGTGTGTGCATTTGTAGTCTGTGGAGTGAGGTGGTATTGAAATAGGAAATGTGAATGCCGGGTACTAAGAGAGTCCCCTGTCATCCGCTTCAGGCCTTCCTTTGCTGTCTGGACAGCTGGCTCAGCCAAACCATTTGAGGCTGGGTGGAAAGGGGCCATCCGAATGTGACGAATGCCATTCTGCCGCATGAACTCACCAAACAGCTCACCGGGGAATGTCGGGCCATTATCAGTGACCAGAGTGTCAGGCAACCGGTGGACTGCAAACACTTGCCTGAGTTTGTCTATGGTTGAGGGGGCTGTGATGTTGCTCATGATGTGAGCTTCGATCCATTTGGAATGCGTATCTACCATTACAAGAAACATCTGTCCCATAAAGGGGCCAGCAAAGTCCAAATGTAGCCTAGACCAGGGGTAGCCTGGCCACTCCCATGGGTGCAAAGGAGCTGGTGGTGGCATGTTCTGATTGGTCTGACATTGTGTGCATGATTTTACCTTGTTCTCTAGATCCTGATCCATTCTTGGCCACCAGACGTAGAATCTTGCAAGGCTTTTCATTTGAGACACCCCTGGATGAGTCTCATGAATTTCCTCCACAATCTGTGAATGGCCAGGGGGAGGCACAATGACCCTCATCCCCCCCCCACCCCAGAAGATGCAGCCATCCTGCAGACTCAGTTCTGTCTTGTGTTTGGCATAAAGCCTCAGTTCCTCTCCTTCCACGACTCTGGGCCAACCTTGTAAAAGAAAAGACTTGACTTGAGACAGGACTGGGTTCCCCCTCTGCCCATTGCTTGACCTGGGTTGCTTTTACAGGTGTCTCGGACAGTCTCTCCAGTGAAAACACAGTCTCTGGAGGCACATCTGGAGTAACAGGCGTCTCAGGTAAAGGGAGTCGACTCAGCTTATCAACGTTTGCATTATCCCCACCCACTCTGTACACTGTGGTATACTGGTAGGCTGACAATGTGAGAGCCCAATGCTGTATCCTGGCTGAGGCTAGTGGTGGGATGCATCTGGCCTCCCTGAAAAGGCTCATCAGTGGTTTATGGTCCGTATAAATTGTGAATGCACGTCCATAGAGGTATTGATGAAAACGTTTGACCGCAAAAACAATTGCCAGATCTTCTTTGTCCAGCTGTGAATATCCCTTCTCAGCAGCCATCAGGGTATGTGAAGCAAAACCAATAGTCTTCTCTGAACGATCTTCCATTACGTGTGAAAGAACTGCCTCGACTCCATAGGGTGAGGTGTCGCATGAAAGGGTGATCTCCTTGTCTGGATCATAGTGTACGAGCAGCTTTGCTGAGTGGAGGAGTTCTTTCACTTTCTTGAAAGCTTCTTCCTGCTCTTCACCCCACCGCCACTTAGTGTCATTGTGAAGCAGCTTGTACAGTGGGGCCAAACCCTTTGAGAGATCTGGAAGAAACTTGCCATAATAATTCACCATGCCCAAAAATGATCTGAGTTCAGTGACGCTCTTGGGGCTTGGGTCCTCCTTGATAGCTCTTACTTTTTCCTCCACTGGGCAAAGCCCCTCAGCTGTAATCTTCTGTCCTAGGTAGGTCACACTCGGAGCCACGAACACACATTTTCCACGTTTCAACCGCAGCCCTGCATCTGAGAGTCTCTTCAGCACCTGTTCTAAGTTAGCCAGATGCTCCCCCTCCGTGGCTCCCGTGATCAAGATATCATCAAGATACACTGCTACGTGTGGAATCCCCTGCAGCAAAGAGTCCATTGTCCTTTGGAAAATGGTGGGGCTAGACGCCACTCCAAACTCCAGGCGATTGTATTTGAATAATCCCTTGTGCGTATTGATGATGACGTACTCCTTTGAACCCTTATCGAGCAGCAGCTGTTGGTAGGCGTGGCTCATGTCCAGCTTTGTGAACAACTTACCCACTGACAGGCTCACAAGCAGGTCATCTATCCATGGCAATGGGTACTCCTCCAGCTTAGAGACCTGATTCACCGTAAGCTTGTAGTCCCCACTGCCTTCAAAACTGGAACAATAGGAGCAGCCCACCTTGAAAACTGGATGGGCTCAATGATGCCCAGCCCCTGTAAATGTACCAGCTCCACCTCAGCTTTGCCTTTCGTGGCAAAGGGCACTGACCTGCGCTTAAAAAAATGTGGTGCGGCCTCAGGGTCGACATGGAGTTTCACGGTCACGCCCTTCAGTGTGCCCAGCTCGTCCCTGAAAATGTCACTATACCGCTGCAGAATGTCCTCCGTTGTGTGTGTACACTTAATTTCATGCCAGCTGAGCTGGATTTTGCAAAGCCAATCACGGCCCAAAAGACTGGGACCGCTGCCCTTAGCTATCACCAGCCTGGCTTCAGTCTTCTGGCCCCCGGCTGAAATATCCACATATAACACCCCTAAATGAAGTATGGGCTGCCCCGTATCGGTCCTGAGTTGGAGCTTAGATGGTCTGATGGGAGGCAGGTTCGATCCCCATGTCCTCCTGTAGGTTTCTTCACTAATGACCGATGCAGTAGCCCCTGGATCAATCTCGAACTTAATGTCCTTTCCCTTGACAGTGGCATAATATGGTTCAGGTGGTCTCTCATCCGTTTCCACCCCAAACATGTTGTAGGCACACGCTGCCTCTCCGTCTGCTTCTCCTAGGTGGTGTATGGCTGCCTGAGCCTGTTGAGCTTTCCCCTGCCCCGGCTTAACCTGACCCTTTATGCTCCTGCACTTTTTAACCAAATGTCCCTTCTTGCTACAAGCATGGCAGCCAGTATCTTTGAATTTACAAACATTTGGACAGTGCGTTCCTCTACACCGAAAACATTCCACCCACTTTTCCTGTCTACTAGTCTCCCGCCTGACTTGGAGCACTGCTGTCGACTGCGACCTCCCATATCCTTTCTGTATATCCTTGGCATTATCAGCAGCCATCTCCATGCCTTGGGCAATCTCTAGGGCTGTCTTGAAAGTCAACGGTGGGGTTTCCCCCAACAAGCGGCGTTGTACAGCATCATTATTAACGCCGCATACTAACCTGTCACGGAGCATGTCATCCAACACGGCTCCGAAATTGCAATGCTCCGACAGCTGCCGAAGCTCGGCCACAAAACCACCCACAGACTGACCTAGCTTCCAGACGTGGCTGTGAAACTTGAACCATTGGACTATCACCGAAGGCTTTGGATTGTGGTGGTTCCCCACAAGCTGGCCCAGTTCATCGTATGGAATTTCTCCCGGTTTCCGCGACGTAGCTAAGTTCTGTATCAGCTTGTACGTCTTTGCCCCACACACACTCAGGAGAATAGAGTGCTTCTTAGCCTCCTCAGTAATTCCATTAGCGCAGAAAAAGTGGCCCAACCTTTCCTCGTACTCCGGCCACTTGATTTGCTCATTGAACACACCAACCGTTCCGAGCGTCGCCACCCGAACACGAGGTTCCTTGCCTGCTCACAGCTCCTGATCGAAAACGGGGCTGACCCATCCACAAAACCAGTTTACCTCATCACCAAAAATATGTGGTAACTTCCACTTTACAAAAAGACCACTCGACAACTTGATGGCCAAAAGAGCATCTTTATCTGGGACGGCAAATGATATTTCCAATACAGAGGCTTCCAGGTACCTCGTGCGGCCTGGGTGGAGGAACTATACACAGTGCATACTAGGAGTAAAAAGA
Organism: Hypanus sabinus; assembly: GCF_030144855.1. NCBI lineage: Eukaryota > Metazoa > Chordata > Chondrichthyes > Myliobatiformes > Dasyatidae > Hypanus > Hypanus sabinus. Next base: position 53,823,139 of record NC_082719.1, on the reverse strand, counting down.
GCGGAAGTAAAGACCCTGCCAACCCCAGATCCCGCCTCTTGCTACCAACAGCTTCCCGATTAGTATTAACTTACTTTTAATAATACTCACATTACAACACTATTAGCTGGATGGAGACTGGGACGTACCTACATGTGCAGGCTGGCAGGCGTCAGCGGAAGCAGGCCTGACAGGAGTACAATACAGGGGAAATGGAGACATTGCCTGGGAATGGGAAACACTGAGCCCTTTCTGATCTAGACTGACCACCAGAACCTCATATCCATTCAACAGACCCGCCAACTCTACCCACATCAGGCTCACTGGTCCTCTTCCTAAAACAATTCAACCTCACCATCTCCTACCAACCTGATTCTAAGAACACAAAGGTAGACACCCTGACAGCCTACCCCAGCTGAAACAGAGAACAAACCTTGGCCCATCAGTCCATCCTCTTAGATCCTTACCCTGATCATCTGAGACCTTGAGAATCAGATTCCCCAGGCCCTATAGCACAAACCTGCTTTGGAGCAACACACATGACAACCATGAGTATGTGGTGGTGACCATGCTTTCTGACACACTCCAGTAGGCCCACTCCTCACCCATCTTCATCCATCCAGGCACATGACAGACCCTGTATTCTCCATGACTCTGTCTCTCTTGGCCCACCATGATCGCAGATGTACGCCAGTTCATTGCTGTTCATGGTCCCACACTGCCCTAAATTTCATCACAGCTTTGCCACCTTCCAATGGGGCCACAGTGGTGGACCAGTTCTCCAAGGCAGCCCCACTTATTTTCCCTCCCCAAGTTTCTATCAGCCACTGAGGTAGTGGACCTGGTTCTCAAACATGTAGGTTGCCTCCACTGCTTCCCTTAGGATACTGCTCTGGACTTGGGCCCACAATTTGTCTCCTGCTTCTGGTGATCTTTCTGCTCCCTCCTCCACACCTCACTGAGTTTGTCCTCTGACTATCATCTGCAGAACAATAGTTGGACAGAAAGAGCCAATAAGAAAGTGGAGAAGACTCTGCGATACTTTGCCACCTCTAGCCCTTTCACATATCTACCCTGGGCTGAGGTCTTCCTCAGTCTACACACCTCCTCTGCTATGGCTAATGGTTTTATGGCTTCCTAGCCCGATTGAAATGCTTCATGGCAACCAACCCCCCCCCCCCCACCATTGTTTCCCGTGGAGGAACCCCGTCCACCAGGCCCGTGGTTTGACGCTACTGGAATGTGTGGAGGAGGGCACAGGGGACCATCCTTGCCACCAACCATGCCAACTGCTGTCAGCTCCAAACCAGAGCTCTCCAGCCTGGGGACCATGTCTGACTGCCCCCGCACAACAACACTCACAAGCTTTCACACCAGCTTATTGGTCCCTTCAGGGTCACCCATTGCATCCGTCCAGTCATTTGCCATCTCCAGCTCTCACTGTCCCTCAGGATCACACCTACCCTCCATGTGTCCTGCCTCGAGCCCATTGGCTATGGACTACTCAATCCACCTGAGCGGGCAGCTCTGGAACCCAGGATGATGGAAGGTAAACAGTTCGCTGGCTGACAGATTCATGTCACTGTGGATGGGGTGTGCAGTACTTGTTCAACTGGGAAGGGTACAGCCCAGAGAAGAGGTCTTGAGTACCATTAATCACTCATCGATGAGTCCCACCCTACCCATCCAGATCATCCTGGGTTGTTGGGGCTGGCATTGAGGGATTTCCTGTCAGGTCTGTTCCTCCTGACACGTCCAGCCTGGATATGCAGGCACTTCCCGGTCTTAATGATTTGATTCACCTGCCACCCATTACGGACTCATCACCCGCAGCCTATTTAACCCCAGTTCTCATCTACAATCTTTGTTCACTCATCGAACCTCAGCCAATAGCTCTTAGCTTCCACTCTCCCTGCCTGAGTGTCCCCTGTTGTGTTTAGCTTCTGTTCTCTCTTGTCACATGGCCCCCGTAGCTTGTTGTTTTGTGGTCTATTATCAAAGTTATTGTTCACTGCTGAATCATCTCCACAGTTCTGCTTTTGGGTCACACCCCCTCTACATTTCCTGACACCTTGGTTCCTGATTTTGAAGACTGTCCATTTTAGACCTTGCAGATTCATGGCACGAGGCCCATTTTTTTTTGTCTTTGTGTTTATGCTCCATAGGATGATTACTGGGAACTGCTTACAAATAGCCCAGAAACATTCTGTGTTCACTAATAATAATAATAATTTACTTCTAGGCCCTCAAAAATACTGATTCTTGCTTGCCGGTGTTTAGCTACAGCTTGTCAGAGACAGAGGAATAAACTGTTATATACTTTGTAGTTCGATTTTTATCTGGTTTATTTTTCTAAAGGATTTCCTCAAACAGATTTCCACAGGATGCAAGTTCCTTGTTTGCTTGTCTCAGTGAAATCATGGAGATGGTTTCTTTGTATTCTGTATCACCTCCTGTGTTCCGTCAGGCTGCTTTGAGTGTATGCGTACTTAGGTTGGCATGTAAGCGTTGTCACTGTGGTCCTCAATTGAGTTCGTGGAGTCTGGCCCAGCCTTTGGCCTACCTTCATGTTAGATTCCATAAGTGTGTGAGCGTGTAAGGGAAATTATATGTGAGTGAGAGAGAGAGAGAGAGAGAGAGAGAGAGAGAGAGAGAGAGAGAGAGAGAGTTTGCATGTGCTTGTATAAATATATTTGAAAAAAGCAGTGTTTTGTGAGGACTGCAACTTGTGATGGTATCCATTTAGCAGAATATTCTCCCTCCTCTGTCAGATTATTCAAGCCACCTTGAGCCAGATTGATCTTCTGGTGGTGTTGATGAATTTGGCCCACCTGATCCACAGAAGTCATGTTATCTGGATCTAGAATATGAACTGTGCCATAGTCCTGAACATTTCTTTCCAGGAGTACTAGGCCACTTTTGTGTCCTTGTTTATTTATTGAGATACAGCGCAGAATAGGCCCTTCCAACCCTTTGAGATGCATCGCCCACTTAACCTCAAACTATCCCTAGTCAGCTAATGACCAATGACCAGCTAATTTACAAAGACGTACTTTGGACTGTGGGAAGAAACCAGAGCTCCTGGAGAAAACCCACGCAGTCGCGGGGAGAATGTAGACTCCTTACAGGCAGTGGCGGGAATTGAACCCCAGTCGCCGGCTCTCTAAAGAGTTGTGCTAACCACTATGCTACCGTGCCATCCTATCATTTCAGCCCTGCACAGCCCACTTCAATCTCATGCCCAAAGTTTACAGGCAGGAACACCCAGACCGAGTGTTTCAGCCTGCTTCGAGTCACACGGGACTTCTTTCTCCATTTACTGTAACCTTTCTCCTCTGGCCCAGTCCCTTCCCACTGCGGTACCCCCATTATTCTGACCAGCACTGCAGCAAATGAGGGCTCCTTCAAGAACATGCAAAATTTGTTACAACCAAATATGTATTACCATTAGTCATAAATAACAAAGTGATGTTCTGATTAGTTGCTTATCAATCCAGGAGAAGCTGAATAGGGCTGTTCACCAGGATTAGTGTTGGGGTTATTGCTTGCTTTGTTCTATATTGATGAATTAAATTAGGGGATTCAAACTACAGTTTCTAAATTTTCAGATTGCACAAATCCTTGCAGTATTTTGTTCTGTGAAGAGGGGAGTGGTAGATTACAGTGGGATATGCTGTACGCATGCTGGAAGAATGAGAAGATGTATGGTAGATGAAGGTTAATTTGGAGAAATGTGAGGTACTGCATTTTGGCTGGAAAACTGAGGAGAGGTTATAAAGGACATTGCTCTAAAACTATCATCCATATTACAGGCTGGACCTCAAGATGGTGGAACTGCTCTTAATTGCTGGCTGGGCCATCGACAGACTGTGCTGAAAAGAGACTGAACACACTTTCATCACGCTGTGCATGCCAATCTGCAGGTGGTGTTTTTTTCCAAGGAGAGTTTCACTTATCTTTAAAAACTGCTGATGTCTCTCTAATTTCTTTCAGACAGGAAGTAAATGTAATTCATTTCCCATGATTGTTTCCCTGTTGGTTCCACTAGTTTCCTTCTTATCAAGACCTTCTAGCTAATGCGTTTTTAATCCTGAAGTATTGTACGTAAGCAAAAAGCTTGCTTCACAGAATTACAGGATAGTTTTACCTCATAACATGAGCCAGCACCCAGGGCATGCTCTTTTCTCACTGTTCCCATCAGGTAAGATGAGAATCAGAATCAAGTTTATTATCACTGGCTTGTGATGTGAAATTTGTTAACTTAGCAGCAGCAGTTCAATGCAATACATAATCTAGTAGAGAGAGAAAGAAAAAATAATAAAATAAAACATGATAAATAAACAAGCAAATCAAATACGTATATTGAATAGATTATTTTTTTTAAATATGCAAAGTCAGAAATACAGTATATTTAAAAAAGTCAGGTAGTGTCCAAAGCTTCAAAGTTCATTTACAAATCAAATGGCAGAGGGGACGAAGTTGTTCGTGAATCACTGAGTGTGTGCCTTCAGGCTTCTGTACCTCCTACCTGATGGTAACAGTGAGGAAAGGGCATGCCCTGGGTGCTAGAGGTCTTTAATAATGGAAGCTGCCTTTCTGAGACACTGCTCCCTAAAGCTGTCCTGGGTACTTTGTAGGCTAGTACCCAAGATGGAGCTGACTAGATTTACAGCCCTCTGCTTCTTTCAGTCCTGTGCAGTAGCCCCTCCATACCAGATAGTGATGCAGCCTGTCAGAATGCTCTCCACAGTACAACTATAGAAGTTTTTGAGTGTACTTGTTTATATGCCAAATCTCTTCAAACTTCTAATAAAGTATAGCCACTGTCTTGCTCGAATGAATCAGAAAGAGCTTCTTCCCCCTGCCATTCGATTCCTAAATGGACATTGGACCCATGAACACTTCCTCACTTTTTAAACATTAGTTATTTCTGCTTTTGCATGATTTTTAATCTATTAATTTATAGACTTTAATTAATTTTTTTCCTTTCTTCTGTATTATGTATTGCATTGACCTGCTGCTGCTAAGTTAACAAATTTCCCGACACATGCCGATGATAATAAACCTGGTTCAGATTACAGATAATGTGCACGTAGTAATATACAATAACTCCACCATGGACAGTCCCAAGCCCACCTGCAAGAGGAGGAAGGTTGGGCATGTGGCCAGCAACCCCATCCTGTAAAAATCCAGAGCTAACAGAAGCTCCAAAGATCTCATCCTTGGGAAAGGAAGGACCTTTGCCTCAAGAACGTATGAAATTGTGTGGTGAAAGCAGAGAGGGCCAATCAACTTTCAGCCCAGGATAGAAGACTTGAGAAAGCTGGTGCTGGGGTGATGGGCTTAAGAAGAATACACAATGCTAATGAGAAAAAAACACACACAGAAAAAAACCTGATGAGACTCATAAGCTTAATTAAAACTAGGTTATTAAAAAGTAAAGTTAATAGAAAAGTTTTTTTTCATTTTGCATGGATTGTAATGTACTACAGGTTCTTATTAGCAAGGGCATCAGAGATTATGGGAAGAAGACAACAGAATGGGGTTGAGGGGGACACTAAGTCAACCATGGTGGAATGGCGGTACGGACTATATGGGACAAGTGGCCTAATTCTGCCCCAATGTCTTATGGTCTTATAATTCTAATGACACAGAATTACAGGGTTTTACAGTGGAGAAGAAAGCCACTCAGTCCACCGAGTCTCTCCATCTTGTTGAATGAACTAGCCACTCTGTTTCCTCACAAGCGTATTTTTTTTCCTTTTTGTATATAAATCACTTTTCCTTTATATAAATTGCACTGAATCACTTCTACCATCCCTTCAAGTCTTACAAGTCACTGAAAATTGTTCTCCCACTCACTGTTACTTTTGTCTATTTGCTTACATGTCCATCCTCTGACTACAACCTGCTACCATTAAAAGCTACTTCTCCTAATCTTTGCAATTACATGGACAAAGACAGCGGCCAAGTTTTAATGCCAGCACAGCAACTTCCCTTTCAGGCAGAATAATGATGATATTTCCGTTTAGGAAGATGTGACTGATAAGCCCATCAGGACTTCCAGTGGGTTTTCAGACTTTATCACATTTGTGAGCAACAGTTAACATCTGCCCAAACACAAAGTACACTGCAGATGCTGCGGTCAAATCAACATGTACAAACAAGCTGGATGAACTCAGCAGGTCAGGCAGTATCCGTTGAAATGAGCAGTCAACGTTTCGGGCCGAGACCCTTCGGCAGGACTGAAGGTCTCAGCCCGAAACATAGACTACTCATTTCAATGGATGCTGCCCGACCTGCTGAGTTCATCCAGCTTGTTTTTACGTGTTAACATCTGCCCAAAATAGGTCCCAGAGTCTATGAAATCACAAACGTGAATTATGGAAGAAGTTTACAATTCTTAGCTGTAATGAAATATACAGAGATAAATTGAGGACAAGTTTCTAGGCAATGAATTTCGGGTGGCTGGTGAACAAACCATAGGCAAAGTTTTCATTCTGAAAAAGACGGGCAGACTAAGTTTGAAGTATAGCTTTCAATTCTAGGTATCGCACCTCAGGAGACCTTGGCAATTTCAGTGAGCAGGAAGTGAAAAGAGGAATATATGACAATTGTTAGTTGAAAATTGATTGATTAATTAGTTCATCAGCAGAGACTAATAAAAAGGAATTAGTGTCAAGCAGTGTACTGCTCTCCTTGTCTGTGAAATAGGAAGTACACGATTCAGCAGTAAACCAAACTCCACTCAAACATGGCATTCAGGATATAATGTCCAAGCCCCAGGTGCTTTATTCTCACATATACCATTGAATTTGAGTAAAACTGAGATAGAACCTAAAAAATACCACAAGTACTTAACACAGATGTAACAAGAGAGCCGTGGATGGTGGTGAACTCAAGAGCGGAGTAACACCTAGAATTAACTTAAACTCAGACTCGAAATGAACAAGGCAACACAAACACAGTCCAAAGGTGAAATCACAAACATTAGTACTAGAAATGGAACTCCTATGATTGAGCACTGAGTGCAGGGACCTTTACATGCAGACTTCCCACGAAGGAATGTGCCAGGCAATAATTGGCAGCTTGAGTTTGAAAATGACAGAGGCAACTGACCATACTTTGGAGAACTGGAGCACCAAAATTTCTGAAACTTGGATGCCTGCTGCTGTTCAGTTGGGACCATAACAGAACTCCCCTTCATCCTTTCCCCGCAACCCCCCAGCATGGCTGGCTCCTGATGGCCCAGCACAATCAGAGTGGTGCTGGTGAAAGTCTGCAATCAAGGTAGGGTCCAGATTGCCCTGTGAAGGAATCCTTCTTCTTTCTTCTGGACCATATCTCTCCCAATCATCCACAAAGCAGTAGACGTCCAGAAGTCACCGGACTGTGTAGGCGGGTTATCCCTCAACAACTCTGGGAAGCAGAGGAGGCTTGGGAACTGGAGCCAAGGGCCGAGCACTCAAGGGCTTGAGGCGAGATATGTGAAATGTGGGATAAATCTGCATGGTGCTCAGAAATTGGTGATGATAGCTAACTGGGTTGACGAGTTGCAGGATTTTGAACGGTCTGATGTAACGAGGGGCCAACTTTCCGTATTCAACTCACATGGGGAGATCTCTAGTTGAGAGCCAGAACTGCTGACCTGGAAGAAGTGCTGATTTCTGTCCTCTCTGGCAGTTGGCCTGGTCTTGCAGTTGCTGAAAACAGGCCAACGACATCTCTCTCCCTTAACCCATTTCTGGCAACATCTCTGGCCCACTTGGACTGCTGATGGAACTCCCAAATCTGCTTTTTGTTCTGTGAACATTTGAAAGGGGACAGCCTGATAGATGAATGCTGAAGTGTGTTGTGCACAAGCTCTGCCCAGGACAGGCTGTCAATCCAGGTGGCAGGGTTCCCTCAGGCTATACATCTCAGTGTTCTCGCTGGTTCTGGTTGAGCCTCTGCATTTGCCCATTGGTCAGCAGATGGAACCCTGATGACAGTCAGGCAGAGGTCCCAATGAGCTCACAAAAAGCCTTCTAAAACCTCGAGGCAAGCCATGGACCACGATCAAAGATGATATCCTGAAGAAAATTGTGAATCCTGAAGATGTGCTGTAACATAGCTTGGCAGTCTCTGAAGTCAATGGTAGTTTTGGAAGGGATAAAAAACACTGGGCTTTGGGGAATCGGCCTATGATGACCGTGATTACTGTATTACTCTGAGGTGCCAGAAGACCAGTGCCAAACCCATGGAACTGTGGGAATATAGGGATGGGAAGAGGCTGAAGCAGACCTTGAGGCTGCTTGGGTTTCTTTATTTTATGTGCTGACATCACACACTGAGGCACAACACCAGACATGTTTAGTCATGTCTATCAAGTCTATGTTCCAGTGGATGGGCTGAGAATTATAGCTGATGGGTTCTCTTCACTGTTCTTTTCCCCCTTGAGTGAAGGAGTATGGTCTTTGATTTTTTGATCCTGGGCAATAAGTAATCAGGAAGTTGAATGTATTAAAGAATAGGGACCAATGTACTCGCTTGGAATTCAGCCTCTTCACATTCTGGATGTAGGCTTGGTTTTTGTGGTAGTTCCATACCACAGGTGGATCCCTCCAACTAGTGCCTCCACTCCTCCAGGCTCAGTTTAACCAACAACATTTCCCGATTACTGAAGTCAGGACCTGCCTCTACAGGCGAAAGGTGTCTCGAGTAGAAGGCACGGTCTCGAATTTGTGGTACGAAGCAGGGTTGTTGGGTTGTTAGGACAATATGGCCCCTACTCCCACCTCCATTGTGTCAAACTCCACCACAGAAGGCAAGTCTGGGTCCAGTGGAACGAGGATAGGTGTGGGCGTGAACCTTCTCCAAAATCCACCGGGGTCCAACGGAAGGGCCCAGTAGATTTCTTGGTGAGATTGGTGTGTGGTGCCAGCACTGAATTGAAGTTTGAGTGAACCATCTGTAAAAGTTGGCAAAACTTGGAAACAGCTGGAGTTGTCTCATGGAGGTGGGTTGCTGTCAATTCTGCACGGTCTTGCTCTTAACGGGGTCCATTTGTAGGCTGCAATTAAATATTTTAAAAAAACAAGGAAGGAGACTGTAGATACATGGAATTGGCTCTTCTTGAGTTTTTGAGAATTGTTGTTTTTTGAAAAGCCATTGCAGATTCTGCCAGACATGCTGGGCATGTTCTTGAATGGACTGGGAAATAAGTATATTGTCTAGGTAGACAAAGACAAAGTAGTTTCAGATCTCCTGGAGCACACCATTGAGGAAGGCTTGAAATATTGCTGGAGCATTTGTGAACCTGAAAGGCATGACACGATATTCGTAGTGGCCCGTTGGTGTGTTGAATGCTGTTTTCCATTCATCTCCCTCACAAATGTGGATAAGGTTGTAGGTGTTACGAAAGCCCAATTTGGTAAATATTATAGCTCGCTGGAGAGTCTCAAGGGATGTGTACATGAGAGAGAGAGGATACTGTTTTTAACAGTGATTTTACTTAGCCTCCTATAGCCTATGCTAGGCCTTAGTCCACCATCCTTCTTGGTGATGAATAAAAACCCAGCCACAGTGGGAGATGTGAATAGAACCAGGGGCCAGAGCTTCTTGGATGTAGTCCTCAGTGGCTTTTTTCCCTGGGACCAATAGAGAACAGAGCTGTCTCCAAGGAGGACAAGTACCCAGTTGTAGATCGATGGGGCAGTCGTAGTCTCAGTGAGGTGGGAGGGTGGTGGCCTTTTCCTTGCTGAAGCCTTCCAGCAGGTCTGAATATTCTGGAGCTACTCCAGACAAATCAGATGAACTGGGGTTACAGGTGGAAAGTTCTAAGGGTAACTTGGAAGACATGTCAGAAGGTGTCTTGGGCACCTTTCGGAGTTATTTCTTTTTGCACTGGTTGACCAGCTCACAACAACAGCAATAATCTAATTGACTCTCAGGTTTGGGGATGACAGTTTAGGATGACTCAGAATGAAAGGTATTTATGTAAAGTGAATGACATGGAGCTGGATTGATCCACATGCTGGCCAATCTTGAGCTTGGGTGGAAATGTTTGGTGGTTGATCTGCCATGGGCACCAAAGGTCGTCTATCCAGGGCCATGGCTGGTTGAGATGTAAAAAGGGAATTTTCAATCTCTTGGCCAATCCGATGTCCAAAAAATTCCCCACTGCACTGGAGTCAATAAAGGAGTCTAGGGAATGTTTTTGGTCTTCCCATGAAAGCGACATGGGAAACTCCATTCTGGAAGGAGCTGAACCAAGAGAGAGGCTAGCAACTGTCACAGCCCTCCCTACGCTGGACATCTCTGCCAATTCCTGGCAGCTTGGGATAAGAGGTCTGATAATGCCCGGCCTCTCCATAGTAAATGCAGCAATGCTCCCTCCTTTTCTCTTTCATCTCAAGAGAGCCTGGTCGGGCCTGCTTGCATGGGATTGGTGGTGGTCGAGGAGGAGTCCTAGCCGGGGGAATAGGAGAGGACAGAGGATAGACAGGGGTAGAGTCCCCTCGGAATAATCATCTTCGTCTATGCCTTCTCCCTTCCATTAATTGGTTATCGAGTCATATTGCCAGTTCCTTAAGACTCTCTAGATCTTCAGCTGGTTCTTGGGCAGTGAGGACATCCTTTAGCCTGTCACTCCATCTCTTATGGAATAGAAAGGTTAGTACTTCCATTTTCCAATTGCAAGGTACAAAATTCTGTGGAATAATCAGCCACAGACCAATTTCCCGGCACAAGGTGAGGAACTTTATCACAGACCTGTGTCCTCCGCAAAGCCTCTGAAAAGAGATCAGCACAGGTTCAAATGGATGACTCCTCTCCCAGAGTATGGTGGCTCAGACAAGGACTCTTCCAGTATGGAGTAAGATGATTTACTGCGTTCTGATTGGCACATGGATGGCTGTAACTTTAAGGCCAAGGAGCACTGTACCAGAAATCCTTGGTGTGCTTCTGCATTACCATTGTACTACTTGGGAGCTGATAGATATGGCGATCCCTCATGAGCATTGATGGATTCTCCTGCTTGAACATGCCCAAAAGTTACATCCATTCTGGCTGATCCTGGATCCTGCCTCCTGGAGTTGGAGAGCGTCTGAAGAGTGGTGAGAATCTCCTGAAGCACGTTATTGTGTCTGCCTACAGTTCCTCCCTAGTAGGCCAATGCGGTTTGCATACATTCATACTCATGATGGCTCATTTGTGCTATGACTAGAGAGCAATGGATGGTGGTGAACCCAAGTGCAGAGTAAGGACACAGACACAAACACAAACACAGCTCCAGTAATCAAAGTCATACAATTGACTACCAAGTGCTTCGGATGATGCTTTTAAGTGCAGGCTTTCCATGAAGTAATGTGGCAGGCAGCAATTGGTAGTCTGAGTCTTAAAAGGAGAGTGGCAGCTAACCATACTCCAGGGAATTAAAGCACTGAAACTTGGATGCCTGTCACTGTTCAGTCAGGACCATGACAGCAGCAAAGTTATGTCAATTAAGTCCCACATTCATAAGAAATTTGGAATATATGAAGATAGATTTATATGTAAAATATCCAAAAATTGTACACAACATGGGTAAACAAAGTTTTAAAGTATGTGATGCATCATCAATAACTCACTCTGAGACGTAAAGGCGAGTTATCGGCTTTTATTGACTGGAAGAAGGAACAAGCAGTGAGTGACCACCATACTACATCCTGGAGACTGAGAGGCCGGGCTCAGGCCTTGATCGCCTTTATACAGGGGTCTGTGGGAGGAGCCACAGGAGCAGTCAGCAGGGGGCGTGTCCAGACAGGTATATGTAGTTCACCACAGTATGCAAATAGATTAATGTCATGTAAGCATTCCTTAGATTACAAAGGCTGGTCAAACACTATATTAATAATCAGGAATAAACTTTTACATAATAATGATACAAAATCTTGCTCAGATATTCTCTTTTATGAACTGAAGCAACACTTTCAGATGATGATTTTGATGGCGCAAACAAAAGGAAGATCACACAGGATTGTATATATGCTCTTGAGTCTGACTGAAAACTCTACTAAAAACAAAATGTCTGTCCTCCTGTTGAGGTCCAACTGAATTTCAAAATAAAAGTCAGTGGAGCTATAGTTAACAAATAAAAGTCTGAATGAGTGGAGCGGCCATTGTTGAAGTGGACCTGTGTTAGAGTGGGGAATTGAGGCATTGGCTCTGAAATCTTCGGCAAGAAGAAGTGGAAGAAATGCAAGAAGACACAGGCGAAGTCTTGATTCTTATCCTATTGCACATTTAAAGCAGTGGTGTACTCCTCTTGCAGGAAATGCAGGTCAGGGAGTTCTCCGGTGCACCTGATAGCTATATTTGCTGCAGCCCCTTACAGACTGTATTAGAGAACTGATACTAGAGCTGAATGACCTACAGATCATTTGAGAAACTGAATGGTTAATAACCAAGAGTTGCAGGGAGACAATCATAACTAGATAACTGGGCAACTGTCAATAGAGGGAAAGGGTTTAACCCATCAGTCCTGTGACAATTCTCCTTTGTATACTGCTTTGGATATTGTTGGGTGGTGGGGGGGGGGGGGAAGCAATCTACCAGTGGAAAGCCACAGATGGCAGGTCTCAGGCAATAAGACTGACTCTATGTCTCAGAAGGTTAGAGGGAAGTGGGAAATGTGGTAGTGAAAAGAGATTTGTTGGCTAGGGAAACATGCAGGATATTCTGTGTGCAAGAATAAAACTCCCAAATGGTAGGTTGACTTCCAAATGCCAGTGTCTTACAAATGTTTGTAGATCAAGAGCACAGAGTTCTTCAGGGGAAGAATGAGAGGCCATAAGACATGGTCCTCATGAGTACCAGGTAATGAGGTCCTGCAAAGTGAGTTCAGGAGTTAGGTGCTAAGTTAAACGATAGGACCTCCAGGGTGGTGATCTCAGGATTGCTACCTGTGCCATGTGCAACTGAGGCCAGAAATATAATTTACATGTGGCTAAGGAGATGGTGCAGTGGGGAGGGCTTCAGATTTTTGGATCATTGGGCTTTCTTCCAGGGCAGCTGAGATCTGTAGAAATGGAATAATTTGCTTCTAAAGACGGAGCATTATCCTTGCAGAAAGGTCAGTTCTCCTTGGGGGGGAGGGGATGTCTAAACTACAGCTGCAGGGAGAGGGTGTAGTCAAAAGTGTGGCAGAGCAGTAAATTGAATGGCTGTGGGGAAAGTAGATGTTAAGCATATCAAGCAGTAGTAAATCAAGGCAACTGGACTTGCCGTGTTGTCTAGAAGACGTTCCGCCACTCATCTGAGAAGCTTATCCATGATCCATGGTGGACAGATTGGATCAGCAAATTTGCAGATTACATCAAGATTGGGGGTATAGTGGACAGCGCAGAAGGTTAGCAAAGCTTGCAGTGGGATTTGAACCAGCTGGAAAAATGAGCTGAAAAATGACAGTAGGATTTTAATGGGAACAAGTGTGTGGTATTGTACTTTGTGTGACAAACTAGCCTGAAGCTTATATAGTGACTGATTGTGGTCTGAAATGTGTGGTAGAACAAAGGGATCTCAGAACACAGATTCATAATTCCTTCAAAGTGGTATCACAGGTCAATAGGGCCATTAAATGAGCTTTTGGTACAACAACAGCATTCACATCTTAATGTCTTTAAAAATAAAATTTAATTTTAACTTGCCTATATTTTAAATGCATAGTCTTGTTACTTGTTACTTAAAGAAGCACATATATTACTAAATCACAAATTTGTTTATTTTAAAAATATTTTGATAACTGTATTTCAATATAATTAGTTTATTTTGTATAAAATGCATTATTCTGAGAAGGTGTTCAGATTTCTCTGGTTTGCCAAAGGGATCCATGGCATAAAAAAAGGATAAGAACTCTCAGTCTGGAGGCTTACCTTTCATTGTCTTATTTCTCTGCCTCTCTTTGTCAAAAATTTTCCCAACAACCTGTATCTCATTTGACAGTAAATTTACCTCCTCTCCCCTTTTTTATTTACTCTTCTTCTCAATTATTCATCTCATTACCTGAAAGAAAATTCTTGGTTCGGAGCTGATTTCTTTGCTCACTCAAGTCCTGAAGTCAAATGGCCCTTAATGTGCTGTTGTCAGCTTGCTCTTTCGTAAGTGTGAAGAGGAGAATGTATTGATACAGAATCAAATTTAACTGATCAGACATGTTGTGAGATACCCCACTGTAGCGAAGCCTGGCCAATGATACACTGCAGCTCAGACCAATGCTTCCTACATTCTGATATTTCTACACTTCACAAAAGCTGTTTGTAGTCATAACTAATTAGACAGTTTAGTAATTACTACTTCCTTGATATATAGGATGTTACTACTTTCATGCTTAATGAGGAACTGTGCTTTTCCAGTGAATATTTGACTGTTAAAACAGTCTGCTGGGGTAACCAGCAGGATGTCATAATATTAATGGGACTAACTTGCAGGTGGCAATTCTTCTCTTAGGAGGATTCCAAGGTCAGGAAACATGTGGAGAGGGGAACTGTGATTATGCCATTCTTCCTGAAATTAGGAGCAGCCAAAGGAAAACTAAAACTGTCTAAACTTATTTCCATCGAGTTTTGATCCTAGAACAAACCTGCACTATTTTATCTGCATTCTGCAGTGATGAAAACCACAATAATAGGGCATGAGTTCAGTGCGCAGTTTGATGTAGAATAAGAAGAACAAAGTACTAAATGGAATAGAAGTCGACTAAGTTAAGAAAAAGTTATTCTGTTCATGATCTAAGAGCATGTAATTCCTGAAATTGTAAACTAGATCTTATTTAACTCATTTTTACAATGGTGAGATCAGTTGCAAAAGCAAAAAACATGTATGTTTCTTGTTTTCCAATATTAACCCCAGGAAGCGATTAAACATGGAATATATTACAGATTTTCAAAGATGTGTTCATCTGCATGTTTAAGCACCAAGTAAGTAATTTGTCTGGATCATAACTGTTTCTGTCTTAGAAAAATGCTAAATCTTGATTTTTGTGAATTGAAAACTTGAAGAGAAATTAAAGAAAAGGCTTCGATATGAATTAGATCACAGCTCACCTGTGATAGCAAATAATAGAATAACACTAAGGGTTTAAAAGGCTTCCACTTCTGTGAATGTAACAAGAAAATGTTGCAAGAAATCAGAGCAATAAGATACATCTTATTCCAAAGATCTGCAATATTTTCTTGAATATATCCATCCAGTAAGCACAGGCATCATTAGAGCTTTCTGATTACTGATGAATTCAAAGATTCTTCATACTTACAGCCAAGGCCAATGTGCTAAATGCCTTTTTCACCATCGTATCCACTTGTGATGCCACTTTCAGCAACGACCAGAAGACCAGAAGACACTGGAGCAGAATTAGTCCACCTGGCCCATCGAGACTGCTCCGCCACAGCTGATCCATTTTCTAAAATCTCCTCCTCAACCCCACTTCCTGACCTTCTCCCTGTAACTTTTGATGCCATGTCCAAACAAGAACCTATCAATCTCTGCCTTAAATACACCCAACGACCTGGACTCCACAGCTGCATGTGGCAACAAATTCCACAGATTCATCACCCTTTAGCTAAAGAAATTTCTCCCTTTCTGTTTTGAAAGGGTGCCCCTCTATCCTGAGGCTGTGCCCTCTTGTCCTAGACTCTCCTACCATAGGAAACATCCTTTCCACATCTACTCTGTCTAGGTCTTTCAGCATTCAAAAGATTTCTATGAGGTTCTCCCTCATCCTTATGAATTCCAGCGAGTACAGATCCAGAGCCATCGAACATTCCTCGTATGACAACCCTTTCATTCCTGGAATCACCCTTGTGAACCTTCTCTGGACCCTCTCCAATGCCAGCACATCTTTTCTAAGATGAGGAGCCCAAAACTGTTCACAATACTCAAGGTGAGGCCTCACCAGTGCCTTATGAAGCCTCAGCATCACATCCCTGCTCTTGTATTCTAGACCTCTTGAAATGAATGCTAACATGGTATTTGCCTTCCTCACCACCGACTCAACCTACAAGTTAAGCTTTAGAGTGTTCTGCACAAGGACTCCCAAGTCCCTCTGCATCTAAAATACCTGGATTTTCTCCCCTGTTCAGAAAATATTCTGCACATTTATTTCTACTGCCAAAGTGCATGACCATGCAAGAAATGAAAATCTCTTGCCCATTCTCCTAGCTTGTCTAAGTCCTTCTGCATCCTACCTGTTCCTCAACACTACCTGCCCATCCACCAATCTTCGTATTAACTGCAAACTTCACAACAAAGCCATCTCTTCCATTATCTAAATCATTGATATACAGCATAAAAGAAGTGGTCCCAACACCAACCCCTGGGAAACATCACTAGTCATGGGATCCAACCAGAAAAGGATCCTTTTATTCCTACTCGCTGCCTCCTACCAATCAGCCAATGCTCTAATCATATTGGTAACTTTCCTGTAATGCCATGGGCTCTTAACTTGGTAAGCAGCCTCATGTGTGGCACCTTGTCAAAGGCCTTCTGAAAGTCCAAATATACAACATCAACTACATCCCCTTTAACTATCCTACTTGTAAGCTCCTCAAAGTTAACTGTACATTTTTCTAGAGGTACTGCCTAGCCTGCTGAGTTCCTCCAGCATTTTGTGTATGTTGCCTGAATCCATGCAGCTGAATTTTGTTTGGATGCGATGCCCCCTGACTTTCTGTATGAGCCCACCATGGAGACCCTTGTCGAATTCCTTACTAATATCCACATTTAGTGCTCTAACTCCATCAATTTGATCTGTCACATCCTTGAAGAATCCAATCAGGCTTGTGAGACATGACCCGCCCCTCAAAAAGCCAGTTGATGACTCTTAGACCATGCTTTCTTCCATCCTGGAAAGTAGGCATTCAACAACACTTCCTGTTAAAATAAGGGTCACAAAAATTTACATCACAGGGAATGGAAAGAGGCCAGTGCTTTTTGAGATTTTGTCTTAAAATCACAGCTGTGAGAAACAAAACAGAAAATGCTAGAAAGATTTAGCCAGTCAACCAACAGCTGTGGAAGAGAAATCGAGTTAATACTTCAGGTGTGAGACACTGTGTTTACTTCATCTGCAGTTTTTGATTTTCACACGCTGCGAGAATGAACAGGAGCTCACACAGAGGCCGTGAATAAGCTCCAGATATACTCATGAATTGTGGATTAATGAACTCTGTGCCCAAAGATCACAAAGATCTCGGGTCTTCGGGCCCACAGCGAATGACCACTGGAGGCGTTCTCTGTCAAAGCTATAGGACATGAAATAATGAAATAATAACTTTGGTAGCAGTGAGGACTCTTCCCAAAAGCACACATTAAGGAATACCTTTGCCAGCAGTATCAAATAAAGAAAACGTCTTCAGTCGTTGCAAATGTCAAATATATCATGAAAATTCTCAACAAGAGAAAATCTGCAGATGCTGAAAATCCAAACAACACACACAACATGCTACAGGAACTCAGCAGGCCAGGCAGGGTCTATGAAAAAGAGTAAACAGCTGACATTGAGGGCTGAGATGCTTCACTGGGGCAGGAGAAAAAGGGTGAGAAGTCAGAATAAGAATGTAGGGGGAAGAGATGAAGAAATACAAAGAAACGGGAATGGGGAATGCTGAGGAGGGAATGGACAAAGGAATTGAGAGAAGGGGATGGCCTTTTTACAAGTAACAGGGTGGGAAGAGATATAGTCCAGGTAGCCCGGAGAGTCTGTAGGTTTGTAAAAGATGTCAGTAGATCAGCTATCTCCAGAGATAGAGACAGAGATCAAAAAGGGGTTCAAAAGGTTCAAAGGTTCAATTTAATGTCAGACAAATGTATACAATATAAATCCTGAAATGCTTTTCCTGCATAAAACATCTGCGAAAACAGAGATGTGCCCCAAAGAATGAACGACAGTTAAACGTGAGAACCCCAAAGTCCCCCCTCAGCTCCCCCTCCTGTGCGTAACTGGCAGTGAGCAGCAAACCCCTCCTCCCCCCACTGGCAAAACAAAAAGCGCACCCGCTACCGAGCACAAGCAAGGGCTAAGTGGTAGCAAAGACACAGACCTTCCAAAAACTATCGCAATTCATCCGGCATTCGGGAACCCACAGGTTCTCTCTCTCCCTCGTAAGGAAGAGCAAGCTGTCCCCCATTTTCACAGTGAGCGGGAGACATAACGACAACCCGTTGCTTTACAATGTTAAAAAAGTCTGTTTCATCACTTTTAATGAGCTCTGTGCCCAAAGATCGCAAAGATCTTGGGTCTTCGGGCCCAGAGTGAAAGATTTTCTGTCCTCCCCCGACGACACAGGAGTCTCCTGTCGTGACACCGACCCTCGATCTGTCCACCTCCAGAGCCTCGAGATCTCAGGCTTCCAAACACTAGGATGCCTCTCAGGCTGACCCCTTCACGTGCCAAACATCGGCTGGTCCTGAAACCCCGAGAACGGGTCCCGTTCCTGCAAAGAACCAAAGTCAGCGTGTAACTCCAAGTCAGGGGCTTCAAAAGAACCCAGAAAGGGAAAAATAAAGATATTGAAGATGGAGATAGAGCTGTTTCTAAAGATGCAAGCAAAGGAATCACCGTTTAGCACCATCTTAACTCTGCCTCCATCTCTGGGAGTGGGGGTTGTTGGAAATGGACCAAGTAAATTTGAGGGCATGGTGGAAGCTGGAGGCAAAGTGGATAAAGCGGTAGCATAGGAAAAGTTGGGGAGTGATATCAGTGTTGGCTTGGAACATAGACTGTTGCACATAGCTGACAAAAAGGTAGGCATAGCTGGGATCCATGTGAGAGTGCATGGCTACATCTTTTGTTTGAAGGAAGTGGGAGGAGCTGAAGGAGAAATTATTGAGAATGAGAACCAGTTCCACCAGAGGGAGAAGAGTGGTGGTAGAGGAAGCTTGTTGGTTCTGGTGTCCAGAAAGAAATGGAGAGCTTTGAGGCCTTCCTGGTTTAGGGACTGGTCATCCATAGTGAAAGTAAGATGGAAACTTTAAATCATTGAAAAGATCAAGAGCGTGTGAAGTGTCATGGATGTTGTAGGTAGGAGACAGCTTTTTTACTGATATCTTTGATAAACCCACTGATTTTCACAGCTACCTGGATTATACCTCTTCCCACCCTGTTACTTGTAAAAATGCCATCCCCTTCTCTCAATTCCTCTGTCTCCACTGCATCTGCCCTCAGGATGAGGCTTTTCATTTCAGAACTAAGGGGATGACCTCTTTCTTCAAAGAAAGGGCTTCCCTTTCTCCACCATTAACACTGCCCCAAACAATCCTTCCAGGTGAGGTGACTTCACCTGTGAGTCTGTTGGGGTCATCTATTGTATCCGATACTCCAGGTATGGCCTCCTGCGTATCAATGAGATCCAAGGAGACTGCTTCACTGAGCACCTACACTCCACCAGAAAAAAACAGAATCCCTCAGTGGCCACTCATTTTAATTCTTCTTCCCATTCCCATTCCAACATGTCAATACTGCTGCAATGAGATCACACTCAGTCTGAAGGAGCAACACCTTATATTCCATTTGGGTAGCCACCAACCTGATGACATGAACATCGATTTCTGGAACTTCATGTAATGCCCTGCCCGCCTCTCCCTCACCATCCCCCATTCCCATTTCCCTCTCTCACCTTATCTCTTTACCTGCCTATCACCTCCCTCAGGTGTTCCTCCCCCATCCCTTTTTTCCATGACCTACTGTCCTCTCCTATCAGATTCTTCCTTCTCCAGCCATTTATCTCTTTCACCAATGGACTTCCCAGCTCTTTACTTCACCCTTCCCCCTCTCCTGGCTTCACCTATCACCTGCCACCTTGTGCTTCTTCCTTCACTCCCCCCCCCCCCCCCTTCTGACTTCTCATCTTTTTTCTCCAGTCCTGATGAAGGGAACATGGACTGGTTACTCTTTTCCATGGATGCTGCCTGGCCTACTGAGTTCCTCCAGCATTTTGAGTGTGTTGGTAAAAATTCTCAGTAGGTATTAGGGATCACCAATGAAGACAGAAACTGTTAATGTTTTGGTTGATGACTGTTCAAGTTAAGCTGGAGGAAAGCAAATAGGGAATGGAGAAGAAAACAAATCAGAAGGCCTGTGTAAAGTGGAAAGCAATAGAGATTAAATAACAACAAAGATTAATGGTGAAAGGCAATTGGGTTGTTATTGACAAGTCTGGATTCTTTTTTATTCATTTTTGATCATCACATGGAAATAGCAGGACATGTGTAATGGGTCCAGTGAGATAACATCACCGACATCTCTTCATTTTCTCTGCATCAGGCCTTTCTGCAGCATCTCCAGAGCTTGATGAATTGCTTCTCCCAGGCCTGCAAGGAATTTAGTCTATCAGCCTGAAAAAGACCAATGCCTAGGGACAAGATATGGAGGCACCTCCATTCATTAACATTGATAACTACAAACTTGATGTTGTTAATCAGTTCTCATATCTGGGATTCATCATCATTCATTCATCATCACCTCTCCTTTCTTGCAGAAGTTGACAAGCGCATTGGGAAGTCTGCAGCAACTCTAGCCTGCCTCACCACATGAGTCTGGGAGAACTCCAAACTCGCAGTCAAAACAAAGATGGCAGTGTAAAAGCTTGTTTTACCAGTACACTGCTGTACAACAGCAAGACCTGTACAACATACCATAACCTGGAGAGAAGGCTCAACACCTTCCACTTAAGGTGCCTTCACACACCTTGGGCATCTCCTGGAGAGACAGATGTTGAGGTTCCCTTTCAAGCCACCCTCCCTAGCATTTAGACCCTGCTCAGGCTGCGTAGGCTGGGCTCACTGGACTATGCCTGCCACATGCAGGATGGCCACATCCCAAAAGGCATCCATGGTGAGGTGGCTTTGGGCAAGAGAAGCACTGGCTATCAGCAACTGCTCTACAAGGATGTTGGCAAGCAGAACATGAAGGCACGGTGGACATTAACACTGAGTCCTGAGAGGAACCTGTAGCCGACCACACCAGATGGCGAAGCACCCTGAAAGAGCACTTTCTGTCAGTCAAGGAAATATTCCTGAGAGCTGCAGAAGACAAAAAGGCCCCATAAAAAGCCTGAATCTACAGCAGAGCTGAGGCCACTTATAGATGCGACTTTTGCAATAGAAAATGCCACTCTCATTGATCTCATCCCCTACGGACAGCATTGCAGCAACAACGTAGATAGCTAGGATGCAACGTCCATGCCGACCTCAATCAACAGGGTGACACACAGGGCCTGTGGGGCACATTGATAGATGAATCCTTCACAACTCATATGAGGGCAGTTTTGTTCTTACTCTAAGGGTTCTGTCTGAGTGAGCTCCGGATTTTTTGAATATAGCCCCCTTCAGGCTAGTCCTGTTTTAACCTGTACGCTTTCCCTAAGAAATGATTTTTTTCCTTAAGCCCATCAACAACTCCCTGGTACTAAATGCTACTCCTTCCCTAACACAAACATAGTGCATACCCTCCCAACATCAATAATGAGCTTGATTCTTGCACCCACCCTTGCCGTTTCCTTTGTATTTCCTGCAGTATTACCGCATGCACAGAGAAACTTTTCAGTGCAGTGCACAGGGGAAAATGTTTCTTTTGCTGAGACAGCTCTTGGATTTCGAAACTCTGATGCAGTACTTTGAACCACCTGGAAGGGTGAAAATGAGATCTGACTAGGAGTGGAACAGAAAAGCCATGCAACTGAGAGCTCAGAGATATACTGGAGATGGGAAGTTTGTCTTCTAACCAATCTGCACTGAGAACTATATTGAAATGAAGACTGCATTATCAGTGGAAAGACTGTCTCCAGAAAAAGTCCAATCAATCTGTCCCAAAAAGCATGATAAACAGACCTTGTCCCAATACAATAAGTCCATCCCTATATTCAGATAGTAAATAGACATTCACTAGTGGCAGCAATGTTATTAATTTTTTGGAAGATCAATCCATTTGTAAATCTGCAATTTGCTGAGCTGAAGGGCCTGTGACTCCCATATTGTTCCTATCAACCACCACAGAGCAACAAAATTGGAAGAGAAACAGGTTGTTCTCATTCCCAAGAGACAGCTTCAGAAAGTAGGAATTTCATATTTCTGTGAAGAGTGATCTTTCTGCAGAATGGCTATCCACACAAACTTAGCAATATTTTCAATGCTCAGAACATTGTCCCGGACTAAGAATGGTCTAATGATTGTGTTACAGCTTTGCTAATCCAGAAGCGTGGATAAGACTTCAGTTTGTAGTCTGTAAATTTTCCTATAGAAATAGCCAAGGCAGTGAGAACACCCAAGAGCAGACTGCAGCATTTTAAAGAGGCAACTCATCTTTTCCAAGACAATTAGGGATATACAATAAATCTGACACTGCTGATAGTGCCTGAACATTCAACTAAACCAAAGTTATTGGCAAACAAATTAAAATACTGAATATTTTCGTAACAGTATAAAACATTTGGCTGGGATCTTTTAGGAACTTAATTCAACAAAATATAATTAGGGCTGGGAACACAATGGTGTTACAGTTGGAGTTGTGCTGTTGTCTTTCAGCTCCAAGGATCCAGGTTCAGTCCTGATAAGGACTGCTGAATACGTGGAGGTTTCATGTGAACATCTGGGCTTCCCCATGTGCTCTAGTTTCCTCCCACACCCCAAAGGCATGCTGGAAAGCAGTTATATTGGCTATTGTAGATACCAGTATAAAGATGTGTATCAGAGCATCAATGTAAAGGAGATGTAAGGGAGAATAAGTTACAGGGACATTGGGGGAAATTGTACGGAGAACGGCATAGGCTTGATGGGCCAAGCAACCTCCATTGTCATGGTTAAATGTTAATCATTCTCTGTTGTTGAAAACAAATTTGACTTCTCTTGAAACGTCGACTGTTTACTCCTTTCCATAGATGCTTCCTGGCCTACTGAGTTCCACCAACATTTTGTGTGTGTTGCCTTGACTTCTCTTTCTCATTTCTGACAAAGGATCTCAGACATAAATGAGCCATTAACCATTTCTGTTCCCACCAACGTTGACTAACCCGATGTGTCCTTCCAGCATTTTCTCCTCTTACTTTAGATTTCCAGCATCTGCAGATTTTTATTACTCTCTCTTTGTGAAGTTAAGAAATTGTATAACTTTTCATGAAAAGTCAGTTTTATAGCTACTGAAAAGGTTAATTAGGGTGAACAATCTTTCATCTATTGAGTTCCTTGGAGACACAGCATACTGCAAATGCTGAAGTCAAGAGCACACAAAATGCTGGATCTATGGATGGATCAGTGGACAGCCAACATTCCTGTCCAGACAAAGGGTCCTAGACTAATGAGTTGAACAAAATTTTACAGATTTGAACTAAAAATGTATTCTTTCCCAGTTTGAAATAGGCTAATTTTTTTGTTTCCAGATTTGATATTCAGAGTATTTCTATTTACAAGATAACTGGCAGGATGCACAAAACAAATAAAACTTTCAGAAGGTGTTCCTATCAGTGAATTCCACCATTGCAGAGAACCATTAAGGCTAGAGTTTTTTCTTTGAAAGAGAAATGTTAAGTTTGTGTGTATGAAGTAACATGGAAGCAAAACACAAAAAACTTGGTGAGATAACCTTATATATTCCACAGCAGATTTCAGGATTTACTAATTTTATCTCTTCATTAGTCCTTTAGGATTTTCCTATTTGAAATTATATTTTCAAATTCCAGTGCAGGATGAAAGAAACTAAACAATATTAACACTTATCATTGTAATATTAGGAGTGGTGCTAAATTCAATTTCCTCCGTTGCATTGCACAGTGTTTTTAACAAATGATTAGAACTTTGCATAACCACGAATTAAGAATTTAATTCCAGCAATTTTCAAGATATCTATTCATAAATTCATACCCTGTCAATGCTATTTCCATCACCTGACCTAATGGAAAGAGTGCTTTGAAAGGAAAGTGAGAGAAAGGTTGACAGTGCAAGGAAGAGAAAAGTTATTCAAAGAGGAAGAGGAAGGGATAAAGTGGAGTGGTGAGTAGAGAAAACCTGGTAGGATAAAGGTAAGGAACCATGGCATCAGTGGGAAGGACAGTAAGGATAGAATGTGAGAGGGAATGAACAGGGATTGTGATGTATTGGACTAACACTATCAAAGGCTGATGTACCAGATTGACATTAATTGCAAAGGTTGAAAAATGATTGATTGACATCAGGGAGGAGAGGGTCAAAGCCTGTTTGTTGTGATTGGGAAGGCTCTGAGACCAAATGTTTGTGCATTCCAAGGAGCTAGCTGAAAAGTGGAGAAAGTAGAGAGAAGGTTGCTGAGAAGACTCTATAGTTTTGGCCAGACAGTATTTTTTTTGGTTAAAGTTGTAAATCTGCCCGTTATTTTTCTCCAGTGTTTGCTTGTTTGTTGAGATCTATTCCTTCCAGCAAAAGTCAGCAAATTTTTCATCCATCCTGGATTTTGTCTTGTTCATTCTAAATTACTAAATACTGGAAACGTACAAACCAAAATGTGTAAACTTTTGTGCACTTCATGTTTGAAACTAATATTTTGCTTTAATGTACGCTTTTGGTTATATAACAAATAAAGGGAAATTTATTTTCTGTTCTGGCATGAAGTTTTCTTCACTGAGATCATCAGGCAGATGTATTTCCAAAAGTCCATGCTTCTATTGTGATCCAAAACTTCCTGAGAACACCTCCAGGAAAAACTGCGGTCGCAATAGGGTGGTGATGGGGGTAGGTGCGAAGAATAACTAATAGTGGTCTAATGACCATCTGAATCGTTTGATCCAATGTGATCAAATTAGGCCAGGTTATTTCAGAATGTGTGCAAACTTCAGCGACGGATTCCGAAAGAGTAAGTCTACCTAGTTCTGCTTCCCTGAGTATCATCTCTAAAGCAAGCAAGTACTGAAACAGGAACATATTGCCACAGTGGTTGACAAAGAAAGTCAGAGACTGCATAGCATTAAAAAAAAGGAAATATGACAGAGCTAAGGTGAGTGGGAAGACAGATGATTGGGAAGTTTTTAAGGAACAACAGAACTTAACTAAAAAGGCAATACGGGGAGAAAAAAAATGAGGTACAAACGCAAGCTAGCCAGGAATATAAAGGAAGATAGCAAAAGCTTTTTTTAGGTATGTGAAGAGGAAGAAGATAGCTAAGATCACTGTTGGGCCCTTGAAGAAAGAATTGGGTGAAATTGTTATGGGAAACAGAGAAATGGCAGAAGAATTTAATGAGTACTTTAGATCTGTTTTCTCTAAGGAAGACACAAGCAATCTCCCAGATGTACGGATGGGCCAAGGACATAGGGTAACAGAGGAAATGAAACAGATTGACATTAGGAAGGAAACAGTGATGAGCAGACTGATGTGACTGAAGGCTGACAAATCCCCAGGTCCAGATGGTCTGCATCCTAGGGTACTAAAGGAGGTGGCCCTGGAAATTGCGGATGCATTGGTAATCATTTTCCAACGTTCCTTAGATTCAGGATCAGTTCCTGAGGATTGGAGAATGGCTAATGTTATCACACTTTTTAAGAAAGGAGGGAGGGAGAAAACAGAGAACTATTGACCTGTCAGCCTGACATCGTTGGTGGGGAAGATGCTAGAGTCCATTATTAAAGATGAAATAGTGGCATATCTAGATAGCAGTGATAGGATTGGGCCGCGCTGGCATGGATTTCCAAGGGTAAATCATGCTTGACTAATCTGTTGGAGTTTTTCGAGGATGTAACCAGGAAGTTAGACGGGAGAGATCCAGTGGATGTAGTGTACCTCGATTTTCAGAAGGCATTTGATAAGGTCCCACATTGGAGATTGGTGGGTAAAATCAAAGCTCAGGGCATCAGGGGGAAGACATTGACATGAATAGAAAACTGGTTGGCAGATAGAAAGCAGAGGGTAGCGGTGAATGGGTGTTTCTCGGAATGGCAGGTGGTGACTAGTGGGGTGCCACAGGGCTCGGCATTGGGACCACAGCTATTTACAATTTACATCAACGATTTAGATGAAGGCATTGAGAATAACATCAGCAAATTTGCTGATGATACTAAGCTGGGTGGCAGTGTGACATGTGATGAGGATGTTAGGAGAATTCAGGGTGACTTGGATAGGCTGAGTGAGTGGGCAGATACTTGGCAGATGACGTTTAATATGAATAAGTGTGAGGTTATCCACTTTTGGAGTAAGAACAGGAAGGCAGATTATTATCTGAACAGTGTAGAGTTAGGTAAGGGAGAAATACAAAGAGATCTAGGAGTCCTTGTTCATCAGTCACTGAAGGTGAATGAGCAAGTGCAGCAGGCAGTGAAGAAGGCTAATGTAATGTTGGCCTTTATTACAAAGGGAATTGAGTACAAAAGCAAGGAAATCCTCTTGCATTTGTACAGAGCTCTGGTGAGACCACAACTGTAGTATTGTGTACAGTTTTGGTCTCCAGGGTTAAGGAAGGACATCCTGGCTGTAGAGGAAGTGCAGCGTAGATTCACGAGGTTAATTCCTGGGATGTCTGGACTGTCTTACGCAGAGAGGTTAGAGAGACCGGGCTTGTACATGCTGGAATTAAGGAGATTGAGAGGGGATCTGATTGCAACATATCAGATTATTAAGGGATTGGACAAGATAGAGGCAGGAAATATGTTCCAGATGCTGGGAGAGTCCAGTACCAGAGGGCATGGTTTGAGGATAAGGGTTGGTCATTTAGGACAGAGTTAAGGAAAAACCTTCTCCCAGAGAGTTGTGGGGGTCTGGAATGCACTGCCTCGGAAGGTAGTGGAGGCCAATTCTCTGGATGCTTTCAAGAAGGAGCTAGATAGGTATCTTATGGATAGGGGAATCAAGGGATATGGGGACAAGGCAGGAACCGGGTATTGATAGTAGATGATCAGCCATGATCTCAAAATGGCGGTGCAGGCTCGAAGGGCCGAATGGTCTACTTCTGCACCTATTGTCTATTGTCACGTATTCCACAGTTTACCACAGAGCCCACCATTGGCTTCAGAGTCCCATCTCCATGACTGCTATTTCAATAACACTATTTCAGTGCATCATTGTTATTTGCTGTTTGCCACATTGTTGAGCAAACAGCCGTCTCAGGAATACGAGAAAATCTGCAGATGCTGGAAATCCAAAGCAACACGCACAAAATACTGGAGGAACTCACTTAGCAGGTCAGGCAGCATCTATGGAAAAGAGTAAACATTCAATGTTTTGGTCTGGGACCCTTCATCAGGACTGGGGAAAGGATGAGAAGTCCTAATCAAGACTAGCAAGTGTCTATCCTTTGGTTCAGCCAGGGAACCAGAGGATGCTCACTCAACCAGGGTTGTAAACCGGCCATTTGCTAACAGAGCCAACAGGAAAACTCAGGACACCCAGACATCTGATATGAATTTTAACTCTTCAGCCTTTCAGATGATACTACTGTACATGTGATTTTTCAAATCGTTTAAATGAATGGTCAATTAAAATAAAATGAGATCTGTTCTGCTTTCCAAGATAACTTCCACTGGGGACTGAACAAGGCCATTCACCGTCAAAGGCAGAACATGATCCCCTGTGAGAGTTTGGGCAAACACTTAACGGAACTGACCGAGCGCCTACACCGTTGCAATACTGCCACCTTGGCCTTCAAGTGAACTAGAAGTTTATTTTCTTTAGGCTGACATACGACAGGCAAAAAGCGCGAAGGGTGCCCAGACGAAACGCAGCACCCTTCGTGTTATCTACCGGAGAGCCAGAAACCCAAAGGCTTTGTTTCTAAACTGGAAATCGTGACAGCGACTCGGCAGGCGTGACTGCAGGAGATCGTCTGTAAGGAAAACAAAACATTCCATGCAGCAGGAAATCTTGGCCCATTGTGGAAAGAAAGCACTTTAAGAGAAGGGAGCTTTTCCGATGTGCTGCAGCAGCTTGTTTTATCAATTGGCATGAAGCAGGATCTGTGTAAATTGGTGAGGCATATGCTTCTCGCGGTTACATAAAGTTCTGCTATTTTTACTGTAGTTCTTAAATGGTGTTGCTGAATCTAAAAAGCTAATTCGCAAACCAGCAATACGTGACTGACAAACATCAATGGGGAAATTGGTGACTAATCTTGTTTTTTGATATTTTATAATAAGAGTATTAATCGGAGAAACGTTTCATAACAGTATTTATATCTTTTGGGGAAAATCCCAAGTATTTCAAATCGTCCAAAATGCCCGCCAATTTGAGTTCAGCTTGCTTTCCGTCTTCAGAATGAAGAGGCAGAGAACGCATTTGTTTTTGGAATTAATCCTTCGTGTTTGCCCTTATCAACCGGGAACGACTTCCGCTGCTTTAGTTGTTGATTGCCGATACTGGTGTGTTGCATAGATAAGCGCCGCACAAATACTGTCTCAACCCATGACTTCGCCGATTTACCAGATAATGTATAAAGAAGGTTCGATCATTTCCGTCATCAAGGTCTGTAAAAAAGCATGGTTACTGCTGCCACTTCAAACAGATTTCACTACGTGCATAAACCATCACAGAATCTAGATACATACAAAACAGAAACCGATCCTTCGGCCCATCAAGTCCAAGCCAACCTGATCTTCTGTCTAGTCATGTCACCTAAATCCCTCCCATCCATGTATCTATCTAAATTTCTCTTTAATATTACAACTGAACGCCCATCTACTACTTTCCCTGGCTGCTAATTCCACTCTTTTCTCACCCACTGGTCTGCCTTCAGATTCTCTGAAATATTTCACTTTTCACCATAAACTTCTGACCTTGAGTTCTAGTCCCACCCAACCTGAGGGGGGAAAGACTGCATGTGTTCACTTCCTCTACACCACTCATAACTTTGTAGACTTCACTCACCTGCACTCCAGGGAATAAAGTCCTAACCTATTCAACTTTTCTGTATAACTCAGACATTAAGGTCCCAGTCAAGTCCTTGCAGATTTTCTCCGCACACTTTCAATCTTGATACCTTTCCTGTAGATAGGTGACTAGAAATGCACACAATATTCTAATATCGGCCTCACCTATATCTTGTATAACTTAAACATAACATCCCAACTCCTGTATTCAATATCCTAATATATGAAGGCCACTGTTTTAAAAGCTCTCTTTAGAACATAGAACATAGAAATCTACAGCACATTACAGCCCTTTCAGCCCACAATGTTGTGCCGACCATGTAACCTACTCTAGAAACTGCCGAAAATAAAATCCTATTTACTTGTAATGACACTTTCAAGGAATTAATGATCTGTATTCCTAGATCATTTTATTCTACAGTACACGTTAGAGCCCTACCATTCATTGTATGCCTTAAGCTGGCTTGTCCTCCCAAAGTGTAACACCTCACTATCTGCATTAAATTCCATTTGCAATTTTACAGGTCATTTTCCCAGGTGGTCAAGATCAGAATGTGGTAGCCTTCCTCATTGTCCACAACACCCCACTCATGTTATCACTAATCCTTGCCACATACCACTAGCCACAGGACTCTACTCAGAGAGATAACCATCTATTACCACTCTCTGGCTTCTCCTACTAAGCCAATGTTGAATCCAATGAGCTACTTTAACTAAATCTTCTGGACCAGCCTCCTATGTGAGACATTGTCAAAGACCTTCCTTAAAGTCCATGTAGATAACATCAACTACATTTCCTTCATCAACCTTCTTAATGACCTCCATGAGAAACTCTAATACTGGTTACACATGGCCTACCATGCCCTAGTCAAAGTTCAAAATAAATTTATAACCAAAGTACATATATATCATCATATACAACCCTGAGATTCATGTTTCTGTTAGCATGTGCAATAAATCTAGGGAGTAATAACCACAACCGAATCGATGAAAGACTACACCAACTCGGGCATTCAACCAGTGTGCAAAAGACAGCAAGATGTCCAAATTCAAAAATAAATAGATAATAATAGTAATAATAATAATAAATAAGCAAGCAATAAATATCAAGAACATAAGATGAAGAGTCCTTCAACATGAGTCTACTAGTTGTGGAAGCATTTCAATGATGGGGCAAGTGAAGTTGAGTGAAATTATTTTCATTGGTTCAAGAGTCTGATGATTGAGGAATTGTAACTGTCCCTGAGCCTGGTGGTGTGAGCTCTGAGGCCTCTGTACCTTCTTCCTGATGGTAGCAGTGAGAAGGGAACATGTTGTGAGTGGTGAGGGTCCTTGATGATGTGTGCTGCTTTCCAAGAACAGCAATTCTTGTAAATGTGTTCAATGGTGCAGTGGGCTTTAACCATGTTGGAATAAGCTGTATTTACTACTTTTTGTAGGATTTTTCATGCAAGGACAGCAATGTTTCCATACCAGGCTCTGATGCAGCCACAAAAAATATTCTTTCCACTACACATTTATACAAGTTTGTCAATGCAGAAAGAAGTAAAGGTGCTACCATGCTTTCTCCATAATTACACTTTCATGCTAGGCCCAGGACAGGTTGTCCAAATAATAACACTGAGGAATTTAAAATTGCTGACACTCTCCACCTTCGATCCTCCATTGAGGTCTGGCTCATTGTCCTCTGGTTTCCTTCTTCTGAAGTGTATAATTAGCTCCTTGGTCTTGCTGATATTGAGTAAGAGGTTGTTGTTATGGCACCAGTCAGCCAGATTTTCATTTTCATCCTGTATGCTGATTCATCACCACCTTTGATTTAGCCTATGACACCATCAGCAAACTTGAGTTTGGTATTGGAGCTATGTATGCTTAGCCGTACAGTCATAAGTGTAAAGTGAGTAGAACAGGGGGCTAAGTACACAGCCTTGTGATGTACTATGCTGATGGATCTTGTGGAGGAGATGTTGTTGCCAATCTGAACTGACTGGGGTCTGCAAGTGTGGAAATCAAGGATCCAATTACACAAGGAGGTACTGATGCCAATACTACTGATTAGTAACTACTGACCCTACTGATTAGTCTTGAGGGGATGATAGTGTTGAATGTTGAGCTGTAGTTGATGTATGCATCTTTGCTGCCTAGATGTTCCAGGGTTGAGTGAAGAGCGAATGAGATGGCATCTATTATGGACCTGTTGCTCTGTTAGGCAAATTAAAGAAAATCTGAGTCACTTCTCAGGCAGTAGTTGATAGGTTTCATCACCAACTTCTCAAAACACTTCATCACTGTGGATGTAAGTACTACTGGTTTCAGGTTCTGTCTATCCAAATACTCATATGTCCTGACCCATAGAATGCCTTTCAATAACTTGCCTATGACTGACATTAGGCTCACTGGCTGATAATTTTCCAGCTTTTTCTTACAGCTTTTCTTGAACAATGGAACAACATTTGTCATTCTCCAGCTAAGGACATTTTAATTATCTCGGTCAGGGCCCCTGCAATTTTTGCACTAGCCGCTCACAAGGTCTGAGGAGACACATTATTAGGTCCTGTAGATTAATCCACCCTCATTTGCCTTAAGACATCCAGCACCTCCTTTTCCATAATCTGGATATAGTCCATAACTTCACTACACTTTTGCCTCAGTTGTATAGTCTGTTTATATCTCTTGAGGAAATGTGGATGGAAAAATTTCACATAAGATCTTCCCCATCCCATTCGGCTCCATACATAGATGACCATGCTGATCTTTAAGAAGGACCAAGTTTGTTCCTTGCTGTCTTTCTTCTCTTAACTAAGCGATGACAACTCCTATGATTCTCTTTTACCTTGTCTGCCAGAGCAATTTTGGCTTATTTTTGGCCCTTCTGATTTCTCACAAGAGTTTTCATGCAATTCTTATACATCTCAAGTGCTTCCTGTCTGCCTATACCTGATATGCATCACTTTTCTCTTTAGCAGGGTCTCAATACCCTTCGATAGCTAAGGTTCCCTAATCCTGTTAGCATTTTTTTTTATTACAGGAACATTCAGATTTCATTTTTGAAGGCTTCCCTCCTACCAAGCATCTCTCTGCTAGAGAACAGTGTATCCCAATCCATATCTGCCTGATCCCTTCTGATGCCATCAGAATTGGCTATACTCTAGTTTAGAATCTCAAACTGAGGACCAATCCTATCTTTCTCAATAATTGTCTTGAAAATAATGGAATCATGATCACTAGGTCCAAAGTGTTCCACTATAGACACTAATCACCTACCCTGTCTCATTCCTTAAGAGGAGATACATTTGACAAACTCTATCCCATTCAATCCATATACGGTATGGGAAATCCAGTCAATATTTGGAAAGCTGAAATCAGCTACTATCACATCTTTATATTTCTTACACAAACACGAGGAAATCTGCAGATGCTGGAAATTCAAGCAACACACACAAAATGCCGGTGGAACACAGCAGGCCAGGCAGCATCTATAGGAAGAAGTAGAGTTGACATGATCCTTTCCCTTCTCTGTGTCCCTTTTGCCAATCAACTTTCCAGCTCTTAGCTTCATCCCTCTCCTTCCTCTCTTCTCCTATCATTTCAGATCTCCCCTTCTCCCTCCCCCTTTCAAATCTCTTACTATCTCTTCTTTCAGTTAGTCCTGACAAAGGGTCTCAGCCCAAAATGTCGACTGTACTTCTTTCTATAGAGGCTGCCTGGCCTGTTGCATTCCACCAGCATTTTGTGTGTGTTCCCTTATATTTCTTACAACTGCCTGCTGTCTCTCTAAATCCCACTATTGGGAGATCTAGAATAAAGTCCCATTAACATGGCCATAATTTTTTATTACTCAATTCTACCGATACTGCTTCACTAGAGAAGCCCTCCAATGTCCTCTGAGCGTTGCCATGAGATTTTCTGTGATGAATATTTCCACCCCTCTCCTATTAATACCTTTACTTCTATCATGCTACCAGTCCTGCCTCTTCTGTAACCAAGGCTTGCTAATGATAACAACATCTGATCCATGCTGCAAGTTCATCTGCCTTACCTACATCTTGCGGTGAAATAGACTGATTTTAGAACATTAACCACACCATGCTCATAAACCAGTCAATTTCTGCCTTTGCTTGTAGGCTAACATTTACTTTCCCCACAGCCATTCCATTTGCTGCCCTCCCACTTAAGTTCGCACACCCCAACCACACTAGTTTAGAACACCTCCCGCCAATAAGCGGCACTGGCAAAATTTCCCACATGGATATTGGTCCTTCATCCAGATCAGGTGCAAACTATCTTGTTTGTACAGGTCCAGTGGCCTGAGAGAGAGCCAAATAATCCAAGAATATGAAGCCCTACCTCATGTACCTCATGTACCTTAGCCAAGTGTTAAACTGCACTGTCTTCCTACTCCTTGCCTCACTAGCACAAGGCAGGGGTAGCAGTCCTGGGATCACTACCCTGGAGGTCCTGTCTTAACCCGGCAACCAACTGCCCGGATTCACTCTGTAGTCCTCCATCAAGCCTATGCCATTGGGATCAATGCTGTCAATGAAATCTGTATGAGGTATTCGTTTGGCCACTTCAAAAACAACTTAAAAATATGAACGGAAATCAACCATAAAATGACAGGTGCAAGAAATCTGCAATTAAAACAGAAAATACTGGAGGGGGTGTGGTGATGATTCAACAAATCAAAGATAATCCATGGAAAAAGAAACGGTTAGTATTTTGAATCTGCAATCTTTTTTAATGGTTTCTATTTCCATGGATGCTGCCTGATGCTTCAGCATTTCTGTTTTGGTTAAAAAATAAATAATTCAAAGGCCTTTATTCATTTTGGAGCAACAAACAGCAGATGCTAAAAATCCAAATGAAATACAGTAGGTCAGGCAGTATCTGTGGAGTGAGAAAATAAGGCAGTGTTTCAGACCATTCATCTCAAAATGCTTTCCAGGCAATATAATGGGTATTAAATTAATCATTATTTCAAGGTGGGATAGAAAACACCCATAAACGGCAAAGTAATTTTAGTAATAGTAATTTTTTTCCGTATTATTGAATAGCGGATATATTCTGCCCACTACTAGGGAATAATTTGGCCAAAAAAAAGCCATAAAATATTTCACTGCTATCCTCCCCACCCCCAAAAGAAAGAGGACCTCATCCAAAGCAAAGTGTGACATGTAGTACTGCAGCCTCTCGATGTTGCGCTACAATGTTAGCAAAGACTTAGCAATGTTGACTGAAACTGGTAGCTTCTGAAAGAAGGATGTTATTCACTGGGGCGTAGCTGTCATAACCAAAGCCCAAACAAATGTTATATTTCGCAATGTCCAAGCAAATTAAGAAAAATATTCAGATATAAGAAAGTGCTGATGTTGGAATCTGAAGCCACAGACAATCTGCTGGATGAACTGTTGAGCAGCATCTGTGGGATGAAGGGAATTGTTGACATTACCGTCCAAACCCTGTATCAGTTCTGGCCTGGTGCAGGGTTTCAACCTGCAACATCGATAATTCCTTTCCTCACACACATGCTGATCAACAAACCCAGTTCATCCAGATTTTTGCTGTTAAAGAAAATCTAAATAACTGGGTTGAAAAGCCCATTTTTGTTGGGAAAAAGTTAGGGCTTTCTGATTTTGCCGTTGTAGGAATGCTTTCAAAGTCCAAAGTAAATTTATTATCAAAGTTAGCACATACAACCCTGAGATTCAATTTCTTGCAGGCATATTCAATAAATCCATAATACAATAATAACCACAATAGAATCAATGGAAGACTGCACCAGCCTGGATGTTCAACCAGTATGCAAAAGACAACTCTCTGCATATACACAGAAAGAAGAAATAATAATAGTAAATAAATAAGCAATAAATATTGAGAACATGAAGAGTCTGTGAAAGTGAGTCCATAGATTGTGGGAACATTTCAATGATAGGGCAAGTGAAGTTGAATGAAAATATCCTATTTGGTTCAGGAGCTTAATGGTTAAGGGGTACTAACGGTTCCTGAACCTGGTAGTGAGAGTCCTGAGGCTCCTGTACCTTCCACCTGATGGCATCAGCGAGAAGAGATTTGGTTTCAATTTCGTAAGTTTTTTACTCTGAAAAACTTTGTTCTTGATAGCCCTATCTTACTTTAACTTCTTTTTCAAACCTTCTTTGACAGACCAAGCTTTTAGCATATGGAAAAGGAAAGTTATAAAATGTTTTCGTGATCTTTTTTTTGAAGGTAGTTTGATGTCTTTCGACCAACTTTCCAACAAATTTAAGTTACCTAAATCTAATTTTTTTAGATATCTACAAATCAGAAATTTTTTACATAAAGTTCTACCATCCTTCCTCAACTTTGAAAAGGTTCTTCAGATTTGATTTTTACCTTAAATCCTTGTCAGAAGGGATTAGTGGCTCTTATTTATAATATGATTATGAAGATACAACCAGAAATATCAGGTAGAATTAAACAAGAATGGGAAAAAGAACTTCAATATAATATATCAACAGAAAAATGGGAAAAAATTTTACAAATGGTTAATTCTTCTTCTATATGTGCTAAACATGCTTTAATACAATTTAAAGTTGTACATAGAGCTCATATGTCTAAAGATAAACTTGCTCGATTCTACTCTCATATTAACCCTCAATGTGACAGATGTCATTCAGATGTGGCTTCATTGACCCACATGTTTCGGTCATGTCCCACCTTATATAACTATTGGAAGGACATATTTGCTACCATTTCCTCAATTTGGAATATTGATTTACAACATTTTATTACTGCAATTTTTGGTATACCAAATGAGGATGGTAATCGGTTTTCCCCTTCAATCAGACGAATGATCGCCTTTGTAACATTAATGGCCAGAAGGTCTATATTACAAAATTGGAAAGAAGTAAATCCTCCTACCACATTTCAGTGGTTCTCTCAAACTATTTCTTATCTGAGCTTAGAAAAAATTAGAAGCACTATTTTTGACTCATCAATTAAATTTGAAGAAACTTGGGGACCGTTCATTCGACACTTTCATATGAATTAATTTGGCCTCTTCCAGACCTTCTCTCTGTTTATTCTTGTTCTGGTATGGAGTTCCGGAGTTTTTGACACTATCATATACATATAAACTGTTATTATTGCCCATGTTAGTTTAGTTTAGTTTTTTTTTCAATATATATTTTTTCTTGTATTTTTTAATTTTTTTTTCTTTTGATGATTATTCTTACTTTTTTTTCATGTATAATTATTATAGGCTTGATTGATTAATGTACTTTTTTTCTTGATATTTTAATAGGATATTGTTATCTTATTATTAATTCAACTTCAAGTCTAGTGCACTTATAACCTATTCATTATTACGTTATGTTTTTTTTATATATGAAATTCAATAAAAAGATTGAAAAAGAAAAAGAGAAGAGAAAATGACCTGGGTGGTGAGTTCCGTGATGATCGATGCTGCTTTCCTGTGACAGCTCTTCGTGTATTAGTGCTGAATGGTGGGGAGGGCTGTACCCATGATGGATTGGTCCATTTTTTGTAGGATCTTTCATTCAAGGGCATTGATGTTTCTATACCAGGCAGTGATGCAGCCAGTGAACATACTCTCCATTAGACATTTATAGAAGTTTGTCAAAGATTTGGATGTCACACTGAATCTTTGGAAATTCCTAAGGAAGTAGATGTGCTTCCATACTTTCTTTGTATTGTCCTTATGTGTGGGGCTAGGGTGGATCCTCTGAAATAATAACACCAAGGAATTTGAAGTTGCTGACCCTCTGATCCTCTGATGAGGACTGGTTTCCTCCTCCTTAAGTCAATAATCAGCTGATTAGTTGGTGAGGCATTGATTTGTTGATGTGGAATGGATCAAGTGCAAATTTAAGGCACTCAGTATCAGCATTAATGCCCCATGTTAGATAAACAGCACAATTTTTCTGTCTTGCCACTCCACACCAATATTCTTCTCCTATTTTGTTTTCCTCCGGCTAGAATGAATGTGTTCACCAATTAGTGTTGAAGCTCACTTGAGGTAAGCTCTTTGTCAACACAGAAGACCTTGCCCTACTCACATGACGTCTTAGCAGTCAGTGGCATTTGATTCGGCAGTGAAATATTGAAAATAATAAGTTTCTCATAATCTTAGCAATAATCATCAAATATAACTTGAAAGTACAGTGGATTCAGATGAATTCAATGTTATTCACAATGGGAAGTCAGAATGGAGGAAACAAGTCATCAACGTGGGGAAAAATATGAAATATAAATATGAAAGATTCTGCAAATGCTGGAAATCTTGAACAACACCCACAATACAGGAGAAACTCAGCATTTAGGGAAAGAAATAAACCGTCGATGTTTCAGGACTCTCTTATCCTCTCTGTGCTTCTTACTTCATGCCCCCACCCCACCTAAGCACCCACCCTTACCTGGTCTCACCTATCATCTGCCACCTTTTACTCTGTCTCCTCCTCCCATCATTTTATTCTGGTCTCTGATCTCTTCCTTTCCAGTTTCAGTGAAGGATCTCCACCCAAGACTTTGACTGTTTATTCCCCTCCATAGATCATGCTTGACTTGCTGAACTCCTCCTACATTTTGTGTGTATTTTTCTCAAAAACTGCAAAATATTGATGAACCATACACACTCAT
This sequence comes from Hypanus sabinus, assembly GCF_030144855.1. Taxonomy (NCBI): domain Eukaryota; kingdom Metazoa; phylum Chordata; class Chondrichthyes; order Myliobatiformes; family Dasyatidae; genus Hypanus; species Hypanus sabinus. The sequence continues at coordinate 53,785,694 of NC_082719.1, read as the reverse complement.
CAACATTTCTGAACTGAACACAGAGCAACTAATATTTAACACTGAAAAGATAACTTTGTTGAAAGCAGATGGATATAATGTTTGTAGCAGAATTTGTCTTATTTGTTTGATGGCTCCTTTGCTAGTAAATACCAAACTGTTTCTGCCAATGATTAAAGAATGGAAAGACATATTTAAATTACATCTTTTGCACCCTCAAGTTGTCCTGATTCATTTCACAGGCAAGGATGTTCTTTTGAAATGTAATAATTTTCTAATGAGGAAACACTGCAGCCACTTTGTGCTAGCAAGCTCCACCATTCACCAATGCGTTAAGGACAGGGTAGTCTATTTTTGTCATGTCACTTCAGGGATCAGCTTTGGAGAAGGCACCAGGGATAACCCCGATGTACTTCATAATGAATACTCCAGGTACTCCTGCGTCTGTAACCGGTGAATCCACTCGCACGGGTAATGCGAAGCGAGCGCCTTTCCTCAGCAAAGCTGAACCTAAATGACACCCAACTGCAATAATAACAATGCCATTCTGTGGACTTTGAGAAATCCATCATAATGCCAATTTATTGTCGCTTACTACTGTCGATTAACATCCACGTGGAAACAGACTAAGACTGGGTAGATTTATATCCAACTGGCCTTTCGAAACTGCTTGGCAGAAAACCAGATAAATCGTCAACCCACCTTATGAATAAACTCACTGGAAACTCAACAACCAGATTTAATATCACACTGTTATTGATAAAGAAAAGACTCACAATAAAGGCTCACTGTGACACCAGACTGAAATCCTTTGATGGCATTTCTTTTGTAGCAAACATTAAGTAATTTCTAGATATCGGCACTTTCAGATAAAAAGTAAAATACGCTGTTCGATATTTAATTTATGTTTATGCTGTATTTGTACTATTGTTTCAGATAACCAAACTCGTAAAAAGATAGTAAGATTAAACAGATGCCTTCCTGTATATTTACATCTCTTAGAAAGTTTGACTTTCGTGTCTTATAATGGCTGTGTTTATACGTGAAACTGTGTTTATATCTGGAACTATTGAGAGTACTGATCTTGTTTCTGTAATTTTTTTCAGTGAGCAATTTCTATGATATTTTGTAGACACGGTCAGTATAGATTTATTCCACTTTTTGTGGTTAAACTCGTAAGAAAGTTCGTTCTAGTTTCCATTATTTTTGATGGAATTAGCAGCATCCTCATGGCACGTGACGCATAGTTCAATTTTCGAGGCTTGGGACCTCCTCCCGCATATAACCAGCAAATTGCTATGTCCGTTCAAACCAAAGCTGATCTTTGTCCAGCCAAGCCTAATCTTCTCCTACAGGACGATCTAGTAAAAAAACGATACAAGATTATAATCCCTGGATTGTTTTGAAGACTTCATTCAACCTTTAATGAATCAAATGTGACTTTAATGTTGTTCGATTGTATTGGGAACAAGGGAATGTGGTAGAGTGAGGCTGTGAATCATTCGACATTTATCGAGAAAACTGCTGGATTAGACCAGAGATCGCGTTGTTCTGGGTTCGGGGAATACCCACTGTGACATGTCGGAGAATCCGGTTTTCGCGCTGCTGTGGCTATGGTTTGGGATTTCTGATTCAGCCGGTGAGGGTATCTCCAAGCGAATGTTCTTGTTATGCAGTATTTAAGAAGGCTCCACATTATAGCAATTAAGCGCGCGAATCCAATAGAATTGCAGAAAGGTCACATGCATAGTTTAAAACATTAATTCATAGTGAACATTTAAGTTTGTTGTAAACGAGTGAACATGGTTTGCAATTGATTTTTATTTAATTTTTGCTTTGTAATATAATGTAAATCCATCCCGTGTTTACTTTTATTTGATGCCGTACATAGACCGTGCGCTTTGTACGACCTGAAGCCGATTTTTGGTTATATAAACCGATTGTGGAAATTGTTTCATTTCGTACAGTTGAAGAGAATTCGACCGCTTCGAAATCGCGCTGGAACAGTGCTCCACTTGCTTAGCCGAGTAGTCCATCTTCTGGCCGACCTGTTGTCGCTTCTGAAAGTGATCTGATTAGTTCGGTTGTAATGAAGCATTGCCACGTTCTTTGAAATCATATGAAAACATAGTTAAAACGTGGGGTCTTAGAAAGAAATCAAGTCTTTTATCTGTGATGGCGGAAACTGTAATATTTCGATTACATTCACAGGGAATCTCTAACATTAATATATTGTTTATGGAGAACTGACATTTACAACCGAGAGTTTAAAAAGCTCTTTAAACTAAAGTACTTTGCAACTTTACATGTCTCCCTCCGGGTTCCGCTGTTCAGTGCAATAGGATTGTCTAATAGGAAAGTCCGAATAGGACCAGATAATGCTGGAAACATTCAGCTGGTCAGACAACATCTGCCTGATGCTGAGCACTTCCACCCTTCTCTGCTCCAGATTTCCAGCATGTGCATTTTTTTCCCCCTTTACTTTCCTCTAATACGGTAAATCGACCAAGAAAGCAGTTTCACGCTGTGGATTTTCTAGACCGAATTGACGCAGATATTAATTGGGAGAACGTTCAGAGGGGCAATGAAGCGTACTCAGGGGGTGTGAATCTGGACTGAGTGGCTGCCGTTCACTGCTGCGGGGTACATGCCCAAGGGGAAGGTGCACTGACGGGGGAGAGAGATAGGTTGCTGGCCATTCCAGATCACCGCGGTTCGGAACTGGAAGTGAAGCCCTTTCTCCATCATCTGTTCAAACCTGCCATATCTCCGGAAGCAGAACGGGGACACTCATCAGGACCTGAAGAGATGATGGAGCTTGCACTTAATTGTACTTTATTAAATCGTTGTACTTTACGCTATGATATCTCAACACAGCCTATCCAGGAATCAAGGTTCAATGTTTCGAGCTAAAGCAATCAATGGAAAGGAGGTGGGGTGGGAGTTATCAATACTAAGGGAGTCACATTCCTTCAAAACACAAATTACGCCATCGTGCATCACTGGTCCGTGCGCCTGGACTGACATTGTGCCATGTGTATGCTAGAAGCACGACTGTTTTCTGAATGTCGCTCCCACATTTCGATTCCGTCAGGTCACTCGGTTTCTCTCGTGTTTCAGACTCACACGACACAAAAACGGATAACCCCCATCCTGCTCGACCCGCTGAGTGCCCCAGCAGATTATTTGTTACTCGCAATTTTCCCTGTTGCCGAAGGGGAATAGAGAAAAACAAAATAACTTATTAAAATCACTGGTCTGCTCTCAAAAAACTTAAAAGTAAAACCTGTCCTGCGCCAAAAGGCGTTGGAGCAGTCTGCGGAATCATTCACTTTAACGCACTGCTGTTATCCAGTAGCTGATTAACGGCGAGCGGATAATCATTTGCGGGCAATGAAGTTGTTGAAGTCTGCTGTCAACGCGGATTGTTTGGCTGAAGGAGCTCCTGACGGACAGACAGGAGGCGTCAGACCTGCGGCACAATTAGCGCCAGTAACCCAAAATCAGTCAGACTGCAACAGAAAAATAAGTAAGATTTCCCTCTGTGACTGTGTGTTACCAGCGTAATGAAGGCTCGTTACCAGGCGATGCTGTGAAAATAAGCAAATAGTAAGCAGGCTTACTCGGGCAGTCTTTAAGGGAGCAACAAGCTGCCTCTTCACTTACACTCAGCATCCCGTTTAATAGCTGTTCTTGCTTTGTGATGCTTCCAATGTGTCAGCTCCCTGCATCTCCCAGAGAACGTGCAGTGTTCACAAGGAAAGAATTGCCCATCTTCCTACCATCACAGCAGTAGGCTTCACCCACCTGTTCTCAATGTGTGGTATTCAGAATCTTCAACTTCATTTAGGGTATCCCTTTGTTTAGTGGGGTATGATTTAGGTAAGGATCTGACCACCATATTACCTCATAAGGGCACCACTCCTCAACACAAGAGGACATGGCTTTAAGGTAAGGGGTGGAAAGTTCAAGGGGGATATTAGAGGAAGGTTTTTTTTTTACTCAGAGAGTGTTTGGTGCGTGGAATGCACTGCCTGAGTCAGTGGTGGAGGCAGATACACTAGTGAAGCTTAAGGGACTACTAGACAGGTATATGGAGGAATTTAAGGTGAGGGGCGGTTATATGGGTGGCAGGGTTAAGGGTCAGTGCAACATTGAGGGCTGAAGGGCCTGTGCTGTGTCGTATTGTTCTATGTTCTATGTTCTATAAGCTTACCACATAGAATTCAAAGTGCTGGCAATGTTAGTTGAATGTAAGTCAGTGGGACTTACATAGTTCTTCAATTATGTCAATGAAGAATTCACAAATATTTTGATGCACATATGATAAATAAAGCTAATCTTTAAATGAAATATAGTCAATCTACGAATGCAATAACTAATTACTGTGAATATGGACATATTCAGCAGGCCCAATTCGTCATGAAGTGAAAAGCATTTTCTGAAAATATTCTTCCTGTTAGCATTCCAATAGTTCATTCAATAAGTATGTTGCTAACGTATGTTAAAATCCTTTCAGCACTAGTAATGCTCAAAATGAGTCACCATGGTTTTCTGTAATTAAATTGACAAATTGCTTTACCTTCTTATTACTTCTAAATCATGTATAGTCAGATTTTTATTGAGCCTAAAGTTAAAACTTCAAAATATTACAGCAGACAAAATAAACAAATATATATATTCTAAAGTACAAGGTTACAGTCGTTAGAAGAAACTGTCCTTGGACCCACCCAAACAGAATTTCCTTCCTATCTCTGTAAAAGTGTTGCTGTACTTTTTCTAGAACTAGCTACGCCCATATGTATTACACATAAATTGATGTAGATAGTTATACACAACCTATGCCTAAGAATTTGGGCAGGTCTAATGAGGTGAATCCGCATGCATGGTTGAACTCAGCTTTTGACTCTAAATTACATTGAGGAATAGCTTCTCCCATACCTTTCCAAAACTGCAAGACGATATGAATAGAATATTTATATTATGTTCTATTGTATTATGTTGTCGATATTTTCATGCTTATTGATAAACAGTTGTTAAGAAATGGCTTAATATGCTTGTGTAAACAGTTAGAAACAGATTGCAAACTAAACTATAAGGAATCAAGTAAAGACAATCTCTTAAATTGCATTAGGTTGCAAGTCACTTTCTAATGGACTTAGTTATCCTAAAGATTGTTGACATTTTTAATGTTCTATGTTGTAATTTAAGAGAAATAGAGGAAAGAAACATGAAATTCTCCAAAGGATGAGATGGTTTGCTGATCGTTCTAATATTCCACTCCTTATGGAAATCATGAGGAAATCAGAATCATTCCCAGAGTTTGGAGGTCCTAACCAGCTATCTCACGCTGAGCAATCTGCCCTTCATCCTCTAGCAACAGAGTGCTGAACAAACCACTGCCTTTTCATGAGGCAAAGTTCCTTTATTTTGTTTGGGGAATTATTTCAAAGTGACAGCATAACAAAATAAAAACAAATTCTGCATGTCCATCAGTACTTGAACATTGACAAGCCCATCTTCCTGTTATTCGAGCATTTGAATGCAGTGTTTCTGTGGAGTGGATGAAGAACATACACACTTTGTTGTACGTTCTTGAGAAAGCTGAGTACAGAACTGGTGAATTTTGTACATTTTTTTCTGATACATGCATTTGAAATAATTGTGGAGCAGAAAAGATACTTGACATACATTAGTTCATTTTTACAGGAAAACCTGCCATACCCTATGTCTGAATATTTCTTTACTGGAGCTTAATGTTCTAAAAATAAATTATAGCAGTTCTTGAATGGTGCCTAAAGTCAGAACCAGTCTGAATATGTTACTTCATAAGATTTCAGAAGAAACTGTCCTGGGACCTACCCAAACAAAATTTCCTTCCTATCTCTGTAAACCAGTTGCTATACTTTTTCTAGACCTAACTACACCCATGTATGTTACACATAAACTGATGTAGACTGTTATACCCAAGCTATTCTTGAGAATCTTGTTTTAGTTACATAAATAAAACTGTGAGGTGGCAAACATGGATTACAAATCAACTGCAATGTATTTTTCAAAAACCTATTCTCATATCATTTCCTTGTAATTCTGAATCTTTCAGTGCTGACGTTCAATATGACAAATCTATAATTATTAAATGACTAGACACTGATATATTCAATCTTATCAATGATTTTTCCTTACTATTTATCTCATGTTTTCATTTATAGGTTTCTTCTCTTTGCCACACCTTAGCATCCAGAATAAAGAGCATGTAATTAATGCTAATGACACTTTAATAATTAATTGCAGGTAAGAGATTACAAGAATTATTACCTTTAAATGCATTAAACATCAGTTAACCTTGACCTTGCTTTACAGGTTTGAAAATATATATGGTTTAATGAATTTTCCTTTGTAAATCTGTTTATAGTAAATATATTTCTATTAGCTTTTGACAGTATTATCCAGATGATGTGATTAATGAGATTGTATGGTATTCCATTTTGTTGTTGAAGCTCATGCCATAAACATAAAATTAAACTGGAATCTAATCCTGGTATCCCAAATGAGGGAAAGACGGTCAGCATGAATGGGAATATTAAGGGACAAAGGGAAGTTGACGTATAAGTCCAAAGATACTTGAAGAGAGCAGCACAAGTAAATAGAATGATGCTGAAGCCTTCTTTCATTAGCTGAGGCAGAGAAAATAAGAGCAGCGAGGCTCTGATACAAGCTTATAAAATGTTCAAGTCAAGTCACTTATTATTGTCATTTTGATCATAACTGCTGGTACAGTACACAGTAAAAACGAGACAACGTTTTTCAGGATCATAGTGCTACATGAAACAGCACAAAAACTACACTGAACTACGTAAAACAACAACACAGAAAAATCAACTACACTAGACTACAGACCTACCCAGGACTGCATAAAATGCCCAAAACAGTGCAGGCATTACAATAAATAATAAACAAGACAATAGGGCAAGGTGTCAGTCCAAGATCTAGGTATTGAGGAGTCTGACAGCTTGGGGGAAGAAACTGTTACATAGTCTGGTCGTGAGAGCTCGAATGCTTTGGTGCCTTTTCCCAGACGGCAAGAGGGAGAAGAGTTTGTATGAGGGGTGTGTGGGGTCCTTCATAATGCTGCTTGCTTTGCGGATGCAGCGTGTAGTGTAAATGTCTGTAATGGCGGGAAGAGAGACCCCGATGATCTTCTCATGTTGGTTTGGCCACAGCTGGATAATTGTGTACAGTTCTGGTGATTAAACTAGAAAGGTTCCAGGCAAGATTTGCCAGGGTGTTGCCCGGTATGGAGATTTCAGTTATGAGTTCAAAGTTCAAAGGAGAGATGGGATGATCTCTGCCTCTGGTGGAGGCAGGTGCTTCCATAAAATTTAAGAAGCATCTAAAAGAGCATTTGATTCAGCTGACATAGCAGACTCTGGGTTGTGCTGGTAAATGGTATCAGTAGAAATAGATATTTGATGGACCAAAGAGCCTGATTCTGCACTATTTGACTCAATGAATTTAAATGAACACATATTAAGTGTACACCTGCAAAAATGGTGACAACTTTTATACATCTGAGAAATTCCCAGGGTTATGTATCTATGCAGTATCTACATCCACAATTATCTATAAGTCTGTTGAAGTCCATATTTATCCATAATCTAAAGTTGTATTAAAATCAATTGATCAGCTACAATATTTCAAACATAGAATTCAACAAACGCAAAGTTACAATTTATAATAACTAGTCACCTTTCACTTTAATGAAATAAAAATACGCAATTTCAAATGCATGGGTTTTTGGTAACAGAGGTGCCATCACATTTTATGTATACATTTTCTGCTTAAATTGTCACCAGGACCTTTTGCAAGCAATCTCAAAATTCACTCTTGATGTAGTGATAGAATTTTACTTCCATTTCGCCTTCATACTAGCTTCAAAAAATTTACCTCATATAAATGAATATCCTAGTATCATCATTATGTCCTGAGTTGTATTGACATGGGTGATCATGCTGTTACCTATGACCTTGTATATATTAGTATATCCTGATGTATATTAACATTTGTCTAGCAAAGATAGATAGATCACATGCAATAAACATCCTGAAGTGCCAGATGAACACATACTTCCTTGATATAGGAAACCTCCTATACAACTTGTTTTAATCCGTACCTCATTCTCAGCTCTTAGCCATCATGTATTGGAATCTCCCTGAAGAAGAGTAAGGATGGTAGGTGCCTGAAGCAGATACTAAAGAGGTGTTCAAGTTGCTTTTAGATAGACACATGAATCTGCAGGGAATGGAGAGAAATGGATTATGTGCAGTCAAAAGGGGTATATTCTTGGCTATCAAAGCCCTGGGCTCTGCAGTTCTCTCCCATAATCCCTGTCTCTCTCCTTAAAATCTACTCTGTGCAATGGTGTAACATTTTGAATACTTACTTCTGCAAAGGATTAAGGTAACCGAAGCATGTAAATACAAAGTGTTGACTTTTAGTTTTCTCACTGAGAGTAAATACCAACTTCAATGTTTCACAAATTCAAATCAGCCATACAAAACAATATGTTTTAGGCCCTCTTTATTGGAATGCATGTATTTAAAAGGAGTGTAAATGTGATTGCATAAATGATGCCTCTTTTACATTAAACACTTTGAGCTCAAAATATATTTTAATCATTTTTTATTTATAATTTAAATGATCATTACCTCCCAGAGGAGAAGAATATCTGTAAATGCTTAATAACTCTGATTAAATAATGTTTGAATTTTGTTTTCATTGCTTTTAGGAAATGTAATTATAAAAATAATGCTCTTTACATTTAAAAATATTTTATTGTTATTTCTGGTTGTGGCTTTTTAAAAAAAATAGATTGTTTTAACTAGTTCTACATTTCTAACATGTTGTTTTTGAATATTTGCTGTAGTGGACATGGACCGGTGGAATGGTCATGGCCCAGAAACCACAGCAGCATGGAACACAGGATATCACTGACTAACTGCAGCAAAGGGAATTGGTTTTGCAAAACTCTCATTCTGACAAAGACCAATGCAAATGATACTGGAATGTACCGGTGTTACCACACACAATCACCAATCCACGTAGCAGCAAGCATCTATGTCTTCGTTCAGGGTAAGAAAACCTTTTTAAAGTTGTTTGATATCTGGTCTTTAGGATGATTTCTAATGATATTTAGAACAGTGCCAAATATCTTGATTGCACTACTGTTTGTCAATACTTCCCTTGTGGCTCATTCTTCTCTGTCTGTTCAGTGCATTTTAAATATGTCAATGGAAGTATTTGAAAGAATTAAAGAAATGAAGAAAAAATTTCTCCATTGACATTTTTTATCTTAACATATTTGATTTTATCATATTCAAAGAAGAACAACCAGAGCTCAATTTTAACGTTATATTTCATGGAGTGAACAAGATTTCAGTTTAAGCCTGTATTTCCTGCATGATGTGTCTCAGTCTCTTTTAGTCTTTGATCTAACAGCAATGCCTGTTTTGTGGTAGTAGATACTGATTCTTATCAGAGACCATACAAACCATCACCTTGGCTTCAGCAGCAGTAGTAGTGTGGCACATTAAAGTCCACCACATGCTGGGGTTAACCTCCATAGGGCTCCTGTTTACTGACTTCCATTGCAATGTGGTTAAATGCAGATTGCCTGCAGCACTTCCTTCTGTCTTACTGATCAGAAGGGATTATAATAAGACAACAAACCAATTTCCTGATTGGCATTCATGACTCCATGCATTTAGTGTGTTTTTTTCACTGCAATTACACTTGGGAGAATTGCAAATCAACATGAAAAACATAACATTCTTAATCAATGATTATGAGTCATCTAGAATTGTATTATTTAACATATTTACATGCCCACAAGGAATTTATCAGAAAATAGCTGTGCATATCATTTGCAGCCAGCTACATTCATTCCTGCTGCAACTGTCATTGCAATTTTTTTGCAAGTTCACTTATTTTAAAAACATTCAGGTAACAAACATTGATGAAAACCTTTGTGCACTCTAATAGTCATTAAGTATAGAGAGTCGGAAAGAATGCTTTAACAATGATCTTCAGCTTGAATTGATAGGCTTTTAGTTTATACCTTTGGTGGGTGGCCAGTTGCTCTAATGCAACTGATAAATTGGCAAAGATACTGATGGGAGAATGGCCCACATTTCGCCATTTCTGAATAGCCCATGCCCCATGAATTATTTTCCAAGAATAGCAATAAAATGGGGTTGTTGGTGTTCGGTTGACACTAACATATGCCAGATATTTTTCACAAATTTGCCTTGTCACTGAATCACTTCAGGCTAATAAGATCCAGTGGCTTGCAGAACTTTGAGAAAGCTTACTCCACTGTATGTGTGCAATGTATATTAAATCTTTATCAATATTGGAACAAGACAAGAAAACATTCATCAAACAAAAGGAAAAACATACTGAGGTCAGAGTTCAAATAGCCTCATTATTACTCCAGGTTTATGTGGAAATTGTTCTGTAACAGAAAAATGCAACCAATCAAAAAATTGTCCATCGTCCCTCCTCACTGATCTCCCTCCTGGTACTTATCCTTGCAAGTGGAACATTGGGCCCTGCACCTCCTCCTTTACTAGCATTTAGGGCCTCAAACAGTCCTTCCAGATGAGGTGACACTTCACCTGCGATTTTGTTGGGGTCACCTACTGTACCTGATAATCCCGGTGTGGCCTCCTGTATATCGGTGAGACCCGACGTAGATTGGGAGACCGCTTCGCTGAGCACCTGTGCTCTGTCTACCAGAAAAAGCAGGGTCTCCCAGTTTCCACCCATCCCAATTCTACTTCCCATTCCCATTCTGACATGTCAGTCTCTGGCCTTCTCTATTGTTGCAATGAGGCCGCACTTAGTTTGAAAGAAGAACACCTCACATTCAATCTGGGTAGCCTCCAATCTGATGGCATGAACATCGATTTCTCAAACCCAGTAATTACCCCCCCCCCCCATTTCACCATTCTCTATTCCCATTTCCCTCTCTCACCTTCTCTCCTTAACTGCTCATCATCTCCCTTCAGTGCTGTTTCCCTTTCCCTTTCTTCCATGACCTTCTGTACTGTCCTCTCAGATACCCCCTACTCCAGACCTTTATCTCTTTCTTCAATTCACTTCCCAGCTCTTTACTTCACTCTTACCACCTCCCAGTTGCATCTATCACCTTCTTCCTTGCATATCTTCCTCCCCTCCCCCACCTTTTTCTGACTTCTTATCTCTTTTTTTCCAGTCCCAGTGAAGGATCTCAGCCCAAAACATCAAATATTTACTTCTTTCCCAAGATGTTGCCCGGCCTGCTGTGTTCCTCCAGCATTTTGTGTGTATTACTTTGATTTCCAGCATCTGCAGCATCTCTTGTTTTAATAAGCCTTTAATTTCCATAGGGATCTTCATGCAGCCCATCAGAACTTCTGAAGGAATTTATCAAGTCACTTTTCTCATCTTCCCATGAGTTTCCTCATGACCTTGTAAAGTGTGCAACAGTATGCCATTGTTGGCAAAAGTTGTCCTGCGTGGGAGCTTCCTCAGCTTGATTCTGTGCTGAGATGAGACCTGAAATAGGACTAGAAGCCAATATGCAAAAAAGCAAGGGGCATTTTGGCTTCCAGATATGCTAATGCGGACCTCAGAAGATGATCCCTCATTAGAAAAGGGAGGAATGGAATGTAAAAATGTAACAAATCTTATGGATCTTCCTCAGATGGGGCTGAGATGTTACAGAGTGGGGTTTTGGAAGATTGAGCTAATCCAAACATTACCAATGTTAGAGCAAAACAAAATTTGCAGGGTGAAAGAATTGGGGAGGCAGCTACATTGTTTTTGGAACAGGCATTTTCTGATGTGAATTTTCATCAGTTCCAAGTGGGTGTGTAATTCCCAGCATAATTTCAAATCCACAGACCCTTTGCATTTTTTTAATCTCCATTTTGCACATTTATGATACTCTCCTTCAAAAATGAGAACAAAGTTATTTCCACTTACCCAACCCACATCTGCTAGAACAGGCAAGAATTGTTGACACCCTGAAGTGAAATCAGGTACCCTTAATTTTAACTTCATGCGAGATAATTTCTAAAGCGTAATCCAATGAAATCAAGATTTTAAAAGGTCTGTTCAAGAATATTGTTGCAAGAATGTAGTCCAACTCACCAGCTGCCGTTGATATCCCGATATGTTTTAAAAAGAATGTGGAAATGTAACTAATCACTTTACATTAATATCTTATTTCACTTTAGATGATCAAATGCCTTTTGTGAATCCCTCTGACAAGCCAGAAGCACTGCTCATAACTGAAAGTAAGAAGCTTGTCGTTCCATGCAAGGTTTCCATCCCAAATCTTAATGTCACCTTACATACGGTAAGTATAATTGCTTTTTCTAGTTACCAGAACATCTACAATGTCTAATTAATGTACAGTTTACTTCAATATAATGATATTTTTAAAATTATAAATGCATATAAATGCCAAATATGTAAATAGACTGTTTATCTTTAACATTTGCTGAAAAACGTTGTGTATGTCTGCAAACATAATTTTGTACAGTTTTAATGTCATGTTAAATCTAATTGAACATATTGTAGAAAATGCATCATAAAACATAATTTATAATATACTTAACTATTGCATGTAGCTTTATTACAAGTTATAAATTCTATTTTAGCATTACTTTTTTATTTGAAAATTAATTCTCTTTAATATGTGAACAGAAATATCCAGAGAATTATATAGTCCCTGACGGAACAACAATATTGTGGGATAATAAGAATGGTTTCATTGTCTTGAGTCAGAGAATCAGAGATGCAGGATTGGTCCAGTGTGAGACCACGGTGAATGGAAAAGCCTATCATTCTAACATCTATGTGCTGGTAGTTGTTGGTAAGAACATTTTTTACATTTACAATGAAGTGACTAAATCTGAAATATATAAAATATTATTTGGTTTAAAGGATGACAAAAGTATTGATGAGATAGTGTTTATACTGTGTCCATATGAAGTTGAAATTGAGAGGCTTGTGTCATATTAATTCTGGCTTTTACCTCATTTACTTTACGTTATGGTATCTGTGTGAAATGAGTGCTTTCTACATTCAGTTTGTTAAAATGCTGGTGGGATATTTTGTTTTCAAATAATAGTAACAGCTTGCTTAGAGAAATGTCGAAAAATATCAGGAATGTCATGAGGAATTCATCATTGAGGAGTGGTCCTATCTGCAGATTATGCAGATTTGTTACATCTGTCATGTGGTTTATAGGCATGACAGTTTAAACTCATGGGGCTAAAGGCAAACAGATCACTGGGTTGTAACAGAATGGTTCCAAAGAAAGTGGAGTTGAAGGACTGACAAACAGCCACCGTGACTCCCTTGTTGGAAGGAAAAGGAAGATGCATGGAAGAATTCTTCAGCCCGTTTAGTTTAATATCTACTTTTGGCAAGATGTTGAAGTCAATAATCAATGAGGAAATAACTAATCATTAAAGAAAGATGAATGTAATCAAAACAGGTGAACATGGTTTTATGAGAAGTAAATTGAGTTATTGAGGATGTGACCATGAAAATTGATAAAGGGGATCCTGTAGATGTAATATTTTTAGATTTCCAAAAGGCAAGGTGCCTCAGGAGAGACTGGTGAATAAATTAAGGGCTCAGGGTATTGAAGAAAGTGTGTTAGCGTGGGTTGAAAGTTACCTGTCCCTTGGAAACCAAAGAGTTGAAATAAATGGGTTATTTTCAAACTAGAGGGATATGACAAGTGGAGTACTCCAGGAAAGGATCTTCGCTCTCGATTGCTTTTATGAACTGGAGAAAGGGATGAAATGTAAGGTTTGTACATTTGTCAACAATATGGAAATAGGTGGAAGTTATCACGATGATATTGTGATTTTGCAGTGGCGTATACTGTAGGTAGATTCAGTAGTTGAGTGATATCCTGAGAGGAGATTAATATAAGGAAGTGTGAGGTTGTACACTTTGCAAGGATCAAAATGTGGATTAACATTTAATTAGAGAGAGACTTAAAATGAGTAAACTTCAGGAGGATGCAGATGTTCAAAATGAATCACAAAAAAGTTAGGAAGCATATCGAACGGGTAGTTCCTATGGCAAAAACCACATTGACCTTCAAGTGAAAGGTTAAGGGGATGTTATTCGAGTTATACAGGGTGTTGGTAAAACCACATCTGGAATACTATGCATAGCTATAATGTTCTTACCTATAGGCAGCCCAGAGGAGATCCATCAGACTAATTCTGGGGATGACAGGTTGTTCCATCAAAAGAAGCTAGATAGATTTGTTCTGTATAGAATGGAGGTGTGATCTTATTTAAATTTGTAAGATCCTAAGGGCACTTGACAGGGTAGATGGTGAAATGTTTTCACAAGTGGGACAGCCATGAGCAAGGCAGCACAGCTACAGAATAAGGAGCTGATCATTTGAAACCAAGATGTGTAGAAGTTTGTTTTCTCAGTAGGCACTAACTTTGTGGAATTTTCTACTCCGGGGATGCTGGAGAATAGATCATTAAGTATATTTAAAATGGAGATAGATAAATATTTCAAAGAAAAGGAATTATGGGTTATCAGGAACTGACAGAAAGGAGATGAGGCCAGCATAGATAAACCATGATTATATTGAACAGTGAGATAGGCTTGAGAGGTGGGGTGACTTACTCCTGCTTCTATCTTCTTATGTACATTAGTACTGAAATTACTAAAAACTGAGAACTCACAGGCATGAGGGCATAAAAGAAAACTTGGTAAGCTAGATTCTTATTCCTTTAACATTCTCTTTAATATGTATTTAAATATCATTTATGTGTGCATTCAGATCCTGCTCTGATAATTCCTACTGCCTATACTCGATGGGTAAAATCAAAAATCAGTGATAATTCAAGAAGGTAGAGGCATGTCATGAAGATATAATTTATAAAGGCCCAATCCTAAACTGTTTCTGTAAGATTACAGCCTCAAGCTCATTGTCCTGTGCAATACCCACCCTGTTTTTGCATATGATTCATCCCGCTTTCTGAATGAAACATCAGCTTTTAGATTTAGATATATCTGAAGATCGGAGCAGCCAGGAAGAAATTTAAGGAGTGATGTTGATTTTGTACTGTAAATGCTGTGTTCTGAGCATGAGAGCCAAGCAAGATCATTCCATTCTAGAAGCTAAAGTGTCAGCATGATTACAGGGAGAATGCAGTTTTCTGAACTGGGGTCAGGCATAGTTCCCTTTAGAAAATAGTATGGATGCTTTTCCATCCGAAAAATGAATTGCCTCTCTTGTGGCTCGTTGGTATCTCCGTTTAAAAGAGCTACAGTGCAATGTGTGTCCTGAGACTATAGCTAATCAGAACTGCATAGTTTATACTGCTTCTCACAGTAGGACTACGGTTCTGACTGATTAAGTTGAGTGCAACTAGTCCCTTCTTGCTCCTCGCCTGCTGAGAGCGAGGTGTGAGTTGGTGATGTTTCCTTTATTGTATCCCTGGTTTTCCCAACAGGGAACCTAGTTTTCCTCCAATGAATACTTTAATAGTTTTTCTTTATATAATCAATTCATTATAGAATTTAATCCACATTAATTTCACTCAACATGAGGCTGATACTTTAATTAGTTGAATCTATACTCAAGGAGTTTGTAACTTTTCTAAGGTGTTTAATTTGGCTGCAGTCGGGTAGCAGCCTGTTTGCCAAAACTGGAATGTCCACATGACCTGCAATTCCTTGACAGGATGTGCATGAACTCGGCTCATTCTTTGCTTTCTCTTCATTTTCTCTTTGTGCTGCTTCTAAAGATGATAACATGTCAGGAAAGGGACTTTGCCATCTGAGGAGTTGCAATGACTTCTTCCTCCCTGAACTCCATCAGTATGTATGCTACTGAACTTTTCTATCCTACATCACAAGCTACAGTGACGGTCTTAGGAAGAGAATTGGAGCATCATCATTGAAAACACGGGGCTTTAGCTGTAATTTAAATCAATAGAAATAAATAATGGCCATTAAAATATGTATCCAAATGTTTTAGACTCATGTGAACCACATGTTTACATTCAACAATGTAAGATCAGTAATTGAAGGAAAGTGAGGGGGTGGGGGATAAAAGAATGTTGGAACTGATTGGACATGTATTCATTTGGGAGAGTATTTCTTAATGTGGAGCAGTTGGACCAAACAACCAGCCTTTAATTTCTGCATAATTTTGAATCAGTACTTTAATGGAATCCTTGATTATTACATATTTGTTTCATGTGTTTAATGTTCATGAATAACAATTAGTTGTAAAAATATCTACACAGTTATTGACATCAATTACTGTTTTTAAGTTCTAAATTAAGTTGCCATACCAAGAAATTTAAGGCATCCTCAGGGAGATATATTTGTAAATGCATGCAATAATGTGGGGGTGGGTACACCTCAATGAAATAATTGACTTAACTTACTTTTAGAAGGACTATATTTTTTTACTAGGTTATTCTAGTCTGGTCTCAAAAAGCAACTAACAAGTTATTGAAATTTAATAGACACATTACTTAAAATGTTCTATAAAATGCTAACTCAGAAAGACAATAACCTAGGATTTGTGGTCAGTGGTTAAGTGACTCTCATCTCCAATGTCTTTGTGGAAAGCTTCACCCCAGTTCCTCATTGTATCCCTCTGTACCTCTATCACATCCTATTCAAGATTTCTAAAACCAAGACCCTTCTTATTTTCTTTGTCCACTTGCCCATCCCACCATTTTCCTGGGTAGCATATTTTTATAACAGCCTTTATTGGCAGCAGCTCACCCAGAGCTAGAACAGTTATTGCTACACTGCTCCTGCAGCCATTAAAAGCAGTTGTTAAACTTTCCCGTTAACGCAATTCTAGGTCAACACCGTGGCAGACAGAGATTGCAATGGCATCTGATAATATGGGGAGATGTCTCCCTCATATCTGTACCTCATGTAACAATATTACAGGGGTCCAAAACTAAAATACTGCAGATGTTGGAAATCTGAGATAAAAATGGAAAATTCTGAAAGCGCTTAGCAGTTTTGAAGAATGGTTGTAGATCTAAAACATTAACTCTGTTTCTCTTTCCTCAAATTGTGTGTCACCTGTTAACTGTTTCCAGTGTTTTCTGTTTTGACTGAAAAGGTAAATATTTTCCTATTACACATAATGTAAGGACAAGTTCTCATCTTCACTGCAACCCCTTTGTCAATCTGTAACATTGTTTTATTATGGATGATCTTTGAGTTTTCCCATTAGTCTGGAAATATTAGGTTCAAAAAGCCAGCCAAGCTACATCATTAGCCTTTACTTATTATCTTTTTCTGCAGGATACATGATTTATAACCTCACACTGAATAAACCATCTCCAGTGGAATTGTCAGTGGGAGAGCGCTTGATGCTAAATTGTACTGCCAGAACCGAGCTGAATGTACGGCTGAACTTTGATTGGGACTATCCCGGAGAGAAGGTACAGCATATGAAAATTTTACTTTTTTTTGGTTAAAAAAGGTAAAAGATTTTTCTATTGGACAAATCCAAGTGAACCAGAAAGATTCTTTGTTCAGTCTCTGTGTCTTCATGCTTGGGTTTATTGACTTTAGAATGAAAGAGATAGAAGGGAGGAAAATTGCATTGGACTAAGTGATCTTATGATGGTCACAAATATATAAATTTTGTATGTTTACCTGGAAGTACAGTGGATTCTAGTTAATTGGGCCATCAGTTAATCAGGGTAGCTGCTTATCTAGGTCATCTCTTTAAGAACAAAACCTAATGAGATAAAAGCTGGGCTTCCCTTTGTTTATTTGGAACACTATGCTGCTTAACTGGGGCAGGAGTCTGGTACCGAACAATTTCTGACTAGTGTCAGTTGCATGTACTAGTGTGGCTATTCGAGTGAACAGTTTTAAAATATCATTTTGTGCTTGTGTCCAAAAAGCAGCAATTTTTGAGACTGATAGTTGGCAAGAAATAAGCATTAAGACAGTTCAGAACTGTTCTTCTCACGTGTTTACAAGCATTCAGTCTTGGAGATTCCAAAAACAGCCAAGAATGTGAATGTAACAATTTTACTCCTTCAACAAGAACTTTAAGTTAACAATGAGGAATTTGAAAGTATCGACAATCATCTTGAATGTTACAATGAAAATGAAGATTTAGAGAATGCAGTCGTTGACAGCATTGTATGAAGGGCGTCCATTATCTACACTAGGAGTCTGTGTTGATTTTATTCACTTACAGTGAAAAAAATGCAATGTGGATGAATTCCTCCATCAATGCGTATCCCAAGTGTCCCAATTAACCAGATTTCACTGTACTTTTTTGCTATGTGTTGAACAGCAGAAAAATAAAATAGCAAACCACATATAACTATTGAAATAAGTAATAATGTTGGTGAAGGATTTGTTAATACAATGCAACATATAGACAGTCCCTTAGTTTAATACCAAGACAATATAGTAGAGCACTTTCTCAACATCATCATAAATAAATACAGGTTGAGAGCCCCTTATCCGAAATACTTGGGGCTGGAAGTATTTCGGATTTTGGAAAATATAATGAGATGGATTGGGATAACGATCATTCCTGACTCTGAATGTATATGTTACTGGTAAGCAGTCTTTGTCTTACCCTTGTTCAACACAGCAAGAGTGATTACATACCATTAATATGATGAAAATATAATGTGTACAGGGTAACAAAATCGGCACAACAGCATCAGGTGAACATCTGAATCAACTGTTGAAGAAGAACAACAGCAACAGGCTTTCATCTGTGATGCTGTATTTTGATTAATTAGTTACTGTGGACTGCATTTGTATTTTACTTCTTTTAGGTTTTATGAAAAGTATAAAAACATAGCAGACTTGTTCTGATGTTAGATTTTCATCAGCAGTGATCTTCACTAACTCATCAATACTTTGTGATCAGCGGATGCTTTATCTTTAAAATTTAAAAAATCTAAAAATTTAAGCCGCACCTTTTCATATAGTTCTGTAACCAGCCTGCTGAATATTCACAATTACAATTACCTTCAATTTTCGGTTTGGTGTATATATCTTTACTTGTTTCATGATCAGCATACAATTACACGGCATATGTTCATTCCAGCGCTGACGAATCCATTCTTTCAATGCGTGATCGAGATTATTTTTCGCTTTATGCAGCATTTTTCTATTTTTCATTAACTTCAATTCATTACATATGTGAGGTTATTTCTCAGAACTGTCTGTGATGCACGGAGACCTGTGCATCGTCTGGGAACTTTCCCAGTGCCTTATGGGAATTTCCTTTGTGAAGTCAGGTCATCGCTTGAAAAAATTTGGACTTCAGAGGTTTTTGGATTATGGAATTTCGCATAAGGGGGTACTTAACCTGTTCTAGTTATGCAAATTAAGCCTGGAGATGACACTAAAATTCAAACTTTTGGGTATAAGACTGCTGTCAAGTGAACCAACCTAGCATGATACTGGTGTTACTGCAATAGGAGAATCTACATCTATGTAAACCAGAATTTATTCAGCAAATTTGAACTTAATTATATTGGACCTTTCATAAACATGACTTCTGTTTATTATAGCAGAATCCCCAATTATTCTTCAAAAATCAGAAGCAAGAATTACCGCAAGGCCTGGAACTCTCAAGCATTCTGATTATAGATAACGTGAAAAAAAGAGATGAAGGCAGATATATATGCCATGCTTCCAGTGGAATGATGTCAATGGAGCACAGCATTGATGTTATTATCCATGGTAAGATACATTCTGTATCATATGCTTTGAAATACATCCACTATGTGGAAATGCTTTTAAAATATTTTTAAAGTAAAGCACTATTAACAATTAAAAAAACAAGTCATTGGGTATACTTAAAGTGGAGGGTGATAGCTTGTTGATTATTAAGGGCATCAAGGCAGCCGAATGGGGTTGAGAGGGGTAATAAGTCAGCTATGCCGATAAATGGTGGAGCAGACTTGATGAACTAAATAGACCAATTCTGCTCCTGTGCTTTATCTTCTTATAGTCTTATGACTGACAAAAGTTAGGCTGAATCAAGAGTTTCTACAAAGCACCACAATTCAGAAATTCTTTTGACAATGTAAGGAATGAGCTGACAGTGCTCTAATGTTAGCTGAAAAATGTGCTTTTGGGTCATCAAGTAAGGCATCTGTAGTTTGTTTGGAGAATAGCATTCCTACAAAAATAAATGTGCGTTTTCTTGACAACTGAGCAATCTTCACATCATTTTTACAGGGCGAGAAGCCCAGCCTTCAAAAACTCTCACTACACGTTAGCATTTGTTTTCCCAACGCGCTCACACAAACATAATGAAGAATGCTGTCTTACATAAACAGTGTCATGTCTTCTGCAGCTCAAAAATTCCCTAGCCCAATGTTTTCAATAAGAACATTACCATTGTGGATCTGACTTTGTTTTCATTTTGTGCTTTCAGAGAAACCCTTCATCTTCATAGATCACAGAGCCAGGTCAATAATTGAGACAGTGTTGAAAGAAAGGAATGTCAAAATTCCTGTGAAGGTCACAGGCTATCCCCAACCAGAAGTGAAATGGTAATTGCTAAATAAATGACACAAGTAATTAATGACAGTTAATTTTCAGAGATGTATACTAAAGCATTCCATATATATATATATATATTTATGACTAAATGAAGTTATCAGTTTTATGATTCATTTTGACATGTTTACATGAAATGATGAATGCCTTTAAACAAATGGAATGTATTGAACTTTATGGTGAATATTTTGTTTCTAAGACTTAAGACAATTTTGTTATAATGCATCAAAATGGATAAACCAATCAAACCATGCTTTGTAAGAATTTCATATGTTTAATATCAAATATATTAGTATCTTCTTGATATCATATAAACATGCAGTTTTTCTTTGTTAGGTAATTTGAATGAATCAGGTGACCTGATCTGCTGAAGTCATGCTAAAAAATGCTTTAAAAAGAAAGCTATAAAACCTTCTGTATTTTCTATTAGAAGTTAATTTAATCAACAGTTCTTTGTTCCATATCAAACATCCTTCAATGTATATTTCTAATATTTTGCTATACACATATCAAGCATTTTCTTAGGGTTGCTCTGTAAAGGAAAATACACAAAAGGACCAACTTTTATGTTGGTTTGAACACAGTCTAACAAACTCCCTGAAGTGTTTCAGAAGAATTACCAATAGATTCTTTTTTAAAGGACCAAGAATGGAAGACCAATAAGTAAGGATCACTACAAAATAAAGCAGCTCGGATATACATTGATGATCAGCGGTGTGACAGAGAAGGATGCTGGGAATTACACAATTATACTTAGAAATCCAATGTCAAATGAAGAGCAACAACACACAGTTCAACTCCTAGTAAATGGTAAGCACTTCTGTAATCACAGGCTCTTTCTTTGCGGAAGTATCTCAGGTGAATGGTGAAGATCATTCAATGAAAGAGAATATGGTTGGCAAAAATCATAAACTGTATGTAAAGTAGCCAACAATTGAGATTGACTAAAGAAGATATGCTGAACTATTTCTCAGCATGATTTAATTGCATTTAGTTCATTATATAAAGAACTCATTCCAAATCAATATGGCACAGTCATTTCATTGTACGTATAATTAAGTCTTTCTTTGGCATAGATAAATTCAAATATGCATTACAGAAGAGCTGTAATAGAAGACAATTTAACAAGTGTACTGACTTTATTACTTAAAGAGGGCAATGAAATAATTTACAGCAAAATCAGTGTGAAGATGAGCTGGAATGTTTTTTCCTTTGGTAAGGGCTTGGAACTTGCAATCTGAAAGGGCAATAGAAGCAAAAGTATTTAAATGTGTCCTTGAAGACATGTGATATGCAAAATTGTGGACCAAGTGTTGGAATATTGGATTAGGTTGGGCTGATCTTTTCAATCACCAAAGACACGATGGTGCATTAATAGGAAAGGTTCAGGGATATGGGCCAAATAGGATGAGCTTATCAACACATACAAACAAGCTGGATAAACTCAGCAGGTTGGGCAGCATCCGTTGAAAAGAGCTGTCAATGTTTCGGACTGGACTATATATATATATAGGGCCCCTGCCCCCTCCTCCTTCTTCAGACGAAGGGTCTCGGCCCGAAACGTTGACTGCTCCTTTCAACAGATGCTGCCCGACCTGCTGAGTTCATTCAGCTTGTTTGTACGTGTTGATTTGACCGCAGCATCTGCAGTGTACTTTGTGTTTAGGATGAGAGATGGACATCTTGACTGGCATGGAGAAATGGGCCAATTTTTTTGTTTCCATGCTCTATTGCTCTCTAACTCTATGACTGTACTGTATATCAGCAAAGTTCTCTGGTATTCTAATAATAGCAATTGTATAATTCAATTTAAATTGATTAGCCTACTTGATTTACTGATTGTAAACATATTTTCTCCTACAAAGTATCAGGTTTGAAATTTTAGTGGGACCAATAATTGCGTTAACTGGGCAATCTGCTTCTATCCATTTTTAAGTTCATTCAAAAATAATTTTGAGCGCATCTCTCAGGGCATTAAAATACTATACCTATTTTGTCCATAATTTTAAATAAGCTACAAATGTATGATTTGAATTGCATTTAATTTTGACAACAGAAGATAAGAGTACTTGGATTTTTTGGGTTATCTATCCAGCCTCATGTCAGTCTGCATCTCAATAGGTTACCTTGTTGAGCAACACACACATCAGATGCTGGAGGAACTAAAGAGGAGAAAGGACAGACTATGTTTTGGGCTGAGATCCCTCTTGGCTTAAAACATTGACTATTTATTTTCCTCAATAGATGCTGCCTGACCTGCTGTATTCCTCCTGCATTTTGTGTGTACTGCTCAAGATTTCTAGCATCTGCAGAATCTCCTGTGACCCTGTTGATATTATTCACAAACATTCTGTTTCTAAAAGTGTGCTTCAATATTTCACAGTTCCTCCAGAGATTCATGAGAAAGAAGTGGCGACTCATACTGATTTTCACAGCTACGGAAGTAGGCAGCCATTGACCTGCACAGCATATGGCATTCCTGCTCCTAGCAGCATTATTTGGGAATGGCAGCCCGTAGAGAACTGTAGCTTCTCCTACAAGTAAGAACTAAATAAGATTATGAAATTTGTCATGAAATCGAGTTGATTAACTTTAAGAAATGCGTATTTGATTCTATTTGCATTTTTATGCAACAATAGCTAAGCATTATTGCATTCAATTCTGGCATCCCCCTTATAGGAAGAAAGTTGAAGCTTTAGAGAGGATGCAGAAGTGATTTATCAGGATGCTCAGAGGGACTAATGAGCGGCTGGACAAACTCGGGTTGCTTTCTTCTGAGCAGCGGATGCTGAGGGAAGATCTGTTAGAGATTTATAAGATTATGAGAGGCATATGTAGAATAGACAGCCAGCATCTTTTCCCCTGGGTTGAAATGTCTAATACCAAAGTGCATGCATTTAAGATGAGAGGGGGTAAATTAAAAGGGCATGTGTGGGCAAGCTTTTTTTGCACGGAGAATGGTGGGTGCCTGGAATGTGGTGCCAGGGATTGTGGGGTTGTGGTGGTGGAAAAGTTAACGGAGGTGTTCAAGAGACTCTTAGATAGGCACATAAATGAGCAGCAAGAAGAAGGGTATGGACTTTGCATATGCAGAAAAAACTAGATTAGTTGTGCCATTGATTATATTTTTAATTAGTTCAGCACAATATTGTGGGCCAAAGGACCTCCTCCAGTGTTGTACTGTTCTATGATTTTTTTTTACTTAATTCATTATGATTCCAATAGAGATTATTTATTTTTCATTTGTTTCAGAAATTATGGATAACAGCTGATTTTTACATATTGAGAGCTTGAGAGGTCTTGGCTTTTAGAGAGATACAGGCATCCTTGTACATGAATCACTGAAAGTTAACGTGCCATACTACAAGCAATTAGGAGAGAAAATGTTATGTTCTAATAGAATTTGAGCACAGGGTAGAGATACCTGCCTCCATTTATTTTGGGCTACAGAGAGACTGTGCATTGAATACTATTGTACAAGATCTGGTCTTGCAGTTTCAGGAAAGATAGAGAGTTCTCAGGACTGATTCCGGGGATGTAAGGTTTGTTTTTTGGAAGAGTTAAATAAACAGAGCATATATTCTTTTGCATTTAGAACAGGGGGTGACTTGATTGAAACACAAAATTCTTACTGATGTTTATGAGGTAGATTGAGGTTTGATTTTTTTTTGCCCTTGAAATGATGTTCAGTCTTAGAATCAGGTTCAGTCATCTAGGACAGATTTGAGAAGAAATTTCCATGAGTCTGTGAAATTCTTTACCCACGAGGGCTCAGTCATTCAATGCATTTTAGACAGAGGTCAATAGATTTTTTTTAATATTTAGGTTCAGGATATGGGGTTAGTTCAGGAAAGTGTCATTGACGTAAATAATCAGTGAGGTGCTCACTAGCAGAGCAGACACCAGGGCTGGGTGTCTTACTCCTGCTTCTAGATCTTATGGACTTCAGCTGTTATTCTTTCTTATGAAAGGGAACAATTTCTGATGTGAAATATTGTTATTTTTGTGTATGGGATATTTATTTTATTTAGTAGATGAGTTACAAAATTTAGTAGATGAGTTACAAAAGCTGAGTTACAAAATTAATAACAGCTCTAAAGGGATCTGAGAACTACTGGTATCTCAGTAGGCATACAGCAAGCATACCAATTTGTAAAAGAGTCAGCTGTGTTATGGAGACAAAAAAAACCTGACTTTGTGTGTCTGCAAGATGTATTCATTGTAGAGGAAGTGAATTGATTGATGTTTAGAATGAGTGACAGCCTCCCACACTGGCTGTTATCTTGGCTTAGCAGAAGGTCCGGTAGACTTCCTGTATGACAATCCTGGGCAATCTGCTTTCCTGTTGTTTGTTTGACCACTCACTTCCAGTAGGTCCTTCCTCCACCTCCCCTATTGTTTTCCCTTTCCAATCACGGAAGCAAGAACCTTATTGAGAACTACAGTAGTTTCTCTGTCTCCTCATCTTCCTTAGAACTTGAACTATCTCTGGCAACAAAACTCATTTATCAAAGCCGTGCTTCCAAAAATAGGTACTTCCTTTGATGCATCCTAATTTGAAGTCACCTAAGGAGCTTGACTAATATTTTGAATTTTGTTTTATTTTCTTGCGGCTGTATACTAATTTACCGATTGTGCTATATATTGAATGGTATGTACACCATTAATAACTCACTTCAAACATGTAAAACATAACAGGAGATAGACAGAGCACATTTTTATATATATATACACACACATACATATGTACAGATTGATTCATTGACTTTATGGCAAAAAGATGTACAAATTGTTTGATTTTCATCGAGAAAACTAATTTCACTTTTATTGCAATAATTGATCCACAATGCAGTCTGCCTTAAGTTACATTACTGTATCATTCCCTAGTAAATCAATTTTGATGAAATGTTGCCTTTCAACAGTAAGATTAATGTTCTGTCCTAATTACCTCAGTGTGAGAGAAGTACAAAATTCTAAATAGACAAACTAAAGTATATACAGTCATCGATTCAATACTGAAATCTTCCTCATTTTTGTTAAAGAAATATTAATTAAAAAAAAGAAATGTAATAACACACACACAAAATGCTGGAGGAACTCAGCAGGTCAGGCAGCATCTATGGAGAGGAATAAAAGCAAGGTCCTGATAAAGGGCCTTGGCCCAAAATATCGACTCTTTATTCATTTCCATAGACGCTGCCTGGCCTGCTGAATTCCTCCAGCATTTTGTGTGAATTATTCTGGATTTCCAGTATCCACAGAATCTCTTCTGTTTTTGTAATTTAATAATTTTTAAATAATACTTAATCAAGGAGGCAAGTAGGAAAAAGAAAATTCTTAACAAGTGTTGAAAAAAATTAATTCGATTCTTGCAACACACATTTTAGCTATCATTACATTTAATTACACACATATACAAATATAGTTATTTTACTTTCTTATATCTGCAATCAGTTTGAACTGCAATTCCATTGTTCTATAATTTCCATGGGGGAAATATTATTCCTTGGTAGTTAGTGCTAAACATGAAGTAAAGTGATTGGTGCTCATTGTTCTCCTGGTTCTGAAATCTGGGTCCATTGATGTTAATGTCCATATTTTATAATGGTAATGATCATAGAACTATTGGCTTTCACCACTGTTAGTGTCTGAATTTGACAGCAAACCAAGTTCTTGTGTATCTCCAGAAATTCTGAAGTTGTCAATATGAATTCTCTGTACCTCTTCAGGTAGCTCACTTTGTAGTTTCTTTTTCACCGAACCAAAGTTTATTTCAGGTAATTATAAACTAGGCCCAAAGCAAGTATAAACTAGGCCTATACTTTGACTGAGGTCTGGGTAAGTTTTTACTACTTACTTACTTACTACTGGGTAAGTTTTTACTACAGAATTCACTACTTAATGAACCATTTGGCTCTAAAGGACTAATTTATGTATCTACTGAGTTGTTATTTTGTAGTTGCAGACATCATAAGGCAGACAATTCTCGCAACAGAAATTGGTAGATCCTTATGGAGCATTTACCTCAGTGTCAACAATGAGACTTATTTTTTAGCACTGATTCCAAATATGCCAATGTAATTCAGCTTCAGAAAGAGAGTACAGTGCACAGCTTCTGCCATTTAATGCTAATGACTAAGGATGAATTTCCATCTTTTGGGTTCGTTATTTAGGATTAATGAACTGTGCATCTGTGAAAACTAAGGAGTTAACTCCCAGCTCAATCTAATTTTTTTTGACTGCAATTTCTGCATGACTATTAGGAAAATAATTCCAGTTACTTGGTGTCCAAGCTGACCTCAAAATGAGCTTTCTATCCCTTTAGCAGATACGCTAATATCACAAGTACATCAGTGAATTGTATTACTTAGAATTTATTCCCATTGAGATGGAGGAACTCAATTATTGTATGGGTCATTAGACGTACTGAAATTTTTATTTTGGGGATGTCATTTGAAAATAATGATGTCAAATTCTTTCCAATAGTTATCAGAGAGAATTGGGAGCCCCCAATAAATGGAATGAAAATGAAAACTGGAGGAATATCACAGACAATCATGGCAGCAACAAGATAGAAAGTTCAGAACCTCGAACCATGTTCCTTGAAGGGAAGCATAAGGTGAATTAACAGTTTTAAAAACCTTTAGCTAAACAAACATTTAAGAATGTTAACTCCAATGATTACAACATATTAATAAGTATATAAATCAAGTTGAACAGTAGTTGCCTAGCAATAATTGTAGGTAAGAATTAACATCTTGAATGTGACATTTCGATTTCATTGCTTTACAACTGTTCATTTCTAACGATACTCCTTTTGTCAATGGAGATACTGATATCCGAGCTTATTTTGAATCCATTACATGTAAGGCTCTATTGTTCTGATCTTGTAGGTGGTTAGTACTCTTGTGATACAAGTAGCAGAAGTCTGTGCCATGTACAGATGTCGGGCTGTTAACAAAGTGGGAGAGGATCAGAGGGTTATCTTCTTTCCTGTAACCAGTAAGTATGTCATATCTGCAGCAGCATCTCACTGAAACAAATCCCATCTGAAAGGTCTGTGCAGACTTGCGTTTGGAGACTTGAAAGCAATTTAAACAGTGCACAATGACAGAAACCCTGCGCAGTCCATTTCAAAGTTGTTTTTTGCAAGTAAAACATAAGACCATATGATGAATTCCCCAGATTCACCACCCTCTGGCTAAAGAAATTCCTCCTAATCAATGTTCTAAAGGGATTTCCCTGTACTCTGAGGCTGTGTACTCTGGTCTTAGGTTCATCATTCTAGGAAGCATTCTCTCCACATCCACTCTGTCTAGGCCTTCCAGTATTCGACAGATTTCAATGATACACCCCCCACCTTTCTTCTAAACTGCAGCGAGTATAGGTCCAGAGCCATCAAACTCTCCTCAAATATTAACCCTATCATACCCAGAATTATTCTTGTGAACCTCCTCTGGACCCTCTTCAATGGCAGCATATGTTTTCTTAGATAAGGGGCCAAAAGTGCTCACGAAACCAAGTGTGGTCTGACCAATGTCTTCTGTGAATCAGAAGAGAAGGGGGGAGAAGAGGCACACTGCAGAGAAAGGGGGGCAGGGGAGAAAGGGAGATAAGGGAACAGACAGGAGATTCTGTTGGCAAGAACGAGATTCCTGAATGGTATGTTGCCTCCCGGGTGCCAGGGTCCAGGACATCTCAGACTGAATCCTGAAGAAGGTTAACAGCCAGAAGCCATGGTCCATGGAAGTACCAATGAAAGGGGTAGGACAAGTGACTAGGTTCTGCAAAGGGAGTTCAGGGAGTTAGGTGCTAAGTTAAAAGGCACGAGCTCTGGGGTTGTGATCTTAGGATTGCTACTGTGCCACGTGCTAATAAGGCCAGAACTAGGAAGATTATACAGTTTAATATATGACTAAGGAGTTGGTGTGAGAGGGAGGGCTTAAGAGTTTTGGATCATTGGGCTCTCTTTCAGGGAAGGTGGGACCTGTACAGAAGGGACAGTTTGCATCTAAACTAGAGGGGTACTAATATTCTAGTGGGAAGGTTTGTTAATGGTGGAATTTAAACTAGAGTTGCAGGAGGATGGAAACCTAAGTGCCAGAACAGTTAGTGGAGAGATTGTGGAGGTAGATGTTGTTAAGACCTCAGACAAAGTTTGCAATCAAAAGGTTGAAAGTGGTGTGACTGGTTCCATGTGCTGCTTATATTTCACTGCAAGAAGTATCATCGAAAAGGTGGATGATAATGCTGAAGATGAGGTAGCGGCTTTACGAAGAGGCACAGTGCAGTGAGGAGAGGCTGTTGACAGAGTAAAATTGCTGTTCACCAGATGAGTTGCAACATAAAAGGCAGACAAAATTGTGAAGGGTGAACGGAGGACTGAAGGTGTTATATTTGAATGCTTACAGTATATGAAATAAAGTAATGAACTTGCAGCACAGTTGCAGATTGGTATGTGTGATGTTGTAGGCATCACGGAATCATGGCTGAAGGAAGAATATAGCTAGGAACTCAATGTTCAAGGATACACATTGTATCAAAAGGACAGGCAGGAAGGCAGAGGGCAAAATTGCTCTGTTAGTAAAAAATGAAATCTAATCTTCAGAAAAATTTGACGTAGGGTGCAAGGTGTTGAGTCATTGTGGATCGAGCTAAGGAACTGCAGGGGTAAAAAGACCTTGATGGGAGTTGTATACAGACTCCAAAACAATAGTCTACAAATTACAATGGGAGACAGAAAATGCATGCAAAAAGTGCAATGTTACAATAGTCATAGAGGTTTTCAATATGCAGGTAGATTGGGATAATCAGGTTGGTGCTGGATTAAAAGAGGGGTATTTCTAGAATGACTATAAGATGGCCTTTTAGAGCAGTTCATGGTTTAGTCCAGAAGGAATTCAGATATTCTGGATTGGGTGTTGTGCAATAAACCATAATTGACTCGAGAGCTTAAGGTAAAAGAAACCTGAAGAGAAAGTGATCATAATATGATCAAGTTCACCCTTAAATTTGAGAAGGAGATGCTTAAGTCAGAATTATCAGTATTACAGTGGAGTAAAGAGATTTACAAAAATAAGAGAGGATCAAAGAGGGGAGCTGGCGAGAATTGACTGGAAAACAACATTGGGAGGGATGACGGCAGAGCAGCAATGGCTGGAATTTCTGGAAGCAATTTAGAAGGTACTGGATATAAACATCCCAAAGAGGAAGTAAGTCTTCTGAAGGCAAGATGATCCAAAAGTAGCTAACAGGAAAAGTCATAGCCAACATAAAAGCCAAAGAATGGACATAAAGCAGAGCAAAAATTAGTGGGAAGTTAAAAGATTGTGATCCTTTGAAAAACCAATAGAGGACAACTAAAAATGTCATGAATAAGGTAAAGATGGAATACAAAAGTAAGCTTGCCAATAATATTAAAAAGAATACCAAAAGATTTTTAAGACATATAAAGTGTAAAAGAGAGGCAAGACTGGATTTTGCATGGCTGGAAAACAATGCTGGAGAGGTAACGGGGGACAAGGAAATGCAGACAAACTGAGTAAATATTTTGCATCAGTTCTTCACTGTGGAA
Organism: Hypanus sabinus; assembly: GCF_030144855.1. Lineage (NCBI taxonomy): Eukaryota > Metazoa > Chordata > Chondrichthyes > Myliobatiformes > Dasyatidae > Hypanus > Hypanus sabinus. Next base: position 53,755,519 of record NC_082719.1, on the reverse strand, counting down.
GGCAGTATTGAGCAAGTTCCAGGTGTCAGGAATCACGAAATGTGTGAAGTTACCATTTCTAGAGAGAAAGTTCTTGGGAAGCTGAAAGGTCTGAAGGTAGATATGTCACTTGTACCAGAGAGTGTACACACCAGGGCTTTGAAGGAGGTGGCTGAAGAGATTGTGGAGGCATTAGTAATGATCTTTCAAGAAACAGTAGATTCCGGAAAGGCTCCAGAAGACTGGTAAATTGCAAACGTCACTCCACTCTGCAAGAAGGGAGATAGGCAGAGGAAAGGAAATTAGAGCCCAGTTAGTCTGACCTTGGGCTGGGAAGACGCTGGAGTGGATTATTAAGGATCAGGTCTCAGGTACCTGGAGGCACATGATAAAATGGGCATAGTCAGCATGGTTTCCTCAAGGGGAAGTCTTGACTGACAGATCTGTTGGAATTATTTGAAGAAATAACAAGCAGGATAGACAAAGGAGAGTCAGTTGATGTTGTGTACTTGGATTTTCAGAAGACCTCTGGCAAGGTGCCATACATGAGACTGCTTATCAAGCTACAAGCCTATGGTGTTGCAGGAAAGATCCCAGCATGGATAAAACAGTGGTCTGATTGGCAGGTGGCAAGGGTGGGAATAAAGGGAGCCTTTTTTGGTTGGCTGCCAGTGACCAGTGGTGTTCCACGGGGTCTCTGTTAGGATTGATTCTTTTTACATTATAAGTTCATCATTTGGATGATGGAATTGATGGCTTTGTTGCAAAGATAGCAGACAATATGAAGATAGGTGGAGGGGCAGGCAATTCTGAGGAAGTAGAGAGGCTACAGAAGTATTTAGATTAAGAGAATGGGCAAAGAAGTGGCAGATGCAATACAGTATCATGAAGTGTATGATCATGCTCTTTAGTGGAAGAAATGAAAGGATTGATTATTTTCTAAATGGAGAGAAAATACAAAAAGCAGCAGTGCAAGGGGACTTGGGAGTCCTTGTGCAGGGTTCCCTAAAGGTTAATTTACAGGTTGAATCTGTGGTGAGGAAAGCAAATACGATAGCATTCGTTTCAAGAGGACTAGAATATAAAAGCAGGGATGTAATGTTGAGACTTTATAAGGCACCTGTGAGGTCTCACTAGGGGTATAGTGAGTAGATTTGGTCCCCTTTTCTTAGAAAGGATGTGCTGAACCTGGAGAGGGTTCAAAGGAGTTTCACAAAAATGATTCCAGGATTGAATGGCTTGTCCTATGAAATGGGTTTGATGGCTCTGGATCTGTATTCACCAAAATTCAGAAGAATGAAGGGTGATCTCATTGAAAGCCATCGAATGATGAAAGGTATTGATAGAGTGGATGTCGATTGGATGTTTCCTAAGACTAGAGGACACAGCCTCAGAATAGAGGGGCGTCTTTTAAGAACGGAGATGAGGAGGAATTTCTTTAGACAGAGAGTGGTGTATCTGTGGAATACTTTGCCACAAGCAACTATGGAGGTCAAATGCTAATGTATATTTAAGGCATATTTAATGTATATTTATATATATTTAATGTATATTCAAGTGCTAATGTATATTTAACTTCGTTGGTCAGGGGAATACAGGAGAAGGCAAGAAATTTAGAGCTGAGAGGAAAATTGGATCAGCTGTGATGAAATGGCAGAGCAGACTATGGGGCAAATGGCCTAATTCTTCTCCTATGTCTTTTGGTCTTATGGTCTTATAAAGACTCAGTATTATATCTTTGCTTGTATATTCTAGTCCTCTTGAAATATATGCTGTCATTCATTGCCATGGATGGCAATGGAAGCTATGTCATTGGGTATATTTAAAGTGGAGGTTGATAGGTTCTCGATCAGTCGGGGCATCAAATATTACAAGAAGAAGGCAGGAGATTAGGGTTGAGAGTGATGGTAAATCAGCCATGACGGAATGGCGGAGTAGACTCAGTGGGCCAAATGGCCTAATTCTGCTCCTATGTCTTATGGTCTTATGGTAAAACATTGTATTTGCCTTCCTTATCACCAACTCAACTTGCAAGTTAACCTTTCAAGAATCCTGCATGACGACCCCCAAATTCCTTTGCACCTCTGACTTCGGACTTCTCTGAGTTTGGACCAATGATTGTTGACCAAGTAAACACTGTCAAAAGTGGGTTAGGGCAGCATCCATTGATTCCAGGGAAACTTAGTTAGCAAAACCTTGTGCAATGATTTCTCTAAAACCAAAAGATGCAAATGTACATACCTTAGTAATGCAGCCATGTAAATAATGGCTCATTGCGTTTCATGAACCTTGTTTCTTTTTCATAAAATCAGTTTACTAATGAATTAATTTTATTTACGTCTAATTGGAGTTAATTCTGCCAAAATTCAGAGAGTGAGTAATTTAGACATCTTATTCCTTCCTGCAATGAAAATATTTTTATGTGACCTCATTAGATTTCAGGAACTAGTTTTAGTGAAAGCCAATTCTGCTTTATTAAAGTTTAGTCTGAAGATATTTTCTCAGTCATTTAAGTAAAATGTGTATTAATGAGGAGTAATCCATACAAAGCAACTTTCTGACCTTTTTCTAATTTAAGAATACTCTACAAGCCTTATGCTCTCAAAATGCTTCACAGGAATAGATATGTATAATTCTGTGAATTGTAAGGGAGAAGTTTCCTTTTTGGAGATTATTTGGAGAGTTTATTGAATATATTAATTAAAGCAACTGTGTGGTGGCCTCTTTAAAAATAGAACATCCTCTCCTTAGTCTCCAATTCTTTTTCCAGCTTCAGATATTATATCTTGTTCTCTTCCAATTGTTGGTGCTCTCTGTATTTACTATGTTACTGATTACAATGTTTGACCCATGGATAACTTAACTGAATTCACTACATTTAAAATAAAATGACTGAATATGAATAATGAAAAATAGATTTATAATTAAAAGCTACTTTAATCCTGCAGCTTTAGAATGCCTCAGAAAGGTCTTCAGTCCTTCAGCATTATATAATGTGCTTTCCAAAAGATTATCAACTCATGTATCTATTAGTAAACAGCAAAAAGTTTGTGTGTAGGTCTTTACTGATCTTTGAAAGTGATTGCATCATACATCTAGAGTCACTTTGAATCACTGGTTCATAACAGAGCACAAATAATTGTTGCATGTCTGTTTTTCTCAGAGGGCCTTGAAATGAACTTGCACCCTACTGATCATCCTATAGAAAAGGACAATGTATCTCTTCAGTGCAGAGCTGACCGATTTATATATGAGAACTTAAAGTGGTATAAGCTCCATCCAACAACCCTCCAAAGCTACCGTGGCACTCCGGCCATCTTCTCTTGTGAGCACCTCAAACACAACGCTCAGGAGGTGGCCTGGAAGATGAGTTCTGAACACAAGACTGAAAATATCACCATTGGGCTGAGCTTCATTAATATATCTCTTCAAGACCAAGGAGTTTATCTTTGTGAAGCCCAGAATAAAAAGACAGGTGCAAAACACTGTGTCATGAAGACTCTCTCAGTAGAAGGTGAATAAAAAGTTGTTGTATCAGAAGCAACTTTTGGAACTCTATCATTTTTGTCTGTCATGTTGAAGAATGTAGACATTGCCAATGGATCTTCTATTTTTTATTTTGGGCATCCACTTTTAACATCTTTACAATATGATAATAACAGTGGCCTTGCTCAGATACATATTTACTTATTGAGCCAATGAGCTATAGAGCACAGAAACAGGCTTTTCAGCCCGAAGCAACCATGACAACCAGGTTGCCTACTTGAGCAAGTCCCATTTGCCTCAGTTTGGTCCATATCCCTCTAATCCTTTCCAATCCAAGTACCCGTTCACATGTCTATTAACCTACTTTGGCGGTGCTTTCCACATGCCCACCAACCCCTGAACGAAAATGTTGCACCTCAGGTCTGTGGATGCCATGTATCTCTTCAATCACACTACCTACCCATGTCTGCACTTACAGGGAACTATGTATTTGTATGCCTCAGTCTCTTTGTTCTACAACACTCTCCAGTGTATATAAGTACCAAAATGTAACACTTGCTCTTGTCTGAGTTAAGTTCCATCTGCCATTCCTTGGATCATTGGCACAGTTGAACTAGATCTCATTGTTGTAATCCTAAATAGCCTTCCTCACTGTCAGCTACCATCACCAATTGTGCTGTCATCTGCAAACTTACTGAAACAAAAAATATTTTGAAATATGTTTTGTGTTCTTTCCTGATTTAGCATGAGGCATTCACAAACAAAGGAGACACTGTAAAACCACAGGAAGTTGCTTTATTAGAGTTATGTAAAACATGCAATGCAGACAGAAAAACAAATTGTTAATGAATTAAAAGTACAGAAAACAAACTAATACGTATCATCCACTAAATGAACTGATCTGCAGAATACTGACAAACTTACATAAAGCCTTTTCTCTCTCTCTCTTTTGACGTTAACTTACCTTCTAGACATACTCTTACCCTCACAACATATTTGTCCCTATCTTCTCCAACTTTAGCACTAACACTAGTCCTAAGAGAGGATTCTCTTTCTCTCTCTCTCTTTCTCACTCTACTGTTCACTCTCCCAAAGGTATTGCCCCTTTTTATACCCTTCAAAACCCCTTCTGCTGGAACTTTTCCATTCATTTAGTACTGCCCCTGAACAATGATCTCACCTTCCCCGGACAAACATACTTTTAACCGTTATCCACTATTACTGCTGTGGACTTGACTTTCTCAAAACGTTGCTGTGGGCTGGTTCCCTTGTACTTTCTCCAAACAATCCCACTCCAAGCTAACACTGTTATATTTCAGCATATACCAAGGAAGAATCTCCTTTAACTTTTTCCTTATACTTACTAATCATGTGATCTACATTCTCATGCAAATCAATAATGTACATGTAGATAAGACAAATAGTGGACCCATCACCAATCCATGCACTGTGCCACTGAGCTCATGCAGATATCCAGTCTGTAATACAACCCTTCAATGCCACTGTCCTTCCACCATTTCGGACGGGGCATATCATTATAATTAATTTACCTCCATTCAACATTCAATTAGGGTTATCAGATCCTATCATTGAGCATTTCTAAAATTATTTCTGACAAATATCAAAATCATTGGTTGATTGAAGTTTCTTCTGGCTTTGACTGCAGCTCAACAGGCTCCCTTGGTGCTTCAGAACCTAACAGACCAAACCGTGAACATGAGCTCGTCTATTGAAATGAAATGTGATGTAGCTGGTGCCCCAAGGCCACACATTATATGGTACAAGAATGAGAAGCAGATTCTGGAGGCATCAGGTAGGGTGCTCATAGTTGTTCAATGTTATATCCAAAAATTATTGTCAATTTTTCTGTGATAATCTTTTTATCAAGACTTATAAGAAGTAGCACCATTAATTCACACTCCTCTTGCCTAATAAGAGATTATTTCTGTTTTTGATTACTGTTTGTGAAATGTGTACAACATTAGCCAAAGATAGTACTTGACTCTTCAGATGAGACTCATGCAACCAAATAATGTGGCTCACTATCTCACACTGGCGATGTCCCATGGAGATGCCCTCCAAATTATATTAAGAAACGATGACTGAGATTAAAATTCAAGTATAGGAGAAACATTTAAAAGTCAAAGGATTAAGATGAAACTTTACAACAAATAAAGGCAAACACTGCCAGGAAAACTCATCAGGTCAGGAAAAAAATTGGGGGAAGGAAAGCAGAATTAATGCTCCAGGTTGGAGACTCTTTCTCAATGCCAGAAGGTGAGACAATGAGTTGATTTTATGTGTAGGGATGATGAAGGAATGATGGATATGACAAAGGGTGTATTTCCAATAACATCAGGCAATAGTTTCTCAGGTGATAAGCTGTTGGCGAAGACATGCTGTTGTTAGGCAGCCCAAAAGAGAGAATGCTTATGAAGGTATTGTAATGTGTAAGCAGTGAACTTGTATCTGCATACCTCTACTCCATTCTATCCCCTTTGGTTCAGTCCTTTCCCACCCATACTTCACATGCTCTCAATCTCCTCAACAACTTTCAATTCCCTGGCTTTGACCACCTCGTTTTCACCATGAATGACCAGTCCCAATACACTTCTAACCACCCCCCCACCCCATCAAGAAGGTAATAAAACTCTCCTATTCTTTCTCAACAGAAGTTCCAAGCAGTTCCCCTCCACCACCACCCTCCTCTGTTGAGCAGAACTGGTCCTCACTCTCAACCATTTCCCTTTCGCTCCTCCCACTTTCTCAAAACTCAAGGGGTAGTCACGGGAAAATGCTATTCCCTTTTTCTCATTTCCTTCATCTCCACTGCACCTGCTCCCAGGATGAGTCTTTCCTTTCCAGGACATCAGAAATGTCCCCCTTGTTCAAAGAATGGGATTTCCCTTCCTCCACCAATGAAGCTGCCTCATCTGCATCTCTTCATTTCCTGGATGTCCACGCTTACCCTATCTTCCTGCCACTTTAACAGGGATAGAATTCCTCTTGTCCTCACCTACCACCCCATGAGCCACCACATTCAACACATCATTCTCCGCAACTTCTGCCATCTTTAATGGGATCCTACTGCCGAACTCACCTTTATTCCCTCCACCCCCCTCCACTTTCCATAGAAATTGCACCCTCCATAATTCCCTTGTCCATTAATCTCTCCCCCCTTATATCCCTGCGAGTGATATAAATGCTATACCTGCCCTTTCACTTCCTCTCTTACCTTCATTCAGGGCTCTAAACAGTCTTTCCAGGTGAGACAACACTTCACCTGTGAATCTACTGGGGTTGTCTGTTGTATCCACTGCCCCTGATGTGGTGTCTTTTACAAATGAAGGCACATAGTGGATGTTGACCACTAAACTATCCCTTCAGATCTGTAAAGAAATGAGCTACACTGTGTGAAGATGATTATAGGGCAATTGGCAGGAAAATAAATGAAATTTTCAGGTTCTGTATCATTAAAGGAAGCAACACCATTGCTATGGTTGACCTATCAGAAAAAAACGTTTGTTCTGCTGAGTGTCTCCAGCATTGTTATTTGGGATGACTAACATCTGCGGTTTGTTTTTGATTTCCTTTAACAAGGATTTGTTCATGAGTTATACATGATTAAGTATAAGTTTTCAAATAGTGTACGGTAAGTATCAGTAGAAAGAGCAACACTTGGCAATGTGGCTGTACGATTGTTTTACTCAGAAAATCCTTTCAGCTTTGCCAACACTGCATTGAAACTTTGTGAGTTGTGCAGGAAATGGAGTTTTATTGATTAACACCTTGTGTCTCTGTGCTACCAGGCATTGTTCTTGGCAAGCTGAACAGGACCTTGACTATCCAGAGACTGAAGAAGGAAGATGAAGGGACGTACAAGTGTGAGGCTTGTAATATGCAGGGCTGTGCAGAAACGTATGCAGCAATTGCTGTTGAAGGTTAGAAGAAGTGAAGCAATCTTCCTTGTATCCACATGGCATACTGCAAATATCTATATATCCTGTAGCACACAGCAATGAACGGTATTTTATATAAAAGAGCAACTGTCGTGCCATACTATCAGGAAGATGCAAATCCATTTGCCCTTATAATTCAAAATGTAATAATTTTTGAATGGCAATAATATTAAACTGGAGTGTTTAATGAATCAATTGCCGAGTCATTTCAGTAACTAAAGTGAATTAACTATTCACTGAATTTCGTCTCCTCCAAGGGGACCACAACTTTCTCGTAGGAGCTGGAGGCTTGTGTGCCTCAATGACTTGGAGATCTCTGTTGGCTGGAGTCAGGGCCTTGTGCTCTTGGTAGGGTCACTCATGCCAAACAGGTCAAAGGGTAGAGGCCAGATTAAGAGTGCCCCACTCGTCCTCCAGATTTGCAGACTCAGCTCAGGGCTAACAACTGTCTGGTCAAAAAACAACTGTTATGGAAACAGTGATGAAGAATCCTTCTATATAGACAGCGATGGAGGATCTTCATTGCTGCCCTAAATGCCAGTGGCATAATGGGTAGTAAGTAGAAATTTAGTATGTTTTACTATTAATTTATTTATTGGCAATTTTCCAAAATTATAAGTGTTATATAGGTTATAAAAAGAAACACAGTATAGTCTTTTAAAAATAGCCATTTCAGGCACCAGGACTTATGCCAAATGTTTTAAAAATATATATGAGGATTTTCTGATCACCTACCACCAGGCACTGATCTGCTAACTATAACTCCCTCAAAATGCTCATGCAAGGTTACAATCTCCAACTTCTCTGATGTCCTCCTTACAACCCTTCCTCCCCTCAACCCCTTGCCCAACTCCTGCCCAGGCTATTCATACTTCTCTACCTCTGAGAAATACTTGGGAAATATTTTTAAGTATTATTTTTAAATCAAATGACTGTCATGTATTACTTGTTTAATATATTATATAAGACTGTGTCCTGTACTTTCTTACAATATTAGTGCATTCATATACTACGTTGTATTGTGGCAGTCAAAGTATCCTCTAATATCATCGAGTAATATCCAATCTATTTCTTAGATTTCAAGCTCACTTTGTTTCATCTACTTTGAGGTGTTTCAATCCTAGTGCAGGATCAATCTGTGTACTTTATTTGTTTCTCAATAAACTCCCACCTGCACCAGTACAAAACTGAAAAGATGTTTTTCTTCTGTGCCAGGAGTTGACGAGAAGACAAACGTTGAGCTGATTATCTTGATTGGCACTGGAGTAATTGCCACGTTCTTTTGGCTGCTTCTAATAATCATCATTCGAAAAATAAAGCGGGTAATGAAACAATCCCACCATTGTCCTGGGGGAGCTTGCACTGCATGACAAATGAAAACTGACCATTGCTTTTTCATATTGCTGTTTTCTTTGTGTTTAAAACAACGTGCACATGCTTTTATTTCTTTCTATTAATGCTGCTGCATAATTTAACAAAGGAATGACTAAATGTGTGTTAATTAGAATTGTCATTCACGGATAGAAAGACCCTTGTTGTCCACCCTACATGCTCAGGCCCGCCAAACTGCATTACAAAGAAATCTGAAGTAATTGCGAGTGAGGCGGGCATGTTCAGTTTAGCTCATGCGCTGCCTGCTTTTGTTTGTTTGGCAACATTTAATTCTGGATCATTGACTGTTCTGTGTCATTTCTCAAAAATCACTAAAAGGAGCACGGTTATTCTGTTCATACAATGAGAGCAGTTAAGTAACTTTGAGTTGTGGTTCTTATCCAGCCCAGTGATGCAGAACTGAAAACAGGCTACTTGTCAATCATCATGGACCCCGATGAAGTACCCATGGATAAACAGTATGAACAGCTGTCATATGATGCCAGTAAATGGGAGTTTCCTCGGGACAGGCTTAAATTGGGTGAGATTCCCCACCTTGATGATGCTGTCATGTTTTAGCCCCTCTTTAGAATAAACTTGCATTTAAACTTTTGAACATAGTCAATGCATGGAGAACTTAACATTATGGAGCAATAAAATTTACAACTTCTTTGTGACTACTCAAATTTCTAGTAGAGAAAGCCACAAAGTATATGGTTGAAATAGGAAAAAGCACTTTTACATCCTGCATCTTTTCTTACTTATCAAATTTCAGGGGCAGTAATAATACTTCACTCAATTCAATTTGTTTAGACTTGCTCTTTTGTAGAAGATTTATTGCTGCAGTTGTGCTAAAATTCTATAATTATTTACTGAATGATAACCATTAAAAAAGCAACAACTGGGCTGTTGTCATCAAATCTTCTCTTAATCCTATGCGCCATTATATGAATAAATTGTATTACTTGCAGCATTTATCAAGAACATTCAAAACACCTAATTAATTGTTTCATATTATTTTAATATTTTAAATCAGGAAAACCATTAGGTTGTGGAGCTTTTGGCAAAGTGATTGAAGCAGCTGCGTTTAATATCGAAAAGTACTCTACATGCACAACTGTTGCTGTCAAGATGTTGAAAGGTAAATTAAAATGAGAAATATTTCTTTCCAAAGTATGTAATTTTAAGGTCATTCTACCTCTAGTGACTGTTTCTGCAGCATGATTAAGATTTTATTATGTTTAAGATTTTAATCTACTTACATTTTATTAGTGTAACTAATGTATGAAGGTAAATTATAGAACAATCAAAGCACAGAACAGCGCTGAACAGGCCTTGCAGCCCATAATACTCCTCCAATCTTGATGCCAATTTATACTAAATGTTTTCCTCCTCTGTGTCACCTGTATCCCTCCATTCCCTTCATCTTCAAGTGTTTATCTAAAGCCTTTTAAACTACAGTAAACTGCCTACTTCCAATAATACGCCAGGTACCCACCATTCTCCTCACATAAAACTTGACTTTCATGTTACTTTGTATTTATTTTTTTCTAAAAGCATGTTCTCGGGTATTTGACAATTCTTAGCCTGCGGAAAAGATTTTGGCTGTCTACGCGATCAATGCTTCTCAGAATTTAAAAAAATCTCTATCATCTGTCCCCTCAAGCTCCACTGCTCGAGAGAGAACAACACAATTTTGTCCAACATTTCCTTATAGCTCATGCCTTCAAATCCAGGCACCCTCTTCTGCACCCTTTCCACAGTCTCCACATCCCTCTGATAATGGATGCAGACAAGAATCCAAGTGTTGTGTGAATACAGATTTATAAGTTCTATAAAACTAAGTAAATTCCTTCACAATGTTCTTTCCTTGCATATGTGCAACATTAGGGGAGAATTCATCAGACACTTGAAGACTTCCTACTCATTAAAATCTCATAATTTATGCTGGACCTTTGTATTTGAATCCTTAATATATATTCTGTATTCCTAAAGTTTAGTATTGAGTGTGTGAATTCATAACAATTATTCCATAATGTTAAGAAAACATAGAAATTCAACAATAACACAATAATGAATGTTGCCTTATGTTGACTAGGATTTTATGGGAAATTGTCAGTGAAATCCATGCTTCACAAGAAAAAAATATATAAATTAAACCAAAATTAAGAACAATCATTATAAGAATGAATACAAATTGAACAGAACATCTGTTTTATTACAAATTGATCCAAATGGTCAAGGTGATGCTAAACTTTCATGATTTTGAATTATGCTAGTTGATCCCAAAACCAAATTGTTGAATGATATTAGCTGTTTTTGTAACTGGGGGTGGGAGATTATAACCTTCTGCACCTCCCACCCAAGGGTAGCTGTGAGAGGATGGCATAATGCGGGTGGTGCAGATTTTTATTCACATTCTTAGATGCCACATAGAATTTCTCTATGTTGAGGACTGCACTTCACTACCGGAGTGTTTTTGGATGAACACTGGAGCACAAATTTCCAGATACTGATCACAACTTACTGTAGGAAATGAGCATAGAACAATACAGACCCTTTGTTTTGTCCATCTTTTAATCTACTTGGATCAATTTAACCCTTTCCTCCCACATAGCCCTCCATTTTTCTTTCATTCGAGGTCCTACATGAGAGTCTATTAAATGTCCCTGATGCATTTGCCTCTACCAGCATTCACCACATACCCATCTCTGTGTAAAGCACCTACCTCTGACATGCTTCCCATACTTCCCCCAAACACCGTAAACTTATGCCCCTTTGTATTAGTCATTTCTGCCTTGGGCAATAGTCTCTAGCTGTCCACTCTCTCTATCCTTCTTATCATCTTGCACACCTCTATCAAGTCATCTCTCATCCTCCTTTGCTCCAAAGAGAATCTCCACTGCACCCTCTCTAAAGCTTCCATATCCTTCCTATAATGAGGCAACCGGAAGTGAACACAATATCTCAAGTGTAATTTGTAGAGCTGCAATATTACCTCCTGGCTCTTGAACTCGATACCCTGACTAATGAAAGATAACACCTTCTTAGTCCACCCTATCAACTTGTGCTGCAACAGTGATGTATCAATGGATGTGGACCGCAACATCCCTTTGTTCCTTTAAACTGTACAGAACCCTGCCATTAACCCTGTACTCTGCCTGCAAGTTCGACCTTCCAAAGTTAATCACTTCGCCCTTTTCCAGATTCAGCTCCATCTACCATTCCCAGTCCAGCTCTGCGTGCTATCATTGTCCTGTTGGAACCTACGACACTCTTCTACACCATCCACAACACTACCAACCATTGTGTCATCTACAAAACTTACTTGTCCAAGTCATTAATAAAAATTACAAAAGAGCAGATGTCCGAGAGCAGATCCCTGGTCACGGGCCACCAGGCTGACTGTGCTCCATCTGCTACCACCCTCTGCCTTCTGTGGGCAGGCCAGTTCTGAATCCAAATGAGCACAAGCATGATAGAGTTTAAGCTACTATTGATATATAAATCGAAGTTTTAGAAAAGTTCAAGATCCTTCCAGTTAAAGTTTTAAAAAACAGAAAAAAGTCTCAAAATGGATGTTGCATTCGAGGTATTTGTGTTGATTGTACATCAACACCGACTAACTCACTGTATGTTGTGTAGCACATTTTTTTCCATCTGCAGTACATGGCCTGTAGTCTGAAAACAAGGTTGAGATCAGATTATGATTTGTTGGATGCAATGTATGCTGACAGTAAGTCAATCGAGTATGTCCAGCGGGCCAGACTACACAAATAAGAAAAATAGTAACCGTGCCGAAATGATGACAGACAGAAATAATAGATGAGAAGTTATGGAATTCAGTACAAAGTATTGAAGGCTTCAATGTGACTATTTGATCAATGAGATGTTGTTTAGCCTTGTTGTAATAGTGTTGGAAGCCACAGATGGAAATGTAGAAGGATGAATCAGAATCAGATTTACTGTCACTGATATATGATGTCAAATTTATTGTTTTGCATCTACAGTACAGTGTAAAGACATAAACCTATAAATTATAACAATAAATAAATAGTGCAAAAATAAATAATGTTGAGGAGGCTGCATTATAACATCAATCTGTACTAGATTAGAAGAAATACAAGTGAGTCTTTGTTTTACCTGATGGCAGGAAAGGAAGAGGAGAAAAGGCAAAGCCTGCAGCTCCTGCGGTTGCAGGAGAAAGTGCAACAAAGCAAAGAGTGGTGGAGAATAGATTAATGAATTACGAAGGGGTAATCCTTCAACATGCTGCGGGGTGGGGTGAGTAGGTGTCTGGTGGAAAAATATTATTGAGCTGGTGGAAATTGCTAAGGCTGATCTGTTGAATTTGTGGAGGCCGTCAGGGTAGAAGGTCAGGAGAAGAGTGTTGAGAGCAATGGCCAAAGGACTAGATGAGATGTGCTGACATCCTCTGCCACTATACTAATGTGGAAAGCAATGACTTAGGGAGATGAAAAACACGTCAGTGTGAAATTGGAGCAAATGTAGGGATGGAAAGAAGTGGAAAAATAGAATGGAATCCTTAAAGGAAGCAGGATTCACGGGATGCTTGGAACTAGCCTAGTAATGAGATGAAGGTAGAGCATGTACGATGTGAAGGTAGAAAGTGATAGAAAAAGTGATAAAAACATTAGTTCTATGTGAGTGTGGGAAGCAGCCCTGTACAGTCATTGAGGTACTGGAGAAAGAATTAATGGACTGAGTCTGTGAAGGGCTGAAAAACACTGTTCCACTGAAAAGCAGGTGAGGTCTAGGTCCATATGAGTGCCCCAAGAAGTACTTTGATCTGGAGAAAGTGAGTGCAGTTGAAGAAGTTTTTGAATGAGAGAACAATGTTCAACCAGGCAAATGAATGTGTTCATAAAGGGGACCAGCCTAGACCCCAACAGTTAAATTTTAATTGACACACTTTCCACAGAAGCTGCCCAATTTGCTGTATTTCTGGTATTCTCTGATTTTATTTCAAATTCACAGTTCTTAGACTTTAAGATAAAGATTTTGGTGTGCAGATAACAAGGCTAGAGTTTATAACTGTAGGACAGTCACAGCAAAGTATCAAATAGTAACTTCTGAGTAATCTGTCATGTACTTGATCGCTAACTTTCTTTGAATCTTCAACAATGTTGTTTGCCTGCACTATAATTCTTTATAATCAACCAGTCCAAGACTGGCTGGTATATAGTGTGTTTAAACAATTGAGCACACATCTAGATGCTTATCATAATTGCTTCAAAGATATATAATGAATCTTCATAATAAAATAAAAAATGACATGTGGTTTACTTGGGAATCTCAAAAGGGGGAACAATTATCATGAGTAAAATTCAGTAGATTGCACACAGAGTTAACACTCTACAGCTTTGTAACTATCAAAGATTATGGCATTGTTCTTAAACTTCTACTCATGTTAATTGCTCAAGTTTGTAGAAGTATGTCATTACCTGTAAAAGCCAATGCATACATATCTCTGATGAAGGATGCATATCATCTGCAATGCATCAGAGATGGAAATATTCATTTATCTGACTACTGTTTTAGAAGGGGCAACATTCGGTGAACAAAGGGCATTGATGTCTGAACTGAAGATTCTTATTCACATTGGCCATCACCTCAACGTAGTGAATCTGCTGGGAGCCTGCACAAAAGTGGGAGGTGAGTCAGTGCTCTGTCACCATGGACAAATCGCTCTGGCATTGTAGGTTGTTTATGGTTCTTTCTTATGAAGCATAAATAAATAAATCATAGCAGCTAATCTATCTTAATAATATCTACAGTATTTTCTATGTAGTGTTGGATCACCTTACATATCCACCTGTGGAAGTTAAAAGTAAATTTATTATTAAAGTACGTATATGTGACCATATACAACCCTGAGATTAGTTTTCTTGTGGGAATATGCAATAAATCCATAGAATAATAACCATAACAGAATCAATAAAAGATCACCCAACTTGAGTGTTCAACTAGAGTACAAAAGACAAACAACTGTGCAAATACAAAGAGAAATAATAATAATAATTATAATAATAATAAATAAATAAGCAATAAATATCGAGAACAGAAGATGAAGAGCCCTTGTAAGTGAGTCAATTGGTAATGGGACCATTTCAATGAAGGGGCAAGTGAAATTGAATGAAGTTATCCCCTTTGGTTCAAGAACTTAATGGTAGAAGAATAGTAAGTGTTTCCAAGCCTGTTGGTATGAGCCCTGAGGCCCTTGTACCTTCTTCCTGATAGCAGCAGAAAGAAAGGAGCATTGGTGGTGGAGGTGGGAGAGTCCACGATGGTGGATGCTGAATGCCTGCAACAGTGTTTCATGTAGATGTTCTCAATGGTGGGGAACTTTTTACCCGTGATGGTCTGGGCCGTATCCACTACTTTTTGTAGGATTTTCTGTTCAAGCATGTTGGTGTTTTTATACCAGGCTGTGAGGTAATCAACCAGTCAATATACTCTCGACTACACATCTGTAGAAGTTTGTCAAAGTCTTAGATGACGTTCTGATCTCCGTACACTCTGAAGGAAGTAGAGGTGCTTCCGTGCTTTCTTTGTAATTGCACTTACATGCTGTGCCCAGGACGGGCCCTCTGAAATGATAACACCAAGGAATTTAAAGTTGCTGTCCTTGTCTACCTTTGATTCTCCATCATGGACTGGCTGATGGAAGGGTTAGATTGATATTAGAGGAGCTTAAGATGCTGGCACAGCCTCATGGACCCAAGTGCCTGTACTGTGCTGTAATATCTTATGTTCTATCTTCAAAGGGTTCTTTGGTCTATCATGCCTATAGTAGCTCCTAGAAACAAATGCTTAGACCCACTGCCCCAGCCATTCCCCACAACATTGCAGGTAGTTTCTTTTCTTTAAAGTACAGATTGTTAACCTTCAGAAATGGGGCATACATTTTTCAAACCACCACATGCTACTTACATCATGAATATGTGTGATGAAATTATTGATATTTAAATATTACAAATAAATCATGCTAATCTTTTTTGAAAATAATCATTGAATGTGCTTCCAGCATAAATTCAGCCAGAATGTTTCTGATTGTGCAGCTTACTGAGTACAAAAAACTCTTGTCATCTCCCCTGTAGATTTTATTCCAATTATTTTGAATCTAAGCCAACTGGTTGTTTAATTGCCTGCCAGTTGGAACAATTTATACTATGACAAACCCTTCAAAACTTTCAGCCCATCATTAAATCTCTGCTTAACTTCCCCTGTTCATTGGAGAAGAGAATTATCTTTATCATAGGTTTACGGCATTAAAATCGGCCCCTCAGCCCAACTCATCAGTACTAACGGTGTTGTTCAGAGAGCTGGTCCACTTTTGGCCTATGGCCCTCCAAACCTCTCATAACTAGTACTTATCCAGATGGCTTTTAAATATTGCTAATGTTCAACCACTATTTCTGACAGCTCATTCCAAATAGGCACCAGCCTTTGTGTTAAGAAGCTGCCTTTGATGTCCTTTATAAATCTCTCACCTCTGATCTTAAGTCTATACCCCCTTGTCTTTAGCACCTCCTTCCTAAGAAAGAAGATGAGATACTTTTGTCTCGCCTGTGCCCCTTATCATACCTCTGTGTCAGATAATACTTATCTTGACAGTGTTCAATATTTTAGGTTAGATAGCATCAGCAAACAAAAAGTAAATACGTTGAAACTTCATTCTAGTAAAGCGTTGGTCAATGACAACCAGCAATAAATTAATAATTTCATATGAATTGTTGCTTCATTTAATATTCTTTCATAGATTTTAAACTGGACTTGGAATATTACTGTTTGGCTGGATTTGTGTTGTGTTGCATGATGGAATAGAATGTCTATTGTTATTGTGCAATTCTATCCTGTATTTCATATTGTTACTGCTACTCTCCTCTCTACAGGTCCACTGATGGTGATTGTTGAATATTGCAAGTATGGTAACCTGTCAAATTACTTGAGAAGCAAGAGGAATGACTATGTTCCTTACAAGGTAGATTTATACTCCTTTTTATATTTGCTGTTCTAGGAAGTTTTCTATGAGAAATCAATTCACTCATTCACAAAAATTTGAGATTAATTGAATGAACGTACATGTACTTAGTTTCTCATGGTCTCAGAATGCCTCATGGCCAATCAATCATACTTACAGAGTATCCATTGGGGTAATGTGGGAAAACATGATAGAAATTGCCCACATTAGATAACCAGTCACCTATTTCCAGTGCTGTAATCATGATATCTATTACACTTATTGAAGGCATCTCATCCAAATGACAGGACAGAATGCAGTACCCTTTCTGTTCCATTGAATTACATATTGGCTCTGAAAAGTTACTCAAGACTCTACATTGCAAACCCACATCTTTTTGTTCAGAGACGGGATTGTCACTGAGTGAACCAGACCTTTATGTTGATATTTAAATCCTCACTGACTGGCTTAATCCAGGCAACCAGATTCAGATGTGAAATATAGGTTTTTACTGGTGCAGTAAGAACCGATTATTGAGTAAATGGCATTCACCTCTTGAATTTATGGTTCATGTACTGACTGGAGAAAATATTTTTCATATGGTTTTCATATTCTGTAATTTTATTCCCCATATGTACCCTAGATTTTATTTTCCATTACATCTACCATAAAACAAAAGTGGCCCTGTGATAATTTCTCTCTCTCATACCAGAGCCCTACTTAACTCTTAATCTCTTCCATATTGTAATTAAGTTGAACTGGACAGTTCTTTTGTCTTCACCAAGGGATTGTTGCACAGAGGAGGAAATCATATAGCAGACTTGTCCTTAAATCTTCTTTAAGACTGCTGGTGGGAAAGTAAATCAGTGATTATCGATCGCAGTTTCAAAACTGTTTTGTCCTGCTTAACCATACTCCTTAGAACTTTGTGTAAGATTATTTAAGGGAAAACTGAATTTGATATCCTTTTGCCTCACACAAACAGCATTGTTCAGTAGAAGAAAGAAAGAAGTCATTTGATACACAAGACCATAAGACATAGGAGCAGGTTTAGGCCATTCAGCCCATTAAGTCTACTGATCCTGGATCCCACTCAATTGTGTGTATAGCACATCGACCACCAGTACTCTACAAGTCTGCTAGGTAACCATGAGGCTGTAATCCTGTTTGAAATCCTTTAAAAGGCTCAAACTTCAAAGTGAATTTATTATCAAAGCACATATTTGTACCCATAAGCAACACTGATTCATTTGCTTGCAGGCATTCACAATAAATATTAAGAAACACAATAGAATCAGTGGAAGACTGCTCACAACAAAATGGACAAGTAATTAGTGTGCAAAAGACAACAAACTGTAGAAATGGAAAAAGAATAATAATTAATAAATCAGCAATAAATATCGAGAACGCGATGAAGAGTCCTTAAACATGAGTCCATAGCTTGTGCTCAGTTCAGTGTTGGTCTGAGTGAAGTTATCCCCTCTTGGTTAAGAGCCTGATGGTTGAGGGGTAGTAACTGTGCCTGAACCTGGTGCTCCTGAGGCTCCTGTACCTTCTTCCTGATGGCATCCAAGAGAAGCGAGCATGGCCTGGATGGGGGCTCCCTTGAAGATGGATGCTGCTTTCCTGTGACAGTGCTCTATGCAGATGTGCTCAGTGGTGGGGAGGGCTTTACCCATGATGGACTGGGGCTGTATCACTAATTTTTGTAGGCTTTTTCATTCAAGAGCATTGGTATTTTCTTAGCAAGCTGTGCTGCAACCGGTCAATATACTCTCCACTGCATATCTATAGAAGTTTGTCTGAGTTTTAAATGACATGCCAAATTTATGCAAACTTCTCAGAAAATAAAGGTGCTCTCATGCTTTCTTTATAATGGTATTTATGTGCTGGACCCAGGACAGGTTGTCTGAGATGATAACACAAGGAATGTGAAGTTGCTGACCATTTGCACCTCTGATTCCCCAATGAGGATTGCCTCATGGATCTCTGGTTTCCTCCGCTTGAAGTCAATAATCAGCTCCTTGATCTTGCTGACCTTGAGTGAGAGGTTGTTGTTGTGAAACCACTCAGCCAGATTTTTAATCCCCCTCCCATATGCTGATTCATCACCACCTTTGATTCGGACGATGACAGTGGTGTCATCGGTAAGCTTAACTATGGCTTTGGAGCTGTGCTCAGCCTCACAGTCAGGAGTATAAAGTGAGTAGAGCTGGGGGCTAAGCACACAGCCTGGTGATGCATCTGTGCTGATGGTGAATGTGGAGGAGATGTTGTTGCCAATTTGAACTGACTGTGGTCTGCAAATGAAGAAATGAAGTGTTCAGTGCACAATGAAGTATTAAGGCATGGTCTTGGAGAATAAAAAGTATCATAAGTAACAATAACTAATAATTGGAGAGTGAGCTTGTTTTGAATAAACATACTCTGTGGTAATCATACTTGCCTCTTACTTTTGACCTGTATAAATGATCTAGAATTGACTAAAACAGTCTGAGTTGATAAGATTTGCTGATGATACTCTACAATGGGGTGGATGCTGAAGCATCTGTCAAATAATGATCCAAATAAAAGATATACTTACTCAATCTATAATTATATTAGACTTTTCATTTTACTGAATATTGAAAGTGAAATTCTCATTCTTGTATTCCACTGCTGTTACCGTCTCCTCTAAGATTTCTGTGCACCTCCTTTTCTTGAATTCTTGTGAACCCATAATTGACATTGCTGGGTCAGGTGCCAAGGCCCTACATTCAGAGGCTTAAACTTCTTTTGTTCACCTTTTTTTTACTGCTTTAAGGTGACTTAGGTCTTCAAAATGAAAAAGAAAATTTTGGCAATACACAATAGATACAGGCAATGACCACAGAGAGAGAGGAAGAGGGTTAATTTTTCAGTTTCAAACACCTTCTTTCAGAACTTCGGCCACTTTGACCTGCTTTCCAAGGTGCAATATAAATGCAAGCTAATTATACACCGGTCTCATTGTCTGATTTAATAATAAGAATGAGCAATGGGGTGTGCAAAGTTTGAAGAGAGAAGCCTATTATATAAATCTAACAAGCTATTAATTTAGAGTAAAACAATCCATTTGGCAGTGTCCCATTGAAAACAGTAAGAGAAGAATACAAGAGGAAGGTGTTTCCACACAAGTCTGTCTTTCAGACCCTCATCTGAACCTATTGCATTAATAAAATGAAAACCATGCCAAAAGAAATCCTGTGTGGATGAGTCATCTTAAACAATGAAATTGAAATTATTATTCTATGGACACAAAAACAATTATGACAAGTTGCTAACACCACCATAAAAGTTGATTTCAGCTGCTGAAATTTACAGAAAGTATTATCAGTAATGTCTCTGTGTGATGTTCCGGGACAGCAGAACAAATAGCTTGTGCAGAATCCATTTCAATTTCCCCATAAAATTCCCTGTTCATTATATGAACAGGTTCATCAGAGCTCATCAACTCTGCTGGGAACTCACCTAAATTGATGATGTAATCACATGTCTGATATATTGTACAACTCTACTGTTCATAATATTTTCATATAATTAAATGTTACTTGTGGTTTTGTTTTTCTATTACTGTAGAATAAAGCAATGAGGTTAAAACAGATTAAAGAGAAGGATCCTGGTGAGGTGGACAGTGAGTTTAAACGGCGCTTGGACAGCATTGCAAGTAGTGAGAGCTCTACCAGTTCTGGCTTTGCAGAAGACAAATCACTGAGTGATGTGGAAGAGGAGGAAGGTAATGTGATGACAAACGTCACTGACTTTCCACAGCTATCATTGGTGGATAATTGAGTAATATGGTAAAGAATGAAAATGTTTTAATTCCACATTTAACTGTTTCTTTCCATGATTTTGGATAGATCAGTTGTCCAGTAGGGACTAATGTTGGGGTGAAAAACAAAGGAAGATTTGCAATATGTAATAAAAGATGCAAGTAAATGTACTCTGAAATGTGACCGATGCCTTTGGCTGAGCTCTGTATTTCCACACGTTTTGCTTTTCACAGCTGCAGATGACTTCTACAAGAACTGTTTGACACTGGAGGACCTTATCTCCTACAGCTTCCAGACAGCCAGGGGGATGGAGTTCCTGGCCTCACGCAAGGTGAGGGACCGGACCTTTATCTTAAGCAGAGACCTTTATCTTAAACATATCACTAAATAATGTGACATCATAAATTATGCAGTCATTTTGAAAATATATTCTTTTTGAAACATACCCTCGTCAGCTTCTCTTAAATACACTGGAATACATTCTAACTTGGACAATGGGTGAGAGTAAATAAGCATTCTATTTTGCATTTATGGGAAATGAAAATGCAGGGAGAATTAAGGCAGTTACTACCTTAGATTTACTACAGCCAGTTGCACACACTTTTCCTCATCTACCTATTAGAGTTACAGAGTTATACAGCTTAGAAACAGGTCCTTCAACCCAATTGGTCTACACCAACCAAGATTCTTATCTAAACTAATCCCAGTTACCTGTGTTTGACCCAAATTCCTCTAAACCTTTCCTATCTATGTACCTATTACCTATTATCAGGTACTTTGTCTTCAATTAAAGGATCTATGACTCCTGCCTAAAATACTGTACATCTGTGATCATCTATGGGTATTTTCATATCTCATGTAAATCACAATGTGTTGCCAGTGTATCATGTGAGGATGTGATCTATCCAGTAATGCATTTTGAAAGAAAAAGATAAAATAAAGTAACTGCAATAATAATTTTCTGTTTTCTCTTTTCAGTGCATCCATAGGGATCTGGCTGCACGTAATGTACTCTTGTCAGAAAACAATGTGGTGAAGATATGTGACTTTGGTTTGGCTCGAGACGTTTATAAGGACCCGGATTATGTCAGGAAAGGAGATGTGAGTACATGCAGATCAATTTGCTTTGAATCTCCTAATCAATAACCTGCAGAAAGTGAATCATGGGCTCAGATGTTGAAATTAAGATATTGAATGATAATGGAGCTGGACTGATTTAAGTTCCATTGAAATAAATGGAGGAAAATCTGAAATGGGAAAGATCCCTCCGTTGCCTTCTATGTGCTGAGAAATATGCCAATGACTTGAATGATGGAATTGAATGCTTTGTTGCAAAGTTTTCAGATGAAATGAAGATAGGTGGAGGGACAGGCAGTGAGAAAGTTGGGAGGCTACAGAAGGACAGAGGCTTAGACAGACTCGGAGTACGAACAAAGAAGTGACAGATGGAACACAGTATCAGGAAGGGTCATCCACTTTGGAAGACATTTAGAAAATATTCTAAATGGAGAGAAAATTCAAAAAGATGAGGTGCAAAGGGACTTGGGAGTTCTTGTAAAGTTTTGTTTGCAGGTTGAGTCTTTGGTGAGGAAGGTAAATGTGATGCTAGCACTAACTTCAAGAGGGCTAGAATGTAAAAGCAAGTATGTAATCTTGAGACTTTATGAAGCACCAGTGAGGCCTCACTTGGAATATTCTAAACGGTTTTAGGCTTCTTAACTAAGAAATGATGTTCTGACATTGGAGAGGCTCAAAGTAGGTTCAAGAAAATGATTCTGGGATTGAAAGGCTTATCATATGAAGAGTGTTTTACGTCTTTGGGCCTGTACCCACTAAAATTTAGAAGAATGAGGGGTGACCCTAATGAAAGCTATCAAATGTTGAAAGGCCTCAATGGAGTAGATGTGGAGAGGATGTTTCCTATGGTGGGGGAGTCTAAGACCAGAGGACACAGCCTCGGAATAGAGGGGAGTCCTGTCAGAATGGAGATGAAGAGGAATTTCTTTAGCCAGAGATATGTAAATTTGTGGAATTCATTGCCACAGGCCGCTATGGATGCCAAGTCTTTATGTGTATTTAAGGCAGAGGTTGATAGATTAGTCAAGGCATGAAGGGATACAGGGAGAAGACAGGAGTTTGGGGCTGAGGTGGAAATTTGCATCAGTCATGGTAAAATGACAGAGCAGACTTGATGGGTCGAATGGCCTAATTCTGCTCCCATGTCTTGTAGTCTAACTAAATTCTATCCCATTGACTACAAAGACAGTAACCAACATTGCGAAATCCAAGAGAATACTTAAAGAAAACTCAAGCTTTGTAATGGTTTATGAAATTTTAGTTCTAAATTTAGCACAAGGATATTTGCCCATGAATGTACCATGTATTCTCCCTTCGGCAGAGAGAAGTATATTTTATTGTGATTGTTCTTGGAAATGCTAATGCAGAACCTCTGACCCATACATAGCAGGTCAAAAGAAAAAAACAAATAAATTGCTTGTATTTATTGATTATCTTTGTGTATGTTACATATTTGTGTCTAAATCTTGTGGCCTTTCATTTATGAAGTAAGAGAATACAGTGGATTCCAGTTAATTGGGAGATGTTGGTATCAGTACATTTTGGCCAATTAAGTGGTGCCCCAGCCAGCTGAAGTTTTGTGGAAATAGTTAAAAAATTATTAAAAGCTGAAAATACTGAACAAATTAGAACACTACCGACACTATTACAGTAGTATAAAACTGTGTAGTAGTTCTTAATAGTTATCAATGGAGGAATTTGTCCAGTGTTCATTGCCATGTTCTTTTGATGGACTGTAAATGAACAAACTCAGTGCAGACACCTAGTGCAGATAATGCACTGCCTTCAGTGCTTTCAATGAATACATCCTCCAAATCTTTATTTTCATGGTAACATTCAAATTGTTGATATCTTCAAATTCTTAACTTGCTGTAACAATGACATTACTTCATTTTCACTCCCGGCTGTTTCTGGTATCTCCAAGCCTGAATGCTCAAACTTGTAGTCAGCAAAACAGTTCTGAATTGTCTTACTGGTTTTTTTCAACTATTAGTGACAAAAATCCTTATTTCTTTAAACACAAATAGACTTAACTGATGCTATATAAAAACTGTTTGCTCTAAGAACGGTGTAGTGTCTAACGAAAGTGCATGTGACTGACACTAGTTAAAACCTGTTCAGTAACAGTCTCCTGCCCCAATTAAGTGACAGTGTCCCAAATTCTTTAAGTGTTATCCCAAAGAAGTGGCTGTTCCAATTAACCGATTTCCCAGTTAGCTGGAATCCAGTGTACATCCTTGAGTCGCACAATTATATATAAAGCTAAATGTTTGTATTGTATATTAAAATGTATTTTTTTCTAGGCACTGCTTCCGCTTAAATGGATGGCGCCAGAGACCATCTTTGACAAAATTTATACAACACAAAGTGATGTCTGGTCTTTTGGAATTCTACTTTGGGAAATATTTTCATTAGGTACGTATCTTCAGTTACCTTGATAATGAATAGCCAGAAAATTGTTTGGTGGGTGATTTGATAAAAGGTGAAGTGAAGCTCCCAGATAACTGCAATGTTTTTACCCTTTTCTAATCACTTCCCAGGTGCCTCTCCATATCCTGGTGTTCAGATTGATGAAGAGTTTTGTCAGCGACTCAAGGAAGGGACTCGAATGCGATGTCCTCAATATGCAACAACAGAAATGTAATTCAGTTTCCATGCCACATAAAATACCTTTCATAGAATGTAATGCTTGGAAAATACAAAGTACTTTTATATTTAAACTATGTATATTGTATACAACTTTGAGATTCATCTCCTTACAGGCAGGCAAACAATTCAGAAATTTGTATACATAAGAAAACTGCAAGACCATTTATTCTCCCATGACTATTTTCTTCATAAAATTGGGTGAAAACAGAAGGAAATATTTTTTTTCTATTTTTGCTTGTGCCTGCTTTTGATTCTGGCCTTGCAGACTCTTCCTCTAAGTACATATGTAATACCCTTCTAAAAGTTATTACTGAATTTGTCTTCCCCACATTTACAGTCAAATACTTCCAAATTGCAACTGCCTTTATGTTAGAGGAAATCCATATATTATTCTTTGGGTTGTTAACTATAATTTATAAAATATGTCATTACTAAGCAATTAAGAATTTTAACACAGCATGTTGCTGTCCTAGTGGGTGCTATGGTCAGACAATATGAACTGTATGATCTTGCTCATGAGATTATTGGAACCAATGAGTGTTTGAGGAAATCCTTGGTGTTAAACATTAAATACTAGTGGACCATGTTAGCAAATTCTTTAGTGTCACATTTAAATTTTGAAACTTTTCATCTGAGAAGTTTAAACCTAAACTGGCACTCCCTCAGTATTAATATAGGTCACACAAACCCACATGCTTTTAACTACAGTACGAAATCCAGGCTGACACCTCAAACAGCTTCTATTATTTTTCAGTTTCTTGTCTTTTTCTACCTGCGGGCATGTGTGTTTGCATATGCGTACCCAAAACATATAAAGTGAAAATTCCGCTTCAAATTAATTGCTTCAAGTTTTATTTATTTAATCTTTGAACGCGACAATCGTTCTCTCTTGTCAGTTATCATACAATGTTGGATTGTTGGCACGGAGACTACAAAATGAGACCAATCTTTTCTGAATTAGTAGAACACTTGGGGAACTTACTCCAGACGAATGCTCAACAGGTAAAGCTGGGCTTTGTCAAAATGTAAATGTGTTTCAAAGTATTTTTCTTGAAGCAGCATAAGTAATAATTAGATAAATATTTTGCATTTCTCAGGATGGCAAGGATTATATTCCACTTAATATGTCACTGACTATAGAAGATGATTCTGGACTCTCTCTGCCAACTTCACCTACTTCCTGTACAGAGGAAGAGGAAGGGAGTGATTCAAAGTTTCATTATGACAACACGGCCAGAATACGGTAATTACCCTAATGGACATCCTACCAATCCTCAGGGTAGTGCAGAGGAATAAGAGGTGAATGAACAGAGGGAAATAAAAGGAAATATTGCTCAGCTGCTTCTTCTGGCCTTCAGCTAGAGCAGACAATTAGACTTCAAACTTGCAGGGGTGTGACAATGAATTGGAAGCTTGTCAGAAAAATCTAGCAGTGGATAAAATTTAAACTTGAAAGTGTCAGAGAAATAAAGCCATGCACCAGATGACAATTTTGTCACTATAGCTGGCAATAAATAATAAAATATTTCACTGGTATAGCTAATAAAAAAATCTACAAAATGAATACTCAAAAAATTTCAGAAGTATGAGATGACTACTCAAATGTCATGGGAGCATGATTAGGCCATTCAGTCTATCAGGACTGCTCAGCGATTCAGTCACGGCTGATCAGTTTTCCCTCTAAACTCCATTCTCTTGCCTTCTCTCCATAATCTTTAACACCCTTACTAATCAACAACCTATGAACATACACTTTAAATATAGCAAATGACTTGGTCACCATAGCTGTATGTGGCAATGACTTCCACAAATCCACCACCCTTTGCCTAAAGAAATTCCTCCTCATCTCCATTCTAAAGGGACTTCCTTCTATTCTGAGGCTGTTCCCTCTGGTCCTGAACTCCCCCACTCCACGCCAACTCTATGTAGGCATTTCAACATTTGGCACAGATATCATAAAGTGTCAAGGTGTGGAAAATCTTCAGCCACCTTTCACCAGTGAAAGAGACATTTACCACGACTCAGAGGAGCATTCAAGATCAGGTGGAGCTGTTGGTTTTGAATGCAACTAGTGGATGCCTGTGATGCTTTGTGCAAAAATTAGACGAAGGCAGCAGAAACTGGATCCAGCCACAGAGGGAGGCTAGTAATAGGGCTGTAGGCGTGAAACAGTCACCATTATAGAAGAATTCCAATAGTTTTCCGCCCCTGATGGACCCTACTTTCAACACTTGCCAAGCCAGCGGGCCAGCTTTAGTGTGCCTCTCAGGTGTTTTATAATCTGGAGTCTGGGCCTAAGGAAGTTCCAACTAAGGAATTCCTGGTTCTAAATAACTGGACTTCCTGTAGTTACCCCACTGCGTTCCATGGAATGTTGTAACAAATAGGTTTTGTAGATAAGTAACATTTTCTTTTTTTTTTCCAAGTATTAGCCACATAGATTGGTGAAATCATTTTGCTTTGGTTTCTTCTATGAGCATTCCACTAATTACTAATACCTATAATCATACAAATATAATGACATGAAACTTTTATGATTCATAAAGTGATTTGGTGTTCCATTGGATAGCAAATGACAGAACCTTAAGAAATTTGAGGCCCATGTGTTTGTATATTGAGAGTCATATCCATTTTCTTTTAAAATTATTTTGAATTCCATATCTTGCCATAGTACAAGATTCTAAAATCATTCCTTACTTGAGTAAGTTTATGGAGGAATATTGCCTAAGCAATCACTTTGATATGATTCATTCTTTACAGCCTTTTGGAGATCGTTATTTAATGCTGCATGGCATGACTGCTTTTTTCTTTAGATACATTAATGGAAGCAAAAATCGAGGCAGACCGGAAGGTGTTAAGACATTTGATGAAGAAACAGTACAAAAAGCAACTATCAATGTGCAAGAGGTCTGTATAGATGAAGTGTTACTTTTCCAGGCAGAATACAGTCAGCCATAACTGAGTCCTATTTTAAGGGAGCTACCAGCAGTCTCCAATGTGACTGTAGGTAATTTCTTACAGAAATATCAGGAAGTTTAGTACATCCATGTATAATTGTGCAAATATAAATGCCCCAACATACCTCATAAATGTCAGAGCAGGAGCATTTGGCTATAGATATTATACACACGTGGGGAAATTTGCTCAAACAAACTTTGCTGGGTCAGATAGCAAAGACAGATTTAATCCTTTCATTACAATAAAAGAGATAATTTATGCAAGATGAAGGATCACACATTTTGAGTTAGTTTGAATGTTTTAAAGATTTCAAGTAATCTTTTCTTAATTTTTGAAATGGTTCTTTCAATATTTCCATAGTTTAATTAATCTTTCACAGCTGATCACATTTTCTGCATGTTTGTTTTGGATCATCAGAAGTATTTAGAAACTTTTGAAGTAATTAGACTGCTTTTGGCATTTGCCAACTGTCTTAGCTGCTTTGTGAGCGGAGCTTGATTTGGCCTGCCTGGCGTGACCATCTTACTCACAGAGACCTTTGCTACTCAGGGATGTGCATCTGAGAGTTCTGAATTTCATTCATAGATCATCAGCACACTGTGTGCAAAATTGAGGCCATCATTTGATTGTTTAAGTGGCTTAAGATAAAACAGTTCATTCCGAACTAAGCAGACACATTGAAACTAAATTTTGAACATTGAAATGAGAGGCAGTTTCAAAATGAACAAACTTGACACCATTCATTCAGTGTTGTCAACACAGTGACTCCAATATATCAAGGAGAATGTGCACCATCTTGTCTGAACAACTTGTATTAAACAGGGTGTGGAACAAGCTGCCTAAATTGATGCTTGAAATGTCAAAGCAATATAAACTGTGGAGAACTGATATTCAAGGGAATTAATAGGAAATTATAGTAATATCGTTAGAATTTTGTACTAGAGATGTTAATACATTGCAATATGTGGTTTTTCTTAACTACCTTTGTAAATCAAGATACATTTAATGGTAGTTAATTAGTGAAATAGAGTTAATGACCATTATGGTGTTCTCCAATCTATGATAACAGTGGGCTTGACAAATGATTTGGTTGTTCCTTATTGTACAGTATGCTATTATAGGAAAGAGTTCAAAAGAATGTATTACTTGCCTTCATTGAGTTCTTCTCTTTAACTAGGATAACCAGACTGACAGTGGCATGATACTTGCATCAGAGGAACTTAAGACATTGGATTCCAGACAGAGTCAGTCAATGGCATTTAGGTAAGTTTAAGATAAGTAAAGGTGATAGGTATTTTAAAAAAATATTTTCTTTAGCTGGAGAGAAGATACTTCAAAGAGACTTAATTGATTTTGCCACTAGATACACTTGAAAATGAGATTTTTTTTTACAGACTGCACACACTAAAGAATATTGGTCCTCACTGATCCCAAAATTTATCTTGATCTTGCCCTTGGGTAGTATTACTGACTTTGGGGATGGAGCTTGCCTATGCCATGTTTACTTTTGATTGCAACTGGTGATTTTCACTTCCACTGCTTGAGGGTCAAACTGATAGACAAAGCATTGAGTACCCCGTAATTTCATTTTTAAAATTTCATTTCAGTTCTACCCCCATTAAAATTAACTTCAGCATTTTTCAACAGGAAAAAGATCAAGTGAAGGCAAATCATCAGCCCATTATGAGCTGACAGCAATTTTTTTTTAAGTTTATCTGGTAATATCACTGACTAACTTCTACCCTTAATGAACTAAACATAAGAAACATCGGTATCTTCTAGTACTTTGAGAATACTTCTCTATCTTAGACCAGCTTTTTGTTAGAAACAGTACGACTGTGATATTTTTGTACAAACAAGCTTCTATATATTTCATAGACTTGACCTGTTAAGTGTGTTACTTAAAATCCTGCAAAACGTCTCCCTTCTTATCAGATTCTACCTATGGGCTACCCACCACTGTTTTCATAATTTTACTGTCTACCAACATCTCCTCCACCTGGCTCCACATGCCCTTCATCTCTCTCCTCACTTGGTTTCATCTGTTATCTCTTGAGCACTTAACGAACTTATTTCAGAAACATCTTTGATCAGAAAGTCCTTCTTGCTATTCTGTCAGATTTTGTTCACCAGGACTAAATGGTTAACATAAGTTTTGTGGAATTCATTGCCAAATCTCCCTAGATGCACCAATGCTCCTAGTACACAACTATCTCTCAGATATCTTATCTTTGCTTCGCTGAGTTGCAGTGAGGTTGCAAAGCATAATTTCCATCAGCCAAACTTACCATCTTCTCCTTGCACCTTGAGTCATGATGCCTACTTAGCTTCCATTCTGATTTCATCTCTGCCACTCCTTGCTCCCCACCCCAAAGTTCACTTGATAAGGCTCAGCAAGAATATACCCTGCGTGGAGTGAGATATGATTTAACAGCTCAGAGAAATACTACAGGCCAAAATTTATTGTTGTGCTTAATTGAAATTCCATACCCTCCTTTACCACGCGTGTTTATAATCCGTAACCAATTGTTACAACTAGCCTCTTCTTTGCAAGGTCATTCTGTTAACATAATCAGCCACCACAATCGGTGAACCTGCCTTCTGCCTATTATAAAGATCCACATATTTCATTTGCTCAAATGCTGCATGCTCTCAGCAACGTATGCTTGTAACTTTGAAGTACTTTTCACTAGTGGCACTTGTTATATCTTCATTTCCTCTGACGTACTATATCTATGTCTCAATTATTGATCCTTGATTTAGTTTTGATATCAACAGTCTTGTCAACATTAATGGTATACTTACTATAGAAACTGCTCTGCTCATTCATCACAATGTTGAATAAACTTCCCTTCTATAACTTCTACCATAATTGTTTTCCTTCCCTTGAAATTTTGTTTGAATGTAACTATTTTGGCTTGCTATATCCTGTCTAGACTTACCAAAAGCAATGTGTTCAACCCCCAGAATAATTCCTAAACTCTGCTGTCAGACATTTTGGAGTAGTTTAATAGCTATGATTTTGAACCTTTTATCGATTTCTATTGTAGTTTTGGTTCCATACTTTCTTTTCACTGGATATTTAACTTATCTTTCTTGGGTTGTTTGAATTTAAGTTTCACTTTGTAGACATCTAAGGCAATCTGTAGAGAGCAGGTGAACTGTTTGCCCTTGTGGGAAGCAAGGTGTGGAAACCAGAGGTAGATGCTGCTGGATTGTAGGATGTCCCAGTGATCATTTAGATTGTCCAGTTTTATTTAATAAGCTGCAGAAACCACATCCATTCACCTACCCAGACAATACAAATTCACTTCATCAAGGATAGTACATGTGCTTGTAACCCCTTTGGTATCATCACCTTTGTCGTGAACACCAAGGATCTTCGATTAAAAGAAGATGTTTTCCACGGTCCTAAGGGACTAGCAAATATCTTATCAATAACATAATGCATCATTTAAGCATACCTAGACAATTTGCAGCCAATAAGAATTAAGGTGCGCACTGTATATTTGTTTAAACGCACAAACAGCAAATATATGAATGTAAATCTTTGGATGACTTATTTGCATTAGAGCAAAGAAACTAGCATCACTGATATGAATTTTCTTAATAGTTTAATTAACAAAGCTAGCTTCACACTTAGCAACACAAGATTAGGCAGATCCTTGATATTCACTAAACCCATTACTCACATGGCTCTTATGACCATTAGATAGATGACTCTTTTATCCCATCAGGTTGGTCTGCATGCAAAGTGACTTGCCACACAAAAATTAAATGCAATTTCCTATCTACAGTATTTCCGGAAGAATTTAAACATTTGCTCTATTGTCATCAACAGTGCCTTAATTCCAAGCAAGAGCAAAGAATCTGTGTCATCTGAAGTCTCTAACCAGACGAGTGGCTACCAGTCGGGATACCATTCTGACGACACAGACACAGCTCCTTACAGCAATGAGGAAGCACAGCCAAAGGAAAACCACTGCAACTCACCAGCTGATTACAACCACGTGAGTCGATACAGTGCGCCACCTGTTTAGGAATCCAAACCGAAGGCAGTGGACGCCACCCTGTAGCAGCTTCATCTAAGCCACAATTGTATAAAGTTACCACATATATTTTGTAAAATATTGTCAAAAATGAACTTTAACTGTTCTAGATAATAGAACCATTATGAACATTGACAATATATATATATATATATCTTCATATGGCTGAAGATGGCCCTGGAATAATTCACAGTGAATCCATTATCTGCTCTTTAACCTATTGATGATGAATTTGTCAGGGTTGAACTGATTTCTGTCTTCTACATTCTGAGTTCAGATCCAGTGGCCTTGATTGTCCAACGTATAAGCTCTATCATGCAGCATACAAAGAAGAAACAAGGAAGTCAGAACACTGTCTGGAAAAATAGTGGCTAGCATCAATTGTTGTGTAGGTGGCCAACATTTCTTCACAATCAGGCATTCCATCAAGTTGCCTATTTCAAGCATCTCTAGGCAGAAGTAATGTTGACTGAAATACTGTACAATGAAAATTACTTGACATCTAAGACTTGGATCCAGACACAGGACAAAGCCATCTGCATGTATATATCGCATATTGCAAAGTACATTTCAACCTCTCCAATGGATACCTTTCCAGATTCTAGACATCAGAGTGTGTGCAGAGGAAGTGTGAGAAAGGACGTATAGGTAGGCATCTATTTATAGCAGCTGAATGTTGAATGTCTGCAGATTCACTAATACATCTAATATATTGAACACAGGTATAAACATTTTCATTGAATGAGAATACTGTAAACAGAGCAGTTTTCACTGCCATGGTTAAAGGAATCTTGGATTGACCCGCTTATCAGCTGGTACATACTCTTTCTCTTCAGCAACAATAAAATCACTTCCACACAAATGTATGTAAGCATCTAACTGGAAGTTTATAAAGATTGTAATGTGCTGTATATAATATATGTTGATCAAATTCATCTCTTTATTATTTTTGAATGTGAGTCTACAGAGTTTTAGTTATGAGCTGTACAATCAAATAGAAAAGACCTCAAAGAGATCAATGTAATATTTCATAAATGAACAATACAACACTTTATTACAAAGTTACATTGTTTAGTGAGAATGTTTGAGCTGTTCAGTTTAATTCTCTGATTCTGCCTTTTGTCTTTCAAAAGGTGAATTATTTTAAAAGACATATGATGTTATAAGTTAATAAACAGTTTTGCAAGGTAGCTCATGCTGTATATGTAATTTATATATATATAGCTTTTGTTGTGTTGCCGCGTGGCCTAGTGGGCAAGGCATCAGACTAGTAACCTGAAGGTCACTGGTTCAAGCCTCAGCTGAGGCAGCGTGTTTGTGTCCTTGAGCAAGGCACTTAACAACACATTGCTCTGTGACGTCACCAATGCCAGCTGCAAGCTGCATGGGTCCTAGTGCCTTCCCTTGGACAACATCGGTGGCGTGGAGAGGGGAAGGCCTGCAGCTTGGGCAACTGCTGGTCTCCCATACAACCCTGCCCAGGCCTGCGCCCTGGAAACTCCAGGCGCAGATCCATGGTCTCTCGAGACCGATGAATGCCACCACTAATATAGCTTTTGTACTTTGTTAGCTTTGTATCCAGTTTGTCAAGAATAATTTTATAGAAAATCAATATATGGTCATGAAAAAATTAGTCACTATTAAAGAAAATTTGCTTGCTGGCCAGGCCCTTAAATTCAGAGAACTAAGCAAATCAGATTGTTATCTGCACCCCTCATCCAGGCAGACTGTTAGGACAGTGTTTCCATCATCAGACGGATGAGATAGTGAAGGATATATATCTTTTTAGGGTGCTACTGCACATCCATCAGTAGCTGAAATTGTATGCTCATGGGTTCATTTTTTTCCATCTAACCCATTTTGTAATATATGTCTACTTGTCTTCAATGAGGGTATCCCAAAAAGAAATCAATTAAGCTAAACAGTATTGAGGAAAGCAACTGTAGTTTGGAGGCCTCATATCCTTGAGTATTTTTGCTTGAACACAAATCTAAATTTAACATTAAGGTGTCACTGCCTAGGAAACAAATCTAATAATGAACACTTCCATAAAAATACTGACATTTAATGAATAATTATTTCAGTTGTTTTGTTGAAGTAATGTGTCTCTTGACCCCCTGTTAGACGCTGCACAATGACCTCCGTGGTAAGGGAGTTCTGGCAGGTGCACAATGGGCAGCTGACCATTCTCACCAACTTTTGGTCTACCATTGAAATTTTTGGGGCTAATGGACACATCTTTTAAAATTTATGTCCATGATCATTTACTGATCTCATCCTTGAAGGATAACAGTATCATGGCTGATGAATATTTTCACACTAAATGCAACTCAAATCTCAAATATGAATGTACGTTGAATGTAAGATAAATCTATATCTAATTCATTTTAGAGTTCTTAGAAATTACTATGTATTAAAGATTTAATTCATTTTTAATAAATGTTTTTCATGTATCTTTTTGTGGTTATGGACTTATTCCTGCATTTTCAGTTTTGGGTTTACATTTAAAAAATTGAATCCCAGTACACATATTAAATACTCTCAAAGATATGACAGTCAAACAGCCCAAACTGCTTGAATGGAAATGGTATATGTCCTTTCCTCCTGTGAATAGAATTCCAAATATTCATTCAATTGTTAATCAATTTAGTTCAGGTCCAGAAGTACAAACTAAAATACTTAGTTCACAACACGTAAGCAAAGAAAGCAAGAAAAAAAGAATGTAGAAAATAAAGTTAATTTTCAAAATTCTCCAATACTCTTTCAGAGTAAATAATCAATGCCTAAGAAGGTGTTTGGCAGTACTAATTATAATCATGCAATTAAATTGACTTACACTTGAGTTGTGATGAACTCTCTGTCTTGTTCACTAGGATCTAATGATTACTTAGCACGTCGCTATGCATATGAGTAACGAATTTGAAAGAGCAAGATTTTTGGAACAGAATAATTTGAAACCAAGCTTCCTGGTTTCCATATTAACTGTTTGAATATGGACAACAGAAGCTGCGGTCCAATTTGCATATTTTACTTGGGTGTTTTAAAGAACATCCTCCAGTTTTCTTCCATAATATGTTAGGCCTTATTACCCTGGTGGCCTGCCTGGGCCTTGATGAGTGCAGCTGCAGGAGTGGTCAGGTGGAGTTGAGAGACAATGGTTAGTAGGAGACAGGTTGAGACAGGTAATAGGTGAGAGGAAACTACTTTGTTGTTACAATTGCTTCCACTTCACCTGTGAGTCGGCTGGTGTGATATACTATGTCCAGTGCTTCCGGTGCGGCCTTCTATATATTGGTGAGACCTGACACAGACTGGGAGACCGTTTCGCTGAACACCTATGCTCTGTCTACTAAAGAAAGAAGGATCTCCCAGTGGCCATACATTTTAATTCCACGTCCCATTCCCATTCTGATACGTCTATCCCTGGCCTCCTCTACCATCAAGATGAATCCACAATCAGGTTGGAGAAACAACACCTTATATACCGGCTGGGTAGCCTCCAACTTGATTGCAAGAACATTGAGTTCTCTAGCTTCTGTTAATGCCCCCCTCCCCTTCTTACCCCATCCTTTTATTTATTTATCTATCTATCTATATCTATCTAGTTATTTGTTTGTTTATTTATTTATTATTTTCCTTTTCTTTTCTCTCTCTGTCCCTCTCACAATCACTTCTTGCCTGCTCTCCATCTCCCTCTGGTGCTCTCCTCCACCTTTCTTTCTCCCTAGGCCTCCTGTCCCATGATCCTTTCCCTTCTCCAGCTCTGTATCCCTTTTGCCAATCAACTTTACAGCTCTTAGCTTCATCCCGCCCCCTGCTGTCTTCTCCTATCATTTCCGATCTCCTCCTCCCCCTCCCTCTTTCAAATCTCTTACTATCTTTTCTCTCAGTTAGTCCTGACGAAGCATCTCAACCCGAAACGTCGACTGTACTTCCTATAGATGCTGCCTGGCCTGCTGCGTTCCACCAGCATTTTCTGCGTGTTGCTTGAATTTCCAGCATCTGCAGATTTCCTCGTGTTTGCGTTCCAAGTGAAATGCCTGTTCATAATATGATGTTCACTGTGACTATGATCAAGTCATCATTCCTCTTTGTCCTACTTGATGTCTTGACAGCATTGAATCTTCCCACCAACATGACTTCCTACAGTTATCTTCTTCCATTCTTACCATTTTAAACATAGTAATGTGGTGACCCACTTTCTGCGCAGGCGAACCGTCTCACAAGTAGCCAGTGCGCAGGGGGGAGACTTTGTTAATCCACCTCTGACGCCATTTCCACCCAGAAAGGGCGGGCGCTAGGGATTAAATGCCAGCACCGTGAAGTTTGAATAAACTAGTCTCCAAATGACTTACCGACTGCGTGTCGTTATTTCAGCGCTGTGTGTAGCACATCGCTACATTGGTGACCCCGACGGGCCAAACGGGATTTGGACCAAAGATGACCGACTGTTCATCTGTTCACGCAGTTTTGCTAAAACTGCCGACTTTCTGGACGCTGCAACCATGCGTGTGGTTTAGCCAAGCAGAAGCCCAGTTCCAGATTCGGCAGATATCCTCTGATTCCATGCGTTACTACCATGTGGTGAGCGCCCTTGACCAGGAGACGG
Organism: Hypanus sabinus; assembly: GCF_030144855.1. NCBI lineage: Eukaryota > Metazoa > Chordata > Chondrichthyes > Myliobatiformes > Dasyatidae > Hypanus > Hypanus sabinus. The sequence continues at coordinate 53,719,607 of NC_082719.1, read as the reverse complement.
CCACCCAGGTTGCAGATTTCATACAGTCGCCCCCGGAAGAAGGCAAATATGAAGCATTCAAACCGCTGCTCATTGGGTCCTTTGGCCTCTCACGGCGTGAGCGGGGTGCCCGCCTGCTTCACCTGGACGGTTTGGGAGACAGACTGCCATCAGCATTGATGAACGAGATGCTGTCCCTGGCTGACGGACACAAGCCCTGCCTCATGTTCAAGCAAGCGTTCCTAGAGTGACTGCCCGAGGACATACATCTGCTGCTGGCCAACACAGATTTCAGCGACCCCCGGAAGGTGGTGTCCCGGGCAGACATGCTGTGGAAAGCCAAGAGGGAGAGCGTGGCGTCCGTCGGTCAGATTACCAGACCAGGCCCGGCAGGGAGGCACACACAACACAGAGGCAGGAGTGAGGAGGCCAGTGAACAGTGGTGTTTCTACCACCAGCGGTAGGGCACAAAAGCCCACTGTTGTCACCCACCCTGCAAGGGCCAGCTGCCACTAATGACTATGGTGGCTGGCCACCAGGAGAGTCTCTTGTACGTCTGGGACAAAAAATCGGGACGCCACTTCTTGGTCGACACCAGAGCGGAAATCAGCATCTTGCCCTCGATGGGGTACGACACACGCAACAGGAAGCCAGCACCCACCCTGAGGGCCGCAAACGGCAGCACGATACAGACCTATGGCACCCGCACAGTGCAGCTGCAGTTCGGCGCCAGCCGGTTCACGTGGGACTTCACACTGGCCACGGTGGCCCAACCACTCCTGGGGGCGGACTTCTTGCGAGCTCACAGCCTGCTGGTCGACTTTCAAGGGAAAAGACTGGTACATGCCGAGACTTTCCAGACATTCTCCCTGGGTGAAGCCAAGTTGCCGGCCCCACACCTGGACTCCATCACGCTGTCGGACAACGAATTCACCAGGATCCTGGCGAATGTCCATCGATTCTGGCACCGCAGTTCACGGTAGCCATGCCCAGACACGGGGTACAGCACCACATTCCGATCCAGGGACCACCCCTCCACGCCCGCGCACAAAGGCTCCCCCCAGAAATGCTCCACCTTGTGAAGGAGGAGTACAAGAGGATGGAGGAATTGGGGATCGTACGGAGGTCCTACAGCCCATGGGCCTCCCCCCTGCACATGGTGCCCAAAGCAGCCGGGGGTTGGAGACCATGTGGCGACTACCGCAGACTGAACGAGGCTACCACTCCAGACCACTACCCTGTGCCGCACATACAGGACTTTGCAGCAAACCTGCATGGGGCAAGAATCTTTTCCAAAGTAGACCTCGTCCAGGGATACAATCAAATCCCGGTACACCCTGAAGACATCCCCAAAACAGCACTCATCACCCCGTTTGGCCTGTTCAAGTTCCTCCAAATACCATTCAGCCTGAAGAATGCCGCACAGACGTTCCAGCGGCTAATGGACGTGGTGGGACGCGACCTGGACTTTGCGTTCATCTACTTGGTCGACATCCTTATAGCCAGCAGTTGTCATCAGGAGCATCTGTCCCACCTCCGTCAGCTCTACTCACGCCTGAGTGATTTCGGCCTCACGATCAACCCGGCCAAATGCCAGTTCAGACTTGACACCATCGACTTCCTGGGACACAGGATTACCAAAGACAGGGCAACACCTCTGCACGCCAAGGTAGATGTGATCCGCCACTTTGACCGGCCCAACACGGTCAAAGGCCTGCAGGAGTTCGTTGGTATGGTGAACTTCTACAACCATTTCCTCCCTCAGCAGCCCATATCATGCGCCTTTTGTACACCCTGATGTTGGGTAAAGGCAAGGACATTACTTGGGATGAGGAGGCCACGGCGGCTTTCGTTAAAGCCAAGGAAGCCTTGGGAGATGCTGCGATGCTGGTGCACCCCAAAACGGACGTTCCGACTGCACTCATGGTGGATGCATCTGACACAGCAGTCGGTGGGGTGCTGGAGCAGCTCATCAAGGGGCGCTGGCAACCCCTGGCATTCTTCAGCAAGCACTTACGACCACCCGATCTCAAGTACAGTGCTTTCGACCGGGAGCTGTTGGCACTGTATCTGGCAATCTGGCATTTCAGGTACTTCTTAGATTCACCGCGTTCACAGACCACAAACCGTTGACCTTTGCATTCACGAAGGTGTCCGATCCCTGGTCAGCTTGCCAGCAGCAACGTCTGTCCTACATCTCCGAGTACACGATGGACATCCAGCATGTCTTGGGAAAGGACGACGTCATGGCGGACGCACTCTCCAGACCAGCTGTCCAGGCCCTGTCCCTTGGGGTGGAATATGCAGCACTGGCAGAGGCGCAGCAGGCAGACGACGAGATGCCCAGCTACAGGACCGCAGTCTCGGGTTTGCAGCTGCAGGACTTTCTCGTAGGCCCAGGTGAGAGGACCCTCCTGTGCGACGTGGCTACCAGCGAACCTCGCCCCATCGTCCTGGCAGCCTGGAGGCAGCGAGTTTTTGACTCCATACATGGTTTGGCGCACCCATCTATCAGGACAACCATCTAGCTGGTCTCCAGCAAGTTCGCGTGGCACGGACTTTGCAAGCAGGTCAGTGAATGGGCCAGAACGTGCGCGCAGTGCCAAACAGCCAAGGTGCAGCAGCACACTAAAGCCCCACCACAGCAGTTCGAACCCACCCACCGGAGATTCGACCACATTCATGTGGATATCGTGGGCCCCCTACCAGTGTTAGCAGTACCTCCTAACTATGGTAGACCAGTTCACGAGGTGGCCAGAGGCAGTCCCGCTCACTGACACATCTGCCGATTCCTGCGCCCGAGCACTGATCGCAACCTGGGTAACACGCTTTGGGGTACCGGCCCACATTACCTCTGACAGAGGCTCCCAGTTTACCTCCAGCCTGTGGTCGGCTGTGGCCAGCCTGTTGGGAACGCAGCTACACCACACAACTGCCTACCACCCACCGTCGAACAGACTGGTGGAACGCTTCCACCGTCACTTGAAGTCGGCTCTCATGGCCCACCTGAGAGGATCTAACTGGGTGGACGAGCTTCCCTGGGTCCTGCTTGGAATCCGTACAGTGCTCAAAGAGGATCTGCACGCCTCATCGGCCAAGTTGGTGTACGGCACGCCCCTGGCCATCCCAGGAGAACTCATACCAGCCCCAAGGGGGCAAGAGGAAGAACCCGCAGCAGTCCTGGACAGACTATGCGAAAGGCTCGGCAACCTGGCCCCCGTACCAACTTCACAGCATGGACAGACCCCGACCCATGTACCCAAAGACCTGAAGAACTGTAAGTTTGTGTTTGTACGAATGGGCGGACACTGGGCATCGCTACAGCGGCGGTACGAGGGGCCATTCAAGGTAATCAACAACAGCGGGTCCACGTACATTCTGGACATTGGGGGGGAAAGAGGAGGTTTTCACGGTGGACCGACTCAAACCAGCCCATGTGGACTTGGCGCAGCCGGTCGAGGTTCAGGCACTGTGGCGCAGAAGCAGACCTCCCAAACAGAGGCTGATCCAGACTGTGAACATTGGGGGGGGGGGGTGTATCGCTGGTTCTAGGGGGGGGTGTTATGTGGCAACCCACTTTCTGCGCAGGCGAACCGGCTCACAAATAGCCAGCGCGCGGGGGGAGACTTTGATAATGCACCTCTGATGTCATTTCCGCCTGGAGAGGGTGGGCGCTAGGGATTAACTGCCAGCGCCGCGAAGTTTGAATAAATTAGTCTCGAAATGACTTACCGACTGCGTGTCGTTATTTCAGCGCTGCGTGTAGCACATCGCTACAGTAAGACCATAGCTGACAGAAGAAGATCCTTCTTCAGTGTAATCAGGAAATCCTTTTGTGTCCGTCTTATTCCTCATCTGCACTGTGCTCTTAGCAACAATGTGCCAACACATGCTGTATGTATCGTGTCTCATGTACATAGAGGTCATTCAGGTAAACAGGAATACATGAGTAATGCATGCCTGCCATCACATAGAACTTATGTCTTTGAGACAATGCTGATTGCAGCATTCCTTGGATATTGGTGTGAATAACATTGGGAATCCTTTATCCTATGAGCTACGGGGCCTTATATTTCAAGTTCCAGATGTAGTAGGGGAGAAATGAATTCCCCAGACAAGGGATCAATTGTCTGCACCTGGACTGTAAATTGGCTGATGCCATTGATATACCTCAGGGAGGTGAAGTGGAACCAGAGATTAAAAAGAAAAGAGATCTAGTAATGAGCAATAAGCAGTCAATGCTTTAAGTCTGGCTTCAGTTCATCTTGCATGGTAGCAAGCATTTTCCAGTGAGGAACTTCCCAGGGGAACTGTAGGCATAGTCTTGACTCATACACTCCGTTCAGAATGTAACATCCTTCCCTGCTTTAAGGCTTTGCTTTTAAACTCATTCAAAAAGCAGAAGGTGGACACATTCCTCATATATATCTACCCTATAAATTTATTTTAATGTAACAGCTTATGGTCGCAGTACAATCCAAGTTCTTTTGAAATGACAAAAAGCCATTTTCATTTGCAAAACAAAAATTCTTGATAGCTGCGTCCAGAATAGAAAAAGATGGTTAAACATGTGCTTATTCACCTAATATACTACTGTTGTAACCGCGTATTAGCAATAACCATAATGCCGGCTGTCAGTTGGAAAAGCAGATGTTATCCAATAAATCATTAGTGATTCATTATAGATTCCAGCTAAAAGTGTATCACATTTCAGAGGTTACTAATTAGACACAGAGAACATGGAGCTGGCTCACATTAAGTGATAATTATGTACATTAGTGCATTGAAAGTAATGCTATCAATGGAAGTCAACTTAGAAAGTAACAAGGCAGAAGTTTGCTAAGTCTTCAAGTTGAATAGCATAGAGACGGATTCTTTGGCCAACTGGGTATATGCTGATCTTCATGCCGCATCTATACTAATCCCACTTCCATATTCCATACTCTGACATTTTGTTAATGTTCCTGCCTCCACCATCTCCTCTGGGCTGCTCAATCCAGAAACCAGCTATTCTTTGTGTGAAAAAAATTACCCTTCAGATCCCTCTAAACTTCCTCTCTCCCATCTTAAATTCCGCCCTTCAGCTGGGAAACAAACTCTGGATGTCTGTGCCTTTAAAAAGTGTATACGACCTCGATCATGTCACCCTTCAGCCTCCTGTGCTCCAGGAGAAACACGCCCAGTCTATCCTGCATCTCAGACAACATGCTTGTGAATCTTCTCACACCCTCTCCAACTTAATCACATCTGGCACCTGCGAGCCTTCTCATTCCCACCCTCCCCACACCTTCTTTATAGGGCCCCCGCCCCCTCCCTCTTCAGTCCTGATGAAGGGTCTCGGCCTGAAACATTGACTGCTCATTTCCACAGATGTTGCCCGACCTGCTGAGTTCCTCCAGCGTGTTGTGTGTGACGTTTTGACATTGGTGGCTTGAGGAGAGGGTGTCTTCTATTCCCAGTGCATGTCCTGACTCTACATTCTGAGAGTCCCGAGTCTATATACCGAAATTTTCTAGTCTACATTGAGTTTCTCCAGTATCCATTCCAAGGTTTTCAAGTCACAAGTACACAGGTTCCCAGCATTGTGGTCCCGTGACTCAGGTCTGCATAACTAATGAGCACTTCAAGCAAGCTTATCAATTGATTCAACAAATCATCATTCAACATTGTAAATTCTGGAATAGCCCTCCTCCAAAAGCTGATTCCCTGGCTGGAGTGTGCAGGTGTATGGGTGGGGTGGCCCTATCAAGAGTATTTTTAACCTCTTGATGAAATTCATGGTACAGACTGGGAAAATTGAACTTTCATGTAGCAAATTAAACAGATCCACAGAGAACCAGCTGGTTTAGAGATGAAAGGAACATGTCTATGCTGCCTTGATCTGTAAAATCGAGAGTATCTCCTAATTGCCTCTGGAAAAGTTCTGAAAGATAAAACACTGAGCAAGATTTGAAAAGGTTCCTTCCCTGATTTTCAAGTTTCATGGTTTCAAGGTTGCCAAGGACTTTTCTCTGTTCCCAAGATTTTTTCCCCCAATCGTTTCCAAGGCTTATTAAATGTGTTTAGGATTTTTCAATACCCTCGCCATCTTGAGGACTCCCAAGCCTCCCTCCCAGTCCCACCTGAGGTTTTTTGATCTCACTCAAGGTTCCCTGGTCTCTCAGTCTCTCTGGATCCCTGTCTACCTGCCTCTCGAGTTCCCCATACCTCTCTTTCAAGCTCCCCAGGTCTCTCAAGTCATCCCTGGATCTTGAATTTTCAGGTCTTCCTGGGCCATCACATGCGAGCTATAGGGAGGGGCGGAGTGCTGTAGTAACTTCTTCAGGCCTGTGTGAGGCACCAGAGAGCATTGGGCGCTGAGGTTTTTAGAGCACCTGAATTGATTAATTGTTGATTAACAAGGTGTTAATGGTTAAGAGCTCCCTGTGTTTTTTTTCGAGCGACTCACTCTTTGTAATGCAGTTTCCCCGGTGCTTTCTAAGTTGTTGAAGTTTAGCTTGATAGGCTTAGGGATTCTGAGTTAGTTCTATTATTGAAACAGATGCCTGATCAGCTCCAATTGGAGGGTCCTCATTTTTGAGAATGATTTGTCGCATGGTGTCACTTGGTCGAGCTACTCTTGTTTCCGTCTCTACATGAAAGTCTTTGGCTCTGATATTGGCGGTGCACACCATGGCACCATGACCCAGTTGGACAAGGGTCTGTGGCGCCTCAGGGGCTGTGCCTAGAGGGGGGGGGCCTTGTCACAACCACGGAGTCAGCAGCATGGTAGATATGGCAATTGAACTTGTTCATATGCACATGTCAGCTAATTATTTCATTGTGATAGTATTTAATTCCATTCATTCCGTTATAGTATTTGTCGAGACTTGAACACAGCAACGCTTCGCTGCCTGCTTGCATTTGGCCTGAGGAACTGGACTGTTGAGTCAACTGACTGAAGACTAGCGGTATTCGCTTTATATTTAGCTGTTCTTTTCAGCCGCAGTGCAGGCTTCATTTTCCATTTGAGAGTTTTAGTTAATGGCCCCGTTTGGCTTAATGTTTATTGTGTTCTTTCCCCATAACACCGTTCACATTAAAATCTAAACTATCGACCAGCGTCAGTGTCTCTCACTTTGCACTTGGGCCATATCCAAACCTGGTGACAAAAATAACATAAAAGCAGGAACTCTGAATGGATAGCATCTGCATTTCTTATATATTTCTTAAAGCAATACTTTGTTGCAAAGACAATACCTCCACAGAAAAATATATACTCAGTGACCACTTTATTAGGTACATCTGTACATCTTGTAATGCAAATATCTATTCAGCCAATCACATGGCAGCAACTCAATGCAAAAGCATGCAGACATGGTCAACAGGTTCAGTTGTTGGTCAAACCTAATATCAGAATGGGGCAGAAATGTAATCTAAGTGACTTTGACCATGGGATGATTGTTCATGCCGGGCAGGATGGTTTGAATGTCTCAGAAGTTGCTGATCTCCCAGGATTTTCACGCACATTCTCCAGAGTTTACAGAGAATGGTACATAAAACATCCAGTGAGTGGCGGTTCTGTGGATGAAAATGCCTTGTTAATGAGAGAGGTCAGAGGAGGATGGCCAGACTGCTTCAAGCTGACAGGGAAGTGACAGTAATTGAAACAGCCAGCCACTACAACAATAGCATGCAGAAGAACATCTCTGAATACACAACACATCAAACCTTGAAGTGGATGGGCTACAGCAGCAGAAGACCACGAACAAATGTGTATATGCATTTGTATACCCTTAATGCACTACATTTACACATTAAAAGTCTTACATAGAGTTGACTAATTTTATTTTAGAGGAGACCACCTGAACTTTGGCTTCTCAGACATTATATATGTTTACATAGGAGCTTTGCTAAGGTGATATTCCAAACTAGTCTTCCCCTGGAAAACACGTACAGTATGCCTGGATGTTGAAAGTGTTGGTTAGAAACACTAAGTCATGGATACTTGTTTTTGCCGAAAATCACCAAGCGTTCACTAAAGACTGGTATTCTAGCATTGATTGAACCTGCCTCAGGATATAGTCTTTGTAAATGGCATATAAAATACAATGCTATGTGTAATCAAACTACTGAGGTGAGTACAAAGTAAGACAGATACTGTGTGTCTCCATGTACCTTCCATGCAAAGGCAATTCCACCAGGAATGACATCAGCACAAGGATGTTGGAATTAGCCCGCATGATGTTCTTTTTGTCCAGCTCTTTATTTTAGAATGGCCATATCTTCTGCATCATCCAATCCTTGCTCTACAAAATGTTCCAAGAGTTTTATCTGTGAGGAGTAGACATACTAGATAGCTGGCTTTAGTGCATTATTGGGTCTTGGGCCCCAAGAGACAAGTCAGCAAATGATTCAGCCGCATTTGCTGCTGCTGCGGTTAATGAGGTAAGGCTGCTTTGTCAACAGGTCTGAAACTGCTCTTCCATTTTGTAGGGGAAACCCTTGAGTGTGTCTACTCCAATTGTGTCCCCATTGCTGGACCTTGACTTGGCATAGGAGCAGATTTATTGACAACAGCAAATTGGCTAAGTCAACATTAGTTTGATCTGGACAGCTAGTGTGCTGAAGCCAGAAAAAGACACTTCAAACAAATCTCAACCCAGAGCCAACCGAATTATTTGTGATTTAACCTTCTTCTGTGATTAGGAGGCTTTGGCAAATAATACCATGCCCTCATAAGATTTGACAATGCCAACAAAGTTAATTTTGCAGTTTTATAACAGAAACTTCAGTTTTCTTTTTCAGTTTGGCCTGAGTACTTCTTCAACACTACATTAACATCTATATCCACCTTCTTGAACTAGAGTCTGCAAGTTTAAAGTAAGTGGTTGCTTTCCTGATCAGTGATTAGAAGCAGTGCGAAATGGCTCCTAAATGGCTGAAGGATATTAGTGGCTGGATAAGATACGGAGGTAGAATTCTTGTAGCTAATACTACCACCATTTACTAATTAAAATAAATTACCCTGCATTTATCAGTGGCACCCATATCTTATCTGTTAGAACTAAGGGAGATTTAAGCATTTATTGTACTGCGCCACCACAAAAACACCATTGTTCCTGTTCTTGGCTTTATTTCATCAGTAGGATTTTCAGATAAGGTGCTGCAAGCCTCTAATTTTAAAATTATCATATTTATTCAAATTAATATTGATAGTACCACGACGTGGTGCATTGATTATGAGTTATTGGTTTGTCATGGATAGTTTGAAACTGTGGCAGAATTTTTTGACTTGTGGTTGTTAACACAGTTATAATCACACTTCAGAGTTTGACCCTCTGCTTAAATATAAAAGAATAGTGAAGATGTACATACCCTTTCCCTACATGAAAATTTAAGATAGGTCAACAGTAAAATGCCAAGGTAATGGTGTATTGAAAAGAATTAGTAATCCTAAAACAAATTGATTCAAAAATGGCCTTGTTTGAAGAGTGAATCTTAATCCCTAATTACTGTTCAAATTTTATTTGAACATCACTGACTGCAAAACAGTCTATTATATCTAAATATATGGTGTTTTAGAAGGTAACACTTAAAGAAAATGCTAAATAAAAGAAACTAGAAATGTTTGCAAGTGGTAACAGAATAATATTTGACTAAAATGACTGGAAATAGTTCTTAGCAGAAGAGATGAAATTTAAATCAGTGCTCATTTGCCATTAATTGGTGACCTAATTTAAAATTTTAAAAATACTTAAAATATGCACAAAATATTTCAAAATGAATTGGAGTGCAGAACATTTTTGTAAGAGTACTGAAAAGCTTTGGCCAGAAGTTCAACTTAATCTTTGTTACTTGCAGATCTATTTTGTCTGTCCATTGAAGTGATCATTGCAAACATATGTGCAAGCTTATAAGCCTTTTACCCAGACTTTAGTGGTGGCATGGAACCTTATTTGTACCAGGAATTTCGGGCTTGTGATGAGATCCAAATCCTCATGACAAAATTACCCCTGCAAACACACCTCCCCCAGCCACCTTTTTAATAGTAAACTTCAATCTGGTAATATCTCTGTTGGTCTTGAATATTAAAAATGGCACCTGTTGCGTATAATCTCACGACAAGGAATTGGTCACCTATGGCTGAGATAAGAAGGAATTTCTTCTTTCAGAGGACTTTTATTCAAGGCTGAGATATATTTTTGGACTACGTATGGGGGAAACAAGAATTATGGGGATGGGTAGGAGAATGAGATGGACACCTAGGTCATCCCAAAAGTGATTTTCTTGATTAGGAGAGAAGTTCAGGAGGCAATCAGAATGTTCTACTTTATATTGTTCTCTGCTTTGCACCTTAACACAAAAATTATGGCTTGGCCACTTTCCATTGTGTAGGAGTTATGTTTTGGAATGCTAAGAGGATGTATAAAGAGAATGTATAAAACAATGAAACCAGATATTGATAATGAGCAATAGAAGTTGGCTGTATAATTGGATGGTTCCACATTTGGTGATCATGCTTCAGCTGCCAAAACTTATGGTCTGAAATTCCCTTTGTAAAGCTTTCCTCATTGCCAGCTCTATTTCCTCCTTTATGTTATTGCTTAAAACCTAGTTCCTCAATTAAACTTGGCTATGAACCTAACATGGCTTGATGGCAAATGCAGTTTGACAATAAAACCATAAAATGCTGGAATAATTCAGCAACTCGGCAGTATCTATGGGAAGGAATTCAGTAAATGTCTCAGTTAAATTATTTTTTTTTACTGATACAAGAACATACAGTAGGAGAAATAGAAGCAGGAGGCCACCAAACAGCCGCTGATATATCTTCAGTCACTTGATAAATCTGGCTAAGCCAGTTTCCCATCCAATGCCTGGCCAGTTATCAAAGCCCATAATTCCCTGAGTTTGATACAGAGATGAGGATGAATTTCTTTAGCCAGAGCATGGCGAATCTGTGGAATTCATTGCCACAGGAGATAGTGGAGGCCGAGCCATTGGGTATATTTCAGGAAGAGGTTGATAGATTCTTGATTAGTCAGGGCATGAAGGGATATGGGGAGAAGGCAGGAGATTGGGGCTGAAAGGGAAATGGATCAGCCATTGATGAAATGGTGGAGCAGACTCGATCAGCCAAATGACCTAATTCTGTTCATATATCTTATGATCTCCTATGGCCTTATTCACCTTCTTCATCAGCCTGATTAACTTTGTCACTACTTTCAACTATGGATTTGTACTCCCCTCTGCTGTGTAATATTCCTCAGAAGCCTGTCATCCACTGTATATGTCCTGCCCTGGTTTAACTTCACAAAGTGCATCACTTTGAACGTATCTGTTTTAACTTCCCTCTTGCATCCCTTAGTCCATTTTCCCAGTTGAAATATGGTAGATCCCATTGTAGCCTGAGACAAACTACTTCATTGTCCTGTTGCAGTAGTCCACAAGTTTACTAATTATGCCACACGTTCCTAAGCCAAACAAGGGATGCAGAACTGATCTCCGCAGGACACTATGACTTACAGGCTTCCAACCTGGAAAACTATCTTCCCCTTCCAGCCTTCACCAAGCACATGTCATCTTACCAACGGGATCAACCTATCATGTGGGACCTTGCCCTTGCAAGCAACACCTAGCACCTTAACCTCATCAATCCTCTTGGTAATCTCTTCAAAGACTCAACCAACTTTGTGAATCATGGTTTCCCATGCAATAAACTGTGACTATCCTTCATCTGTCCTTGTCTTTCCAAATGTAGACAGGACCTGTCTCTCAGAAGTCCATCCTGTAACATCACCCTCCTTAAGTTGGCCTCTGCAAACCTTTGCAATATCATGTGCCTTCCGGTTTCAATCTAACACCGTCCCTAATTTTCTTAGCTGGCTACGGGTGATGCAGACATTTTCCACTTTGAAGTATACTTCAGAGAATTATTTCTTTAAATGTCAGCACTACTGATCTGCAATGTTACCCAACAACTATTTTCTGCCCTGTAGAGGCTTCAGAAAATTTGGAAATATTCTGATATTTATAAGTTGAAGTTAGGTGAGAAGAGGATCATGTGGAGTATAAGAAACAACAAATTGATTTTGAGCAGGAATTAACAAAAGTTGCATTAATACAATATATAATAGGTGCACTTTGGGATTTTCAAACATGTTCAATGAATTGATGCAATCTTTCTTAGATTGGCAAGATTAGCAATTTAGTTAGATATCCGTGTGAACAGTCAAGAATTTTACATAAATAACAGAGCTTCAGTATTTTTCGACCCCAGTTTACCTTCCTTTCCAGCCTGTGACTTCCTTTGGAATGATCTGTTGCATAGTGAATCCAGTCACGAAGAAGCAAGAGGAAGTTTTTAATTAATGTCAGTTAAAAATAGTTTTTCTCAAGGAAAACAATTTCCTTTGCGATCTATAAAGCTGTTTGTTTGCTTTGAGGTATCAAGAAGGTTTGACTCTTGCTGGTCTACTGCAAAGCATACTACAGGAATGTTTCTGCATTGCTTAGCACTTCATCAGTCCAACAATTTAGTATCAAGTTCTTATCTATGCCATCTTGTATGAAATTACCTAATTCATGGCAAAGCAAGGATTGAACTTAATACTTGGGATACTGAACCACAGTTAAAAAAAATCTAAATCTGAATCAATATTTGTTTTCCTGAATCTTCAAGTTTGATTGACTTCTCCAACTGACTCCCTATGTCCTTTATACCTTCCTCTTTTCATGTTTCTAAGCAACTTCCATAAGAAATTACAGACTCAGAAGGGTGGACCAAAGTCAAGATGGCACTAAATGGTGATTCCTTTGCTTGCATCTTTGGAAACAGCTCTATTTCTATCTTTGATTTATCTTTCTTTCCTTTTTTCAAGGTTCTCTTGAAGACCCTATTTGGAGTTATGCTCTGACTTCAGTTCTTTGTGAGAATAGGACCCGTTCTCAGGGCCTCACGACCGGCTGCTTTTTGATATCCCAAGAACGAGGCCTGGAAGATTAGTGCACCTTTAGGGTTCCAGATTTTCGTGGCTCTGGAGACATGCTGATTCTAGGCCAGTGCCCCTGACTAAGGCGTCACGAGAGAAACAGAACATCGGGAGCAGAGAGTTAGCTGCCATTGGTTGTGTGTCCAGAGACCTGGGCCTTTCTGGGGCCGACTCTGTAGGCTCAGAAAAAGTGATTCAACGGACTTTTAACATCATAAATCACCGAATTGTTTGTTTTTTCGCTGTGAAACAGGGACACTTTTCCCCTTATTAGGGAGAGAGAACCTGTGGTATGCCAAATTACTGGGTGATTAAGTAGTCTTTGGGGTATTGCAAGTCCTGTGTCTATATTGATGCTTGCTGCATGCTTGAGTGCTTGGTGGAGGGTACGGATGCTTTTTGCTGGTGGGTGTGGGGTTGGGGTTTGTTGTCTTGCTACTGCTTGTGCATAGGAGGGGGGAGCTAGGGGGTCTTTTAACTGTCATTCATTCTTTGGGATACTCTTTATGTTTTCATGGTTGCTTGCAAAGAAAAAGAATTTCAAGATGTATATTGTACATATTTCTCTGACAGTAAATGTACCTATTGAAACCTATTAATCTGCAATAGATTAGTGCAAAAATTTCTAATCTTTTTCTGCATTTGGATCTTCTTTGAATCATGAATACTTTTTCCAATTATTTTAAACTTCTGCCTTGTACCAAATTCCCTACGTTACCACCTCATGCAAACAAACCTGATATGATGGGCAAGATAACAAATTAGTGCAGACCTGTGAAGTTCATGAATTTCACCAAGGAATATTTCAAAGCATAGCCTTTCCTTCATTGTCAGTAAGAACCAGCAATTGATTGTGGGCTTCAAGTTCCCTGGGTGCCAACATCTTTGAGATTTATCATAAGCCCAACGTATTGATGCAATTATAAAGAAGGCACGTCAGAGACTATATTTCTTGAGGTGTTTGAGCATATTTAGTAGGTCACTAAAGATATTTCCAAATTTCCACAGATGTACCATGGAGAGCGTTCTAACTGGCTGCATCACCATCTGTTATGGAGGGGCAGCTGCACAGGATTGGAAAAAGTTGCAGAATGTTGTAAACTCAGTCATTTTCATCGTGGGCAGCAGCCTCCCCAGCTTGGACACTTTCAAAAAGGGATGACTCAAAATAGCAACATCCATCATTAAGGACCCCCGTCTCACAGCACAGGATCATGAATACACACACTCAATGTTCAAGGAACAGCTTCTTCCCCTCCATCATCAGATTTCTGAATGGACAATGAACCCATAAACACTTCCTCAGGACTTCCCCTCTCCCACCCTTTTTGCACTAATTATTTAATTTACTTTATTATAAATTTATATATACTTATTATAATTTATGGCTTTTATTACTGTGTATTGCAATTTACTGCTGCAGCAAAACAACAAATTTCACGATGTATGCCGGATTCTGTTTTAACTCAATGTGGAAGGAAGCCATCCCTGAGATAATGCAATTATCTGTGACAAACTAAGAAAGTTAGGGGTGGTGAAAGAACAAGCACACCATACTGCTAACGTTAGTGGTAGGCCAAAGTGATGGAAATTTTTATGCATCAGTAAATAATGGCAAAAATATTATGAAGAGCAAGAAGGTAGAGTATGAGAATATACTAACCAATAATGAAATAACACACAGATATAACTTCTGCATAGGCAAGACTCCACTCCACAAGCAACGAGTGGAACCTGAGGGCAGATCTCGGCAGACAGCTACAGTTCCCCAAGGAAATCGCCACCACATCTCTCTCCCCAGATATAGTACTGTGGTACACGGCCACCAAGACAGTTCTCTTCATTGAGTTTACCATCCCATGGTAGGAAAGAGCGGAAATGAGTGGAAGAAGCAGAAGTACTCAGACCTGGCATCTGAGTGTAATGAAGCTGGCGGAGGACCATCATCTGCCCTGTGGAGATAGGATAACGGGGCTTCATTGGCACATTGACAACAGGGTTACTCTGTAATATGGCAGAGACTGGAGCGAGGTTCAGGAGGACCACCAGAGAGAGGCAGAAAAGGGCTGTGGCTGAGGAGGAAAGACAGAAATTGGGGGACCATCTAACCCCACTAGAAACTGCAGAGTGTGGCACTGCCACCAGGAGATATACCGGGGCTAAGGGAGCAAAGCATCAATGAGGAGTGGTCCGGGCTAATGACCCTGCAGCAGACTGAAGGGCGCTGCTGGAAGTGTGGCAGACAGCAATGCCAAGCAGGAAGCAACAACCAAGCAGGACACTGGCTCTTGAAGGAGTCCTCAATGGTGGGCAGAAAGGACGTAAGAAATCATAGGGCAATCACACACAGTATCAACATAGTTTTATGAAAAGCAAGTCATATTTGACAAATTCACTAGAATTTGAAGATGCAAAAAAAATTGGGTGGAAACAATAGTTGTAGTGTATTTGGATTTCCAGGCGGTGCTTGGTAAGATGCTACATAAAAGGTTACTGCGCAAGATAAGAATAGGAGGCAAAATATTGACATGAGTAATAGAGCAGCTAATGAAGTGAGTTGGGATAAGTGCATCATTTCTGGAGTGGTAGTCAATAACTAGTGAGCTGCAGAGGTCAGTGCAGGGGCTTCCTCTAGTTTGACTTTGTTGAAGGGATTAAATGCAAAGCAACAAAATCTGCTGATAATGTAAACATAGTTGAGTTAGCAAATTGGAAAAGTACTCAAAGATAGGCTATATGAGTGCAAACAAAGCTGACAGATGAAGTGTAATGTGAAAAATGTTTGGTTATCTATTTTAGAAGAAAAATCAAAAAATGATAAAAGCAAACAATTACTTAAACGAAGTGTGACTACAAAATACTTTTCTTTTTCAATATTTTTATTGATTTCTTACATAAAAGAATACAGAGTACAGTGGGATATATAATATATATCAATTACAATATATTGGAATCACAAATATAATCTCATTACCCCATATCCATATCAATTTAAACATAATAGTGAAAAAAAGGTAATTTTATTATACAAAAAAATCTAAACCCACTACCAGAAAAAAACAGCTGTTTGGTTAAAAAAAAAGGAATGGAAAAAATCCTTAACATATAGTAAAATGTATAATTAGCCAACATCTGTGCTTAAAATATTCAAAAAAGGTCCCCACAATGTTAAAGAATCTTGTCTAGGTTCAGAAACTGAACAGTGAATCTTCTCTAAATTTAAGCAAGACATAGCGTCATGTAGCCAATGAGTATGAGTAGGTGGAGTGGCATCCTTCCACCTAAGCAACAATGCCCTCCTGGCTGTAAGAGAAATAAAAGCCAAAATGTGCAAATTAGGTGTCTCCAAGATAATATCTTTTCCTCCAACAACACCAAATAAGGCTGTCAAAGGATTAGGTTTAAAATTTACTTTAAAAAACACCAATAAAGTTTGGAATACTGCCTTCCAATATTTTTCAAGGCTCGGACAAGTCCAAAACATAAGGATTAGTGAAGCTTCTCCAATGTTACATCTATCACAATAGGGAGATATATCAGAATAAAAATAAGACAGCTTATCTGTAGTCATGTGGGCCCTATGAACCACTTTAAGTTGTAGAAGGGAATGATGGGCACATAATTGAAATGTTAACCAATTTAAAAGTTTCATTCCAAGTAATCTCAAAAATTGGAATCTGTAGATCTTGTTCCCAGAGATTATTAATTCTGTCTAAAGGAATATTTCTCATCCTTAACAACAAACCATAAATATTAGATATAGATCAATTATGGAAGGGTTTCAAATTAAAAACTGTATCAAGAAAATTCTTATCTGGGCTTTTAGGAAATGTATGTCCTTGAGAATGCAAAAAGTCTCTAATTTGTAAATATCGAAAAAAGTGGGTTTTGGGTAGGCTGGACTTAGCTGACAGTTGTTCAGATGAAGAGAGACTATCTCCAACAAACAAATCCTGAAAACATTTAATACCCTATCTATTCCATTCTTTGAAAACTACATAAGTCAAAGAAGGTTTAAAAAATAATTAGAAAAAATGGGACTTGAAAGTGAAAAACTCAATAAACCAAAATATTTTCTGAATTGTACCCAAATCCTCAAAGTGTGTTTAGCTACAAAATTATGTTAAATTACTTAAAAATAAAGGAATTGAGGATCCGAGAAGAGAAATGATAGAAAATTTATTGACAGAATTAGCTTCTAAAGAAACCCAGTTCTCTTGATTAATATAATATAACCAAAATGTAAGATTCCGTATATTGACTGCCCAGTAATAGAACCTATGTGACCACAGCAGGAGTGATTGATAAGTTCGTAGCCTAAGGTAGAGGAGATGAGTTATACAGCTCTCGTTACATGCACATGCAGGTCAACTCTTTGTGTGATTATGCAGAAAGTTTGAAGTTATTAACTCATCTACTTCTACCTTAGGCCACAAACTTATCAATCACCCTGATGTGTTATTAACTGATGGGTTATAAACTTTAAATTTTCTGCATAATCACTCAAAGAGTTGAACTGCATGTGCATGTAACGAGAGCTGTATAACTCATCTCCTTCTACCTTAGGCCACAAACTTATCAATCACCCCTGGAGACACTTTCTGGAGGTCCAAGATCCGTATGCTCCATGACCACTGGACTAAGTGTGTAAATGTAGTGGGGGACTATGTTGAAAAATAATGTGCTAGGTTTTCTAAAATTGACTCCTGCTACTTTAGGCCAGGAACTTGTCAATCACCTCTCGTAGAAATATAGAAAACCTACAGCGCAATACAGGCCCTTTGGCCCACAAAGCTATGCTGAATATGTCCTTACCTTAGATCTGCCTAGGCTTATCCATATCTCCTCTGTACCTACTTCCAAACACCTCAAAACTGTGCCCTCTCATGCTAGCCATTTCAGCCCTGGGAAAAAGCCTCTGACTATCCACACGATCAATGGCTCTCATCATCTTGTACACCTCTATCAGGTCAACTCTCATCTTCTGTTGCTCCAAGGAGAAAAGGCCAAGTTCACTCTACCTTACATTGATTCTATTGTGTTTCTTGCATTTACTGTGTATGCCTGCAAGAAAAAAAACCTCAGGGTTGTATGTGGTGACATATTTGTACTTTGATAATACATTAACTTTGAACTTCGATGTGCTCGCAGTATCAAACTTAGTTCAGCTGCATATAAAGTCATTAGAGGATCCATTTGAAGAACCGTCAGTAAAACTTCCCGGTGAGGAAGATAAAGAATGGTAGGGTGAAGGAACCATGGGTGACAAGTGAAGTGAAAAATCTAGTCAGGTGGAAGAAGACAGCATACATGAGGTTTAGGAAGCAAGGATCAGATGGGTCTATTGAGGAATATAGGGTAGCAAGAAAGGAGCTTAAGAAGAGGCTGAGAAGAGCAAGAAGGGGGCATGAGAAGGCCTTGGCAAGTATGGTAAAGGAAAACCCCAAGGCATTCTTCAGTTAAGTGAAGAACAAAAGGATGACAGGAGTGAAGGTAGGACCGATTAGAGATAAAAGTGGAAAAATGTGCCTGGAGGCTATGGAAGTGAGCGAGGTCCTCAATGAATACTTCTCTTCAGTATTTACCAATGAGTGGGAACTTGATGACGGTGAGGACAATATGAGTGAGGTTGATGTTCTGGAGCATGTTGATATTAAGGGAGAGGAGGTGTTGGAGTTGTTAAAATACATTAGGATGGATAAGTCCCCGGGGCCTGACGGAATATTCCCCAGGCTGCTCCAAGAGGCAAGGGAAGAGATTGATGAAACTCTGGCTAGGATCTTTATGTCCTCGTTGTCCACGGGAATGGTACCGGAGGACTGGAGGGAGGTGAATGTTGTCCCCTTGTTCTAAAAAGGTAGTAGGGATAGTCCAGTTAATTACAGACCAGTGAGCCTTACGTCTGTGGGGGGGAAAGCTGTTGGAAAAGATTCTTAGAGATAGGATCTATGGGCATTTAGAGAATCATAATCTGATCAGGGACAGTCAGCATGGCTTTGTGAAGGGCAGATCATGCCTAACAAGCCTGATAGAGTTCTTTGAGGAGGTGACCAGGCATATAGATGAGGGTAGTGCAGTGGATGTGATTTCAGTAAGACATTTGACAAGATTCCACATGGTAGGCTTATTCAGAAAGTCAGAAGGCATGGGATCCAGGGAAGTTTGGCCAGGTGGATTCAGAATTGGCTTGCCTGCAGAAGACAGAGGGTCATGGTGGAGGGAGTACATTCAGACTGGATGGTTGTGACTAGTGGTGTCCCACAAGGATCTGTTCTGGGACCTCTACTTTTCGTGATTTTTATTAACGACCTGGATGTGGGGGTAGAAGGGTGGCTTGGCAAGTTTGGAGATGACACAAAGGTTGGGGGTGTTGTAGATAGTGTAGAGGATTGTCGAAGATTGCAGAAAGACTTTGATAGGATGCAGAAGTGGGCTGTGATGTGGCAGATGGAGTTCAACCCGGAGAAGTGTGAGGTGGTACGCTTTGGAAGGCCAAACTCCAAGGCAGAGTACAAAGTAAATGGCAGGACACTTGGTAGTGTGGAGGAGCAGAGGGATCTGGGGGTACATGTCCACAGATCCCTGAAAGTTGCCTCACAGGTAGATAGGGTAGTTAAGAAAGCTTATGGGGTGTTAGCTTTCATAAGCCAAGGGATAGAGTTTAAGAGACGCGATGTAATGATGCAGCTCTATAAAACTCTAGTTAGGCCACACTTGGAGTACTGTGTCCAGTTCTGGTCGCCTCTCTATAGGAAGGGTGTGGAAGCATTGGAAAGGGTACAGAGGAGATTTACCAGAATGCTGCTTGGTTTAGAGAGTATGGATTATGATCAGAGATTAAGGGAGCTAGGGCTTTACTCTTTGGAGAGAAGGAGGATGAGAGGAGACATGATAGAGGTATACAAGATATTAAGAGGAATAGACAGAGTGGACAGCCAGCGCCTCTTCCCCAGGGCACCACTGCTCAGTACAAGAGGACATGGCTTTAAGGTAAGAGGAGGGAAGTTCAAGGGGGATATTAGAAGAAGGTTTTTCACTCAGAGAGTAGTTGGTGCGTGGAATGCACTGCCTGAGTCAGTGGTGGAGGCAGATACACTAGTGAAATTTAAGAGACTACTAGACAGGTATACGGAGGAATTAAAGGTGGGGGGTTATATGGGAGGCAGGGTTTGAGGGTCGGCACAACATTGTTGGCCAAAGTGCCTGTAATGTGCTGTACTATATTCTATTCTATTCTTATTTACCCCATGTTTTTCAATCCACGTCCGAAGTTTGATCTGGGAATAACAATCCATCTTGCTCTTATTTTTTCCTGTACATTGGAAATGCTATATTTTTCAAGGTTATACAAGTCTTTCAATAGGTCTCTATGGCTGATAGATGTTTATATGAAATTCAAGGCATTCTAACAGATAGTTAACATAATGTTCTGTGTCTTTGAAAATTCTTTGAGATTTTGTCATATGTCAGCATATGTCAAATCCACATTGAAGTAAACATTTTCACCTGATCAAGAGATAGCTTTGGACAACTTTATTATTCCACCACATCCTACACAACAGTTCAGATAACTTCCACCTTTAGAATTCAAATGGAGAACTTGAAAATGATTTATGTTATCACCCTGTTTGAGGCTAATTGCCAATTCTTTACACTTTTCTGTATCACTTCAATGTACGATAATCTGCCGAGTTGATTGTACCCATTGACACAGAACAGGAATATAAATTTTTCCTTCAGCTTTTCAGTGGGAACAATGTTAACGAGCAGTAAAGGCCACTAAGTACTTCTTGGCATGTTCGAGATAGGGTTGTGTAAACACCTTATCACTCTCATGAGGAGATTATTTTAAAATCTGTGCACAAAGGATGTCATCGTACTGCACTCAGACACCGACAAACTCAGAATTAACTCCATGTGTTCCTTCAGTCAACAAGTCATATAACTCAGGCTACTAAAGCTAGGTGTGGAAAATAAAGATAAATTACTTGGGTCAGTGTGGGATCAAACCTACTGAAATATAACAAAGCTTTTATTGAAATTTAAAATATATGATATGTTTACTGTGCAATTTATTTTAAATTTACTCCAGGTTTTTTAAATTATAACTAATGAATAGATAAAAAACACCTTGCATTCATGTAACATCTTTCACATTCTAAGGCTACCATATTGTGAATATTCCCTTTACCTGAGCTTGATACTTCGAAAAATGTAAGAGTATATGACAAATTCCCATTAACCTCAAATAAATGAATGCATAGATATTCAGTGAATTTTGCTGGGAGGGGAGTCTTGAAATAGTCATATTGGACTTTTACTTGAACAGGAAACAATGCCCTTGTGCGGCATTTCATCTAGAAGATGGCAGGTGGAGAGGTGGATCACAACCTTACTTCTAACAGTACAGTACCTCAATGCTATACAATGACAGTATTGTACCCAACCAAACAGTATCCCAATGTGACACAGTCTCAGACCTGAGCCTTACCTGTACGGGACTCCAATGTTATACAGCCACGGATCTGTACCCATCCCTACTATACTTGAATGTTATACTCTCACAGACATTAACCCAGCATACTATTCCCCACCACTAAAGTGCCCCTTGGTCTGGAGCTTAATTTTTAGTAACATATTCTTGATTACTTATGATTCTTTACTGGTATATTATTAACTTCAGAAGAAAGAGTTTGGCTGAGTTTAAGAGATGTTTGACTAAACTCTAAAAAGGTGTATCAGTTCTAGTAAGCAAAAAGCTTCAGAACATAGCATTCATACAATAACAATAAATAAGCTTGATGCTATTCGGTTTAAAACAGCCACCTTGGTAACAGCCACATTCTCCATCCTAAACATTCAACCGATTCATCAGTAGTGCCCAGTTTTCCAAAATACATGACAGCCATTCACCAAGGCTTTGTCGATGGCATCTAGAAAACGTGAATCTTACCGACTAGTAGGACAAGGACAGCAAGTAACTTTGGCCACCACCATATGCAGCCTCACCTCCTTCATATGGTTTCCAGACTGGAAATATATTTCTGTTCTTTCACTTTTGGAACACCCTACTTAAAAAAAATTAATTTGGAAATAATTTCACAGCAGCAGTTTGTGAAAAGGTCTCAACTTGCCATGTCAGTTGTAGCACATCTCATAAATGGACATTCAGACTGGATGCAGACAGTTTGTCTTTTGTAGAGAGGACCTGTGAATATCATGCAACCCATTTAAACTGGGTTATAACTCTTTGGATTACTGGCAATGCACTTTTGGGTTAATTCATTTATCTTAATTTAGTATCTAAGGGGCTGTGGAAACTTCCGATTCTCTGTTAGGCTGGTCAACTGTACGTTTAATACAGGGTACACTGAATCTGGATTTTGGAGGGAATGATATGTACAACCTCAGTTTCACATCTTCTTTAGAGGTCTGGGGTTTTGGGAGCATTATCCTTTCTGATAAATTTTTTTTCTCAGATATCATTCTGTTACAGTTCTCTGAACTAGTGTTTCAAATTTCTATAAATCACCCAATATCAAATTTCTGCATTCAAGGTGATGCATGGCCTAGCTTTAATTTGTCATTAATCACACAACAGAAAGCACAGTTTATATTAAAATTAAAACTGTAGTGCCATCCTTTTAGGGTTAAGTCTGCAGTACCTGCGATCATTCTGTGTTATATCACCCATGCTGCGCTTCGCTACATTGACGACTACATTGGTGCTGCTTCCTGCACCCATGCTGCGCTTCGCTACATTGACGACTGCATTGGTGCTGCTTCCTGCACCCATGCTGCGCTTCGCTACATTGACGACTACATTGGTGCTGCTTCCTGCACCCATGCTGAGCTCATCAATTTCATCGACTTTGCCTCTAAATTTCACCCAGCCTTCAAATTCACTTGGTCCATCTCGGACACTTCTATCCCCTGTCTCCACCTTTCGGTCTCCATTTCTGGAGACAGACTGTCCACTGACATCTTCAATAAACCCACTGACTCCCATAACTACCTCAACTATCCCTCTTCCCACCCTGCCAAATGTAAAAATGCTATTCCCTGTTCCCAGTTCCTTCATCTCCGCCACATCTGCTCCCAGGATGAGGCTTTCTGTTCCAGGACATCTCAAGTATCCTCTTTCTTTAAGGATCGTGGTTTCCCTTCTGCCGTCATCAATGATGCCCTCACCCGCATCTCCTCCATTTCCCGCACTTCTGCCCTCACCCCATCCTCCCATCACCACAACAGGGACCGTGTTCCCCTTGTCCTCACCTACCACCCCACCAGCCTCTGAATCCAGCTTATTATCTTTTGCAACTTCCACCACCTTCAACAGGACCCCACCACTAAGAATGTCTTTCCCTCTCTACCCCTCTCTGCTTTTCACAGGGATCGTTCCCTCTGCGACTGCCTGGTCCACACGTCCCTCCCCACAGATCTCCCACCTGGTACTTACCCCTGCAACCGTAAGTGCTACACCTGTCCCTCCACCTCCTCTCTTACCACAATTCCGGGCCCCAAACAGTCCTTCCAGGTGAGGCAACACTTCACTTGTAAGTCTGTTGGGGTCATCTATTGCATCCAGTGTTCCCGGTGCGGCCTCCTCTACTTCGGTGAGACCCAACGCAGATTGGGGGACCACTTCATCGAGCACCTCCGCTCCATCCACCACAACAGACAGGATCTCTGGTTGCCACCCACTTCAACTCTGCTTCACATTCCCATTCTGATATGTCCATACATGGCCTCCTCTACTGCCATGATGAGGCCAAACTCAGGTTGGAGGAATAACACCTCATCCACCGTCTGGGTAGTCTCCAGCCCCTTGGTATGAACATCGAATTCTCCAGCTTCCGGTAATTCCCTCCCTCTCCCTTCCCCCATCCTACATTCACTCTGCCTCCTCTTCTAGTTGCCTATCACCTTTCTCATGGTTCTGCCTCCTTCTACTACCCATAGTGCTTTCCCCTTACATTCCTTCTTCACCTCTCCTGCCTATCCCCTCCCTGCTTCCCCTCCCCCACCTCTGGATCTTTCCCCTGATTGGTTTTTCACCTGGCATCTTCCACCCTTTATAGGGCCCCTGCCCCCTCCTTCTTCAGTCCTGACGAAGGGTCTCGGTCCAAAACATTGACTGTTCATTTCAACGGATGCTGCCTGACCTGCTGAGTTCATCCAGCTTGTTTTTATGTGTTATATTGTTTCAAGTATTTTATCCTGAAACGTATTGCTGGTTTTGGAGTAGGCATTTACGCAATGTTTATCTTTTTGCAGTTCAGCAGCATTGTTCTGTTTTTGTCTGTGCTAATGTTAACAAAGTGAGTAGAATCCAGACAACAAAATAGATCGTTGGTTCTCTTCAATAGATTAACAAATTAAAACTAAGTGCAGATAATAAGGTGATGATAATTTGCTTGGAACTTGTGTTTAGTGACTTACTGGTTGTTTTTAAGGTGTGGTGTTTTGTAATACTATCTGATATCCACTTTTTGTTTTGATGTTTACTAATGCAATTAACAGCAACACCGGTTATTGCATTAATAAACAACAACACAAAATAACATGTCTTTTCTTGCAGGTAGTCAACATTTAACTAACAGCATTAATTGATAGAGCAATGCACCAAGAGTCACATTAAACATAGATCTTAAAGATACACTCACATCAACATATACCACAGACTTAGTTTTTATGGTAAAAGAGGGTAGTTGATGAACCTTGATCTGTAACCAACCTATGTGATTAACTTAAAAAATAGAAATAAGAGCGCTATATCTTACCCTCGGCCATTAGGCCATTGAGTCAGCCTGTAGCCGGGGAAGTGACAAACAAAGCAAACTTTAAGCCACTGCAAGTTTTACAAGAATGAACACAATTAAAACTAAAATAGTAACATGTTAGTGTAAAGGTGGTCAAAGTGGATGTAACTTCACTAAACTGTGATGCTATGGTTGAAGGGAAATAGCTGTTCTTGAATCTGGTTGTGCGGGATTTCAAGCTAATGCACCTCCTGTCCGATGGTAGCTGAGAAATGATGGCATGGCCTGGATGGTGGGGATTTTTGATGAAGGAAATTTCCTTCTTCAGGCAATGCTTCGAATAGGTACCACCAAAGCTGGGGAAGGACATGTCCATGATGTACTTAAGTGCATAGTCACATTGTGAGATTTTGGATCATATGTACTAAGTGGACAAATAACATAAAATACAGTCCCATGGTCTTCCTCAAGCTGATGCCATAGGGTCTGTTGTGCCTGAAAAGATGGATGGCTCCTCCATGAAAGTCTGTGCAATGTTTTTTCATATTTAAATTAAATGTTCCGCTCAAACCGGTGATACAGAACTTGAATGAACAGGCTTCTGGTTCAGAGGTGAGAGTGATAACAACCGAGCCACTACTGACACCTGAGTGCAGCGAGGCAATCCTGAATTTCTGGAACAGAGAGCCAGTTTGAAGAACCCAGCAGCAGGAGTACCCAAAGCAAAACTTGTCCGAGAAAAAGGTTGTGATTTACCTCTGTTGTGGGGCTGGTTAATCCCATTGATGGCATGGGCATTTTAAACCTCAGAACAACAATCATCTCACCAGGACCCTGGACTCTGTGCTCTGTTTGTTTTGAAAGTAAAACTGTCAGAAGCCTGCAAACGACATCAATATAATGTTTGAAGCAGTTATTCGATATATGAGGCAGCCAGGGTGCTAATGTCAGTGTTAATTGGGGGCATGAGGAAGGAACCTGCAAACATGTTTTATTACATCCAACTGGGACTTCTGCAACACACTTTACTGCTTATGTTACAGATTCAGTTACTCTTAAGGGCTCCTGGCTATTGACACTGATACTTATGCTGCTATGTCTCTGTGTAGTTAGACACTATTTTCTGCCTGATTCAAGATTGACATGAGGACTGCAGTTTAACTACTTCAGTTTTAATTAATTTAGATCTCTTCAATGGTATAAGTCAAACTGGAACAATTATTCTCATGTTATTAAAAGTTCCATTTTAAACAGCAGCTCTCCTGTGCAATGTGCGTCTGGCAGAAACAGCATAGATGTAAAATAAAATTTTAAACCTTTCTAGGTGGTCCAACTAATTGTTTCAATGTTTAAGCATTTTGCTGGCAGAATGTATATTTGGATTTTTTTGCCTCAGAGGAAAAATTGACCAGATTATACAGGATAAATGATTAATGTAGCTTGACACTGACTGAATAAATAGCTTTGGTATCAGCCCAGACAGCTAGTGTAAAAGAATACAGTCAACATTTTGGACTGAGCCCTACAGTCCTGCTGAAGGGTCTCAGGCCGAAACCTCAGCAGTACTCTTTTCCATAGATGCTGCCTGACCTGCTAAGTTCCTCCAGCATTTTGTGTGTGTTGCCTAAATACATGACCATATTTCTTCCATTCCCCATCACTGTGTTCTGAATATTCATTGGTTTTTCTAATGTGCTGATGGCATTTTCTACTGTCCCTTTCAACACCAGTAGCCAGGAAGTGAGATGAACACAACTGGAGTAGCTATAATAACATTGGGCAGATGAGTTGAGATGAGATGAAGCATATAGTATACTTGAACATCTGCACAGGAAAGCAGCCGAGGAAACTGCTGAGAACTCTGGGAATAGCAGCAGCATAGCCCAGCACTAACCCAGAGCTAAAATGTTTTGCAATTTAAAATTTCAACTGGAAGGCACAAAATTGGAGGTAATTTTCTCCTAATCTAAACACTCCTAAACCCTGTTTCTGATCGAGAGGCAGGGACAGCAAGGCTCCATGTGTGGAATGCAACAAAACAATATACCTTACGGAAATGAAAGATTAAACTTGGGAAAGAAATTGAAGTAAAGACTTAAATCTGACTCCTAAAGAAAAGTTGAAGCTTTTTGTTGGTGCCGAGCTTGCAGAAAAATTCCTCCCAATTCTGTGTGTAACATTGCCAAAATGTACCAAGAATATTGTAACTTGTGTGCATTAAGACTTCAAATTGAATCATGTTTCATTGCTGGGACTTCCAGCAGCTCCTGTTGTTGTTACTGTTGCTATTATATGTGTGTCATTAAAGCAGGAGGCCGTCATGAGGAGAATCACTTCCCGTCAGAGAAGGTACCATTATAGCAACATCTGTGATTTGACTCCTTATACTTCCTTTTACAGATTTTGCTTAAGGTTGTTCAGAAGATCTGTCAGCTGTACCGTTAGAATAAATAGAATCCATCTTGCAGCAGCTGGAACACCTGTAGGTTACAACTGCTGTGCGGTGAATGCGCATTCAATGTTTTCCCTTGCTGAGGTGTCTAGAGCCAAAGGACAGTCTTACAATAAGTGGTCAAGCATTCAAGGCAGGGTTGGGGTTTCTTCACGTGGAGGATGGTGTATCTCTGCAATTCTCTTGTTGATGTTGCTGCTAGAAGCTCTAGTCCCCAGGAGAAATGATGTAAAGTGTTTCAAGGGGTAAATGGTTAGTGCAGGAAAAGGGTACGGACATGAAAGATCAGCCGTGATCTTATTGAATGACAGAGAGGGGTGAGTGGGCAAATGCTTTTTTCTCACTTCTGCTTCTTATATTCTAATGCCATGTGTGCAAAATGAGTGCACGAATGTCCAAAACACAGAATTATAATAATAGAATATTGTAGTTCAGAAAGGGAATATTAAGGCCAGATCTTTAAGTACCTTGTTCAAATTAATTGAGTTGCACTTTTCCTTTTATATTATAAAACATTATTATATTATTATACTGATTAAGGGCTGCTTGACCAATCTCTCCTGATATGTCAGCTTTAACAGATTTGCTTCTGAATATCAATTCAAAGTTAATTTGTAAAATATTACTGTTGTTTAATTTCCATTTAGTCTACAGTGTTGTTACAAAGGCAGCAAAAACTGATTGATGACTCTGATTCTGATTCAAGAGGGTGTTGTGTGTGTGGACTTCTTTTGAAGAGACGACTAGCCATTAGTAAGTTATCTCCCAGCAGGCTTTGTATCATCACATTGGATCCACCGTCACTCCATCCTATTGTTCCATGGGATCTTTGACTGCCACAGTGGAAGTCACAGATAATGCACAAAGTAGTGGAGGGGTAGTGTGACTTCTTTTTTGCAAGACCTAGAGGATGGGAGTGTTGTTTTAAGCCTTGCCAAATAATGTTTCTAGATATTCTGCCTCAATAACGTCAATGCTCAGAGTGGAATCAAATGCAGCTGAGTCTGTTCCCACTCACTATTAAAATTAATAACTCACCATGTCAGGATTTAGAACATAGGTTCATGTTTCACCTCTCTGCAGGACTGTAGGTTTTCCCATTGACAAAGTATATTGTAAGTGGATAATAATTCTTTATTCCCACTTACTTTATCTCTAAATCCATTTTCCATTCCAAGTCTGTCCTACTTCTATCTTCAAGTCTGCCACCTATTCTGCTAATTCCAATATTCTCTGCACTTATTTCATAGCAATGCTAATATCTTTGACAAAATGTGAGAAACTTCCAATGCTCTTGGGTCATGTACTGCCTGTGTTGATGGAAGTTTTGCTGCTTAACATTAACAAAGCACCCTCACATCACTATGACCCGTAGGAAAGCTTGCATTAGCTTTCCAAATAGCTCCTGATGTCTCAGGCAAAATAGACAATTTCTCTGCTCACCTACTGCTGCAGAAATAGCAGGAGGAGTGAGCTAGTCCAAAGGGACTGGATCAAATGGTGATTGAAACGGCCAGGTTGAAGCTGGGGTGGGGGTTGATGGAGGAGTGCTGTGGGGGTGGGTGAGTTTGGGTGGGGGGGATGTTGGTAGATAATGGGAAAGGTTGCACAGCTAATGTGATGTCAAGAGGATGATACGGTGGTTTGCAAAGAAGGGTCTTGATCAGTAATGACAACAGATTAAAGAAAGTTATCTGGAAGAAGATAGATATCTTGAACTCTTTTGATGCAAATTATGTAGTGTGGAGTCCTTTAATTGTTACTGAGATATGGTGGAATTCTTTAGCTATCACTGAGGCTACGTCCACACTAGACCGGATAATTTTGAAAACGCCAGTTTCGCGTAAAAACGATAGGTGTCCACACTATGCATTTTTAAAGATATCTCTGTCCACATTGAAATGGATATTTCAGTGAATCTCCTTCTATTGCGCATGTGCAGGACACACCTACCGAAAACAAGCAACATGCTTGGTGTCGAAACTCACTGTGAAAGACAGTGAGCGTTTGTTCAGTTAAAGACTAGAAAAACTTAAAACGATGGACAGCTGTTAGCTTTCACGCAGGAGGACAAAAGTATATGAAAATAACAAATACTGGAGTGTATGAAGGCAACCAACAGGGAGTTCGCAGACAGTATGACCCAGCTGATGATGAACATTGAAAAACTGACAAAGTCTGTAGCATTAATAAAGTCCCTTGTTAAATGTATAAAACATGTCTGCATCAGTGTTATCTTGTGTTTCCATACAATGTTACATTAGGCTGTTACACGTCTATTGTCAGAGAAGTACTTGTATAAATAGGGAAACCACCTTCATATAGAGCAAGGACAGAAAACAGGGCAAAGTGAGTATACTTAATTATTAAGTAAGTTATGGGTCAAAGTATTCGGTGAGTACATTTCTAACTTTTCTGGCTTCAGTCTCGTTACCGTCTGTTCTGTAATTGTTAGGTTGCAATCAAGGAAACAATGAAATGGTGTGCTGCCGTCACAATCTGTTCTGGCAAGTCATGACAGCATTTTCAGATTTCTCCGGTTACCCCATCCACACTGATCTGCCCAAGCAGTGTTTTCAAAATTACACACCCTGGAGAGCTTTTCTGAGAAGTTCCGGTTTCGGGGGACGAAAACGCCATTTTAGTGTGGACGAAGGGTAAAAACGAAGAGAAAAAGCTTCAGTTATGGATTTATCTGGTGTAGTGTGGATGTAGCCTGAGATGGGCATTAAAACAAATAAAGAAGGTTTACACACACAAGCAGGCATGAAAAGCTAACAAGAAAATTCAAATTCAGAGCTCATCAGCAAAAATAGATAGATAAATAGATTCTAAAACCAATAAATTATAGGAGTAATAGAAGATAAAGAGGATCAGCATTTGCAAGATTTGAGAAAGAATAATGTATTTCTGTGTTTGTGTGTGTGTGTGTGTGTGTGTGTGTGTGTGTGTGTGTGTGTGCGTGCGTGCGTGCGTGACTAGGTTTACGATTAGCAGGGCACAGGTTGTAGCTTTGACAAAAGCAAATGGTGAGAACATCTACCGAATTAGATGCATGTGGTTCTGCTAAACCATTCATGGATATAGAAGGCCAATCAGCGCTAGTCTTTGATATAAAGATGATTGTACAAACAGACCATGAAAAAGAAGATGACCTCTGGAAACACAATTGCTAAAATTTCACAAAATTGAATCACTTGTTCTAAAATATCACAAATTACAAAGACTGCATTTCGAAAACTTATATTCAGTCAAATCCTACAATCATATTTAGTGCATCTTTACTCAATACACAAGTGGTATTGAAAACTAAAAACTAAATATCAGACTCTGAAACCTGAAATAACTCCAAAACTGGGCAGATTTGATTTAATTTGACACAATTTATGCATTTCACTGTATATTTCAATGCACATATTGCAAATAAGGCAAACCTTTCTTTTGATCAAACAAATCAACTGTTTTTGTGATGAACTCTTTGGTCTGTAACAAGAATAGGCTCCTCGCATAGAAATAGTTGTTCAAGGAACTTGCAAAACCTGCAAGGGGTGTAAAGGGAGTTAATTTTAACAAATCCAGTCTGTTCAAGTCACCTTTGTCTCTTTTATGTTGACATCAATTCTACCTGTGGACCCACATCATCTCCATAATCCCCAACATGGTCCCCAAAATCATGTCCTTTGATTAACCTGCCTGCATATATCAATTTGTTGATCTGGAACCAGCCCTCACTTAGCACATATTGGGCCCACTCTCATATCTAATCTCTTACTCTTTGATCATCCAATCAAAATGCACTTGAGGACTGAATCGAGCTGATTCACTTCCATATAGTATTTATTCCCCAATATCGGGCAAAAGCTCTTCTGTTTTTCTCATCTCTGATAATCAATTCTCCATCACCTGACACTAGACCCAGGCAGTTGCTCTCACCTTATATTTCTAGTCTCTGATCACTCTGCATTGTTGAACACTCCCAGCTGTATGGGTTCCTCTCCACTGTGACCCCTTCAAATCTTGACCAGGGCCTAGCTGAATTTCTTTGAATGTTTTACACTTTGGTTACCTTTGCTTTTGTTTTCCAGCAACTTCCCTTCAAGGAAGTGTTTTTATTAGCTCACCATAAACTGACTGAGCAAAGTCTTACAAGTGCTGAGCACAATATGCTTGTAATCTACTCCTACAAATTTAACTTCAGTTCCTCTGAAATTTATCCAATATCTAGATCTTGACTAAAAACTTGTGTTTGAATGAGAGTCTGGGAAAATGCTAATCATTAAAGGAGATGAAAATGGCAATAATGTTTAAATGAATAGAAAATTGCAAACTTATTTCCACACTGCCCAATTTAATTTTCAGCAGTGATAAAATCTGACAGAAATTAAACTGAAATGCAATTTCCTTACTGCATAACAGAGGCTTCCACAAACATCCAATGTCACCTCACAGTGCAGATAATAATGAAAGGTCAATAGTGGCTTTTTTAAAGCAATCAATAAATGGGCATAGTTGGTTCCATTTCAGCACAGGAGTATTTTTTCCAGCGTCACATTGTCATGCCATCCTCTCTTGAGAGGAAACATTCTTCCTTCAGCAGGCAAAAGAACCCAGTTAATCTGCATACAATGACACTTTGCCATTCTGTAAGAGCAAACCATTCCCATTGCATGCTAAGATTTCCCAGTGTGGACATTATTAGATTTACCTTTTAAGTTCTGGTGTCATTGGATATTAATTTCTCAAATACATGTGTAGTATATTTAATATTTCAGTAATATGTGAATAACATTTTAAATATATTGCTTGATTAAGCATTTGATAGATTGCATTATTCATTATGGGTTATATGTTAGAAGCATATGAATGGCATATGTCATTGCACCACCATGTCATATGGAAGCAGTTCACTAAAAACCAATGAAGTAGATAAGTGTCCCAGCTCCTGCATGGGTTTTTTTCAATTAATTTCTGGAGTTACAAAACATAACAGTAGCAATGATAAGTTTTTAATACGAACCCCCAAGTTGATTACCTACCCGTTGAAGTGCAGCATGCATTTCTTCAGAAGGGGAGAGAGAGGTCTGAGCTTAGAAAATGGCAGAATATGGACAAAATTACAAAGCAATGAGCACAGCCATGGATTCATAGACAGTAACTACTGGGAGATAATAATAAATTTTTAAAAAAGCAGAAATAAAGTCAAGTCAAGTCACTTTTATTGTCATTTCGACCATAACTGCTACGTACAGTACATAGTAAATATGAGACAACGTTTCTCAGGACCATCGTGTTACATGACACAGAACAAAAACTAGGCTGAGCTACGTAAAAAACAAAAAAAAAACTACACCAGACTACAGACCTAACCAGGACTGCATAAAGTGCACAAAACAGTGCAGGCATTACAATAAATAATAACCAGGACAATAGGGCAGTAAGGTGTCAGTCCCGGCTCTGGGTATTGAGGAGTCTGATAGCTTAGGCGAAGAAACTGTTAGATCGTCTGGTTGTGAGAGCCTGAATGCTTCGGAGACTTTTCCCAGACAGCAGGAGGGAGAAGAGTTTGTATGAAGGGTGTGTGTGGTCCCTTATAATGTTGTTTGCTTTGCGGATGCAGCGTGTAGTGTAAATGTCCGTGATGGCGGGAAGAGAGCCCCGATGATCTTCTCAGCTGACTTCACTATCTGCTGCAGGGTCTTGCAATCTGAGATGGTGCAAGTTCTGAACCAGGCAGTGACTGGCTACCTCAGAAAGATAGACATGTTCAGTTGCAAAACAGATAACTGGATGGTTGATTTATACTGAACAAATTGAGCAATATTTTGAAGCAAATGAAATAGCCAATGAAAACAAATGCCAGAGATGCTGAGTGCAATAGGTAGAAAAGCATACAGTGTGCTAAGAAATTTAACTGCTCCAATTAAAACTTTCAAAGTAAGCCTTGCTGATATCATGAACATAATGCTGGAACATTTAAAACCAAAAACATTGCTGATTGCAGAATGCTTTAGGTTTCATAAGCAGAACAAAAAGGAAGGAGAATCCATTTCACCTTACGTTGCTGAACCAAAGAAATTGTCTGAGTGTTGTCAGTTCAGAAATGGGCTTAATGATGTACTGAGAGATAATTTAGTTTGGGGATCTTACAAGAAAGCATTCAAGAACAGCCCTGAACTGAAGCAGAATAAACATTTAAAAGAACAGTTGAAATTGCTGTGTCAATGGAAACAGCATCCAGAGATACAACTGAGTTGCGTTCTGGAATGAAAGTGACTTGAACAAAGTTGCAACACTTAAGTAAAAACTTGCCTGGCTGAGGAAATTATAGAATAATACAGCACAGTACAGACCCCTCAGCCCACAATGTTATGCTGAACCTTAAACCCTGTCTCTCATATATCGCCCCACTTTAAATTCCTCCATATACCTGTCTAGTAGTCTCTTAAATTTCACTAGTGTATCTGCCTCCACCACAGACTCAGGCAGTGCATTCCACACACCAACCACTCTCTGAGTGAAAAACCTTCCTCTAATATGGTAAATTATGTTATCATTGTGGCAGGGGCTCACATGCACCAGATCAATGCAAGTGTAAGACAGAAAATGAAACAAAGGACACATACTGAAACAAAGAACATGTCAGGGAGACAAGTATGCATAGGACTGCACAGGGAAGAGAAAAAGCTAAAAAAAAAATCAAGTTGCAGATTCAAAAAGACCATCAAAATGCATGTTATTAATGAAAAATCTGATAATGATGAGAGTGACACCGGACTAGGCAGCCTTGAGATTTACTGTATGAAAATTGACAAGCGACCAGCAATAAGACTTACACCAAAAGTAATTAAAATGGAATTGGGCACTGGCTCATCTGTTTCAGTCATTCCACAAAATGAGTTTGAATGGCATTTCAAAAATACTGAACTGAAGTGTGCAGTTATCCAACTAAGAACTTAAATTATAGAATGGCAAAATACAACAAACAACAAGCCACACTGGGCCTGTCTGAGGTCAAAATTAGAGGGCCAGCATTCTGGGGCCATGATTGGCTAAGAAAACTGCACTTGATTGGAGATCTATCCACCATATGAATGCCACATCCCTTGCAATAGAGAGAACTGAAAGTGAATTAATATAGGTACCGGTTGATGTCACAGTAATATTTAAGGATGGCATTAGAAATTCAAAAACATCAAGGGTAAAATAATGTTAAATGAAAATGCCACACCCAAGTTTTACAAAGTCTTTCCTGTTCCTGATACAATCCATGACAAAGTACCAGCAAGCTAGAACGCATGGAGGCTGAAGGAATTATTTCCAACGTTGAGTGGAGCCCATGGAGCCCAATAGCTAAAAAGAATGGGTCAATCAGATGATTTTAAGGGCCCATCAATCCTGTACTGAAAGTAGATCAATACCCTCTGCCCAGGGTAGAGGATATCTTTGCAAACCCTTCCGGAGGGAAATATTTCAACAAAGTGGACTTAGTTGAAATCTACCTACAGATGAACACAGAAGGAGATTCCAAAATGCTTCTCATCATAAACACTCACAAACATCTGAATTACTTATAATAGGCTTGTGTTTGGAATAGTATACGGTCCAGGTGCTGCAAAGCTCGCCAGGCACACAGTGATACCTGGATGATATCATTGTTACTGGTGACGATGATAAGAAACATCTCCAAAATTTCAAGACTATATTAAAAAGATTGGAAGATTATAGGCTCATAATACAAAGTGACAAGTGTGATTTCTTTAAACCAGGCATCACTTACTGTGGTCACGCCATCACAAGAATTACACAAGTGTGCTGAGAAAATTCAAGCCATGGCAGATGCTCCAAAGCCAAAGGACATGTCACAGTTGTGGTACTCTTTAGGATTTGTCAATTACTATAACAGATTCCTGTCAAACCTGGCTACTGTGCTCCACAGTTGAACTCATTACTACAGGGAAGAAATAGCAATGGACAAAGCAGTGTGAGGTGGCTTTCCAAAAGACAAAGGAAATAGTGATGTCAGACACTGTAGTCACACATTATGATCCACATCATCCATTGAAGCCTGACTGCGATATCTCACTTTATAGAACAGAAGCAGTCACGTCACATGTTATGAGTGATGGAATTGAAGAATTCAGTCTGTAGCCTTTGCATTACATTCCCCTGCTACTGCAGAGAAAATCTACACACAGATTGTCAGAGGCCTTGAGTCTGGTCTGTGTTGTAAAACATCTCAGCTAGCAGCTAGTACTTGTTTGGGAGGGGGGAGTTTTCCCTCATTACTGATCATCAACTACTAGCATCCACTTTCAATCCACAGAAGAATGTTTCACTAACAACAGCAGCAGGAATGATGAGGTGTGTTCTGTTTCTTGGAGGACACAATTACAAGATTGAATTTCAAGAGGACAACTGCTCATGGAAATGCTGATGGAATATCCTGTTTACCACTGGAAAAGGAAATACCTGAAAAATCTACTAAAGAGGGCACTCCTCTTGACATAGTCTTCCAAATGCAAATCAAAAATCTCCCTATTATGACAAAGGTGATGCAAGGAGAAACCAGAAAAGACCCCACACTCTCTCAACTCAAATTACTCTCTCAACAGCAACTCAGAATGGCTGGAATGTGCAGCAGAAATTCAAGTTGCTAGTGCCGGGATGAACTTGCTCTTGACAGGAAGATTGAAAATTGTTTTACCATCCAAGCTGAGAGCAAATGTGTAGTAGGAACTACATACTTCATCTGGGCATAGATTTTAAAAAAAGCTTGGCTTCAAGCTTTGCTTGGAGGCCTGGGTTAGATCAGCAAATCAAGCAGCTAGCCGTGTTCTGTTCATGATGCCAACACATTCAGAAGATGCCAAGAGCAGTGCATCTTCATCCCTGGCAGAGGATGCATGTGGACTTTGCTGGACCATTCCTGGGCACAAATTTCATGGTGGTAGTGGATGCAGCAACCAAGTGGTTAGACGTTGATGTGATGAGAAGCCTCTTCTCCAGGGATGGTG
This sequence comes from Hypanus sabinus, assembly GCF_030144855.1. Taxonomy (NCBI): domain Eukaryota; kingdom Metazoa; phylum Chordata; class Chondrichthyes; order Myliobatiformes; family Dasyatidae; genus Hypanus; species Hypanus sabinus. The sequence continues at coordinate 53,683,426 of NC_082719.1, read as the reverse complement.
TTCCAGAACACTTAGTCAGTGATAATGGACTGTTGTAGAATAATTTCAATCATTCCTGAAAATGAATGGAATGACATATTATGTCTGCAGCATACCACTGGCTCAGGGGAAAGGTTTGTCCAGAGTCTAAAAAACACTGCAAGCAATGACTGCAGAACACACTACACTGACACTGAATCATTAACTTGCCAACTTGCTCTTTGCACTTTGCACAACCAACATTGTTCTTTCTGGATCATCCCTTGCTTGGATCTACTCAAACCCCATCTCAGTAGCATGCAGGATAAATTGAGGGCTCTTCAAACAAGGAGGTTCGATGTTCCACTCCTGTACAAGGAGTCCTGGTGAGGAACTACAGAGATGATCAAATGTGGGTACTTGGAAAGACTAAGGAGAGAAGTGGGCCACTCTCCTACACAGTGAAGATTGCATATGATGTTATCTGGAGAAGTCACATCAATCAGTTGAGGAGAGCAGTCAATTGTTGGAGAAGAAAGGTGTCCAGAGTTGTCAGAACTACTTCCTACAGTCCCAGAGTCAAATCCTACAACCACCATGGAGGACACTCCAGAACTTGAGATAGTTTCACTGCCACAAGTATATATGTAAGCTGACTAGAGAGTATTATGTTACACATTTGAAGTGAGATGCATTCTGTATTGAGCTGGTTTATAGTTAAGTAGGCAGTAATATTTAATATTTCAGTATTTTTTTAGCAATATTGTAAATATATATAGTTTGATTAAGAATTTTTTGTTTACATAATTCATTATGGGTTGTATGTAAGAAGTACGTGAACGCCATCTGTCTTTGCACCACCACGTCGTATCGGAGCACATCACAAAAAAAACGAAGTTGGCAAGCACCTCAGCCCTTTTGTTTTTCTTTCAATTAGTTTCTGGAGTTACAAAACAATATGGATTAGATTATATTTTCTTTTGAGCATTGTGAAAACTTGTTTTATAATTGAGCTTTGCGATATCCAACTTTAACCATTGCTATGGAATAAAAGCTTTAGCAATATAATAGGAAGAACAATTCAATAATTATATATTCATTGCTTTGTTTTCAGAAAGTAACTGTGAATTGTGTAACTGCTGTTAAAAGAGCGCTCTTCCTGTTACCCACAAAGAAAAATAGGATGCAGGAACAACAGATGACCAGAGCCTACCATTCAGCCCAAACATCCTCTGATAAAAGAAATAGCAAATAAAAATCAGTGCTGGTATTAATGAATTCTCTTCAAATTCTCATTTATTTAAAACCCACTTCTGTTGGTTTGACATTGAGCTATGCGTTTTATGTGTAAAATTATCACCTTGAGTTTATTTGCGTAAAGATCCCTTCCAGAACAAATATTTCTGTTGCCTGCAGAATGCAGTACTCTTGTTTATGGAAGTAACTTCAAGGATCCCCTTTCTCCAGGAAAACATGTCCATTCTATAAACTACTTCTCACAGTATTTATATAAAGACAGAGCGTGAAGTCAACATTAAGCATTTGCAAGTGTTTAATTTATCGGTGTACAAAGGTCAGTATTGCCGAAAGACACTGTGAATAAAATAAATCTTCTTCCACATGCTAAATTTGTGCCCTTGTTGAAATATCTCATTGCCTTAGCTGCAATATCAAACAAGTCTTCTAAGAGAACTCTAAGTCAAACACTTCAATGAAATTACTCTATTAATAATATAAATTTTTCTTCTTAATTTATATAATTTTGTCTGCACAAAACACCATTACTTTCATAAAATAAATGTTGTTTTTCTCAATTTAGGTTTGCAAGTAATATTTCACATCCATCGTCTTGGCTGATCACAATTTCTGCATGATCTGTGACTATTATCCTGCAGTTTCTCAGATAATTGGACAGAGATGCATGAAACTCAACCACAGGAGAACATTGTACAAAAATCTTGATAAAATTATTAAACTTAAAATTAAGGAATATGTAAACAGTGATTAAGAATCATACCATATACAGTATCCTATATCGACACATAAATCACTCCTAACAAATAGGCAGTCAGTCCACTCTCACAGAGCATAGAACATAGTACAGACAGGATAGACCTTTTGCCCAGCAATGTAGTGCGAAACTAATTAAACTAGTAAGTAAATGCCTAACTAATCCCTTTTGTTTACACAATGCCCAAATTCCTCCATTCTTTGCACATTTATTATGAAGAGCCATTCGATCAGCTCTATTGTATTTGCCTCCATTATTACCTCCTGTAGCATATTCCAGGCACCAATTATTCGACATGTAAAAAAAATCTCCCCACAGATCTCCTTTGAACTTTGCTTAAATAAAACTGCTAATGAAAAACATACCAACTGTATACTCTATCTATGCCTGTCATAATCTTATAAATTTCTATCGTCTCCCTTCATCATGTGCAATGTACAGTCTCACTGAACACAATGTCTCACCACATACAATTTGTGCTATCAAACATTGTACAAGTTATTCAATTCCACAATTTATAAAAATACTATCTCACTAGCTACAATGTCTTCCCTCATTAATTGCAATGTCCTATCTCACTAATGTATAAAGACCTTACACACCAAGTATATTCCATGCAATTGTTTTTACACATAAATCTGTGAGAGTGAATTTTATTCCATACCTGCCAGGATACTGCAGTAGAACACCTGAGTTATAGGAGAGGTTAGGCAGGCTGGGACTTCATTTCTTAGAGCATAAGAGATTGAGGACTGACCTTATAATGTGTATAAAATCATGAGGGTCATACACAGTGACCACTTTATTAGTGACCACCTGTACACCTGCTCATTAATACAAACATCTAACCAGCCAATCGTGTGGCAGCAACCTAATGCATAAAAGCCTGCAGACATGTCAAGAGATTCAGTTGTCATTCAGACAACAACATGAGTATGGGGAAGAAATGTGATCTAAGTGACTTTGACCGTGGAATGTATGTTGGTGCCAGACAGGGTGGTTTGAGTGTCTCGGAAACTGCTGATCTCCTGGGATTTTCACACACAACAGTCTATGGAGTTTACAGAAAATGGTGAGAGAAACAAAAAAAAGCCAGTGAGAGGCAGCTCTGTAGGAGAAAGTGAGAGAGGTCAGAGGGTATTGCTCAGACTGGTTCAAGATGACAGGAAGGTGATAGTAACTCAAATAATGATGCCTGGAAACAGTGGTGTGCAGAAGAGCATCTCTGAATGCATTAAACCAGCAGCAGAAGACCATGAACATATACTCAGTAGCCACTTTATTTTGTACAGAAGGAGGAAGAGGTACCTAATAAAATGGCCATTGAGGGTAGATAAGGTGAAATGCATGCAATCATTTCCCCAGAAAACTGGAGATTAAAACTGGAGGTTGCAGACTTAGAGAGAGAGGTGAAAGATTTAAAAGGGACCTGAGAGGCAACTTCTTCATGCAGGGTGGTGCATATGTAGAATAAACTGCCAGAGGACAGGTATAATAACAGAATGCAAAAGGCATTTTGATAAGTACATGAACAGGGGGGATATGGGCCAAATGGGACTAGATTGGTGGGCACTATGGTCAGTATGAATGATTTGGGGGAAACAGCCTGTTCCCAACTTTATTACTCTATGAGTCTATCATCCCAAATTTTGGAGAGTGTTTTGTGTATTGTACAAAGGGTGAAATTCTGTAACCTGAGCAGCGAAAGTGCTGGGAGTAGCTTATAAAGATGGAAGAGCAGATCAATAAATAAGTAAAGGTACAATTCCTTAGAAATGCTGAAAAGCAGGGAGAAGTGTTGCAACCTCATCAAAGGCAATGGAAGTTGTGAAGGACGAGATGTTGAAAGCTGAGGCTAGTGGGGTAAAAAACTGAAGACCAGTGGAATGTATTGTTGTTCTGATCAGACAGAGATGAGAGCAAATGCACAAGAAGTACATGAGGCAGATTAGAGGGCTTTGTCCACAATGAATAAGGAAGCCATTGCTGAGAAGGGAGACAACTCAGGATCTGTGGGTTTAGATTGAATGTTGGTCACTAATCTTTCTCCAAAAGCTGAGACAGAGAAATTCATATGCAGGAGAAAGCAGGGTGGAAATTGGTACCAAATTAATGACAATTTTCAAGTGGAAGTCAATGTATCAAAAAACTGATTATAGAGGAGGCCTGAGTGGGACTTTGTCACACATATCTTACTAAAACACAGATATACTTCAGCCCCATAGACACAACTTTGTTGTGGAGCAACTGAGTAGAGTTGAGGAAAATGTTATTCAATCTGAGCGCAGTCATGGAAATGAGTGTGTTGTTGGAAGGGAACTGGTTGGGCCCCTGTTCAAGATGCAAGGGGCTCTTGTGGAATGGAGGTGTAGAGGGATTTTACGTAGTCACAGTAAGAACGAACCAATTGGAACCAGGAAACTGGAAACTGTTGAAGCAGCGGAACGCATCAAGTGTATCACAAAGAAGGTCAGTAGGGACAATATTAGGGGAGAGAGAATGGAATCAAGATAAAAAGAATAGGGATTGAAATTTGTTTATTATTGATACATGTAACAGGGTACAATGAGAACTTACAGATCATTTCAAAACGTAAGTGCAAAGGGAACAGCAGTAACAGAATGCAGAATATAATGATACACATACAAAGAAAGAACAGTGCAGCCAGTCAATAAGGTGTAAGAGTCATGACAAGTTAGGCAGTGAGATCAGGAGTTCATCGTTATCTTACAAAAGGTTTCTTCAAGCCTTTTATAGCAGGATTGCAGCTGTCTTTAAGCTTGGTGGTGCATGTCTTCAAGCTTTTGTAACTTTGCCCAAAAGAAAGGGGATGGAAGAGAAAGTGTATGGGGTGTTTTTTTTATTATTATATTGGTTTCTTTCCCAAGGCACTGGAAACCATAAATAGAGTCCATGGAGTGGAAGATTGTTTCACATCTGCTCTAGCTGATGGCTTTGATGACAATATTGGGGCTGGTTCTTACTGAGTGCAGTGCTGTAAATGCAGAAGACGTAGTCAGAGTGAGGAATAAATAAACTGAGGTGGTAAATATATTGTTAGCATTTACCAATGAATAGGAAGAGTAAGGAGTCAGATAGAGGGGTCAAGGTGAATTGTCAATACCAGAGACTAGAGAAAGATTCACCATGTGGGGTGAAGTACCCCAGCTATGAATATTTTGGTATAATTTACTTATCTGAATCAAAGATGAAGACAAAACCCCAGAAGTGGAATCAGCACTTTACTCACATCATATGACCAGTCTTAAACTAGTCACCAAAGATAATTTTCCTAAAGAAACCCATTTCACGTTCATCTGTGACTGAATCAGTGGGATTCATGCTGCTCCAAGGTGTCAAACACCCTGGTTCACTCCCAACCTCAGATGCTGTCGATGTGGAGTTTCCCATTTCTCCCTGTAAATACGTGGGTTTCTTCTGGATGTTCAAGTTTTCTCCCACATCCCAAGATGTGCGTCTGATAGATTTTTTGGCTATTGTAAATGTCCATAGAATCTGGGTTTGATATGATGTGAATAGAATAAAACAAAAGGGGGTTAGTGAGGGGCTACTGTAAATAGGTGGTTGCTGGTCAGCATGGGCTAGGTGGGCTGAAAGGCCTGTTTTATTGATGTACCATTCTCTGACTTTCACCCTAATACTACTGGCTTCTGTGTAATTTAAATGCTTCATTCAGAAGCATGTAGTACAAGAGTCAAAGAGTCAATTCTTCTTATTAAATATGTCAGGTGAATGATTTTTGCAGGTGGAAGAAATTACATTTTAAATGACAGCCACATTTACATAAACCAGTCAGTGTAGATCCATTTTCAGATTTATGCAGATTCCAGCACAAATACAGAATGCAAAAGCAGCTTCCCCATTCCGGCCTCACACTTGCAGAGCACATTTTGGCCAGCGCTTAAATCTTAAGACCAGTAACACCAAAAGCATGTTATGAGCATTAATTTCAGGATAAGTACATGTTACTTGAATCCCTCAAAGTGAAATCCTGCACACCACATTACACCTGCTTGAACGGTTGCAGCTAGAAAGGAGATTAAGTACCTTTGTCTTCCCACACTATCTTGCCCAGTCTTATGCCAATTCTGAATGTTTGTAAGAGAGGTCCCTCTGCAGGGTTCTCTGTCAACGGAAGTGTTACTTGCTCTGAAATACTTTTTAACTGGCCACAGCTCAAGTCAGGCAGCTGTTGCATGACCTCCATTTTTCAAATTTATTTTTATTTTCAATAATTAAATCCCATCATTGTTGTTAAGGTTGCTCAAGTCTCAGCAGTGGAAGCTACATTGTTAATCCTTCATAGCAGATGTTTATAGCTGCCTTTTCTCTTCTAGAAGTCAGTCTCAAGTGAAATATGACTTTGCTTGATTCCAGATCTACGCTGAATGCATTGTGTCTGTTTAATATTTCCATCACATTTTGCCCAGATTGCCAATGTTGAAAGTTGAACAGAAGCCATTAAATAATTTTGTGAAGTTAACTTGAAACAAAATTCTTTAGGCTCTCATGTTAGTTATCAGCATGCTATTTTTAAGTCACATTTTCTAGAACTATGATACTCTGAAATTTTAATTATTGAAATTATATGTTCTTAATTACATAAAAATAATTCAATGAAGAGTATTCAATATCTGTCTTGCCTGAAGCTAAGTTCGCTAAATAAAAGCACAGCACAGTCAACATGTGTTCTGTGCATGTGCTTCCATACAAACCTGATTATTCTTGATTGATTCATTCAGCTTCCCTTGAAGTATATCCACATGAGCCTCAAGTCCATAAGTAAGTAAGTAAATAAATTTTACATCAGAAATATGATGAGAATTTATTGGAGCTCTAGGCAAACTCAAAATTGGGAGACCACCCATAAACCATTCAAAAACAGGAATAGTATTGGCATGCTGTAAAATGTTTTACTTAGTGAATCACTAAATAAAGCACAGCCCTCCAAGTCTAAATTTACTGATCAGCTTTGCCACACAGAATGGAACAAACATGCTGCCTATGAATATATTTTGAAATTCATGAGTTTTATTTAATTACACATTTTATTACATCCTAGCAAACTGCTAGAAGAAAAATACAAGCCTCTCCGATAGTTTCAGTATGACTTTGGGAAAGCTGAACTTATATATAGTCTCCATTTGAGACTACCAGTATTCTTCAGCCTATACTAAGCATGATTCTAGGAATATTACTGGTGACTCCTTCATTTAAAATAATGCAGTCAGATTATTTCCCAACAGCATTTTAAAATGGCTCTGGAACCATCAAACATGCATTGACCTTCTTATACTATAGATTGCTTTTTCATATGCCCTTTGCTTCCATCATGTCATTGTGAAATCAAAATGAGAAAAAGTACAAACATTATAAAGCCTCATTAGAATGTGGGCTTTGTGTTTTAACTGATCAGTTTCTTCTGAGTTTTGACAGTGGAAAACAATACCAAAGCCAATTTGTTGCATCCGTTCTGATTCAGAGTCAAGATATTTAGTTGTCTCTGATGTATCTTTCACCTCCGTTCATTTTTTATTCTTGCCATCATCTATAATGTATATAATCTGTAAATGACAGGGTCACAAGAAGTTTAAAGATGATGTACAGCTCAGTATTGTTGACTGGGAACTAATGTGCATTGAAAGATGGAGATATTTTATCTAACTTGTACAAAGAATCTGAAATGTATGAGTTTATTGGGCCCATTTAGTTCCACCTCATTTGTACTGAACTGAATAAGTTCAGCAGCACGTTTCCAAACATCAGTTATATTAAAAAACCCGTGTTCAAACAATATTCCAAACCATTTGCTCAACACCTCCTCAGGAGCTGGGTGATATGAGGACACCTAACAACTGATCAAATACAGCAAGGACTGTGACCACTCGGTATCTCTGGTGTAAGGCATCAGCTTTCCCTGATTCATTTGCAAACTGGTGTGAGTCAAATCAATATGATAATTCAAATTTAAAAGAAAATTTACTATCCAGGTATGTATATATCACCATATATCACCCTGAGATTCATTTTCTTGCGGGGATTCACTGCAGATACTAAGGAACCCAATAGAATCAATGAAAGACTGCGCACAAAGACAGACAAACAGCCAATGTGCAAAAGCAGACAAGCAGTGCAAATGCAAAAAAAGGTAAGGAATAAATAAATAAATGATATTGAGAACATGAGTTGTGGACAGCTTGAAGGATCTGAGAACCAACGATGAATGAGTTTTTCACACCATTTACAAAATCCTGGGATTGATCACCCTGGGAAGACGGCAACCAATTGCAGTGATTGAAAGCTGGATTCAGGGTATGGTCTCTTTACTGCAGCTGCTAACAGGGCATTTTAAAGTACTGAAGAATTGTTGGTGCTGTTGTTCCTTTTCATGCCTTATGGCACATCAGGCAGCACTTCTGCCGTTTCCTTAGCATTTGGTTGTTTTTTATGAAGCTGAGTTGCTAACTTGATTTTCAGCCCAGTGCGGATGGAAAGCTTGTCAGGAGCCAAGCCAGATTCAAACTCGGGACCTTTCACCTCAGAGTCCAGTGCTGATACCACCAGGTGGCTACTGACGAATAGTCTCAAAACTGTGCATTAAGCCAATTCTAATTGTTGTGTTTTTTTGTGAAAAAAGCAGTTTCCAGATTAGATGCCTTGTTGCTCGTTTGGAATTGCTGACAGGTCTTCTAGAGCTTCCTAAGTTGCATGTAGTTTCAAAGTAAGGCTGTTGTACAACCTGTGTAACTGCTCCATCTTGTGTACAACACCTTTTAGCTGTCAAGGATACCTGACATTACAGAAAATCTGCTTCCAGCATTATGTGGACACAGAACAGAAAACAGTCAGCCTCCTGATATTAGCAGAAAAATTAAACAGCGTTTGACTGGCTACTGTTAATACTATAACTCCAATCCTATCACCTGCAGTGCAATTTAGAAATGTCCAGATCCAATTAGCTGATCAACACCTCTACCCAGTAACGCACCATCACTACTTTATCATTTATTGTCAGAGTCCCCTTATGTACAGACACTCCTGTGCCTAGCATCACTTTATGGAAATACAGTGCAGTCAATAAGCTATGATATGTATTTATTCTGAATTTATCATGTTTTTATTATTGCATTCTTTATCTTATTGTGATTTTTGTGCTGCATCAGATCTGGAGTAACAATTATTTCATTCTCCTTTACACTTGTGTACTGGAAGTAACATTAAATAATATTGAATCCTGAATCTTAAATCTTATGAAGCAGACTGATGCAAGCTGGACCTGCATGATATTGCACTCTTCTTAGATGAAGAACTATTACCTGCAAAAACCAAAAAACAGTTAATCATCCACAAAGCACTTTTAGAAAGAGAATGCCACAATGCTCACACACAATAAAAAAAATGCTGTGCTGTGAAGTCCTTTGTGATATAATAGCTACACCTATAAATCTTATAAATCACATATTATCCATATTTTAAGACAGTGTTCTTTCATTTAAGGAAGAGTAGGATTTCTTATAACATCACAGGGTGCAGAAAAATTGATACATGCTTATGTTTCTAGCTGAATAGAGTACTGTAATGTAGTCTTTTCAGCACCTTCTATGAAATATATTTGTTAATAGGCTGCAGCTTAGTCAAAATGCAGCAGCAAGACTCTTCACCAAAACATGAACATTTCACCAGTTATGGCTGCCTATGTCCTTTAGCGTCAATCTTAAAATTCTCTTAATTGTATATAAGTCCCTGAATAATATAGTTCCTCTGTAGATTTTGGAGAGCCTATTCCCTTACATCCCTAGTTGTAACCTTAGACCTGCGAATACTGGTTTGCTTTGTGTTTCCGAAGCCAAGCACATAAGAGCCAGTAGATTGGCCTTTCGCTCTTATGCAACTAAAATCTGGAATACTCTACCAACTGAGATATGCTGGGCTAGTTTCAAAACTCTTGTAAAAACCTACTTTTTAATTTGGCCTTTGCTTAATAGGATTACTTAATGCCTGTTGATGTTGATTACATTTGTATAATTCAGTATTTCAATTACATTGTATTCTACATAATGTTTGTCTTTACTTATGATTTGTAATCTTCTCTCTCATATTTTTATGACTATTTTGTCTTAACTTTTTGATCTATGCAAAGCACTCTGAGCCTGCATCTTAATGTATTATAGGTACTATACAAATACTAATTATTATTAAGTTAGTATTACTTTTTTCAGATGAGTCACCACAAATGAGATCTTCAGATACATATAGAATCTATATCACATCAAGAGTTAGACCTTCTTCTCTGAGTGAGAGAAGTAATATCCAGTCAGTTGAAGGCACAAAGTGAGAGAAAGATGGGTGTCCAGGCATCTTTGTGCATCTCAGCATACAGCAATGTACAAATAATAACATTCACATAAATACTATACTAAGTAGCAACATATCTAAATATAGATTTTAATATTACTGCAACTTCCACATATGTAGATGACTGAAAATTAAAAACAGATTCCAGTCAATATCTATCCAGTGCTAAGTTGTTTCCTGTGTCAAGCCAGCATAAAGGAATCAAAGATATCCGGATCATAAATAAGCAGAAGCCTTCGGGAATTCTAGACTCTGGTGGTCAGTGTGTGACTAGGTAACAAGCAGGAACTGAACATGAGTATGGAGGGAAGCAGTTCTTTTTGACAATACATTGCAGTCAGTTACTGATCTTTGTCAGGCTCGTATATTTTTTAATCTTTTTAGAATTGTTCCTGCCTATTTCAGTCTTAAAAATAGCATTCTTCCATTTGAGTATTTCCTTCATTTTTGAGAGCTTCTCCAAAGAAAGATGGCAGCTGTTCTCATATCTAATGATGACAGGAAAGTTGTGCAGAAGAATTTTTAAAGTGGAAAACCCATTGCACTGACGCAGTTCCACTCTCTCAACCTTGGAAGCTGGGTCCAGTGGGACGAACAGTTGTCACAACTGGGGACTTCCTTGTTTGCAGTATATGACCATGACTCTTTCTGTGTCTCGTCATGCCTTTTGCTCTGCATGGAGAATTGCAGAATCACCCTCCTGGTGGTTGGATCTCACTCACCCAGACAGCCAGAGCTGACTTTGCAAGCTAAAACAGGCACGTACTTATCTCACTGGGGTATGAGTGCTGCCGACTACCCTCACCTGATTAATCTACCTGTTGAAGCAGTGTTTGGGAGTGTGGCTACTATCGCATGTGAACAGCTACTTGGAGGCACAGGTAAGAGGTGGGGATCAAAGCTGAGTGAGTGGCCCCAGACTGGACACAATAAGCCCCTTCACTGGAGATAGTACCCCTCCTTGGACGCCCCGTAGAAAGATGCTGGCATTCCAAATTGCAGAGCATGGTCTGCTGAGCCACCAACAGTCTTGATACAATGTGCACCTTATTTCTGGGAAGCTAAAGACAGGGTAAATTGAAAAGGATAAATGAGAGTATATTTAGAAGAATAGATTATAGGGAAATAAGAGGGGAATAGGACTAGGCAGATTGTTCTGAATTGAGCTAGCATAGACTTAATGGGCCGAATAATCTTCATCTATGTCATGGTAAGTATGTAAATAAAGATTAAGGTCTTGGCTAATGAGAATAGAGCAGAAGACAAATAGGCTTCACTGTTTTATCTTCACTTTGGGTTTTAACTACATGCAAAGAAAGAGGGGAGAAATTATTCAGAGTCCTAATTTAACCTGCTTCAGGTCAGGAAGGAAAGACTTAACATACACGATGCATCTGGATATCACTGGTAATACTGAAAGGAAGGAACAGGAACTTTGAAAGTTTAGGGAAGTTTTTGCCAGGGCAAAGATCTATTTGTCATGCAGTGTGAAGGGGGCTCAGGGACTGTATTTGAAACTGGCATTTGGCTGCACAGTTGCACATGAGAAAGCCAACACATTTTGTTGTTTGTCTGTCAATGGCCACAGCATAGTTAAATTTACTCTTTTAGTTCTTCACCAGCTAAGACAATAGTTCTCTGAAGACTGCACCTAAGAGGTAAGAAGAAGGTTCACTTTAAATATTCAGACCACCATTACAAATTTTGTGCTTTCCCCATTAGCACCTCTGCACCCTGAGCTACCATTGTGTGCCACAGTCAGTGTCTAACCTTATTGTACTCTTGCTCCCTATCTAAAAGAATGCTCCATGTTCCTCCACTGATACCAAGGGGCATACACTGAGATCCAATTCCAGAAATGAATGCACTTTCTAGATCAACAACACCTAGCATTCATTTAACATCCTTTAGATAAAATCTTCCCATATTGTTTTGAACTAGGCAATCATACAACTGACTTGCCACTATCACATTACTGACTTACTTTATGTATCTTATTGCCAGATAGTATGAGAACCAAATTCATTCCTTGCATAACCACATTTTGTATGGGATATCCTGTATCCTTTGGAATGTAACATGTCATCTGTAGTTTCTTATCCTGAATTGACTTCATGAAAACCAAAAATAATTAATATAGAAATAACTTTGGCTGCTGCATTCTAACTGGAGAATGACTAAATATAGAACAGCTGAGAAGTAGGCCTGACATTGGAAAAACAAGAGTGAACAGTGCTGTTGTCTTCCTGTTTAAGATCCGACTCACCTGCACCATACACTCTCTCATGTTATAAATGTGCTCCTGCACCATGCACATTGGAATGATTGTCATACTTTTTCAATGACTTCTCTGCCAGATTTTCATAAACAGTGGCCTTGCACACGGGAAGACTGGGATTCAGATCAAGCAGGGCTGGAGAATAACCATATAACAATTACAGCATGGAAACAGTCCATCTCGGCCCTTCTAGTCTGTGCCGAAAGTACGTGTCCCAATAAATAACATGTCCCAATAGGCAAGGGTTCAGGGAGGATGATCAGTGAAGGGGTGATTAAAGATGCAAGCCTGTTTAAAGAGGGAATGAGGAAGAAAGGAAGGTAAGGGGAAAAGAAAGCCTAGCACTTAGAAGCGAAAAAGAAGAATCAACAAAAAAGAAGAATTTTAAAAAGTCAATAAAAGGAGGATGAGGTTAGTCCATAAAGAGCTGAGGGTTTGTAGGTGGTGAGTTGGGAGTAGGACAGAAGAATGGTGCACAAATGAGGAAGGGGAGAGATGCAGAGGAAAGTCAGTGTGGAAAGGAGTGATGAGTAGGAGAAAAAAAGGCTGAAGTGTCTGAAAGCAATTTATTGCAGATGCTGAAAATCTGAAATAAAAATAGGTCATGTTGAAAGTATCTAACATTTCATACAGCATCCATTGAAACAGAAAAGGTGTTCGTAATTACCCAGGTGAGGATGCTTGAAAATTTGCATGGGATTAATTTTTAATACACTTAAAGAGGGGTTTGCTGAACTAGGATAAATTCACTGCCCTGCTCAGTGGACATCGGTTAGGGGTTAAAACAAGGCTCTAAAGATGGTTAGTGGGCTGCAGATTGATATTGGTAGGGAGTATAATAACTTTAGTTACAATAATAGGAAGCGTGCCTGACTCATGTACCCTAAACCGAGAGTGCAATAATCTTTATTTCTTCTGCTCCTCTAGACTCCCTTGCTGGCGAATTTTGATAAGCCACCAATATGGATGCCTAATAGCAAACAAGCACACGAATTACACAAGTTAACAGAAGTAAAGGACAACTTGCATCAAGACCATTAAGGTAACAAAAATTTGTCCTTATAGAATTCATTAATTGCTATCCAGAAACTCACTCCCATGGAATTTATGTGAAAAATAAATTAATAAGCATCTTCTTTTCACTCGTGTTTATTCATATATTTACAGATGACATAGCTTTGTGTTATGGAAAATCACCATTCAGACTATTTTCTTGGAAAGCAAAGCCCTTGTTACATGGGGATTATCTGTATACAAGTTTTAAGCATTTATCAACACAGAACATAACACATACTAATATCTGAGCTGAAGCAGATTATTCAATCTCAGAAAAGGTTCAGGCAATTATTGTGCCCACTTACAAATTATAGTCTGATTTGTACAATTTTAAGTCTATCACCTTCATTTGGCGTAAAATGTAAGGAATAAAATGGGCTGGAGCTGCCAGATGATCATTAGCATGAGGAAAGGGTTCAGCTGCAACCTCACTAGCAGGAGCCAAGTGTTTGTCAGGAGGCTTCTGACAAACCCATGTAGAGGAGGCTTGACCCAGAAGTAGAGCAGCAGTGATGACTTAGCAGTGAACAATAACTTTAATAATTGACCCAAAGTAACAAGCCACGAGGGGCCTCAAAACAAAGGACAACAGAAACTAAACACAATAGGCAACAAGGTAAACCTTAACCAGGTAAAGTGAAAGCTAGGAGTAACTGGTTGAGGCTGGCTGGGTCGATGAGTGAACAAAGATTGTAGATGAGAACTAGGTTAAATAGGCTGCAAGTGATGCATCTGGAACAAGCGGAGGTGAATCCTATTAACTGGGTGAAGACTAGGAGGAGCCTACATGTGCAGGCTGGGAGCAGGCCTAACAGTCTTCCATGTCACTGAACTGAAAGAGCTTACCCACACTACCCACAGGGCAGAAGATACAAAAGCTCAAGGATAGCCCTATCCCACTGCTGTAGGACTATTGAATGGTCCCCAAATGGATTGTTGACCTTGCAACCTAGCTTGCGATAGCTTTGCACTTTTGTGTATACCTCCTCAGTAACTGTAACACTTTATTCTGTAGACTCTACTATGCATCGACGTGATGAAATTATGCAAAACAAAGTTATGCACTGTACCTCAGTACATGTGATAATATTAAACCCATATATTTACCAGCATATGCTTCAGCATTGGGAAGTCATGATGGCTGTACACTGAACATGAACATGTCTATTTCACATTTAACATGTAGATCAAAGGGTTGAATGCTTGACCACCACTCTAGATATCAACAGCCACTTTGGATGTCTGAAATCCTTGATTATCACCATCTATCCATCTGAGAGAACATCTAGATAGACCTGGTCATCTCATTTTGAGCTCTCTAGTGTTGCACTGGAAATAGTGGAAGGAAAATCATGTTTGAACAAGGCCAGCTGAGGGCAATGTTGACATTCTGAATCAAATCAGCATGTGTTCTTATGATCAGTGTGAGAGGTGTGTTCTGGTATGCAAACTTTTAAGAAGCAAGAATGGAACAAGAATCTTGTTTCATCCAGGCCTTCTCTAAACTGTGCAAACCCAGCTCAGCTGCACCATTAATCACAGGCGATATGGTGCAAACAAATATAGTGAGTCCCACTTTATTTCAGGAAGATCTTGAATCTGTGTGCAGCATACTAAGAACTGTTGTCTGACACAAACTCCCTTGGTAATCCATAGCTATAGGGAGATACGTACCTCAGAAGAGTCACAATCCTGTCAGTGGCCATTAGCACTTCCAGCCATTTCAAGCGGATGTCAGACACAACCAGAAAATATTCTCCTTGATGTTAATCATGAATAACGCTTTTACACTTAAACACATTCTTTGTAAGTAATCTATGTTTCCACACTGTGTGAATGAAATCTTCAGGAAATTGAGTGACACTTGGTTCTGCCACATGGTAGTTGTTTGGAAAAACTGTTTCTGGGAGCTCTCTGTTCGCTAATGAAAGGGAGAAGTCCACTTCATGTTTTGGCATTTGTGTTGCTGTCTGGACTATGTTGACTCTTTGCCACACAATATAGGTTGGGTCAGAAGAGCACTTTAACTCCTTTGAGTCATTAGAAGCAATTTCCAAATCCAACAAAATATCAGAGTTTGATTTAAAACTCTTGAAACAACAGCCGCATATGGTCAGTTTCCCCCTCAGAGACCACAGAAAGAGTTATATCAACAGGCATGATCCTGAATGCACCAAAGTCACAGGAGCCTGCCAGACACGACAGTGTAATGATGGTGTCAGCAAGAGCTTCTCCTTCCTCTTGGTACTGATACTGACTCTGAAATGTTTTTCAGTGAGAATTGACTCAGAGTTGAAACGCGTTGATAATGTTTCTGTGAGCATTGTGTAAGACAAACCTGCTAATTATGTTGATGCAATCAACCTTGGAGAAGTTCCAAAATCTGGTAAGACCCAAAATAGCAAGAAATACATTTACCTTTTTTCTCATTTGTGATATAATTTCTCTGGTCAAAATACTTGAAATAAGCATCAAAATCTTCTTTTTATCCGTCCTATTGTAGTACCTGACCAAGTATAGGTACTTTATTTCTCTGCAGTTCTTTTTTTAATTATCAATGTTTGATCATAATAAAAAGTCTTACTGGTTAAACATTACAGACAATGCACAGGAAGGTTACAATATCCAATTCAAGTCCAATGTCTCCTTTGTAACCACAGTGTCTTTAGTTATAATTAGAATCTGAGTCTCAGTCATGGTCTGTGTTAATCTGGGTGCAGACACCCTTATTCCTTCTTCTCCTCCAGATTCCCTCCATTGGTAATCACTGGTAAGCCAGACAGATGTCAACACCAAGGCAGGAACAAACAGACAAATTATCTAAAGGGAAGAGGCTGGTCTGTATTGCAGTCACAAAGTCATAGCAAGATATAGTAAACAGGCCCTGGAGCACGCCAAGTCTGCACCAATCATCAACCATGCATTTACACTAATCCTCCCTTCGTGCATTTTAAAAAATTCTCACCACATTCCCATCTGCTGCTCCTTGGAATCTACCACTCTCCTATATCTAGAGACAATTTACAATGGCCAATTAACCAAACAACCGGTACAGCTTCTGAATGTGGGAGGTAACCTGAGCACCCGTAGGAAACCCACGTGGTCGCAATGAGAATGTCCAACCCCTACGTGTACAGGACCCGAGATCACGATGGAACTAGAGTGTCTGACGCTTTGAGACAGTGGCTCTGCTGTCTACATTAAAGTGCCGCCCACACTCTACGCTGATTTACATTGCAGCATATGCTCACTACACTCCATACATTAACACATCATATATATGGAGGACAGGGGTGTATGAGGAGTCCAGAAAGGAGTAGTACCTGTGGTGAAGGGCCCTGTCTTGTTCATTCTGGGGAAGTTCACTCATCTTTGGTCGACACGGGACACTCAGCTTCCACTATTGTGTACTTAGCATTTCAGTAATATTGTAAATATATTGCTTGATTAAGCATTCTTTGTTGTTTACAAAATCATTATGGGTTATATGTAAAAGTACGTGATTGGCATCCGTCAGCTCACCACCACGTCATAAGTGCGTGGCTCACTAAAGGTAAAAACGAAACTAAGACATGCATTCCTGACTCCTTGCTTCCTTTTAATTAGTTTTATGGTTTGGGGTTACAAAGCATAACAGAGGCAACAAGGAAGTTTTAACGGATGCATCAAGATGAATACTGTTGAAGTGCAGCAAGATTTCAAGCTTAAAAAATGCAGCAAGACGTTTGAGTTCAAAAAAGAGCACTGCAAGAAATGGCCAAGTAAATAAAAACAGTACTTCTTTGGGAAGGGAAAGAGATGTTCGAGTTAAGAAATGTCAGAAAACTGACAATTCCCGAGTTCATAATCAGTGAGTACCAGGTGATAAACAGCATCAATTAACAAAGATCAGAAATACCTGGCTACATCAGGAGGATACATAAATATGACTACACAAGAGATAACTGGATATTGTATATTGAGTGAATTGAGCAAATATTTTGAAGCAAATGATATAGACAATAAAAAGCAGGTGCCAGTTTTGCTGAGTACTCTGGGTTTAAAGGCATACAGTTTGCTCAGAAGTTTGACTGCTCCAACCAAACCAGCTGAAATTAGCTTTGTTGATATTTAAGTAATGCAAGTACATTTAGAAATGAAACCATTGTAGATAGCAGAATGCTTTAGGTTTCATGAGCAGAATCAAAAGGAAGGGGAGTCCATTTCAGTATACATTGCAGAATTGAAGAAGTAGCCAATGTTTCCAATAGCTAAAAAGATTGTGTCTGTCAGAATCTGTGGTGATTTTAAGGTCATCATCAACCCAGTACTGAAAGTAAATCAATACTCTCTACCAAGGACACAGTATTTCTTTGCAAGCCATTTTGGAGGAAAACACTTCACCAAAGTGGACTGAGCGGAGGAAACTACCCTCAGATGGAGATGGAAAAGAGTCCAAAGTGTTTCTCACCATAAGCACTCACAAAGGGCTTAATAGGCTTATTTTTGGAGTAGCATCTGCACCTGCACTCCCGCAAGAAGATCTGAACCAGGTGCAACGAGATTGTCCAGGCACTCAGTCTTACCAGGATGTCATCATTGTCATTGGTAAGGATGCCAAAAGAACATCTCCAAAATTTCAAGGCAGTGTTAAAAAGATTAGAAGATCATGTGCTCAGAGCACAATGCAACAAGTGTGAATTCTTTAAACTAAGCATCACTTTTGTGGTTACACCAGGCATGGGCAAACTACGGCCCGCGGGCCATATGCAGCCCATTAAGCTTTTTAATCCGGCCCGCAGAACTTGATGAAATTATATTAATAAACCTTGTTAATGTTTTTTCCCCGCAATTCTGGCATTTTCCCAATAGATGACACACTCTATATACATTTGTGGCGACCCATTTCCTGGCACATCCGAACCGGCTCACAATTAGCCAGCATTCTGGCTAAGGGAGATAGCCTGCGGGGATTTGCGAGCACAGAGCTTTGGAGCCTCTGCGCAGGGGGTCAGGTTGAGGGAGGCTTAAAAGTGAGGCTGGGGATTTCGAATAAAGTTTTTTTCTTCGACAGTAGTTACCGACTCCGTGTCGTAATTTTAGCGCTGCATGTAGCACACCGCTACACATTGACCTTTGTTGAGGTGCAGCGTATTACTCCACATTTGCGCTTTACTCTTTGTTCGGCTCGACCTATTTGTGTGAACAGGCGTTCAGCATCATGAACATCAACAAAGCCAGCCACAGATCCAAGTTAACTGACCAACACCTCAGATCCATCCTGAGAATCGCCACAACAAAACTAAATCCAGACTTTGATGCGCTGGCTAAAAAGGGAGACCAACAACACTGTTCCCACTGAAATTAAAAATAAGTTTCTTTGTTGTGTTATGTAAAAAATGCATTTGAAAATATTTTTTTCAATAAGCCTTACATGTTACATGTCATTTCTGTTAAGTGATGGACATGAGTAGTGCGCAGGTGCACGTACGTTCTCAAAATAAAAAATGCGCTCCAGATCAAATAACGCGCTCCGCATACTGGCGCGCTCTCACTGTTCTGTCATTGTGCGGGTCGTTGTTGAGTTTTGGCACAGGGGGCAATTGAATAAGAAGGAGCAGGACAAGTAGACCTGCATCTCCTACCGTTTTTGAAATAAAGACAGTCAGGAGGAGAGTGATGATGATAATATCTTGAAGGATAACAGAATTTTCAGTGCTTTAAAAGAATAACTGTTACTATTAAAAAAGCTGTGTTTTATTCATTTAATTTTCAGTGTTTTAAGAATCATTTCAATAAATAGTTAAATACCATGGGACTTCAAAGACAGATATTTTGTTGTATTGCATTTGTTCATTTTCAATTGAAATTAAAGCACATGTTTTCTACATATCCCATGACATTTTATTTTCTCTTATGAGGTGTATTACCAAAACACTCCATCCATCTGCTCCTGGTCCGGCCCCCCTGTCAAATTTTAGAACCCTTTGTGGCCCTCAAGTCAAACAGTTTGCCCACCCCTGTGTTACACCATTGATAAACAAGATTTACCCAAGTATGCTGAGAAAGTTCAATTAGTGGTGGATGCTTTAAGGCCAAAGGATGTGTCACAGTTGGAGTCCTTTAATAGGATTTGTCAGTTACTGTAGCAGCTTCTTGCCAAGACTGGCTACTGTGCTCCACCCCATGAAGTCATTACTACAGACCAGGAGGAAATGACAATGGACAAGGCAGTGGAGGTGGCTTTCCAAAAGGTAAAGGAAATGGTGACATCGTCCGGTGAAGCTTGCCTGTGGTAGCTTGCCTTATGGTATGGGTGCAGTCACGTCACATGTTATGAGTGATGGAAGTGAACGCCCCATAGCCTTTGCATCATGTTCATTTACCGCTACATTTACTGTGCACTGATTGACAGAGCCTGCTTTGGAGTGTAAAACATCTCAACTAGTACTTGCATGGACGAAAGTTTACCCTCATTACTGGTCATCAACCATGAGTAAGAGAAAGTCTGCAGTGCTGGAAATGCGAGCGACACACACAAGATGCTGGAGGAACACAGCATGCCAGGCAGCATCTATGGGGAAAATGTAGTTGACGTTTCAGGCCAAAACCCTTTGGCAGGACTGGGTTTCATCTCAAAACATCGACTGTACTTTTTGCCATAGCTGCTGCCTGGCCTGCTGAGATCAACCACTAGTGTCCATTTTCAATCCACAGAAGGGTATTCCACTCAATGCAGCAGCACAAATACAATTGATGCTGCCTGGCCTGCTGAGTTCCTCCAGCATTTTGTGTGTGTTGCAGAGATGGACTCTGTTTCTTGGAGGACACAATTACAAGATTGAATTCAAGAGGATGACTAATCATGGAAATACTGATTGATTATCCCAATTACCTTTGGAAAAGGAAATAACAAAAAAAATTGCATAAACTTCCTCCTCTTGACATATTCTCCCAAATGCAAATCTAAAGTCTCTCTATTATCACAGAGGTAATTCAAAGGAAAACCAGTAAAGAGTCCAAACTGTCTCAGCTCTGCATGGATAACCAAATTGGCAGAAATGTGCAGCAGAAAATCCATTTCCCTCATTTTTCACCAGTGCCAGGATGAACTTACATTTGACATTTCTGCACAAAATGGCTTCAACAAATGGCCCTCTAATTTAATTTTGTCTTGTCAATAAACTGTAACTGACCACTGAGTCAACAAATACATCTTGAGTTACATTGACTGAGGCTGCAAGCTGGGCTGAAGATCTATTCCTGTTTATACAGTATTTGTTAAGTTTTTAGTTTCTTTCTTCAGCATGGTCAAAGATGGTGCAGTGGCCTATTGGAATTTTTGTAAAACCACCAAGTGAACATTGGATAGGAGGGGCCAGTCCCCAACCCGGAATTGACACCCCCCTCTGCCTCCAGTGCCTCCTCTGCAGTAGACAACCCTATGGTATGATGCCTTGTCCATGCAGCAACTGAGGCTATGCAGCCCCTCTGCCGTCAGTCGCACTAATAAACCAGTGAAGCAGACTTGCAGTATTCTACATTTCCAATGTCCAACAGGATTTTGTGATCACAACAAAAACATCCAAGACAATCATCTGCTGTTAGGTTACACGCTACCTCCGACTCTGACTCCTTTCTGTAGCAGGCAGCAACACGATCTGCACCAAGTCCAGCTTCTCCAGCTCCTGCTGATGGACCTGCAGTACTTGAAGTTCTTAATATCCAGCAGTGTCTTGTGATTGTAACAAAGATGTTTAAAGAGACAGTAACATTTCAGGAAGGACCTGGAGAGGCCGTTGTGTCTGAGAAAGCTGTATCTTACAGAACCCTTTTGGCTTATTAACAGGAGAATATCTTCAATTACATTTTACAGCAGAACCAAAAACAAACACCTTCCAGAAAATATCTCATTGGCCCGACAAGGACAATCACAGCCCAGCCTTTATTGAACCTTTCCCTACTTCCTTTCTGGGTTACCAGTCAGCATCCCTCGGCATCAGACTTACTGACTTACACAAGTTGCTGCTGCCCACTCGACAATTGACTCCAGGACACAGGTCAGTGGCTTTCTGCCACTTCTGAAGTTGTGTACGTAAACTTTGTCCACTAAAATATCCACACCCTCAAATTAAGCCTGCAAACATGTTTTTCATTCCACTCATCCCAGCCATCTAAAATCACAACGACTGCAGTGAGAAGGATTCACCCCTGATTTACATCCAATTATATAAGCATTTTGCATAGTTTACTTGTAAATGAATTTGAGGTCCCTTGTTTACAGAAGGAGAAGGAATGAGATGATATACAAATCAAGGATAAATGTTAAAACAGAATTGGATAACAAATTGGTAGTAAAAGAACTTATTACAAACCTTGTCCATATCAAATCTGAGAGAAGATAAAATGATAAACCAAGATTTATTCTGGAGGGAGAATTAGAAGAGTTGAAATAATAAATTGAGCTGAAATGTTAAAAAACATTGCACAGAGTAGGGGTTATGAAAAACTGCAGGGCTTGTTCATTGTATAACCCTCTTTTCCTTGGGCAGCCATTTAGCATTAAAGATGACTTGTTTCCATTCTAGTTTTGAGGGTTCAAAGGTTCCAAGGCCAATGTATGAATTGCAAACATTGCCAAAGGGTGATAGAAAAAGCCTGACAAAGCAACAGGTGTATAGATTGTACGTGGTGAAAAAAAACACATAATTAGAATAGAATAGTGTGACACAGTCATTTGAATAGAAAAGGCTCAAGTGAGTTTGTCTTAAGAGGAGTGGGACTTGGGCTGAGATACGTGAGACTTTAAAAGGAGCAGGCCTTGGGACTTGATGGATTAAAGAAGTTGGGACTTTGAGCGAGTGACACATCTGTAAATCATTAGTTAATAGTTGATTGGCTAATAAGCTAATTAGAAGCAGCCAATGAAAAGATGTTAAGCTCAAATGGAGTGGTCATCGTTGGAGTGGACCAGTGTAAGAATGGAGAGCTGAGGCTTTGGTGTGAAAAGGTGGACTAAGTGGCCCAGCTGTGGGAAGTGAGATCAGGTCTTTAAAGAAAAAGCTTAAGTGAGAAGGCACAGGTAAGTCTTTATTTTGTTGTTCATCCTTAGTCTATGATTCAGTATAGACAGGATGGTAGATAGCACAGTGGAATACTCCTCCTGCAATATGTGGGAAGACAGGGAACCTCATAATCTTCCTGATGACTACCTATAGGGGAAATGCACCCATCAGCAGTTCCTGACAGGCGAGGTCAGGAAATGGAAAAGGATCGGGAGGTACTCAGGGTCATCTGGCATTTCATAGATGAGAATTTTACTGAGGGGGTCACACCCAAGGTACAGGCTTCAGATAGACAGGTGACTATACCAAGAGAAGTAAGGGGAGTACAGTGTCATTATATGGCTCTCCTGTGACCATTTCCCTCAGTAATAATGCCCCTTTGGCTACTGCTAGGATGATGCCTATCAGGGCACAGTAGTAACAACCAGGTTGGTGGCTCTGTGGCTGGCTCTGAGACTCAGCAGGGAAGGGTAAATCTAGAGCAATAGTGATGGGAGACTTGATAGTTATGGCATGCACTTAAGGTAAGAGGAGGTAAATTCAGAGGAGATGTGCAGGGCAAATCTTTAGAGAGGTGGATGCCAAGAAGGTGCTGCCTGTGGTGGTGCTGGAGGCAAATATAATAGAGATGTTTAAGAGGTTCTTGGATGGGGACATGAATAAGTAGGAAATAGAATAATATTTGCATTGATGTAATGAGACAGTTTGTGGATGGGACCCAAGCCTACACATGAAATCCATTTACATTACATACACAGCTTTTTATGTACGGCTGGTGTGAAGAGTCTGCAGTCAGAGATGGATCCTTTACTAATTGTTGGGGTTGAATGACCGCCCCAACTACATATATTACCGGGTTCCAGCGCTACAATTGTCTTCATATCTCTAATCAGTTTCAAATAATCACCTGTTCCACACCAGCTATGATGGGGGTAGGTGGGTGTTAGTTTATACAAAATTTTTAATAATTTTGTTGATGGAACAATAATTTGTACATTGAACCTTCAGAAAGATAATTCACTGTTTGGCATCACCATCATTCCCGATTCTGAAATTATGTACTACCTTTTAGCAATTTTTGTCACATATATGTACTGATTCAGTCATTCAGAATGTTAGATTTTCATCAGCAATGATCTTGACAAATTCATCAATGAATTTTTAAGCTGCTTCATGATCAGCAGATGCTTTATCACCACGAATCTTTAAAATTTGAATATGGTGTCTATTCTTAAATTTCTGTAAACAGCCTGCTGAATATTCACGATTACCTTCAATTTTCAGGTCCTATGCATCACCTGGGAACTTCCCCAGTGTCTTGTGGAATTTTCTATTTGTGACATGTCAGGGCTCAAAGCAAATTTGTATTTTGGAGGTTTTTGGATTTTCGAATTTCAGTTCAGGGGTACTCAACCTATACTGTATTGTTTTTATTCCTCTCGCAGATTTAGACTGTTGTCATGAATAAATCAAAAAGGTACTTTTAATGCTTTGAATTTTAGACATGTAAACTTTGAATAAAATGAATCATCAATACAAATAACTAATTAATTTCTTACATGAAGAAAAATCATCAAAGGAAGCAGTTTCACTGTTTAATTGCGATGAGTTTTCGAATCAATCCTTAGCTATCTTTCTTTCATTACTTGAGGTGATGTGAATGAAAAAATCATGCAACAGGCCACTGAGTCCATTAAGGAATTAAATAATCTTCCAGATCACATTTTTATATAATGTTCAATTTTAATATTAATATGATGCAATATGTAATAAGGTTGCAACATGGCATCCCAAGATGCTGCATGCAGTTCAAAATCAGAATCAGTTTTATTATTACTATCTAATATAATTTGGAGTCTGTTGTTATGCATCAGCAGTACAGTATAAAGACATAAAATGATGATAACTTACACAACAAATAGTGCAGAAGAAGTTGTTTCTGAATCATTGAGTGTTGGTCTTCAGACTCCTGTACTTCCCCCTCATGGTAGTAATGAGAAGAGGGTATTCAAGATTCAAGCTTATTTGATACTCATGTAATAAAACATACAGTGAAGTACATTGTTTGCTTTAACAACCATCCTGGATGTGAGTCCTTATTGTGGATGCTGCTACTTGAGGAGCTTCTTTTTGAAGATGTCCTGTGTGATGGGGAGGCTTGTGCCCATGAGGGATCTGGCTGAGTCTAAGACCCTCCGCAGCCTCTTCCGATCGTGTGCATTGGGGTCTCTGTGTCAGGCTGTGGTGCATCGGTTAGAACGATCTCCTTCGTACATCAAGAGAAATTTGCTCACACTCAAAATTTTATGCGCAGGTGCCAATAGAATTATCAAATATTCCCATTTGGAACTACTACAGATAACATTTCCAGCCACAGAGATTGCAGGAGATATCATTGTTTCGAAGAACTAATGGTTTCCAGAACCGACAGACCCTGGATCTCCAGCTCACCTAGAGAGTGGGTACAGCAGCCGGAGGCTCAGGAAATATCTCCACTGTCTCAGAAACGTGGCTGCCAGAGACTCCAGGTAAAACTGAAGCACAAGGCCCTAATGCCCCCGCCCTCTATCATCCTTACTAATTACCATTGCAGACCTCTGACATTAGAGATTCTGCAGATCCTGGAAATCTTGAACAACGCACACAAAATGCTGGAGGAACTTGGCAGGTCAGGCAACATCTATAGAGGGGATTAAACAGTTAATGTTTTGGGCCAAAGTTCTCCTCCATAGATACTGCCTGACTTTCTGAGTTCCACCAGCATTTTGTGTGGGTTGTAGATCTAAAAACCAGACTGCATTACCAGAGGAGATCAGGGACTGTTGTGTACTCTGCTTCACAGAAACATGGCTCAACCACAACACTCTGGACGTAGTAACCAACCCAAAGGCGTCACCTTCCACTGAACGGACTGGAAGGTGGCATTAGGTAAAGGCAAAGATGGTGATATTTGCTTCATGATGAACTCATTAGAGTGCACAGACACTGCAGTTCTGTGTCAGACCTGCTCCCCCCACCTGGGACATCTGGTGGTCAAGTGTCATCCGTTCAATCTGCTGAAGGAGTTTGCTACTGTCAACCTTGTCGCAGAACACTCTGACAGAGATCCAGCTGCCACTGGAGAGGGTAAGCACTGTGATCAACAGGGACAAAGCAGTGCACCCTGATGCCTTCCTGATAATTTTGGGGAACTTCAATCAGGCCAGCTTGAAGAAGTTTCTGACAGATATCACTAACATGTAACCTGCAGAACCAGAGGAGCCAGCTCACTTAGATTACTGTTACACCACCTTCAATAATGTTTACTGTGTTATCCCTTGCCTGTACTTTGGCAAGTCTAATCACCTGGCTATAGCCCTCCTTTGGGCACATATGCAGAGACTGAGGACTACAAGCTACTACGAGCAGTTTGCTGATCTTATCAGATCTGCATAAGTAAGCAGTGTCCCACGTTCATCCATATCCTGATTTGCATGCTATGTCAACCCCGCAAATTAACTTCTAACATTACTGAAAACCATCACTCCTGACAACTGACTACATTCTTCTCTGTATAAGCACCTACCTGTATCCCCATTAATACAGAAAGCTGCGTCTGCCATTTTATGCAAGCACTCTCACACACAAAACTCTTATTGTTTTTGACTTTATCTCATTTGTATTACTATTTTAGACACTCATGCCTGATTTTTATATTTTGTCCAATTTTTTTGACTTGCCACTTGTTTGTCTCCGTGCAATTTTGTTTTTACTTTAAATTTAAAATGATTTTTTTCATATTGATTCATATCTGAAATATCCACTAATATATCTGCCACTGCATCTTGACTGATCCTTAATCTATTTTGCCAGTTCACTCTAGTTAGATCAGCTTTCACAGTTACTCCACTTGTTTAAAATATTGGACTTGGAACATTTTTTTTCTCTCCCTCAATCTGTTGTTGCATATTATTCCAACCTCCTCAGTCTGATCTCAAATCTCTATCTCTACAATTCTACCATAGTATTTGCAAATTGGACATTCCTTAATCATATTTCATTGTGCTTAAAAACTTCTACAGATGTTCTGTGCGGAGCATTCCGACTGTCTGAATCACCGTCTGGCGTGCCGGGGTGGGTGGGGTGGTCACGGCACAAGATCAAAGTAAGTTGCAGAAACTTGTAAAATAAGTCAGCTTCATCATGGGTACTAGCCTCTGTAGTATCTAGAACACCTTCACAGAGCAGTGCCTTAGAAAGGTCCATCATAAAGGTCTCCCTCCGCCCTGTACATGCTCTCTTCTCATCATTACCATCGGGAAGGCAGAATCTCAGCGATTCAGGAACAGCTTTCTCCCCCTCTGCCTTCCAATTTCTAAATGAAAATTGAAACCCATGAACACTACCTCACTAGAACCATAGAACCATAGAACACTACAGCACAGTACAGGCCCTTCAGCCCTCCATGTTGTGCCGACCCATATAATTCTTAAAAAAAGTACTAAACCCACACTACCCCCTAACCCTCTATTTTTCTTTCATCCATGTGCCTGTCCAAGAGGTTCTTTAATACCCCTAATGTTTTAGCCTCCACCACCATCCCTGGCAGTCATTCCAGGCACTCACAACCCTCGGTGTAAAAAACTTACTCCTGATGTCTCCCCTAAACTTCCCTCCCTTAATTTTGTACATATGCCCTCTGGTGTTTGCTATTGGTGCCCTGGGAAACAGGTACTGACTATCCACCCTATCGATGCCTCTCATAATCCTGTAGACCTCTATCAAGTCCCCTCTCATTCTTCTACACTCCAAAGAGAAAAGTCCCAGCTCTGCCAACCTTGCTTCATATGACTTGTTCTCCAAACCAGGCAACATCCTGGTAAATCTCCTCTGCACCCTCCCCATAGCTTCCTATAATGAGGTGACCAGAACTGAACACAATACTCTAAGTGTGGTCTCACCAGAGATTCGTAGAGTTGCAACATGACCTGTCTACTCTTGAACTCAATCCCCCTGTTAATGAAGCCTAGCATCCCATAGCATAGGCCTTCTTAACTACCCTATCAACCTGTGCAGT
This sequence comes from Hypanus sabinus, assembly GCF_030144855.1. Lineage (NCBI taxonomy): Eukaryota > Metazoa > Chordata > Chondrichthyes > Myliobatiformes > Dasyatidae > Hypanus > Hypanus sabinus. The sequence continues at coordinate 53,655,647 of NC_082719.1, read as the reverse complement.
GACCTTGAGGAATGTATGGATTTGAACCCCAAGGTCCCTTTGTTCATCCACACTCTAAAGTAACTGACCATTAATCCTGTACTCAGTCTTCTGGTTTGTCCCTCCAAAATGCATCACCTCACACTTGTCCAGATTGAACTCCATCTGCCATTTTTCTGCCCAACTCTGCAGCCTGTCTATATCCTCTTGTATCCTTTGACTACCTACAGCTGCATCCACAACTCCTCCAATCTTCGTGTCCTCTGCAAACTTACTCACCCATCCTTCCGCCTCTACATCCAGGTCATTTATAAAAATCACAAATAGCAGGTGTCCCGGGACAGATCCCTGCAGCACTCCACTAGTCACCGACCTTCAAATTCAGCCCCATCTATTCCCCTTGCACTCAAGAGGTGCCAGTCAATATGAGGGAAGTTGAAATTACCCATAACTACTATCCTGTATTTCCTGCACCATTCTAAAAATCTGCCTGCTTATCTGCTCCTTGGTGTCCCGAGGGCTATTTGGGGGCCTATAGACTACTCCCAGCACAGTGATTGATCTCTTCCTATTTCTGACTTCCACCCAGACCGACTCAGTGGACTCTCCCTCTGCAGCGTCCTCCCTTTCTATAGCCATGATACTATCCCTGACCAGCAATGCCACTCCCCCCTTTTCTACCTCTCATCCTATTCCTTTTAAAACACCTGAACCCCAGGATCTGCATCATCCAATCCTGCCCTTCCTCCAACCAAGTTTCAGTAACGACCGCAACATCGTAGTTCCACGTACTAATCCATGCTCTAAGTTCATCCTCCTTGTTCCTAATACTCCTAGCATTGAAATAGACACATTTCAACCCCTTTAGCTAGCTACAGTTATGTTCCGTCCCCTGCCTGTCCTTCCTCATCAACTCGGAACTCTTAGCATCATGCCCTTGTCCTTCTACCTTAATCCCTGCACTCACATTCTGATTCCTACCTCCCTGCCAAACTAGTTTAAACCCTCTCCAACAGCTCTATCAAACTTGCCTGCAAGGATATTGGTCCTCCTGGGATTAAAGAGCAACCCGTCCTTTTTGTACAGGTCACACCCGCCCCAAAAGAGGTCCCAATGATCATGATCTAGAAATCTGAATCCCTGCCCTCTGTTCCAATCCCTCAGCCACACATTTATGCACCACCTCATTCTATTCCTATTCTCACTGTCGCGTGGCACAGGCAGTAATCCCGAGATTACTACCTTTGAGGTCCTGCTTTTCAACTTTCTTCCTAACTCCCTGTAGTCTTCTCTCAGGACCTCTTCCCTTTTCCTACCTATGTCATTGGTACCAATATGTACCACGACCTCTGGCTGTTCTCCCTCCCACCGCAGGATATCTTGGACGCGATCAGAAACATCCCGGACCCTGGCACCTGGGAGGCAAACTACCATCCAAATTTCTTTCCTGCGTCCACAGAATTGCCTGTCTGACCCCCTGACTATAGAGTCCCTATCACTACTGCCTTCCTCTTCCTTTTGCTACCCTTCTGAGCCACAGGGCCAGACTCTATGCGAGAGGCATGGCCACTGTCCCCCCCCCCCCCAGCAGTACTCAAACAGGAATACTTATTGTCAAGGGGTACAGCCACAGGGGTACTCTCTAGTACCTGACTCTCACCCCTTCCCTCTCCTGACTGTGACCCATTTCTCTGTCCCCCGTGGCCCCGGAGTGACCACCTGCCTGTAACTCCTCTCTATCACCTCCTCACTCTCCCTGACCAGACAAAGGTCATCGAGCTGCAGCTCCAGTTCCCTAGCACGGTCCCTTAGGAGTTGCATCTCTGCACCGGGTGCAGATGTGGCCGTCCGGGATGCCGGGAGACTCCAGGACCTCCCACATCTGACACCGACCACAGAAAACTGGCCTCACACACATACTACCTCTTATTGCAATCAACAACCGCCTCACCTCGTCCCGTTACCACTGAAGCCTGTGGAGCCAAAGCCCTTTCACCCTGCTGCCTCTCACTCCGCTGCCCGCTGGATATGGCTGCCTTCTTTTTAAACTGTTCGCGCTCAACTGGCTGACGTCACGCGCCTGCGCAGTCTGGCCTCTCTCTTCCCCTGAGAACTCAAAATGTCTTCCCGCTGGAAATCCTTAGGTGCTCTCCCGTTGCCTTTTCGTTCCGAATCTTCTTTGTATTTTTGTACTACAAATTTTAACTTAACTAATTAATAGGCATACAGTATTTATTTACTGTAATTCAATTTTTCTCTATATTTATCATGCATTGCACTGCACTGCTGCAGTGAAATTAACAAATTTCACAACCTATGCAAGTGATATTAAAGCCTAAACCTGAAAACCTGAAACAATAACAGCTCTAATATAGCCTCCCGTCTGGCTCCAGAATGGGTTATAACCATATAACAGTTACAGCACGGAAACAGGCCATCTCAGCCCTTCTAGTCCATGCTGAACGCTTATTCTCACCTAGTCCCACTGGCCCGCACTCAGCCTATAACCTTCCATTCCTTTCTGTCCATATACCTATCCAATTTTACTTTAAATGACAGTACCGAACCTGCCTCAACCACTTCTACTGGAAGCTCGTTCCACACAGCTACCAATCTCTGAATACAGACATTCCCCCCCCCCCGTGTTACCCTTAAACTTTTGCCCCCTAACTCTCAACTCATGTCCTCTTGTTTGAATCTCCCCTACTCTCAATGGAAAAAGCCTATCCACGTCAACTCTATCTATCCCCCTCATAATTTTAAGTACCTCTATCAAGTCTCCTCTCAACCTTCTAAGCTCCAAAGAATAAAGACCTAACTTGTTCAATTTTTCCCTGTAACTTAGGTGCTGAAACCCAGGTAACATTCTAGTAAATCTTCTCTGTACTCTCTCTATTTTGTTGATATCTTTCCTATAATTCGGTGACCAGAACTGTACAGAATACTCCAAGTTCGCCCTTACCAGTGCCTTGTACAACTTTAACATTACATCCCAACCCCTTTACTCAATACTCTGATTTATAAAGGCCAGCATACCAAAAGCTTTCTTCACCACCCTATCCACATGAGATTCCACCTTCAGGGAACTATGCACCATTATTCCTAGATCACTCTGTTCTACTGCATTTTTCAATGCCCTACCATTTACCATGTATGTCCTATTTGGATTATTCCTACCAAAATGTAGCACCTCACACTTATCAGCATTAAACTCCATCTACCATCGTTCAGCCCACTCTTATAACTGGCCTAAATCTGTCTGCAAGCTTTGAAAACCTACTTCATTATCCACAACGTCACCTACCTGAGTTTCATCTGTATACTTACTAATCCAATTTACCACCCCATCATCCAGATCATTAATGTAAATGACAAACAACATTAGACCCAATACAGATCCCTGAGGCACACCACTAGTCACCGGCCTCCAACCTGACAAACAGTTATCCGCCACTACTCTCTGGCATCTCCCATCCAGCCACTGTTGAATCCATTTTACTACTTCAATATTAATACCTAATGATTGAACCTTCCTAACTAACCTTCTGTGCAGAACTTTGTCAAGGGCCTTACTGAAGTCCATATAGACAACGTCCACTGCTTTACCCTCGTCAACTTTCCTCGTAACCTCTTCAAAAAATTCAATAAGATTTGTCAAACCTGACCTTCCACGCAGAAATCCATTCTGACTGTTCCTAATCAGACCCTGTCATCCAGATAACTATATATACCATCTCTAAGAATACTTTCCATTAATTTACCCATCACTGATGTAAAACTGAAAGGCCTATAATTGCTAGGTTTACTCTTAGAACCCTTTTTAAACAATGGAACCACATGAGCAATACGCCAATCCTCCGGCACCATCCTCATTTCTAATGACATTTGAAATATTTCTGTCAGAGCCCCTGCTATTTCTACACTAACTTTCCTCAAGGTCCTAGGGAATATCCTGTCAGGATCCTGAGATTTATCCACTTTTATATTCCTTAAAAGCTCGAGTAACTTCCTCCTCTTTAATCGTCATAGTTTCCGTAACTTCCCTAATTGTTTCCCTTACCTTACACAATACCTTATTCAATTTACTTCTCCTTAGTGAATACCGAAGAAAAGAAATTGTTCAAAATCTCCCCCATCTCTTTCGGCTCCACACATAGTTGTTCACTCTGATTCTCTAGGGGACCAATTTTATCCCTCACTATCCTTTTGCTATTAATATAACTGTAGAAACTATTCGGATTTATTTTCACCTTACTTGCCAAAGCAACCTCGTATCTTCTTTTAGCTTTTCTAATTTCTTTCTTAAGATTCTTCTTACGTTCTTTATATTCCTCCAGCCCCTCATTTACTCCATGCTGCCTATATTTATTGTAGATATCTCTTTTTTTCCCTAACCAAGTTTCCAATATCCCTTGAAAACTATGGCTCTCTCAAATTTTTAACCTTTCCTGTCAACCTAACAGGAACATAAAGATTATGTACCCTCAAAATTTCACCTTTAAATTACCTCTATTTCTCTATTACATCCTTCCCATAAAACAAATTGTCCCAATCCACTCATTCTAAATCCTTTCGCATTTCCGCAAACTTAGCCTTTCTCCAATCAAAAATCTCAATCCTGGGTCCGGTCCTATTCTTCTCCATAATTATATTGAAACTAATGGTATTGTGATCATTGGACCAGAAGTGCTCCCCAACACATACCTCTGTCACCTGACCTATTTCATTCCCTAACAGAAGATCCAACACTGCCCCTTCTCTAGTCGGTACCTCTATGTATTGCTGCAAAAAACTATCCTGCACACATTTTACAAACTCCAAACCATCCATCCCTTTTACAGTATGGGTTTCTCAGTCTATGTGTGGGAAATTAAAATCTCCCACAATCATCACCCTGTGCTTACTACTAATATCTGCTATCTCCTTGCAAATTTGATCCTCCAATTCTCGCTCCCCATTAAGTGGTCTATAATACACCCCTTTAAGTGTAATTACACCTTTCCCATTCCTCAATTCCACTCAAATAGTCTCCCTAGATGAGCCCTCTAATCTATGCTGCCAGAGCACTGCTGTAATATTTTCTCTGACAAGCAACGCCACACCTCCCCCTCTTGTCCCTCCAATTCTATCACAGCTGAAGCAAAAAATCCAGAAATATTTAGTTGCCAATCACACACCTCCTGCAATCATGTTTCACTAATAGCTACAACATCATATTTCCAGGTATCAATCCATGCTCTAAGCTCATCCACCTTTCTTACAATGCTCCTAGCATTAAAATAAATGCATTTAAGAAATTCTCCACCTCTTCCTCTCTGTTTATCTCAAACAGTACAAAGAACTTTACTGTCTTCTTTTTCTTCCTTCTCCCATACATCTGTTCCTACACTCTGGTTCCCCTCCCCCCTCGCATCTAGTTTAAATCCACTGGAGCCTCTCTAGCAAACCTACCTGCAGGAATACTTGTCCCCCTCCAGTTCAGATGTAAACAATCCCACTGGAACAGGTCCCACCTTCCCGGGAAAACTGCCTAATTATCTATAAATCTGAAGCCCTTCCTCCTGCACCATGTCTTCAGCCACGTGTTGATCTGCACTATCTTACTGTTTCTAAACCCACCTGCACGTGGCATTGGTAGCAATCTTGAGATTGCTATCCTGGAGGTCCTGTCCTTTACCTTGGCACTTAGCTCCCTAAACTCACCTTTCAGGGCCTCCTCACTCTTCCTACCCACGTCATTGGTCCCTACATGGACCACAACATCTGGCTGCTCACCCTCCCTCTTGAGAATACTGAGAACTCGATCCGAGATATCGCGGACCCTGGCACCAGGGAGGCAACAGACCATCCGGGATTCTCGATCTCTTCCACAGAACCTCCTATTTGTCCCCCTAACTATCGAATCCCCTATCACTACTGCTCTCCTCTTTTCCCTCCTTCCCTTCTGCGCTGAGGATCCAGTCTCAGTGCCAGAGACGCGACCACTACAACTTGCCCCTGGTAGGTCGTCCCCACCAACAGTATCCAAAATGGTATACTTATTGTTGATGGGAACGGCCACAGGGGTGCTCTGCTCTTCCTGTCTATTCCCCTTCCCTCTCCTGACAGTCACCCAACTACCTGTCCCCTGACTCCTAGGAGCGACTATCTCCCTGAAACTCCTGTCTGTTTCTGCCTCTGCCTCCGAATGATCAGAAGTTCATCCAGCTCCAGCTCCAGTTCCCTAACACGGTTTGTCAGGAGCTGCAGTTGGTTGCACCTTTTGCAGGTGTTGTCATCAGGGACAGCTGTGCTCACTCTGACTTCCCACATACTGCAAACGGAGCACTGGACTGCTCTAACTGCTGCCTCCATTACCTACTCCTAAGCTAATTAGATTAATTAAAGGATCTTACCCAGCCTTACCTCACCTGGAGTGAAGCTCGTCCTCAGCCTCTGTTCGCTTTTTAAATTCCCCCGCTGATCTCAGAGGCCGACCTTCACGTGCTTGCGCAGTCGGGCCCCGTTCAATCTCACCTCTGCCTGTTCTCGCCGAAGCCTGATTGAGCCAAAGTCATCCCACTCTGCCTCAGTCCACTCCAACAATGGCTGCTACGCTGATGGCCGTTGAATATGGCGGTCTTTCTTTTAAACCTTTGGCGCGCTATGTCACGCGCCTGCACAGTCTAGCCTCTTTGCCCCGATCAGTTATATTAAAAAAAACAGCTTCTCTCTGAGCTTCTTTACCTCTACTTTTACCTCTTCCCTTGGCGCCTCTTGCTTCGATTTAAAGTTCTCGAAGTTGTCGTAAGAAACCACTTTTATGTGAACCCCTCATTTCAGCCATCTTTGCCCATTTGTTTTCCCACCCTGTGGAGTTTAAAATCCACTCTGATTACAGTCATACCTCCCCATTAATTGCTCCTTTATACTTGTCCAATTCTATGATTACATTAATGGGGCCTGTATGCACCACACCCACAAGTGACATCTTGCCTTTATTATTCCTCATCTCATTGTAAAATGCTTCAATATCCTGGTTGCCTGAACTTAGGTTATCTCTTTCTATTGTGCTGAGAGAATCATTAAATAACAGAGCTATTCCTCCACCTTTCCCTAGCTTCCTATTCTGTCTAAATGTCACGACCCTTTAATACTGATGTTCCAGCCTGTGTCATCTGGAACATTAACCTTGTGATAACTAATCAAACATAATTGATATTTGTGCTTTCAGTTCATCAGTTTTGTTTTGAATGCTCTATGAACTCAGAGACAATGTATTCAGTTTTATCCTTTAATTGTGATTGTAACCTCTGATCTTTTCTGCTGATTTATTCTCTATTCATTCCTGTGCCTGTTGTCACTGCCATATTCATACCTTTCTTGTATCGCCTTTACTCTCTGATTGTCCACATCTTCGTAATTTTGAAACCTTGCCCATATTTAGTTTAAAATCCTCTACTTCGCAGTAATGAGGTTCCAGCATGCTTCGGATCGGCTCCTAATTTCCCCAGTAACAATGCCTCATAAACTGTTACTGTGAAGCTAGAAAGTTGGTGAACCCTGTAGAAATTTCTCTATTTCTACATAAATAAGGCCTAAAATGTGATCAGACCTTCACATATCCTAAAACTAGATAAAGATAATCCAATTAAATAAATGACTCGCAAGCCATTATACTTGTTCATTAATTTATTTATTGAGAAAAATGATCCAATATTACGTGTGTTTGTTGGAAAAAGTATGTGAACCTCTGTGGTAATGCCTTTTACGAAAGCTATTTGGAGACAGGTGTTCCAATGAGATGAGATTGGTGATATGGGTTGTAGAGATACCCTGCCCTGTAAATTTCAGGTTACTGACAGAGCTTGCCCTTCTCACTGTGCCTTGATCAAAACAACATTCCGAGGACCTTAGAAGAAGAATTTTAGAGATGAATGAAGCTGGAAAAGGCTGCAAAAGCGTTTCTGAAGACCTGATTGTTCATCAGTCCACAGTAAGAGAAATTGTCCACAAATGGAGGAAACTTGGTACTGTTACTACCCTCCCTAGGAGTGCGCATCCTGCAAAGATCTCACCAAGAACACAAAGTACAGTGCTGAAGGAGGTGAAAAAGAACCCAAGAGTAACAACAAAATATCTGCAGAAATCTCCAGAACTTGCGAAAGTCTCTGTCCATGTGTCCACTATAAGAAAAGCACTGGACTAGAATGGTGTTCATGTAAGGACACCACGGAGGAAATCACTGCCGTCCAAAAGGAACATTGCTGCACGTCTCAAGTGTACAAAAGACCACCTACATATTCCATAGTGTTCTGTGGACAGATGAGACAAAAGCTGAACTTTTTGGCAGACATGCACTTTGCTATGTTTGGAGGGAAAAGGGCACGACACACCAATACCTCATCCCAACTGTGAAGCATGGTGGAAGGAGCATCATAGTTTGGGGCTGCTTTGCTGCCTCATGGCCTGGACAGCTTGCAATTGTTGAGGGAACAATGAATTCAAATTTGTATCAAGACATTTTACAGGAGAATGCGAGGGTAGCAGTCTGTCACCTGGAGCTTAATAGAAGTTGAATAATGTAACCAGATAATGATCCGAAAGACAAGAGTAAATCAACAACAGATGGTTTAAAAAGAAGAAAATTTGTGTTTTGGAATGGCTGAGTCAAAGACCTGACCTTAACCCTATAGAAGTGTTCTGGAAGGACCTGAAGCAAGCAGATCATGCAAGGAAGCCCACCAACATCCCAGAGCTGAAGCAGTTTTGGTCTAAAGTACCTCCAAGCCGATGTGCAGGACTGAGCAACTAGTACTGGAAACGCTTGTTTGAAGTTATTGCTGTACAAGGGGGTCACACCAGTTACTGAAAGCAAAGATTCACATAGTTTTTCCAACATATAATATTAGATCATTTTTCTCAATAAATTAATGAACAAGTATAATGTTTCATGTTATTTATTTAAGTGGGTTCTCTTTATCTAGTTTTAGAACATAGAACATAGAAATCTACAGCATATTACAGGCTCTTCAGCCCACAATATTGTGCCAACCATGTAACCTAATCTCGAAACTGCCTAGAATTTCCCTAGCACATAGCCCTCTATTTCTCTAAGCTGCATGTACCTATCTAAGAGGCTCTTAAAAGATCCTATTGTATCCGCTTCCACCGCCACTGCTGGCAGTGCATTCCACACACCCACAACTCTCTGTGTTTAAAAACTTACCCCTGACATTCCCTCAGCACTTATTTCCAAGCACCTTAAAACTATGCCCCCTTGTGTTAGCAATTTCAGCCCTGGGGAAAAAGCCTCTGGATAACCACATGATCAATGCCCCTCATCATCATGTACACCTCTATCAAAGTCACCTCTCACCTCCGTCGCACCAAGGATAAAAGGCCAAGTTCACTCAACCTATTCTCATAAGGCATGCCCTCCAATCCTTGTAGATCTCCTCTGCACTCTCTCTCTCTATAGTATCCACATCCTTCCTGTAGTGAGGTGACCGGAACTGAACACAGTACTCCAAGTGGTATCTGATCAAGGCCTTGTATAGCTGTAACATTACCTCATGGCTCTTGAACTCAATCCCACAATTGATGAATGCCAACATACCATACGCTTTCTTAACAACTCTGTCAGCCTGCGCAGCAGCTTTGAGTGTCCTATAGACACAGGCCCAAAGATCTCTCAGATCCTCCACGCTGCCAAGATTCTTACCATTGATATTATATTCTGTCTTCAAATTTGACCTACCAAAGTAAACCACTTATCTGGGTTGAAGTCCATCTTCCTATTCTCAGTCCAGTTCTGCATCTTATCGATGTCCTGCTATAACTTCTGACAACCCTCCATACTATTCACAACACCCCCACTATTGTGTCATCAGCAAACTTACAAACCCACCCTTCTACTTCTTCATCCAGGTCATTTATAAAAGTCACAAAGAGGAGGGGTCCCAGAACAGATCCCTGCTGAACACCACTGGTCACTGACCTCCATGTAGAATATGACCCGTCTACAACCACTCTTTGCCTTCTGTGGGCAAGCCAGTTCTGGATCCACAAAGCAAGGTCCCCTTGGATCCCATGCCTCCTTACCAAGGTGTTTTTCACTGGTGAATACTGAAGCAAAGTATTCATTAAGTACCTCCGCTACCTCCTCCAACTCCATGTACACGTTTCCACTATCACACCTGATTGGTCCTATTCTCACATGGCTCATCCTCTTGATCTTCAAATACTTGTAGAATTCCTTGGGGTTATCCTTAATCCTACCTTCCAAGGCATCCTCATGACCCCTTCTGGCTCCCCTAATTCCATTCTTAAGCTCCTTCCTAGCAACCTTGTTGTTTTCTACAACTCTAATAGTACCTAGTTTTCTTGAACCTTTGGTAACTTTTCTTTTCTTAACTAGATTTTCTACATCCTTTGTACACCATGGTTCTTTAACTCTACCATCCTTTCCTTTCCTTAATGGAACCCACCTATGCAGAACTCCATGCAAATGTTTGCTGAACATTTGCCACATTTCTGCCATGCATTTCCCTGAGAACATCTGTTCCCAAGTTCTATATTTCCCCTACCCCAACTAATGCAAACAGGCTTTTTCCACTGAGGCCGGGGGAGAAAAAAAACAGAGGTCATGGGTTAAGGGTGTAAGGGGAAAAGTTTAAAGGGAACATTAGGGAGGGGGGGCTTCTTCATGCAGAGTGGTGGGAGTGTGGAATGAGCTGCCAGATGAAGTGGTGAATGCGGGCTCACTTTTGACATTTAAGAAAAACTTGGACAAGTATATGGATGAGAGGGGTTTGGAGGGATATGGCCCAGGTCCAGGTCAGTGGGACTAGGCAGAAAAATGGTTCGGCACAGCCAAAAAGGGCCAAAAGGCCTGTTTCTGTGCTGTAATGTTCTAAATGTGTTCCCACATTGTCTGCTCCTATCCCTCTCCAACGTTATGGTGAAGGAGATAGAGTTGTGGTCACTATCTCCAAAATGCTCTCCCACCAAGAGACCTGATACCTGACCAGTTTCATTTCCCAATACCAGATCAAGTACAGCGTCTCTTCTAGTTGGCTTATCTACATATTGTGTCAGGAAACCTTCCTGAACACACCTAATAAACTCCACCTCGTCTAAACCCCTTGCGCTAAGGAGATGCCAATCAATATTAGGAAAGTTAAAATCTCCCATCACAAAAACCCTATTATTATTTCACCTTTCCAGGATCTGCCTCCCTATCTGCTCCTCGATGTCTGTGTTACTATTGGGGGGGTCTATAAAAACCACCTAGTAGAGTTATTGCCCCTTTTGTGTTTCTGACTTCCACCCACACTGACTCAATAGACCAACCCAATGACTTCCTCCTTTTCTGCAGCTGTGTCACTATCCCTAATTAGCAATGCCACACCCCCATTTCTTTTGCCTCCCTCTCTGTTCTTTTTTAAACATCTAAAGCCTGGCACACTCAGCAGCCATTCCTGCCCCTGAGACATCCAAGTCTCTGTAATGGCCACAGTTCCACGTATTGATCCACACTCTAAGTTTATCTGCCTCATTATGATACTCCATTTATTAAAATAGACACATCTCAAACCATCAGGCTGAATGCATCTTTGCTCTAACACCTGCCTATCCTTCCTCACAAACTCCCTATAAACTGTCTGTACTTGTGCTTCAACATCCCCATCCTCTGCCTCTTCACTTCAGTTCCCACCCCCTGCAAGTCTACTTTAAACCCTCCCCAAGAGCATTAGCAAATCTCCCCGCCAGGATATTGGTCCCCCTCGGAATCAGTTTTGACTCATCCTTTTGGTGCAGATCGCACTTGCCCCAGAACAGGTCCCAATGATCCAAAAATCTGAATCCCTGCCCCCTGTTCCAATCCTTCAGCCACACATTTATCCTCCCCCTCATTTTAATCCTGTAGTCACTGTTGCAAGGCGGAGGCAGCAATCCTGAGATTACTACCTTTGAGGTCCTGCTTCTCAGCTTCCTTCCTAACTCCCTGTATTCTGTTATCAGGATCTCTACCCTTTTTCTACCTATGTCGTTGGTACCACTATGTACCACGACATCTAGCTGTTCACCCTCCCATTTCAGGATATTGTGGACGTGCTCAGAAACATTATGAACCCTGGTATCTGGGAGGCAAATTACCATCCCTATTTCTTTTTCATGCCTACAAAATCACCTGTCTGTCCCCCTAACTATTGAGTCCCCTATCATTGCCGGCACCCTCTTCTGAGCCACTGGGTCAGACTCAGTGCCAGAGGCATGGCCACTATTGCATCCCCCAGGTAGGTCTCCCCAGAACAGAAAGCCAGCCTTGCAGTCATACCCACTATTCTTGTCAGAGGGTGGGGCAAGAAGGCCTAGGCCTAGGCCTAGACCTCGCCCGTCCTCACCAAAGCCTGAGCCAGAGCCTTACTACTCTGACTTACACTACTCTACCCACCACTCCGCTGTGCTGTGTCTCTCTTTTATTTCGGACCTTTCTCAGCATCTTTGTGCGATGATGAGCTGCTGCGTCTGCGCAATTCTCCCCGACCTGTGCGAAGCTCAGTCTCTCCTCAAATCGACCGTTCCGCCATTAATGCACCGAGCCCCACAAAACGCTCCTTTTTTACACTTTTCTCACCGATCTGTGCAAAACTCACTCACTCTTGGAATTGATTGGTCCGCCACTAGGATTTAGGTAAAGACCTGATCACACTTTTGGTCATACTTATGCAGAAATAGTGAAAATTCTACAGAGTACAAAAACTTTCTAGCACCACTATATGTAATCAGACCACCATGTATAGTTTAATATCCATAATGATTACTGTCATACCTTTTCAATAAGCTCCCATCATTTGGTCAGGAACTGGACTGTTCTAACCCACTAGTCTCTGAATGCATGCATTTCTTATTTATCCTGTGTTACTTAGAGTGCATTTGGATCTGAAGGTCCAATGGAAGCAATGGAAGCTCATTCTTACGTTTTTTGACATCTTTGTACTGAGATGGTTACTGCTCTACTTGAAGGCATCAATGTCAGTCTCCCTCTTCAGCAGACAGCAGCTCAAAGAACTTTAAAGAATATGGTCCAGACTGGGCAACGTGCAAGGGAGTGAGATACTGGGAGGTGGTAGTGTACCATGAGAAGAGGAATATCGTAAGAGGATCTGGCGGGCAAGATTTTCACACGGGCTGATAGGGTTTATCCAACACACTGCCAGAGGAGGTAGTAGAGACAAGTGCAATCACAACATTTAAGAAATGTTTGGGTAGGAAAGGGATAGAAGGAAATGGGCCAAGAGCAGGAAATTGAGATTAGTATACATAGGCATCTCAGTTGGTAATGTCAAGTCAGGGTTAGGGGCTGGATGTCCATGCTACATGAGGGATGCGAATTCCAGGCCAGAATATTCAGAAGGTATCACAAATCTAAAATGAACTGGTGCCCCTGACAAATGGGCTCTAACAATGGGATCAATTCCTGGATAGGTTGGATCAACTGAAACACATTATGCCTATTTTGCCACTGGAAAAAGTTGTCAGCCTCACTTAGTCTGTCTCAGACATCAATATGTAGCTAACATGATTAAATGGTGACACCTAGTGGATGACAATGAGGAACTACATTTTAAATCCATTGCCTGGGTCGAATAGAAAATGTTTATTACCTGCCATAGTTCCAATTTTATCATTCCATTGAATAGTTTAATATCAGACTACAATAAAGGCATGGGATATGTAATGGCAAATGGGTTACAGAAAAGAAGGTAGGAAATAGACATTTTTGTAAAATAGTTCAGTTCACAGATGCACATAATTAAGTTACCATTTCCTGGATTCCTTTAAAATTCAAATTAAATCTATTATCAAACTACATGTATGTTACAATTTTCAGCCATAAGATTCAATTTCTTGTAAATCCACAGTAAATCCACTGTAGAATAAGAACCATAATATAATCAATGAAAGACCATTCAACCAGTGTGCAAAAGACAACAAACTGTCCAAATACAAAAAGTAAGAAATGATAATAATAATAATAATTATTATTATTATTATTATTATTATTGTTGTTGTTGTTGTTGTTAATAAATAACTAGCTAAATAAGCATTATATATTGAGAACACAAATTCATACAACCCTTTGCTGCACCTTCTCAATGCCAACCACCAAGCAACCAACAATACCAATTATATCTTTCCTCTTATATCCCTAACAATCCCCATCTCCACAGCTACCCCTCAGTTTCTTGCCTCATGCGCACTTCATTGTGAGCCCTTTACAGTAGCTAATTAACTTGACCTTTATGCGAGAGAAAAGCAGAGCACCCAGGGAAAACCAGTACCACACCAAGAACAGGCACAAGTGCCGGAGATCAGGAGCCCCACGCTTCTGGAGCTCCAAGGCAGCAGTATTGACCATTGTGTATTACCTTTTAATTGATGTTATTTACGTCAGCTAACATAACTTCCCATTTTTTCCAGGGATTCTAATAGATATGGATGGGATGAATTGTGGTGAGATTGGACCTTTTAGCAAGGGGGTGTGCCCTTGCACAGAGGAGAAGGAAACAGCTCCTAAAATGTAAACAGCAAGTGTTACCAGGTTGGCAGTTGGCCATATTTTGAACTAGTCATTTATTCCAGAGTATATCACTGGAATGATTTGCAGTAATTATGAAAACAAGATTCAACTCACAAAACACAGTCAACATTGTTGAATTAGACAGTACAATCGTTATTTTCTTTGCAGTTTATTAAAAACTGTTTGGTATGTTTATTAGTGGTCACAGTATGCATACACAATTGTTCAGTTTGTCTCCTGGTGGTTACATTTGTATGATCCTGGAAGCTTCTCTGATGTCGCATTATTTGAATACAGGCTATCTGATTGATTAAATCTTATCCATGAATTTGAATGGAATATTTCTTGGGGTATATGAAGCAAAGAACATGTTGCTCCACCATCTTTATTCTTTCCCTTTCTTTGTTCTGAGTGACTAACCTTTGCTTCTCCCCGTTTCCAAATCTCTTTGTCCTATTAGCGCTTAATAACGTGATCGTGAAGCAACAAGTTTCATGTCTCTTTCTTACTTTCTGAAAGAAAAGACATCATAATCCAGCAATTTGGTGTGTTCGGCAATGATGGACGTAAAGACTTAAAGACTTGGAAGAATTTCAGTTGAAATTGAAATTTCCAGCACTTATATTTTAAAAGGAGGTAAGAGGTCCCTCTAATTCCACTTTGTCTGAAAGAATCAAGCAGTTCTGGCTTTGTTACACCTTCTGATGGAAGCAGGAGTGAGGAAACTATTACATTGCTGTTTCGGAAAAAATAACAGATCTGCAAATAATTAAATATATACAAGCCAGTGGAGTGTCAAAATACTTAAATAAGTGCGAGTTGTGGGGTACAATAGATGCAGGACAATGGGGTATGGAAGAAAAATTAAATATGTTCACATCAGTGGGATACAATACAGTCAAGCCAGTGGGGTGTGAATAAAACTTTGGGTGTAGGACAATCTATTGTACTGCAACCGAACTTCAGCTGCAATCCATTAATATTTCAGACCATGGTCAAAATAATAATAAGTACATACAATTAACTCAATGGTCAAAGACATAAAACTGAGCTCCTGACTGAATAAAACATTTCATTTTGATAAGATTAATAAAAAATTCAGATGCCGTATACCAACAATGTTAAGTTTATTAAGGAGGTATGTGAGAAGATCCAGAGAATGTCCGAGGGAAAGGAAAATCCTGGAATGTGCAAGTTAAAGATATGAACACGCAGTTGGCTTGATTGAATGTGTGACTGAATGAAAGTGTTAATGGGGTGAATAAGGGAGTTTACAGATCAATTGAGAAAGTAGTGTGTGATAAACTACAAAAACAGTATGATACAGTCCGTACAGTAAAAAGTCTAAAGAACAAATCTGTGTATTAACTAAACGAACAAAAATAATTATAATTGTAATTCATTTGAAATACAATGTGTAGATCTTAGAAGCAAACTGAAACAAAATCAGAAAGTTAGGACCTCAGTTGGGCAGAACTGCTAGCCTAGAGGGTGATACTGCCAGTGAAGTCTTTTTTCCCTGAAAATTCTCCTTGGGAAACATCCCCTACATTGAACAATCCTGAGACAGTGACACCATCCAAGCCCTGAGGAACCACAGGATGGATATGAAATGGCCTCTACAGTGGCCCCTAGTGACTCAAGTAAGGATGACAATGGTGAAACAATAAGACTGGCAGCTATAGTATATCACAGCTTGCTCCAGTAAAAACCAAGGGAGTGAAAATGTGCAGGACTGCAGTTGGAACCTCTGAATGCAGACTGACATTGGATTATCAGGTAATCAATGTATTGTGAAGGCTGAGGAAAGTCCATCTCCCACCTCCCATCCTCATCACATTCTATAGGGGTTGTATTGAGAGCATCCTGAGCAGCTACATCACTGCCTGGTTTGGAAATTGCACCATCTCGGATCACAAGACCCTGCAGCGGATAGTGAGGTCAGCTGAGAAGATCATCGGGGTCTCTCTTCCCGCCATCACGGACATTTACACTACACGCTGCATCCGCAAAGGGAACAGCATTATGAAGGACCCCATGCACCCCTCACACAATCTCTTCTCCCTCCTGTCTTCTGGGAAAAGGCTCCAAAGCATTCGGGCTCTCACAAACAGACTGTGTAACAGTTTCTTCCCCCAGACTGTCAGACTCCTCAATACCTGAAGCCTGGACTGATACCTTGCCTTACTGTCCTGTTTATTATTTATTGTAAATGCCTGCACTGTTTTTGTGCACTTTATGCAGACCTGTGTAGGTCTGTAGTCTAGTGTAGCTTTTTCTGTGTTGTTTTTTTATTACGTAGTTCAGTCTAGTTTTTTGTACTGTGTCATGTAAACCATGGTCCTGAAAAACATTGTCTCATTTTTACTATGCACTGTACCAGCAGTTATGGTCAAAATGACAATAAAGGTGACTTGACTTGTATTGACAAGATACTGCCTTCCACCACTCTACAGTCTGTTACCAATTTACACTTGCTGGCTCTTTACTTCATCCTCTCCCCCTTCAGGTTTCAACTATCATCTTGTGCTACTCTTCCCCTCCCCCTACCTTTTAAATCTACTCCTCAGCTTTTTTTCTCCAGTCCTGCTGAAGGGTTTCAGCCTGAAACGTCGACTGTACTCTTTTCCTAGATGCTGCCTGGCCTGCTGAGTTCCTCCAGCATTTTGTGTGTGTTGCTCCGTTATTAGGGAAGAGGTTTTGGAATACTTGGAGGCACAGGATAAAATAGGCTAAAGTCAAAATGGCTCTGGGCCTGTACTCATTGGGGTTTAGAAGGAAGAGATGGATTTCATTGAAACCCATCAAACACTGAAAGGCCTAGATAGAATGGATGTAGAGAGGATGTATCCTATAGTGGATGAGCTACACCCAAAGGCCACAGTCTCAGAATAAAGGGGGGGCATTTAGAAGAGAGATGAGGAGGAATTTCTTTATCCAAATGGCAATGTATCTGTAGAAGTCATGCTTGACTAATCTTCTGGAATTTTTTGAGGATGTAACTATGAAAACGGACAAGGGAGAGCCAATGGATGTTGTGTACCTGGACTTTCAGAAAGCCTTTGATGAGGTCCCACATAGGAGATTAGTGGGCAAAATCAGAGCACATGGTATTGGGGGTAGGGTACTGACATGTTTAGAAAATTGGTTGGCAGACAGAAAACAAATAGCAGGGATCAACAGGTCCTTTTCAGAATGTTAGGCAGTGACTAGTGGGGTACCGTAAGGCTCAGTGCTGGGACCACCGCTATTTACAATATACATTAATGATTTAGATGAAGGGATTAAAAGTAGCATTAGTAAGTTTGCAGATGACTCAAAGCTGGGTGGCAGTGTGAAATGTGAGAAGGATGTTATGAAAATGCAGGGTGACTTGGACAGGTTGGGTGAGTGGGCAAATGCATGGCAGATACAGTTTAATGTGGATAAACGTGAGGTTATCCACTTTGGTGGCAAGAACAGGAAGGCAGATTACTATCTGAATGGTGTCAAGTTAGGAAAAGAGGAAGTACATCGAGATCTAGGTGTTCTTGTTCATTAGTCACTGAAAGTAAGCATGCAGGTACGGCACGCAGTGAAGAAAGCTAATGGCATGTTGGCCTTCATAACAAGGGGAGTTGAGTATAGGAGCAAAGAGGTCCTTCTGCAGTTGTACAGGACCCTGGTGAAACCACACCTGGAGTATTGTGTGCAGCTTTGGTCTCCAAATTTGAGGAAGGACATTCTTGCTATTGAGAGAGTGTAGCTTAGGTTCACGAGGTTAATTCCCCGGATGGCAGGACTGTCATATGTTGAAAGATTGGAGCAAATGGGCTTGTATACACTGGAATTTAGAAGGATGAGAGGGGATCTGATTGAAACATTTAAGATTATTAAGGTATTGGACACGCTAGAGGCAGGAAACATGTTCCTGATGTTTGGGGAGTCCAGAACCAGAGGCCACAGTTTAAGAATAAAGGGTAGGCCATTTAGAACGGAGTTGAGGGAAAACTTCTTCCCTCGGAGAATTGTGGATCTATGGAATGCTCTGCCTCAGAAGGCAGTGGAGGCCAATTCTCTGGATGCTTTCAAGAAAGAGTTAGATAGAGCTCTTAAAGATAGCGGAGTCAAGGGATATGGGGAGAAGGCAGGAATGGGGTACTGATTGCGGATGATCAGCCACGATCGCAGTGAATGGTGGTGCTGGCTCAAAGGGCCGAATGGCCTACTTCTGCACCTATTGTCTATTGTGTATTGAATTTATTGCTCCAGACAGGTTTGGAGGCCAGGTTATTGGGTATCTTTAAGGCAGAAATTGTTATGTTCTTGATTATTCAGGACATCAAAAGTTACAAGGGGAAATCAAGAGAATAAGGTTAAAAGAGATAATAAATCGACCAGGATGGAATAGCAGAGCAGATTAGATGGGGTGAATGCTCTAATTCTCCTCCTACGTCTTAAGGGCTTAATATGTAAACATCTTTCAATCTGTCCTGCTTTTATATACAGCTACTAAGCATCCATGCTATGGATAGAATTCTAAAGATTCACTGTCTTCAAGGTGAAGAAAACTGAATGTCTTTTCTCCTGTTTTGAATCTGAATCCTGGTTCTAGGTACCCAACCAAAGGAAACATCAGCATAAAATCTATCTGTCCATTCTCCTGAATTTAATAGTATGGATGCAGTCTGCTTAATCTCTCCCCTTCTGGCAAAATCAGCATGCCCAGAATCAGTCTGGTGCACCTTTATTGTGTTTGTCTAGTACAAGCACATACTCATTCAGGTAAAAGAACTAGGCCTATAATTAGTGAAAGATGTTACCACTCATATCCGATTGCAATAAATGCCAAAGGAGCTGGTTGTGGATTACAGGAGGAATGGAGACAGGCTAACCCCGATTGACCTTAATGGACCTGGGGTTGAGCGGGTGAACAGCTTCAAGTTCCTTGGCATCTACATTACTAAGGACCTCACATGGTCTATACACACCAGCTGGGTGGTGAAAGAGGTGGAACAGGACCTCTTTCACCTCAGACAGTTGAGGAAGTTTGGTATGTGCCCCTAAATCCTAAGGACTTTCTACAGGGGCACAATTGAGAGCACCCTGACTGGCTGCATCACTGTTTGGTATGGGAACTGTACCTCCCTTAATCGCAGGCCTCTGCAGAGAGTGGTGCAGACAGCCCAGCACATCTGTAGTTGTGAACTTTCCATGATTCAGGACATTTACAAGGACAGGTGTGTAAAAAGGGCCTTTAGGATCACTGGGGTCACGAGTCACCCCAACCACAATCTATTCCAGCTCCTACCATCTGGGAAGCGGCACCTCAGTGTAAAAACCAAAACCAACAGGCACTGGGACAGCTTCTTCCACTAGGCCATCAGACTGATGAACTCGCGCTGATTTGAGTGTATTCTATATTACCTTGACTGTTCTATTTATTATAAATTACTAAAAATTACTATGTTTGCACTTGGCATATTTGGATGTAGATGTAACATAAATATTTTTACTCCTCATGTATGTGAAGGATGTAAGAAATAAAGTCAATTCAATTCAATGTACCATTTATCCTCTTAATGGCTTGAAGTGCCTACACTGATGTGCATATAAGAAGATGTTTCTTTTAGTCTGAACTCCATGATTATCATTCTTTCACTATTTAAGAAACACTGATTTTCTATTTTTTTTCTACAATAGGATGACTTCACATTTTTCCACATTGAATTCCATTGGTCATTCCCTGCACATTCACATAACCTGTATATACTCTCAGACATCACTATATTAGGTACACCTATACACCCACTTTTTAATGTAAATATCTAATCAGCCAATTAAGTGGCACCAATTCTGTGCATAAAAGCATGCAGAGTTGGTCAAGAGGTTCAATTATTGTTCGGACCAAACATCAGAACAAGGAAGAAATTTGATCAAAGTGATGTTGACCATGATAATTTTTGGTCCAGAAGAGATGGTTTTAGAGTCTCAGAAACTGCTGATCGCCTGGGATTTTCGCACACAACAATTTATAGAGCTCACAGAAAACGGTGTGAAAAATTAAAAAAGCATGCAGTGAGCCGCAGTTCTGAGGGTGAAAATGGATCGTTAATGACAGAAGTCAGAGGAGAATGGCCAGACTGGTTCAGGCTAACAGGAAGGCAACATTAACTCAAATAGCCATGTGTTACAACAGTTGAAGAGCATCACTGAATGCACAATATGTCAAACCTCGAAGTAGATGGGTTCCAGCAGCAGAAGTCCATGAACATACTCCCAGTAACCATTTTGTTAGGTACATGAGTTA